>NC_134231.1:15092015-15704515 GCF_965140235.1 Caretta caretta | reverse complement strand
TGATCAATGGCTCCATGTCTAGTTGGCAGCCGGTATCAAGTGGAGTGCCCCAAGGGTCGGTCCTGGGGCCGGTTTTGTTCAATATCTTCATAAATGATCTGGAGGATGGTGTGGATTGCACTCTCAGCAAATTTGCAGATGATACTAAACTGGGAGGAGTGGTAGATACGCTGGAGGGGAGGGATAGGATACAGAAGGACCTAGACAAATTGGAGGATTGGGCCAAAAGAAATCTGATGAGGTTCAGTAAGGATAAGTGCAGGGTCCTGCACTTAGGACGGAAGAACCCAATGCACCGCTACAGACTAGGGGCTGAATGGCTAGGCAGCAGTTCTGCGGAAAAGGACCTAGGGGTGACAGTGGACGAGAAGCTGGATATGAGTCAGCAGTGTGCCCTTGTTGCCAAGAAGGCCAATGGCATTTTGGGATGTATAAGTAGGGGCATAGCGAGCAGATCGAGGGACGTGATCGTTCCCCTCTATTCGACATTGGTGAGGCCTCATCTGGAGTACTGTGTCCAGTTTTGGGCCCCACACTTCAAGAAGGATGTGGATAAATTGGAGAGAGTCCAGCGAAGGGCAACAAAAATGATTAGGGGGCTGGAACACATGACTTATGAGGAGAGGCTGAGGGAGCTGGGATTGTTTAGCCTGCAGAAGAGAAGAATGAGGGGGGATTTGATAGCTGCTTTCAACTACCTGAAAGGGGGTTCCAAAGAGGATGGCTCTAGACTGTTCTCAATGGTAGCAGATGACAGAACGAGGAGTAATGGTCTCAAGTTGCAGTGGGGGAGGTTTAGATTGGATATTAGGAAAAACTTTTTCACTAGGAGGGTGGTGAAAGACTGGAATGGGTTACCTAGGGAGGTGGTAGAATCTCCTTCCTTAGAGGTTTTTAAGGTCAGGCTTGACAAAGCCCTGGCTGGGATGATTTAACTGGGAATTGGTCCTGCTTCGAGCAGGGGGTTGGACTAGATGACCTTCTGGGGTCCCTTCCAACCCTGATATTCTATGATTCTATGACGCCGGGGTTCTAGGGCCAGCTCTGGGAGGGGAGCGGGGGCTGGGAGCCAGGACGCCGGGGTTCCATCCCCAGCTCTGACTTGCTGTGGGCTTGGGGGTAAGTTCCTCCTCCCCCCCGCTCTGTGTCATGGTGCGGGTGCCTGGCCCCACCCTGCGAGGGGGAAGCGGGCTCGGAGCCAGAGTCGGGCTCATGGGGCTCTGTGTGGCCTGGGGCCGGGCGGGGCCGGGCACAACCAGAGGGGGGCGGGGCAGGGGCGGCTCGGGGGCGGGGCCGGGGGGGCCGGCAGGTTACAAAGCCGCTGGCCCCGGCACCCCGGAGCCGCGCTGACTCCCGGGCTGCAGGAGCCGCCCCGCGGACGGAACGAGCCGGGCCGGGCCGGGCCGGGGCGGGGCGGGGCGGGGCGGGGCCCAGCGGCGGGTCCCTCCCAGGGGTCGGATCGGCGGTGTCGCTTCGCTCCCGGACCAGCCAGTGAGTTGCAGCCCCCGGCCGGCCGGATCCCGCCCCCAGCCCGGCTCCGGGAGCAGCCCCCGGTCCAGTTCCAAGCTGCCGCCTCCCCTGGGCTGGGATCGTGCTCGGACGGAGCGAGAGACGTCCAGGGCAGCTGGGGAAACTGAGGCAGGGGGCGGCTGGAAGGCGGGGGGCGGAGGCGGAAGCGGGGGGCGCCGCAGTGTGAGCTGCCCGTGCGGACCCGGGCGGCTGGACCCGAACACGTGTTCTCAGGTGGTGGGTCCCAAGGGTGGCGCCGGGGCATCTCGGGGACCTGCCGACGAGCCCCGACACCCCCCGTCCCCCCCAGCAGGGCGCGCTCCCGTCTGGCAACCAGCTCGGGAACTAGGGCAGGGGGGCGAGTGATGAGGGGTGTGGGCGGGGAGGGGACATGGATATGGGGGGTTGAGGGGGGCTGTGGGGGGAGGGGGCACGCTGAGTCAGGGGCTCCTCAGAGCTGGGCGCCGGTGGGGGGCGGCGTTGTAACCCATTTACACTCGTTCCGGGGCGCCTGGCTCCCAGCCCTGCCGGAGACTCCGCCGCCTGCACTGGCGAGGGACCTGCCGGCTCCCTGGGTGGCATCTCGCCGGGGGGGCAGGCAGGGAGGGGCGCCGGGCTAGGGGGCCCGGAGCAGGAGTGTTTCTCACCCCTGTGTGCCCAGGTCTGTGCCCCTGGAGGGGAAGGGCAGGCCCCGGTACAGGTGCCAGGACTGGGGGGGGGGGGGGTCCCCGGTACAATGGCGTGCGGGGAAGGAGATGGGGGCCGGGTCCTTGGTACGGTGCTGTCCCGGCTGGGTCCCTGGTATGATGCCACCCGGGGCATTGACTGGGTGCCCTGCAGGCGCTGAATCTGCCCCCTGTGCGCGGTGCCCCCCGAGGAGAGGTGCTGGGGCTCGAGCAGTTCATTCATAACTGGGGGGGCCAGGGGGGCCAGGCTCAGCCCAGACAAGCCATGGCACAAATTAAGCCCTGGGGCCCCCTCTCCCCTCCTCGGCGGTCAGCTGGATTCCTGGGGGGGGGGGCGCTGCAGCCACACAGGGGGCCCCCGGGGGCTGGGGCTCAATCTCCCCCACCCCCATATTGAGGCTTTTGTCCCTTTAAACACCCTCCCGTGCCCGCGGTGACAGTCTGCGCTGCCACCCCCGGCTCCCCTCTAATTAGCATCCGCCAGGAAGTGGGGATCGTCCCCGGGGGGCTCCGCCTCGTCAGAGCAAAACACGTCACCGAGCCAAACAGCGGCCCCCAGAGAGACGGGCAGGCCCTGCAGTGCCAGGAGCTGGCAGTGACCCCGACCCTGCTCCAGCCCCTCCGGGGCGGGTGTCACTAGCCCCAGAGGGGATGCTGAGAGAGGGGAGACCCATCCAAGACCCCACATTTCCTTAACTCCAGGGAGAGAACCCAGGAGTCCTGGCTCGCAGCCCTCCCCCATTCTAACCACTATTACCCTCTCTGAGTCGGGGAGAGAACCCAGGTGTCCTGGCTCCCAGACCCCCCCCCCAACCACTAAACCCCACTCCCCTCCTGGAGCCGGGAGAGAACCCAGGAGTCCTGGCTCCCAGCCTCCAGGAGCTGGGGGGATCACATTGGCTCTGTCCTGCCCGTCAGCGTGGGGGCGCGGGTGCCGGGTCTGTCTGTGCCCCCCCCCCCATGCCCGGCGCCCCCACCCCAGAGCCGGCCCGGCAGCGGGGCCCCTCCCCCGCGGCACTGGGGCGCTGGGAGCGGCCCCTCCTGCCTCGGTTTCCCGCAGCCGGGCAGACGCTTGGGCCCGGCCCGGGGAGAGGCCGGAATCTGCCCCCCTTGTTGGCCGGGGGGCGCCGCCGAGAGATGAGTTTGCTGGGTCTCAGCAGCCCCTCCCCAGCTGCAGATCCGGCCCCTCCCGGCGGGGGCGCGCGGAACCCCCCCGCGCGGTGTCCACGGCGACACACCCTCCCCCGGGGGCCGGGACACGGGGCTCGACGCTCGCTGACGCCAGCGGGGCTCCCGGGGGCTCAGTGAGGGCGTCAGGCGGGGGACGTGCGTTGCCGGGGGGCTCCCTGGTGCCCCGCTCAGCCGGAGCAGCAGCTCCTGTGGGGCGGGGCTGGCCGGGCCTGTGGGGTGTGTGTGTGTGTGTGTGTGTGGGGGGGGGGCTGATCGCTGCACACCGGTCGGGAAGAACCCCCCCCCCAAGCCCTGGGCAGATTGGCGGGGGGGGGGGTCACCTGCCTCTGCAGTGGGGGCAGGGGTCACTTGCAGGTTTAAACTGGTGTAAATGGGGGAGGGTGGACCTTGGGGGTCTTTAAACCCAGCGTGGAGGAGCTGCTCTGGGTCTGCTGGGGGGGGCTGGGCCTGTTGCAGGTACATGGCTGATGAGGTGGGGGGTTGAGAATGGACCTGGGGGGGACTGTCAGCATGGCAGGGGGAGCGTGCATGCACTCTGCGGGGGCCCTGATGCCCAACTGGGCACTACGTGCCAGGAGGTGCCTGCCCCAGGGGCTGTTATTTCATGCAGGTCAGTCCCGATCCATCCCCGGGCTGCTCCGGCTGGGTCACTTTGTGCCGGGGATCAGAGGGAGCCCTGTGCGTCCTACTGATGCCCCGTTTCTCCCCTTCCTCCCGCAGGGGGCTGCGCCAGGCGTTGAGGAGCCGGTTAATCGAACGAGGGTCCCAGCACCGGAGCCGCCCCGGGAAGCGGAGCGGGGCCGGAATCCTGCGAGATGCACGGGGGCCGTAGCGCCCCGCTGCCCCTTTGAGTGGAGACAGTGCCAGGGAAGGGCTCTGCCAGCCAGCAGCAGGGCAGGGCCCCCTGGGAGCAAGGGAAGGGAGCCCCTGCAGTTAACCCTGGCCATGGAAGGGGGGTGGCTGTGAGACCCCCAGCTGCTGCCAAGAGCCCAGGCTACTTGTGCCCATCTTCCCTGGGCAAGGGCAGCCATGGCCTGCTGGTGGGCCGGCTGGCTGCTCCTGCTGGCAGAGGCTGGGGGGGCCCGCCTGGAGCAGGGGACGCTGGAGTCCTGGGCGCAGGCAGCTCCACGGCTGGGAAACGCGTCCGGGTTCCAAGCCAGCAGCCTGCAGCGCCGCCTGCCCCAGGGGATCATCATCGGGGTGCGGAAGGGGGGCACACGAGCCCTGCTGGAGATGCTGGCGCTGCACCCCCAGGTGGCCGCTGCCCGCTCCGAGGTGCACTTCTTCAATCGGGAGGAGAACTACCGCCGGGGGCTGGGCTGGTACCGCCAACAGATGCCCCTCTCGCGCCCTGGCCAGCTCACCGTGGAGAAGACCCCAGGCTACTTCTCCTCCCCCCGGGTCCCCGCGCGCGTCCGCGCCCTGGCCCCTGGCATGCGGTTGCCGCTCATCGTGCGGGACCCGGTGGAGCGGCTGGTGTCGGACTACACCCAGATCCTGCACAACCGCCAGGCGCGCTGCAAGCCCTACCCGCCCCTGGAGCAGCTCCTGGTGCGGGGGGACCGGGGCCTCGACACCCGCTACAAGCCCATCCAGCGCAGCCTCTACGCCCTGCACCTGGCCCGCTGGCTGGCCGCCTTCCCCCCAGCCCACATCCACGTGGTGGACGGTGGCAGCCTGATCCGCGAGCCCCTAGCCGAGCTGCGCCGCATGGAGCAGTTCCTGGGCCTGGCGCCCCGGCTGGGCCCCGACAACTTCTGCTTCTACTGCCTGCAGGCCGGGGCCCGACAACTTCTACTTCAACCAGACCAAGGGCTTCTACTGCCTGCAGGCCGGGGCCCGCCAACTTCTACTTCAACCAGACCAAGGGCTTCTACTGCCTGCAGGCCGGGGCCCGCCAGCTTCTACTTCAACCAGACCAAGGGCTTCTACTGCCTGCAGGCCGGGGCCCGCCAGCGCTGCCTGGGCGAGTCCAAGGGGCGGCCCATCGCCAAGCTGCTGCGGGAGCAGCTCTGCACCTACTTCAGCGCCCACAGCGAGCTCGTCTTCGGCCTGGTGGGGCGCACGTCCAACTGGTGCTGAGTGGGCCTGGGGCCCGCAGGGGCAGAGCCCCCCCAGGCAGAGGCTGTGAAATGTTGGTATCAGGACAGGCAGGGCAGCTCCCCCCACCCCGAGCTCAGAGGACTTAGGCGCTCAGAGCAGGCTGCGAGGGGGGTCCTGCTGGGGCTGGATCCCCTGGGCACAGGAGTGTAGATGGGAAAGGGGGTGGGAGGAACCAATCAGGGCAGGAGCAGGGGGCAAGGCCGAGGTCCACAGCTGCCCCAGAAGCACACTCCCAAAAGGGCCCAGAAAGAAACATTTGCCCCACAGAGCAGGGGGGATGAAGGGACAGGGGCCTTCTACAATTCAGGGCATCTGCCCCCATATCCCCCCTTTCAGGCTACCAGCTCCCAACCTGCCACCTCCCTGAGGGGACTGGAGACCCACCTCTCCCAACAGAGGCATTTCCAGGCTGCCCCCTTTCCTGCCGGCTGAATTCCCCAGCCAGCCTGCAGGGTCTTCTCTGCGGGCTATACACAGCGTTATGGGCCCCCCTTGAGTGATGCCCCAGCTCTTCCTAAGCAAGCCCCAGCCTAAGGTGAAAACATGACAGAGCTCCCCTTAAACCCAACAGACACCCCCTCCCTTGGGTCAGGCTCACTCTGGCTGTGGCAGGCTGGCAGCTGAAGACAGGCGCCCCCTTATTCTGGCTTTTGGCTGACTCCCGCCTGGAGGGGAGGCAGGGTGTGGTCACCCAGTGCACGCCCTTCAGGCTGCAGCCCACAAGACTCCCCCCCCCATGAGAACCCCACCCCACACCGCAGGGGGGACTGGTGGTTGTGGTGGCCCAGCCAATGCCGAGCTCAGCTGCCCCCTGGTCGCCCGTGGCCATTGCAGGTCGGTGCCCATGGAGCAGCTGGGCCAGCCCACCCGCCGGCAGCACGCTGAGGGAAGGAGCAGCCACAGGCCAGGCCCAGCACCCAGTCCTTGCACCTTGGCCCGCACAGGTGTCATGGCCGCCTAGAGCCATGTGGCTACCGCCCTCTAGTGTCTGGCTCTGGGAACTACAGCTGCCTGCGGCACCCTTAGAGATGGCAGGGGGGGGCGGTTCTGGTGCTGGAGTCACTCACAGCCCATGGGTGGGCATGTCCCCCCTCCCCCCGTTTCCTACGTAACTCAGAACAGCCTCAGAACCGGAGCACTGAAGCGTGGCCCCCGCCGGCCCACCCAGCATGAGCGTTAACAGTGCCAGCCCCCGGTCCTGCGTGGGGTTTGAGCCATCAAAGGCCCAAGGGCCTTGGCCTTGCAGCAAAGGAAATAGGGATGAACGCCCTTAGCTAGAGCACAGCCTCACACCCAGCCCGTAGCTGAGCTCAGCCCTAGGGGCTCCCTCCCCCAGGGTAACAAACGGGGCTGTCTTCTCATTCCTGTATCCCACTGAACGTCAGGGCTCTAACTTTTTGTCTGACCTGTCAGGGAGACCCAGCTGGGCAGATGCAGTGGCTGCTGCCGGCACTGAGGCTGGCTGCTGCCAGCTGAACGCGCATTAAGTTTGCTGAGATTTTTTTAATTGGGTACAATAAACACTAGGGAAATGGTGTCTGCATTGTTGGGGTTGTTTGTTCCCCCAACCTGTTCCCTCAGTGCATGTTAATGAAGTGGGGGGGGGGGGAGGGAGAGAGAAAACCTGGACTTGTACTGGAAATGGCCCACCCTTGATTATCACACACATTGTAAGGAGAGTGATCACTTTACATAAGCTATTACCAGCAGGAGAGTGGGGTGGGGGGAGAGAAAACCTTTTGTAGTAATAAACACCCATTTTTTCATGATTTGTGTGTATAAAAACATCTTCCATATTTCCCACAGTATGCATCCGATGAAGTGAGCTGTAGCTCATGAAAGCTTATGCTCAAATAAATTGGTTAGTCTCTAAGGTGGCACAAGTACTCCTTTTCTTTTTGCAAATATAGACTAACACGGCTGTTACTCTGAAGCACAGAATGGAGTCCTGAGCAAAAATCCCAGGGCCAAATTCCAATTTAGGGCTTTGCTCTATAATAGAGATGAGAGGAAAGTTTTTCCCCTCCACCCAAAGCTTTGAAATAAGACAACTTTCCCTCTAAAATATGTATTTTTGAATGGAAAATGCTAAAATTCTACATGCAGGAGCCCTTCCACTGATGGGGTTAGATCCAATACATGCCCCTGGCAGGAGTGTGAGGATTTTCCACCCTGTCTGCTGCCCCGTACATCCTGTTACATAACTGCCAGACTGGACAGGAGAAGGGAGATGATTATTCCCACACTGACCATTTACGATGTCAATTTCCAGGTCTGACCTGAACGGACATTACCATGCTGAGCACCTTCCCCAGTACCTGACAACATTTCTGTAAGAGCTCCACACACTGGGGGCTAAGAGGATGGGCCCCTTGGGGGCAGCCATAAAGAGCCCTCTATCAAGTCTCTCTTCCCTACATACATACTTTAGATTATGTTCAAGTCACTCCTTAACTTTCTCTTTGAGGCGTTATATAGCTCAGCCTCCTTGAGTCCCGCACTATACCGCATGTTTTCCAACACTTTAATGGTTTTCATGTCTCTTTTCTCAACCCTCTCCAATTTTTCAGCACCTTTTGTTAATTGTGGACACCAGAGCTGGACACAGTATTCCAGAAGCAACACCAGCACCAAATACTTTTCGTTTAGCTGTTTGATGCAAGAGCCCCATTTTCACTGTTCAGCTCACAGTACCACTGTTCCAAAGGTTTAGAAAGCCAAACCATCTAGATAGAGGATAGGAGGAAACTAAGTACTAGGACGTAGCTGCCATAAATATAAAGGGAAGGGAAACAAGCTTTCTGTATGCAGTAATATAAAATCCCTCTTGGCCAGAGGTACAGAATCCCCTTACCTGTAAGGGGTTAATCAGTTCTATTAACCTAGTTGGCACCTGACCAAAAGGACCAAGGAAGGGGGGGGGGGAAGAAAGAGAGAAGAAAGGCTTTGTTTTTGTGCTGTGTGTGTTCTCTCTGAGACAGAGAGAGAGACCAAGCAAGTAATCCAGCAGCTCCTACTGAAATGATACTTACTATTGCTGTAATATTAGATGTAATAGCAAGGAATGCGTTAGCTTGTGAATTTTCCCTGTGCTAAGAGGGAGGTTTATCCCTGTTTTTTATAATTTTAAAGTTTTGCCTAGGGGGAATCCTCTGTGTTTTAAGTCTTATTCCCTGTAAAACTACCTTCCATCCTGATTTTACAGAGGTGCTTCTTTTACTTTTTTTTTTCTTTATAATAAAGTTCTGTTTTTTAAGAATCTGATTGGGTTTTAGTGTCCAAAAAACCCAAGGGTCTGGTCTGTGCTCACCTTGTTTACTTATCTGGTTGGTAGATTATTCTCAAGCCTCCCCCGGAAAGGGGGTGAAGAGGCTGGGGGGGGGGGGGGGGGGGGATGATATTTTGGGGAAACAGGAACTCCAAGTGGTCCTTTTCCTGAATCTTTGTTTAACTCACTTGGTGGTAGCAGCAGTACTCATCCAACGACAAGGAAGGATGTGCGCCTTGGGGAAGTTTTTAACCTCAACTGGCAAAAATAAGCTTAGGGGGTCTTTCATGCGAGTCCCCACATCTGTACCCTAGAGCTCAGAGCGGGGAGGGAACCCTGACATTGTGGGATCATTTTGAACCAGAAGCACAGACCTTCGGCTTTTAAAAAGAAAATATTTTTTCTTTTGACTGCTTGAAGTCAAGGAAGATTTTTTGTTTTGTTTTTTTTCCTCTGCCTCAAGGCAGAGTAGTTAAGTCCTGCAAGGGAATTCACAAGCTTTTTTTTTTTTCTTCCCTCTCCTTTCTTTTCTTTCCTTTCCCTTTCTCCTCTTTCTAGCTCTCAGGTTAAGCTAGGCTAAGCACAGGGAGGTTAGGATGACAAAGTGATGTCCAAAACGAAACCAGATTTAGTCAGAGGGGAAACGGAAAAAAGAAAGAACATGAAAGACAACTGGAATTAAAAGAGATGGAGATTGATGCACAAGTGGCCAGAGAAGAGAAGGAAAGAGAGGCAGCATGCTCTGGAGAGCAAAAAAGAGAGAGGAAGCATGAACTGGAGGTGATAAAGTTAAAAGGACAAAACCTTTCAGCAGTTGGCTCCACCTCCCCAAAAATCCACAAATGGGAGCGATTATGTCCACAGTATGATGAATCCAGTGATATCGCTGAATATTTCATCATCTTTGAGAGACTGTGCACCCTCCATGCAATTCCTGAAGATCACAAGATGACCACATTGGTAGCAAAATTCACTGGAAGAGCTCTGGACATATTCATTCAACAAGATGCCTATTGAGGATGCTTCTGACTATGGTAAATTCAAGGATTTGGTTTTGAAGCAATTTCAAATTACACCTGAAACTTACAGAGTGAAATTTAGAGCCTTTAAGAGAGGGGGTGGACTAAGTAATGTGGCTTATGTAAACCAGATGAAGGATCTGTTAAATAAACGGGTCAAAGAAAGGGGTGTAACTAGCTTTGAAGGAATGTGTGATTTGGTTGTCCAGGAGCACCTCCTGACTATGACCAATGATGTAGAACAGTGTTTATGGGATAAGAAAATGGACTCAGCAGAAAGTCTTGCTTCTTATCCTGATCAATATGAGCAGTCTCAGTCTGTCAGAGAGGCGGGGCAAATCGGAACAAAATGGGTGGAGGTAGCAGAGAGGAAGAACCCTGGTCTCAGTTTGGGTGAATACCAGAGGGGACACCCCAAGACCACACCCTACCACCAGGGGCAGCCCAAGGTGCCAACTACACTCAAGGAAAACCCCAGACACCTTATTGTTCCACCACACCATTCTCCAGCAATTGACCCTGCCCGAGTGACCAGTCAGCTGGGCGATGTTTTAAATGTAACGAGCTGGGGCATGTAAAGGCCAACTGCCCCAAGAATCCCAACAGACTGCAATTCATTGCACCAGGGTCACACCAAAGGTTCTCAGGCCCAGATGCCTCCCAGGTACCCTCAAAGTGAAGGGAAACAGTGTGGGCAGGAAGGTTATGACCTGGAGGGACACTGGAGCACAAGTGTCAGCTATCCACTAATCCCTAGTGGACCCCAAATTCATCAACCCAGAGGCCCAAGTGATGATTCAACCCTTCAAGTCAAACTCTTTTGACTTGCCTACAGCCAAGTTGCCTGTCCAGTACAAGGGTTGGTCAGGAATATGGACTTTTGCAGTCTATGACAATTAACCCATTCCCATGCTGCTGGGGAAAGACTTGGCCCACCATGTGAAGCTAGCCCAGAGGGTGGGAATGGTCACCCGGAGCCAGGCTAAGTGAGCCTTCACACCTAGTTCTGTTTCTGAGCCTTGGACACAGGCCCAATCTGTGATACCAGAGACCCAGATTGAGGTGGTGGAACTGGACTCCAGGCCAACATCTGTGACAGCCGTAGTGGATCATTGCAGAGACACAGACAGAGCCAGTCCCAGAACCGGAACGGGCAGAGCAACCAGCACCAGAACCATTGCCAGCACTGAGTCCAGCGCTTGCAACTCCCTCTACAACCCCAACACCAGAGGGCCCCACCGAGCCTGCCCTGGCAGCAGCAGCTAAACCTGCGCAAGAGGCTCAGCCGGAGCCTGAACCCCAACCTAGCGCACCCGCAGAGAGCAGGTCACCATCCCCAGAACCAGCCCTGTCCCCCGCGTACCTTCCCGAGGGACCAAGCCCAGGTCCACTATCCAGTGAGTAACCGAGGTCTCCACCATCAAGGGAACAGTTCCAGGCCGACCAGGAAGCAGATAAAAGCCTCCAGGGAGCTTGGACGGTGGCACGGAGCAACCCACCGCCTCTCAGCTCTTCTAACCAATCCCAGTTTGTGGTAGAACGAGAACTTTTATTCAAGGAAACGCTTTCGGGTGGGCACCAGGAGGACTGGCATCCTCAGAGACAGTTGGTAGTTCCAACTAAGTACCAGGTAAAGCTATTAAGCTTAGCCCATGATCATCCTAATGGTCATGCTGGGGTGAACAGGACCAAACACCATTTGGGGAAGTCCTTCCACTGGGAGGGAATGGGCAAGGATGTTTCTACCTATGTCCGGTCTCGTGAGGTGTGCCGAAGAGTAGGAAAGCCCCAAGACCAGGTCAAAGCCCCTCTACAGCCACTCCCCATAATTGAAGTTCCATTTCAGTGAGTAGGTATGGATATTCTGGGTCCTTTCCCGAAAAAGACACCCAGAGGAAAGCAATACATCCTGACTTTCATGGATTTTGCCACCCGATGGCTGGAAGCAGTAGCTCTAAGCAACACCAGGGGCTAAAGTGTGTGCCAGGCATTAACAGACATTTTTGCCAGGCTAGGTTGGCCCTCCGACATCCTTACGGATTCGGGAACTAATTTCCTGGCAGGAACCATGAAAAGCCTTTGGGAAGTTCATGGGGTGAACCACGTGGTTGTCACCCCTTAGCACCATCAAACAAATGCCCTGGTGGAGAAGTTTAATGGAACTTTGGGGGCCATGATACGTAAATTCGTAAATGAGCACTCCAAGGATTAGGACCAAGTGTTGCAGCAGTTGCTCTTTGCCTACAGAGCTGCACCACATCCCAGTTTAGGGTTTTCACCATTTGAACTTGTGTATGGCCGCGAGGTTAAGGGGCACCAACTTCACAGCTGGTGAAGCAGCAATGGGAGGGTTTAGGCCTTCTCCAGGAACTAACATTCTGGACTTTGTAAACAACCTACAAAACACCCGCCGAGACTCTTTAGCCCTTGCTAGAGAAAAGCAAAAAGATGCTTAGGAAGATCAAAAGGCCTGGTATGATAAATATACCAGAGGGTGTTCCTTTAAAGTAGGGGACCAAGTCATGGTCTTGAAGGTGCTCCAGCCCATAAGATGGAAGCGTCATGGGAAGGGCTATTTACAGTCCAAGAGCGCCTGGGAGCAGTTAATTATCTCATAGAATCCCCTACCTCAACCCTGTTAGGATATATTCAGGCCTGTCTGCAAAGGCCTATACTCTAAGAATTTAGGTGTATTCTTATCACTTGGCTAGTTCTAGAGGTATAAAAGAAAGAATCAAAATCACTGTCTGCCAGTGTAAGGTCCTTCTCTTACTGTGATAGTCTGAGGCCCTGTTCTTAGGCTAAGGCCTTTGGCTAAGCAACAGAGGCAGCCATAAGCTGGGAAGCGACTGGTCACCTCCTCACATTCCAAACTAGTCACATTGCAAGAAGGTGCTACTGGGCTGTAAGGAATACAATCCTGTCCTGATAATGCCTATTGCCTCTAGAGAAAGGGAAGTACCTAGAAAATGTAAAAGGGAACTTAGTTTGATAGCATCCTGTCTGGCAAGAACTCACTTATCAATACTGGGATGTGAAATCCTCACTTCTGTATTGTTTTGTCATTATAGTTCCCACTTTGCTATTGTTTGTCTGTATAATCTCTGTCTGGTTCTAAGATTGTTCCTGTCTGCTGTATAATTAATTTTGCTGGGTGTAAACTAATTAAGGTGGTGGGATATAATTGGTTACATAATCATGTTACAATATGTTAGGATTGGTTAGTTAAATTTCAGGAAAATGATTGGTTAAGGTAGAGCTAAGCAGAACTCAACTTTTACTATATAGCCTGCAGTCAATCAGGAAGTGGGTGTGTGTGTGCGAGCGAGGGAAATGGGAACAGGGAATGGGGGTGGGGAAACTGGAATCATGTTTAGCTAAAGGGGGAAAATGGGAACAGGGTCACAGGTAAGCCTCTGTGGTGTCAGAGCTGGGAAGGGGGACACTAAGGAAGGAAACTAGAATTATGCTTGCTGGAAGTTCACCCCAATAAACATCAAATTGTTTGCACCTTTGGACTTCGGGTATTGTTGCTCTCTGTTCATTCGAGAAGGACCAGGGAAGTAAGTGGGTGAAGGAAAAAGCCCCCTAACAAACCCTAAAGCCGAAAGTATACCATGATAATCTCTAAAGCCCTTTTATTCCAGAGAATTAAAGGTGTGTCAGTTTACAGCCCAGGGAGGAGAGGATGCTGAGTGGCCTGAAGGTGTCCACTATGAAGGAAAAAGTGACGGTGGCTTGGAAGAGGTGAACCTCTCAATGACCCTCGAACGTATGCAGCGACAGCAGATCAAGGAGCTGTGCACTAGCTTCACGCTGATGTTCTCAGCCACCCCAAGACGGACTGAATGGGCATACCACTCCATTGACTTAGGTAATGCTTGCCCAATTAGAGCCCAACCTTACCGGGTGTCTCCTCAAGCCAAAACTGCTATTGAACAGGAGATCCAGGACATGCTACAGATGGGTGTAATCTGCCCCTCTTAACAGTGCATGGGCATCTCCAGTTGTTACAGTTCCCAAACCAGACGGGGAGATACGGTAGTCCATGCAAAAGCATAAGCTAAATGCTTTAGCTCGCCCAGACAACTATCCCATGCCACGCACAGATGAGCTATTGGAGAAACAGGGACAGGCCCAGTTCATCTCTACCTTAGACTTAACCAAGGGGTACTGGCAAATACCACTGGATGAATCCACCAAGGAAAGGTCAGCCCTCATCACCCATGTAGGGCTGTATGAATTTAATGTGCTCCCTTTCAGACTGAGAAATGCACCCACCACTTTCCAAAAAAACTGGTAGATAGTCTCCTAGCAGGATTGGGAGAATCTGCAGTTGCCTACCTTGATGATGTGGCCATCTTTTCTGATTCATGGGCAGAACACCTGAAGCATCTGCAAAAAGTCTTCAAGCGCATAAAGGAGGCAGGATTAACTGTTAATGCTAAGAATTGTCATATAGGCCTAAACAGAGTGACTTACCTTGGACACCAGGTGGGTCAAGGAACTATCAACCCCCTACAGGCCAAAGTGGATGCTATCCAAAAGTGGCCTGTCCCAAAGTCAAAGAAACAGGTCCAATCCTTCTTAGGCTTGGCCGGATACTACAGGCGATTTGTACCGCAATACAGCCAAATCACCACCCCACTGACAGACCTAACCAAAAAGAAACAGCCAAATGCAGTTTAGTGGACTGAAGAGTGTCAGAAGGCCTTTAACCAGCTTCAAGCAACACTCATGTCTGACCCTGTGCTAAGGGCCCCAGACTTTGACAAACCTTTCCTAGTAAGCACAGATGTATCCAAGCATGGTATGGGAGCAGTTTTAATGCAGGAAGGACTGCATCAAGAATTCCGTCCTGTTGAGTTTCTCAGCAAAAAACTGTCCGAGAGAAAGCCACTGGTCAATCACCGCCCATATGTTTGGGGGCAGCATTTCCACCTGCAAACTGACCATGCTGCGCTACAGTGGCTTCAGACCATCAAGGATGCTAACAAAAAACTTCTTCAGTGGAGTTTAGCTCTGCAAGATTTTGATTTTGAAATACAACACATTTCAGGAGCGCCTAACAAACTGGCTGATGCACTCTCCCGTGGAAGTTTCCCAGAATCAACTGTTTAAAATTGACCTTGAAATGTGGAAAATACGGTTAGTTTTTATATAGTCAGTAGTATATCTAAAGGTGCATGTGTCTTATTAACTCTGTTTTCTCCTAGAGCTCCAGGAAGAAATCACAGCCAGTTTGGAACAGGCTGTCCCACACCATCTATGATTTGTGGGGCATGGCATAAGTATAAAGGGAAGGGTAACAACCTTTCTGTATGCAGTAATATAAAATCCCTCTTGGCCAGAGGTACAGAATCCCCTTACCTGTAAGGGGTTAATCAGTTCTATTAACCTAGTTGGCACCTGACCAAAAGGACCAAGGAAGGGGGGGGGGGGGGAAGAAAGAGAGAAGAAAGGCTTTGTTTTTGTGCTGTGTGTGTTCTCTCTGAGACAGAGAGAGAGACCAAGCAAGTAATCCAGCAGCTCCTACTGAAATGATACTTACTATTGCTGTAATATTAGATGTAATAGCAAGGAATGCGTTAGCTTGTGAATTTTCCCTGTGCTAAGAGGGAGGTTTATCCCTGTTTTTTATAATTTTAAAGTTTTGCCTAGGGGGAATCCTCGGTGTTTTAAGTCTTACTACCCTGTAAAACTACCTTCCATCCTGATTTTACAGAGGTGCTTCTTTTCCTTTTTTCTTTATTATAAAGTTCTGTTTTTTAAGAATCTGATTGGGTTTTAGTGTCCAAAAAACCCAAGGGTCTGGTCTGTGCTCACCTTGTTTACCTATCTGGTTGGTAGGTTATTCTCAAGCCTCCCCCGGAACGGGGGTGAAGAGGCTTGGGGGAATATTTTGGGGAAACAGGAATTCCAAGTGGTCCTTTTCCTGAAACTTTGTCTAACTCACTTGGTGGTGGCAGCAGTACTCATCCAAGGAGAAGGAAGGATTTGTGCCTTGGGGAAGTTTTTAACCTAAGCTTAGGGAGTCTTTCACGTGGGTCCCCACATCTGTACCCTAAAGTTCAGAGTGGGGAGGGAACCCTGACATAGCATTTTCTGTTTATACAAGCATGGCAGACATAGGACCTTTAGAGTTCTTCAGATTCAAAGCTTTGAAAAGAGGCCAATTCTAGAGCCGGCTGAAAATAGTTAAACCAGCCTGATCAGCGTTACAAGAAACACTAGTCTGCACATTTCACCACACCAAGCTGTTCTGCCACAGTCCTGGCTGCTTTCATATTCAAACACAAAATTAAGTCTCTCCTCAGATCTGACAGTGCACTGATAGTTCTCATAACTGAAACTCATTCTCCTGGGGAATGACTGCTAAATAAGTTGGTGGGGTAAAAAAAAAAAAAAAAAAAAAAACCACCTCTTTCTGAATTGAGACTCATTTATGAATGCCCAGATCCGTAATATTTTTGCTGCAGTTACAAAAAGTGGACTCAGAATTGTGCCAACATCATCACCAACCACCAGGTTGGATTTGTGCTATAAAAAAAAAAAAAAAATCTACGAAATCTGAAAGACTGACTCAGATGCTTTCAAGCAGCCATAAGGAGATGGAAATGAGAAACTAGTTAAATGACAGTTTACACTATCAAAAAAATTTGCTCATTTAATTTCTGAAGCAGTAGGCAGCAGCAACAGATTTCAGTCCCGTTTTCACCTCACCATTTGCTCAGAAACGGTTTAAGGAAAGATCGTACCGGCTGTTGGAAGAACATCTTAAAACGGTCTCCCTAACCAGAAGCTTTTGTTAACGGCAAGTGTCTCCTGACCTACAGTACTCTTACCAGAGCTAATGATTGCAGGTGAAGGGTCTGAAATGATGCTCAGAAGACCCAGCTTGAAACTAACATTTTAGCCAAAATTAAGTTGAGCACCAAGAGTTGAGCACTTGAACTACATCACTTATTTCAAAGGTGCTGAGCACATCTCACTCCCATTGCCTTGTGTGAGAACTGCAGATGATCAACACCTTGGCTGGAGGAGAAATCTGGCCACATTCTCTCCCACCCCACACCCCTTCTGAACAGGGGCTGATCAACCTGCACTTTTGGCTAAAGAAAATGGGAGCTCTAGATACACTTGTGAAAATTAAGGCATTGTGTTTCAACATCTAAATCTACATTTGTTTAACTCTGGACATTCAAATACCAAAATGAAGATTTTACTCTGGAACAGCTTTGAGGCTTAGAAGGGAAGTGAGGCAGACACCCATCTGATTTATCCACAGCACACTGGAAAGTAGCTTGCGATGCTGCCACTCTACTCTTTCTATTCTGACAGCTGAAATCACTTGTGGGTCAGGGCAGAATCACCACTACCATGATAAGCTGTTCTTCATGGCTAAGAAAATAAGTAAGCTTTTGTAAAAAAATAAAAAATGAAGAGTTATCACAGGTCTCTAGGGCATTGTGTTAATCCACACACATACTGGACATTTTAAATGAATAGAAAACGTATCTGTGATCCTTACTAGTGACAACAGGCATATTTAAAAATGGAAAATGCATTCTAGCTTTGAGGTCAGCCCCTCCATTTACCTGTCAGCAGCAGCGATAGCAAAGCTGCTGTCAGAAACAAAGTCAAATAGTTTCTTCCTTTAGATAACTTATGGTGTCCTCAGCTCTTGCAAGGCACCTGGAACCCTGAATTCAGATATTGGCAGGTAAGTGAGAGAATGATTTTTCAGCGACATTAAGTAAATTAAAATTTAAAGTAGCAAATCTATTTTGTCACTACTTTAACAGCGATAGCATTTCCCATTAAATAGATTCAAGTTGCAGTGGGGGAGGTTTAGATTGGATATTAGGAAAAACCTTTTCACTAAGAGGGTGGTGAAACACTGGAATGCGTTACCTAGGGAGGTGGTAGAATCTCCTTCCTTAGAGGTTTTTAAGGTCAGGCTTGACAAAGCCCTGGCTGGGATGATTTAACTGGGAATTGGTCCTGCTTTGAGCAGGGGGTTGGACTAGATGACCTTCTGGGGTCCCTTCCAACCCTGATATTCTATGATTCTATGATTCCTACACTATAGGCCAATTCCGTTTTTTTTGCACCATTAAAAGTTTACCCATTTGCTACCAAAATTGCCCATGCCATTCAACCAATTATATTACAAACCATCCAAGTGAAGGAGTCATGGACGTGGCTGATCGAAAGAGGGAAAGAACTTCTGCCTGTACACCTAGTCCAGTAGAGTCTGAGGGAACCAGCTTCAGAGAAGTTGTGAAGTCTCTACTACATGATTTTTGCACCTGAACACCACATGAGAGCAAATTTTGTAAAAAATGGTTTATCAGTTCCATTTTTGTATAAAACACACGGGAGAAACCTAGCCAATCAACACACGAATTGCTGCCACATGACAAGATACTTTTTGTCAAACTTTGAATCTAAAGAACATACAAATGTTTTCTCATGTCTACAGTCAATTGTCTATGCTCTTCCATTTAACTATTTCTTAAAAAATTCCACATATCCCCATATTTCTTCTGTCCCAGTTACAGTACAATGACAGGGAGGAAGAGGGTTGGTTAAAACTCCTCTCTATGCAGTTTTCTGCTGTCCCTTCTTTCCAATCAGAGACTTATGGATGTGAGGGATTACACCTGCAAAGAGAACAATGGATTAGAATAGTGGTGCACAGGACATTTTTCAGAGTAAGTTCTGTTAGTTCAAAGATTTGTTCATTATCTGAATAGCTAGAAAGCTTTCAATGTTCTGTTCTCTAAGTTTTCCACATTTTCTTGTTCTTTGACTATACTAGAATTCCCCTATACTAGAATACCCTCCGGGGGCGGAGGGTGAGAAAACCTGGATTTGTGCTGGAAATAGCCCAACTTGATTATCATACATATTGTAAGGAGAGTGATCACTTTAGATAAGCTATTACCAGCAGGAGAGTGGGTTGGGAGGAGGTATTGTTTCATGGTCTCTGTGTGTATATGATGTCTTCTGCAGTTTCCACGGTATGCATCCGATGAAGTGAGCTGTAGCTCACGAAAACTTATGCTCAAATAAATTGGTTAGTCTCTAAGATGCCACAAGTCCTCCTCTTCTTTTTGCGAATACAGACTAACAGGGCTGTTACTCTGAAACCGGTAATAATGCACATTCTCCAGTTGTAATTTCATCCCACCCCAATGGATCCCACCTTATCATTTCAATCGTAGGTTTGTTGATCCAACAGCCCATTTCTAAGCTGTAAAAGCTAAAATGGAAGTTGTAAGGGTACATAAAACAGACATAATTAAGTAGCCCTCTTCTTACTGCTAAGGCTGACTATGGCTAGGTCTGCAGCTTGAGCAGTGCAGACACTGCACGCCCAGCTAGCACAGGCAGAACAGCAGTGCAGATGGGGAGAACAGGTACGCCAGAACCCTAGAGGACGTATCCAACACGGCTCTCTACGTGCATAAGTGGTACCTCCCACATCTGCACTGCTATTTTCCTGCAGCATACTGTCCTGCCGCCAGAGCCTTTCCCCATCGCAGTGAAAAGTTCAGGCAGCAAGGAAAGGCTCTGGCATCTCCCCACTGCCTTTACTTGCTGCAGCGAAAGGCTCTGGCAAGCTCTGCACTGCCAAAGCCTCTCCTCACTGCCTCTCCCAAGCAGAGCCTTTTACGGCTGTGTGTAGCTACACAGTATAGTGTGGATGCAGCTTGTTTTTCACTGCAGCACGTAGCTATGTGTACCCTGCACGCCACCAGGTATATCCCAATATTCCACTTATCTCAACAGAACATCCACATAAGGAAAACACAAAGGTATGGATGCAGCAACAGAAGAGTTAAGTAAGACCATTCATTTAAGTCTCACAAATTACTGCAGGCTATTTTGTCCAGTATAGAATTACAATGAACTCAATATCGTTATTACACAATATATGAAGAGCACTTCTGTGAAGCTTAGTCCTCTTCCTACCTACCTCATAGAGCCCAGTTCTATCTGTAAGGAAAGTTCCAGTAGTCAGGGTTATAAAGAGGGAGGGTGGAGAGAGAAGGTGCAATCCCAGGATCTTTAATAAAAGTGAAACACCCAGATTTCCCTCAATTTATAGCTACTTTAAGTTTAATGCTCATGGAAGGTGCTGAGTGGATTATCCTCAGAATATGCACTACAAGGAGAGAGTAATTCAGTGACCCATCCAGTCCTCTCTCTCGGAAACTGCCAAATTTCAGTTGCTATGATGTTTAAATGGAAACAGATACAAATCTGGCCGGAATGTCTGCCATTATTGATCTATGTGAAGTAGTGTGACAGAAGAAATTAAAGTGACTTTAACTTATTGTCTGTTACCTTCCTTGCAGTTGGCTGTCCACTTTTGTATCAACCCAATCAGTTACAAAGCCCAACTATACATACCTCCACCAGCAATGGTAGCTTTAATAAGGGAATCCAACTCTTCATCCCCACGAATAGCAAGCTGCAAGTGACGAGGAGTGATACGCTTTACTTTGAGATCCTTGGAGGCATTACCTGCCAGCTCCAGCACCTGACAAATTAGGAGGCTATTTTAGTAAGAGTTAGACCTGTTAAAGTTTACAGAAAGCAAAATGTGGGGTCAACTGGAACATGAAATCATGAATCTCTTAGGTACTTACATGACGCCCATTACTGCAGTATGAGAGTACCTCATTATGCTTACAACACCCCTGTGCAGTAGGGCAGTGCTACTATCCCCATTTTACAGATGGGAAATTGAGGCACAGAGACACTAACCAATTTGACCAACATCACAAAGGGAGTTTGTGGCACAGCAGGGAATCGAATCCAGGTCTCCCAAGTCCTAAGCTAGCACCGTAGCCACTGGACCTTCCTTCCTCTAACCATTCATTGATTCCAAGGCCAAAAGGGACCAATGCGATTACTTAAAATTTTACGCCTTATTGCCAGTCTGAATTTGTCTAGCTTCAACTTCCGGCCATTGGATTGTGTTGTCTGCTAGACGGAGGAGCCCATTATGAAATCTGTTCCCCACGTAGGTACTTACAGGCTGTAATCAATTCAACCCTTCACCGTCTTTGTTAAACTAAAATAGTTTGAGCTCCTTAAGTGTGTCACTATAAAGCATGTTTTCTAATCCTTTAATCATTCTCATAGGTCTTATCGGAACTCTCATTTATCAACATACTCCTTGAATTGTGGACGCCAGATCTGGACACAGTATTCCAGCAGCAGTAGCACAGTGCCAAGTACGGAGGTAAAACCACCTCTACCCCTCCTTGAGAGTCCCTGGTCTCTGAACTGCTTTAGCCCTTTTGGCCAGTGTTACACTGGGAGCTCATGTTCAAGTGATTATCCAGCATGACCTCCAATTTTCTTCCAGCGTCATTACTTCCCAGGATACAGCCCCCCATCTTGCAAATATAGCCTACACATGCTTTGTTCATGGCCCCCACTCACTGTTTAGTTACAATAAAAAAACCTGTTCTGGACAAACAAGATATACCTAGGATGGCTTGCCTTTAATATAAGTGGCCTTCATCCATTAGTTATAGATTTAAAGGTCCAATTGTCTTTTAACCAATTATCCAGTGTATTTTTTGCAGTTGACATAGCTTATGGAGAACTAGACTGATCTACTTAGTCAGTTTCACTTTTAAGCTCCTATGCAACATCACAAATCTGCACAAACAGGTCACAATCAAGTTAAAAAAATCCTTTGTGTTAAAATGAAGTTTATTAGGTTTTTACAAAATAAGAAGCCAAACTTCGTGGGCCTAAACAGATTTTCCAATAGTTTAATCAACTCTTTGCATTTACAGAGTAATGCATTAGATATCACCCAGCTTAACCAACGGGAGGAAAAAAACCCCAACTATTGGCAATATTAAAATCTAAATGAATGCTGCTTAGTTTCTACCACATACATTTGGAAGAAAATTTGAGAGAGAAACTGTTTGTTGCTATTTGTTTAACTTGATTTATCCTAACAAATTACATCAACAGAATTATATCCACCTACCTATCCCTCTACTCTGTCACGTGCAACGTAGTTTTGACAGTGGTTACTTCAAAACCTACCTCAGCAGTGAGATACTCAAGAATTGCAGCACTGTACACTGCAGCAGTAGCACCAACTCGCCCATGACTCGTAGTGCGAGTCTTCAAGTGTCTGTGGATACGACCCACCGGGAACTGAAGTAGAAACATTTGTTAGGCACTTGAGATCAAAGTCTACGCTGAAGCACTAAATTCTTGCCTAATGTTGATTAATGTCTATAATAATCTGGTGTAAGAAATGTAAATGGAGTAAAAACTTACTGAAGTAGAATACTGGATTAACCCCCACAGTGAATACAAATAAATGGCGAGCTTATTTTCAATGGGACTGGCGAGTTTTACATCTCTAAATTTTCCTCAAGAGGGACACCTCTGAAAAGTATGTTAGTTTAAAGTCAGGATTAAGTTACACGGCCTTTACATACTAGTCAGTCAAGTGTCAAATCACATACAGGGTTTGTGTTGTAAGAAGCCAAAACTTTTTAAGAAGCAGATCTGTAGCACTAAAGAGATTACACTGTCAAATCAGCAGAATAATTTACATAAACCATGCAACAGAAGAGTTTTTACTGACTACTGCCAGAACTGTCTGAATTCACTCTACAACCAAGGAAGTTCCAATACAGAACGTTACATTTTACAATTAAGTTTTTGGTCACATGGGTGGGAGTGAACTTTAAACGGTACTAAGCAGGCATAGGAACTTATTGACTAGGCACAGCAGACTGTTTGTACTTATCATAGAATATCAGGGTTGGAAGGGACCTCAGGAGGTCATCTAGTCCAACCCCCTGCTCAAAGCAGGGCCAATCCCCAATTTTTGCCCCAAATCCCTAAATGGCCCCCTCAAGGATTGAGCTCACAACCCTGGGTTTAGCAGGCCAATGCTCAAACCACAGAGCTATCCCTCCCCCATTATATAGCGCTGTGTTTCCAAAGTACTCTGGAAGTATCCAAGTTAATCCCAACAACAACCCTATAAGGCTGGTAAGTAACAACAAATATTAATATGACAGACAAAAATTGACACAAGTACTACTTGGGGGCAAATAATACATTCAAGGCTTTTAAAGAAGTCTGATCATTATATTTAGTTACAAACGTGTGATAAAGACCAAAAAATTCAGAGTATTGGGAATTGTAAAATTTAACTCATGTTAGAGGGTCAGAGTAGCAGGAAAAAGCATGACTGAAACCTTAGCATTTGATTTTGTAGTTATAAGTATTCACGCAAAATTTCACAATAAAGCTAGAAGTGCATTTCCATTTTCCTTCCACCTTCCCTCCCCCAAACCTGCTCCACAAAAATGAAAATTTTACTTAACAAGATTAAATATTGTATTCAAATTGTAAACACTAAAGTAATACATGATTTAGCACCACTTTACCTGCAGTCCTGCTCTTTGTGAGCGAGAAACTGCCTTTGCCTTGGCCTTTCCACTGTCCTTTCCAGCCTTGCCACCAGCCTGAATAAAAGAGCAATATTAGAATTAAGAAAGCAAGTGCGTGCACAGAGGACAAAAATCTGCACTGCTTCACCTCACCATCGCACTTGAGAATCCAAGAGTCTTACCTCTTCTGCTCAAACTTGGAAAATTTATCCCAAAAAAGATTGAGGAACATCCCTTTAAAACAAGTCACTTTTGTATACAACAGTTGGATATGCAATGTCTTGAGAGAAAAACTCCCAAATATGCTTCACTGCAAACTTTCCTCAAGCATCAAGAGTTCTCTATATTAAAATACATGAGCATGAAGGCGTGACTATTTAGTTGCACCTAACTTTCCAGGTCTGCTGCTGCTTAAAAATATTTACATAAGAAGCTGTAACCAAACCCACTCAATACATTTATTCCTAGAGCCAGAAAAATTTGAGAACACAGACATGCTATTTCAAAAGTAAGTACTTATTCTGATATAACAGCTTGTTAGCAGACAAGAATCTTAAGCAATTCTATTTCAATTCTATTCCATTTCAGCTTTCAGAGTAGCAGCTGTGTTAGTCTGTATTCGCAAAAAGAAAAGGAGTACTCGTGGCACCTTAGAGACTAACCAATTTATTTGAGCATAAGCTTTCTTGAGCTACAGCTCACTTCATCCGATGCCTTTCGTGGAAAATACAGTGAGGAGATTTATATACACACAGAACATGAAAAAATGGGTGTTTATGAGCATAAGCTTTCATGAGCTACAGCTATTATACAGCTGTACATGATACATATTATACAACTATTATGTGCAGATTTTTGAAATATGAGCTATTATACTTCATCGGATGCATTCAGTGGAAAATACAGTGAGGAGATTTATATACACACAGAACATGAACATGTAAGCAGTGTGCATGGTAACACCCATTTTTTCATGTTCTGTGTGTATATAAATCTCCTCACTGTATTTTCCACTGAATGCATCCGATGAAGTATAATAGCTCATATTTCAAAAATCTGCACATAATAGTTGTATAATATGTATCATGTACAGCTGTATAATAGCTGTAGCTCATATAAATTGGTTAGTCTCTAAGGTGCCACTAGTACTCCTTTTCTATTTCAGGTGTAATTTTTCACAATGAATTTTCATGAATTAGCTGATCACCTAATGGATATTCTTACCTGAACTATTTTATTTGGCTGAATAGGTGATTTTATCTGACAATCCCAAGAAATCTAGAGACTAACCCAACCCCCTCCAGTTTTTGTGATACCAAACTGCTCACCGTGCAATTATGTTGATAAATTACCAGAGGTGTAGAACTGGGGTGGTGGTGGTGAAAATTCACAGATTCCAAGTTGATTCCAAGGATCATCTAGTCTGAGCTCCTATTAACAGGCCATAGAACTTCCTCAAAATTTCTAGAGCATATCTTGATTTAAAAATAGTCTGTGATGGACAATCCATCACAACTCTTGATAAGTTATTCCAATGATTAATTGCTCTCAGTTGAACATTTACACCTTATTTTCAATCTGTATTTGTCTAGCTTCAACTTCCAGCCATTGGATTGTGTTAGACCTTTCTCTGCTACACTGATGAGCCTGTTATCAAGTATGTGTTCCCCATGTAGGTACTTAACAGATTAATCAAGTCACCCCTTAACCTTCTCTTTGTTAAACTAAATAGATTGAGATCCTCGAGTCTATCACTATGAAGCATGTTTTCTAATCCTTTAATCATTCTCCTGGCTCTTCTCTGATCGCTCTCCAATTTATCTCATTGAATTGTGCACATCAAAGCTGAATAAAGTATACCAGCAGCGGTCACATTAGTGACCAATACAGAGGTGAAATGACCTCTCTACTCCTACTTGAGATTCCCGATTAGTCCTTCTGGTCACAGCACTGGACTGGAAGCAGATTATCCACCACAAGCCCTACATCTTTTTCACAGATACTGCTTCCTATGGTAGAGTCCCCCCACTTATAAGTATAGCCTACATCTTTGTTCCTAGATGTATACATTTACATTTAGACATTAAAACACCCATTGTTTGCTTGTGCCCATCTCATAGAACTGTCTGGATTGCTTGGTATCTTCATTGTTTGCCACTCTCCCAAACTGTGTCATCTGCAAGCTTTATCAGGGATGATTTTATGTTTTCTTCCATGCCATTAATAAAAAATGTTAATAGCATAGGGCCAAGAACTGATACCTGCAGGATCCCACTAGAAACACACCAGTTCAGTGATGAATACCCATTTGAGAGAAGGTGCATCTCCCACCCCTGCACACACATGTAGCCAGATGTTAACCTTTTTAGCAAAGTCATCCAACCCTACTAAAATAATGCTTTCTTCTGCCAATGTTGCGAACTAGATTCACTTGTAATGTGGATGCAGTGTGGCCTACTGGATAGAGAACTGAACTGGGACTCCAGACAGGAGACAAGGTTCTATTTCTGCTCTGCCACTGGCCTAGTGGGCGACTATGGGCAAGTCACTTCACCTCTATGCCTGAGTTTCACCATCTTCAAAATGGAGATAATGATGTTTACCTCCTTTATAGAGTGCACTGAGATCGACTGATGAAGATATGCATTATTGGGTTGAAAGAGTAGTTTTGATATTCCTGGCTCTTTTGGAAAGCAATGAACATGCAACTTTTGATTCACCTACGATTTCCCTCCTCCTCCATTAAGCCACTTTTCAAAACAGGAACATTGTTCCCGCTTAAAGAAAAATATCTACCTCCACACTAAGGAAACCCACTACCTAACCATCTTTAGCTTTCAACAGCAGCTAAGATAAACGAAAGTGTTGAACAACATATATCCTTAAATTTAGTGTAATACTCCCAAAACTAGACAGGTCTATAAGTGTAAAGTGTCATCTCAACAACTTGCACATGCCTGGCAGACTGCCTAATAACTGTAAAATCTCAACCACTTCTTTCACTCCCAACACTGAATTACAAAATACAATAGTACTTATTACCTGCCAGGGAAAACTACTGTCTTGACATAGTCCCACCTCTCCCAGACCCAGTTATGATGTACGGGGTGCAACATTTCTTTCCCACTACCCTTTAATATATTTGGGCAGTTTATCAATTTATTTAAATGAGACATCACCAACCAGAAATCTAAGCAAGCTGTAAATATCTGAACCCTATATCTACCCCAACTATCCTTGCCAATTTACATTAAAAAAATCATTGCATCACAGTCTTCACAAAGTGTTGTCAAATCCATACAGGTAAATGGATTGAAAAAGGGTCTCTTCCCCTTGCGTGTCCCTGTCCCCCTATTTTTCTTCCACTACTACTTGTAACATTTGTAGGTAAAAAGTTTTCTAACAGAAGTATGATTTTTAAGTTGTGTCCCTTTAAGACTAGTCCTCCTACTTTTATTTCCTTATAAAAGGCATGATAAATTTTTATTTCCTGTTGCCACCCAACAGTTCCATTATTTTTCAGGAGGTGGAAACATTTAAAAAATGCAGGGCAGGGTTTGTATATAATAAACTACTTGCACAGCTACAGTTTAGACTAGATCAGCTTTATCTACTCAAGGTGGGGGAGGGGGGAGAAAAAAAATCACAGATGACTTTGTATATTGATTTATTAATCTTTGAGTCCCAATTGCTACTGTCAGAAAAATGAGTAAAAACAGAACAGAAAGTTCTTTCAGAGAGATTTATAGGAAAGGTACGAGTAAATTTGCTATTTGGGACTACTGATTTCAAGGATTACCCTCTCCTCACCCTAATGTAGTAAAGTTAGGGTTAGGGAAACTGGGGAATCCCCCTAAACCAGGCTTTTAATAGAAACATCCCTGAAACTTACCATGCAATGACTGCCACTGCCCCATAATTGGCGTAATTTCCCTTTGATCTCATCTCTTCATATATGTACACATTACATTTCATTACATATAAAAAAAATCTGAACTCCACTTTTCTGTGAGCTGCACAACAAAGAGGGGATTTACAAGTTTCCCCACAAACTCCTAAAGAAAACTAAGTCAAGTCTTCCACACACATAGACTCAAGTGACAATGGAAGTAATTGTGGAGTCAGTTAATAACTGTAGATAGGACTGGATAGAATGTTTCTTGACTAGGAATTGCTAAGGACTAACTGGCCAAAAACTAAAACATTCAGAAATATTAAGTTCTGCTAAAATTGGGAAGATTGCAGCTGGCCCAGAATTTCCACTGGCATTATACCATATTACATTGTACCATAGTGGGGAAACAGCTTCACAATGAAGTAAAGAGAACAGGGACATTATGAAACATATTATAGTAGTCTAACCAGAACCTTCAAGCCATACTGTGAAGTGGAGGGTGCTCTGACCTGAGTGCCACTTTCAGATAGCTACTATTACAAGTAGGGTGTAATAGTAGCTATCTGAAAGTGGCACTCAGGTCAGAGCACCCTCCACTTCACCGTATGCCTTGAAGGTTCTGTTTAGACTACTTGTCAAAGAGGACTAAGGAATACAGATGGAGTTAAAAAACTGGATGGCGACATTTTCCATTCCACATGCACAGAGGGAAAGAGAACTCCCTGACCAAGATAGAGCTTAAAGTTTATATAGCTAATGTCTATGCAGACTACATAAAAGGGTCATTACCAGCTTGAAATCTAGCCTATTTAAGAAATTACTAGAAGTCCCCCCACTAATTTTTGATACTTAAATATTTTTACACACACAAAGGATCAGGAAAGACAAAAAACAAAACCTGCATAAACAAGGGAAAAGGACTATACAAAGAAAACGGTAAAAAGTGATCAGAGCACAAAACTCAGACAAAATCTGAGGTTTGTTTTTTTTTTTTTTTTAAACTGACGTTATCTAGATATCTTGGGTACTTATATGGCCCACTCTATCATATCTGTGAGCTTCACAATCTTTAATGTATTTATGAGGTAGCAAAGTACTAGTCTCTCCATTTCACAGATTGGGAATGATGGCACTAAATGACTGTCAGAGGTCACACAGGAAGCCTCTGGTAGAGCTGGGAACTGAACCATGGTCTCCAGAGACCTAAGCTAGTGTCCTAACTCGTGGGCCAGTCTTTCTCTACCCCTTAAAAAAAAAAAAATGTATCCTGCTCAAGCAGAGATCTCTTGGAGACAAAACACAATCAACACAACAATGGCTTACATTAAACATGCATAGTATTTTGGTGATTAACATGTGAGAAGCACCACTGTTTAAGCAAGTGCAAAGTCTTCACACCTGTGTATAGTAATTTGGTAGTTTAACAAATACTGTACCTGCTCCAGATGTTACAGTGTTAGGCAAGTTAAGCTAGTTTAAAGACTGAAAAGGTTAAGAAGAGAAGCTGTGTTTGGAAACTCATATTTGAGCAACTGTTGCCACACACATGCATTGTATGTTAGGCCAGATCTATGCTACCAGCACTTTGGCAACATACCCATAACACCAAAGCACTCCTAGTGTTTATGCTGCTTAAGAACATAAGAATGGCCATAATGGGTCAGACCAGTGGCCCATCAAGCCTGGTATCCTGTCTTCCGACAGTGGTCAATTGCTCTCTGAAGCACTGGCACTATCGAGCAATCCATCCTGTCATCCACTCCCAGCTTCTGGCCATCACTGGTTTACGTAAAAGAATAAAATGGACACAAATCAGATGTCAAGAACTATAACATTCATAAACCAGTCGGAGAATACTTCAAACTCTCTGGTCACGCGATTACAGACATGAAAGTTGCGATATTACAACAAAAAAACTTCAAATCCAGACTCCAGCGAGAAACTGTTGAATTGGAATTCATTTGCAAATTGGATACAATTAACTGAGGCTTGAATAGAGACTGGGAGTGGCTAAGTCATTATGCAAGGTACCCTATTTCCCCTTGTTTTTTCCTCCCCCCCCCCCCCCGCCGTTCTTGTTAAACCCTGAATTTGTGCTGGAAATGGCCCACCTTGATCATCATACACATTGTAAGGAGAGTGGTCACTTTAGTTAAGCTATTGCCAGCAGGAGAGAGGGGTGGGGGGAGAGAAAACCTTTTGTAGTGATAAACACCCATTTTTTCATGATTTGTGTGTATAAAAAGATCTTCTACACTTTCCACAGTATGCGTCCGATGAAGTGAGCTGTAGCTCACGAAAGCTTATGCTCAAATAAATTGGTTAGTCTCTAAGGTGCCACAAGTACTCCTTTTCTTTTTGCGAATACAGACTAACACGGCTATTACTCATAGACCTCTATTGTATCCCCTCCCCACCTTAGTCATCTCTTTTCTAAGCTGAACAGTCCCAGTTTCTCTTAACTCTCCTCATATGTATGCTATTCCATACCCCTAGTCATTTTTGTTGACCTCTCTGTACCTTTTTGAATGCTAATGGATCTTTTTATGAGATGGGGGCCCAGATATGCACACAGTATTCAAGGTATGAATGGACCATGGATTCATATGGTGGCATGATATTTTTCTATCCCTTTCCTAATGGTTGCTAATATTGTTAGCTTTTTTGACTGCTGCACACTGAGCAGGTGTTTTCAGAGAACTATTCACGATGACTCCAAGATCTCTTTCTTGAATGCTAACAGCTCATTTAGACCCCATCACTTTGTATGTACAGTCTGGATGTTTTCCAATGTACATCATTTTGCATTTATCAACATAAAAAATTCATTGCCAGTTTGTTTCCTAGTCACCCAGTTTTGTGAGATCCCTTTGTAAGTCTTTACAGTCAGCTTTGGACTTTACTACCTTGAGTAATTTTGTATCCTCTGCAAGCTTTGCCAACCCCTTATTTCAGATAATTTATGAATAAGCTGAACAGCACTTGTCCCAGTAGAGATCTTGGAGGGACCCTGCTATTTATCTCTCCACTGTGAAAACAGACCATTTATTCCTATCCTTTGTTGTAACCAGATCCATGAGAGGACCTTCCCTCTTAGCCCATGACTGCTTACTTTGTTTAAGAGCCTTTGGTGAGGGACCTTGTCAAAGGCTTTCTGAAAGTCCAAGTACACTATATCTGCTGGATCACTCATGTCCATATACTTGCTGACACTCTCAAACCATTCCAACAGATTGGGGAGATATGATTTCCCTTGACAAATACCACATTGACTCTTCCAACATACCATGTTCATCTATGTGTCTGATCATTCTGTTCTTTACTATAGTTTCAACCGATTAGCTTGGTATTGAAGTTAGGCTTACCAACCTGTAATTGTCAGGATCATCTTTGGAGCCTCTTTAAAAAAGAGAAATCAGTATTACAGTAGCTATCCTCCAGTCTCCTGGTACAGAGGCTGATTTAAGTGATAGCTTACACAACGCAAGTAATAGTCCTGCAATTTCATATTGAGGTCTTTCAGAACTCTTAGGGTGAATACCATCCAATACTGGTGACTTCTTATTGTTTAATTTATCAATTTATTCCTAAACTTCTTCTACTGACAGCTCAGTCTGTGACATTTCCTCAGAACTGTCACCTAAAAAGAATGGCTCAGATGTGGGAATCTCCCAGACATCCTCTGCTGTGAAGACTGGTGCAAAGAATTTATTTAGCTTCTCCGCAACAGCCTTGTCTTCCTTGAGTGCTCCTTCAGCTTATAGTGGAAAGGCTGCTTTTGCCTGTACAACTTATTCCAGACTCCACACAAGAGCAAAATAAGTTATACCAACAAAGGTGCAATTCTGCCAGGACATCTATGTCAGTAAGAGATCACAACTCTTCATACCCCTGACCAATTTAGCTGTTCCAGCAAGAGCGTAGTATAGTCCTGACCTATTTTATTGCAGAAGAGGACAAATGTATATAAAAATCAGTAAAGTTTTCAGAGCGTCAGTGCTCTCTAATCCTGACCACTAATCATTCTTCTGGCAAAGAATGACTAAATGAGACTTTGTTCCAAAACAGTCAGTTCTATCCCTTAAAGAAAAAGGCCACTGATTATAAATTGTCTAAATTAGCTATCCAAACTATAACATTTTCAAAACAGTTTACCTGTCATAGATTTGCCATTTACATGCCTGTGAAGGTGGCTGTTTTCGGTTTAATATCAAATAGCACTGAGTCAGCTTTACCATTAGAAAGGACCAGAAATCAAAATTTCAAAGTTTGTTGTAAGACTTTTTAGTTAATCCTTTGAAACCAATTTCTGTTGCTTTCTAGCAGAGAAGCTCAACCTCTATTCTAGTTTTCATAAAATTGTCAAAATGGCAGGTTCTTGTCTGCTCATTAGTGTGTACTATATTTGGCATGTGAAATCAACTCAAAAAAAATCCACTAGGTCATTCTGAATACATCCCCTGACATCTGACATTTTTTAGGGCACAAATAAGGCTCCACCACCCATCTATCTTGGCTGCACTTTGCATGACTGCTATGCTAAGTTCCATAAGTTCTCTCTCTAAGTAGCATCCAGAGGGAGTCTTTCAGTTGGCTCCTTTACCTACAAGATTTATCCTACTCACCATAGGTGCTCAAACGGCACACGTGATTTGGAACGGACATGGGTTGGCCAGAGAGGGTTGAAACTTTGCAGAAGTTCAAGAGATACAATAGCTTTGAGGAATAAGACGAAAATAGAATACAGCAAGGTTTCAGATATAATACTTCCACTTGGGTCTTGCAGTTTCTGAGCAGAAGAGCAATGATTTGTCTAAAAAAGTCTCTTGTTTTCATCAGTGAAGCTGCATTTAAGGAGCCCAACCAATGAGTAAGCAAACTGTCTTTGCTCTGCTTGGTTTCTGAGTGCCAATCCACAGCAAAGATTCAGGAGCATAGCTGATAGTTCCACCTCTATTTAAGTGTGCAGAGAACATGTAATAGCCATAGAGCTGTTCTATCAGAATGAGTACACCACCGGGTTGCTGAGGTTGTTCACCAGGATTTGAATCTTAGGCAGTTAAGTCACACCTCCATCACTCAAGGTTGTCTGCAGAATCAAGATGACTATAACATTGGACCAAGTTTTCTTCACTATCATAGTGAGACTTTACTTTTTTGAAATCTAATTTCTACAGAAACAACAAAATACCTCTCAAGGGAATCTCACTATAAGCCACAGGTAAACAAATGCTTGAGCAGGATTTGCCTACCTTAGTAATTTACACTTTGTAATTAAAATAGTTCTTTGTACTGGCGTTTTCCTTTAGTACAGGTTGCAAGCCAAGCTTGCCGTTACCATACCCACAGCCCAGGAGCAATGACTTGGAAAGTAACCTCAGTACTAAGCATAAGTGACAATTACTATCATTAGGCTAATTTAAAGTACTTAGATGGTGGAATTAAAGAGGACTAATGATATTTTCCTATTCAGGAGAGCAAAAAAAGACTTTCGCTTTTGGATTTAGAAATTTACATTTTTCTTGCAATCTTAATGGAGTTGTAATTAAGATGTTTTATTGTTTAATTTAAACATCTCCTGTGCAGGATCACTGTTCAGCACAACTCTGGAAACAATGTTTGCTGAGTGAAGCTGATGTTCCAGCAGAGACAGAACACAGTGGTTCCCCCCCCCCCCTTTCAGTTCAAGAAAGTTGTTTGGTTTAAAAGAATTTTCAACTATTATGTGTTGCCTTAGTAGATTCCACATAACTCCTTACCTGCACAGCCACATTCTAGCATTTAAAGAGGAAAAAAAACAACCCCCCTGCAAAACGATCAAACTTTAGCCCTAATCTTATGTGACAATTACTTTAAGTCTCAGAGTGAGTCATTTGAGCGTGTTTTATTTCTGCTTTTATATATTTTGAAGAAAGAGGAAGAGTCTCAGTACTAAGTGTTATTTTCTTAAGCAATAAATCTAGATATTCAGTCTTTTCTAACCACCATTCTAAACTTCCTCGGGTTATTTAGGCACTGCCATGGGTGAAGTTTGATGTGCAATAAATATTTTAGTGTCTTGTGACACTATGGGGCTCTCTTACCCTATTGATATTACGTATTAAGTCCAAGATAAGGACTAGGCAAATAAATATCAGCACTTCTCTGGGAACCGGTGAATCTTTGCAGATCAATGGCCACCCCAAGGAAAACAGCATTTAAAATCTGGTAAATCCCTGTATTCTACTAACCATCATGATTATGCTACTAGAAGATATTCCTAGAATATGCTACTACATTTAACCTGATGTTGTGTTTATAATATTGCTTGTTTACAACATAGTAGCAGTGCCTCACTTAATTTGACACTGCATTTAATAATACAATTTGTTAATCATTTGCCAAAAGCTAGGAGATGAGATCATCATACAAAATTAAATGCAAGGACAATTTCTTAAACCTTGCAAAGCACTCCTACTTTAACCCTTACTATTACATCCCTTTGCTTTGGGTCAGGAAAGGCCATACGCACAAAAGGGAAAATGCCCATAAAATACAGCCTGTAGAGAGCTCCTTGAGACTATTTTGATTAATAATGAAATCTGCAATTAAAAAATGAATTTTCAGTTCTTAAGACAGAAGCAAATATGGCGATGTGCATTTTTATTTAAATAAGTCTATACAATCTAGGTGCAGTTCTCAAGCTTCTGCACGTTCCCAATGTGATCTTGTTCAAAGTTATTCCTGCCATAAGTGTGCACAACCCTGTATAAACATTAATGTCAACACTCCCATGAGGCTGGTAAGTACTATCCCCATTTTACGGATGTGAAAATGGTTGTAGTTTCCATGAGTTTGAAATTCAAGGTCACAAGTTCGCAACAGAACAGTCTTCCCTCATCATCCTGTGCTCATTTGTCCAGATTCTGTACGACTTAATGGGGTTACAGCTTTCTTTAAGAGCCATCACTGAACTGTAATTTGACAGTGAGAAGATCATCAGTGGAGTACAGAATAGATATTAACTCATGTCTAGAAATTAAACTTGAATACTGTGGTCTAATAACTTTGAGCAATGACATCCTGCTCGTGCTATCATGGTCCCGGACCCATGGGTTTCACTACCTTAGGCAAAAATATAACTCAGACTTTTCTAGCATTACCTACTCCATTAAAGGAAGACAATGTTTAACTGCAGAAGACAGTTAAAAATGGTTAGTTTCTTCCAAGACCCTCAATCCACAAAAAGTTTCAAGGAAGTTACCTTAAGACTATTTACAACCAACGCAATTTCAAAGCCACATGTGGTAGAAAGCAAACTTTTTGAAAAAGCATAATTCATGTATATGAGAATCAAATAAACTTTATTTACGCAATCTCCCTCTTGAGTTGGCTCCTGGAAGCCTGATCAGAGAGGGCCGTGCAGTTATTAATTAGCGATCACATACAGCTTTGCAGCCAGAGATATTTGCAAAGAGAGCAGGCATCGCTACTATCTCAAGGGAGAGGATACAAAAATAAGCTTGTCCGAAGGTTCTTTTCTACCTTAAGTTCCCTGTGTATCACGTGCAGTTTTGAAAATCTTCAGATTACTTCCTACAACCTCCTTCGAGCCTGGAGTCCTTGGGGCAGCTACCGCTTCCGCAGCGGGGAAAAGCGGTCACAGCCCCCTGCCCGCTGGGGTTGCACGGCCGGGAGCCGCTGAAACACGAGGTGACGGTCGCAGGGCTCGACGGGGGCACCGCAGCCCGGCCGCGCGGTCTGACAGCCGAGGGCAGGGCCGCTGCCCGGGGGGGGTCACCAGCCCGCCGCCCCGGGCCGGCTCCCCAGCGCCAGGTGCGCGCTCGCCCCCGCCGGCTGGACTTGCACCCGCTCCCCGCGGGCGGCCCGGCTGCTTTGGAGACGCTTCCGCGGGCCCCACTCGCCTGCCTAGGAGTCCCGAGGCGCCGGGCGCGAGCGCGGCCGGAGCAGCCGGAGGGGGGCGGCTCGGCCGCCCCGCGCGACCCCGCCACGGGAGCGAGGGCAGGGGCGCTCCCCGCCTAAGGGACCCCGCGGAGCCAGGTGCCCTCTCTCAGCGCTGCTGCTTTGGAACCGGGCGCAGGCACCCGGCACTTCCCGCCAACAGGAGCCCGTCCGGGTCGGCCGCCGGCCCCATCCCTCACCATGGTTTCGCCGCTGCCGTGTGAGGTCCGGTCCCGATTCCGCCGCGCTGGAGCCGCCTCAGGAGCCGCGAGACAATAAACCGCCTGAGCGCGAGGAGGGAGCCTGGCCTGCCGCGGCCGCTCCAAGCCAATCAGGCCGCCCCATGCTAGTTTGAACCTCCCGCTCCGACCAATCCCGCCATCGCTTCTTGCCTCCTCGGCTAGCTAGCCCCGCCCCGCGGCCCGTTTAACGGCTGTTTTTCCTTTGCACACGGCACGCAGGGGCGAGGGAAGTGAGGCCGAGGAGGCTCGGCGTGGGAGGGAGGAATGGGAGAGTGACGTGACCAGTGGCCAATAATAGCAGCAAAACGGTCGTCGGAAGGCGGGGCTACACGAATGACTGCTCTCGCAGCCAATGGAAAGAACAGAAAGTTTCCCGCCCATTCTCTCCCCTTCCCCCAACTTGTTTGTTTGCGCTCGGAAAAAATGGAGACTGAAGTTCCGGGCGGAGTCTCCTCCCCGGCCGCCCACGTAGAAGAGCACTACTTACCCCCCGCATACACCCCTCCTCCCGGCAGCGGGGACCGAACCCAATCTCCGCCCTCCGCTGCGCGGGATGGGGCACCCCCCAACTCCCCGCCACGGGCTGGGCCACCCCCTCCCACCCTGCCATCTCCCCCCTCACATCCCCTCCACTGCCACCTGGGGGGCAGCCCCGAACCCCCCCTCCACCCCCCTTCAGTGGGGCATCCACCCAGCCCCCCATACACCCGCAGCTCCAATATTCTCCCCCATCGTCTACAGGGTGGGGAACCTGCAGCCTCAACGGATGTGACCTTCCGCCCCTAAGGGGTGCCGGCCCCACCCCCAGGCAGAGGCCCCGCCCCCAAGAGGTGCCCGCCCCACCCCCAGGCAGAGGCCCCGCCCCCTAAGAGGTGCCCGCCCCACCCCCAGGCAGAGGCCCCGCCCCTATCACCTCATATGTGAAGCAGCCCCCAAGATGCCTTTCCATCTACACAGGTAGGTTCCCCACCCCAGCACAATTATTACATATTTGCATTACCTGCGCACTCAGGCCTCTCTCAGGCTCTGGGCTCACAGTGCTGGGCTCTGTACATGTCTGAAGAATACACACCTGGTCCGTGCCCTCACTGCGCTTCTCCTTGGGACAGACAAGTGCCATAGGAAGGGTGGGGGCAGAGCAATACAATGACATTTGCACATTTCTGTTTACTATTATTATATACATCATGGTAGCACCATCTAGAGGCCGCAGCTGGAATCAGGCTCCCACTGTGCCAGGTGCTGTACAAACATGGTAAGAGAGAGTTTCTGACCCAGGGAGCTGACAATAAATAAATAAGACTGGGTGGGAGGAGACAGGACTTGTCCAAGGTTAATGGCCCAGTCAGGAGTAGAACACAGATCTCCTAGTGCCTAGTTTGTTGCTCTACTCACTGGATCACACTGTCACCAAGTTTCTTTTCATTAGCTGTGCCACCCTCACCCAGAAGGGGGCGCGCATCTTCTAGTATGTACCCTCTCCCCTAATATGTCCCACTCTTGATGGAGGGTGCCCAAACTCACACACAGGTGGGTCTGCCCAATATGTATCCCTCCATCACACATAAATGGAATAGGGTTGCCAACTTTCTAATTGCACAAAACTGAACACTTTAGCCCCTTCCCCGCCCCTTCCCCGAGGCCCTGCCCTCCGCTCACTACATTCCCCCTCCCTCAGTGGCTCACTCTCCCCCACCCTCACTCACTTTCACTGGGCTGGGGCAGGGGGTTGGGGTGCGGGAGGGGGTGAGGGCTCTGGCTGGGGGTGCAGGCTCTGGGGTGAGGCTGATGGTGAGGGGTTTGGGGTGCACGAGGGAGCTTCAGGCTAGGGGGTGGGGCAGAGGGGTGGATTCAGGGTGTGGGAGGGGGCTCTAGGCTGGGGTGCAGGGGGGAAGGGGTTCATCTGGGGATGCAGGCTCTGGGGTGTGGCTGGGGATGAGGGGTTTGGGGTTTACGAGGGGGCTCTGGGTTTGGGGGGGCTCAGGGCTGGAGCAGGGGGTTGGGGCTCGGGTTGGGGCACAGGCTTACCTCCGGCAGCTCCCAATCAGCGGAACAGCAGGGCTAAGGCAGGCTCCCTGCCTGGCCTGGCTCCACGCTGCACCCCGGAAGCGGCCAGCAGGTCCAGCTCCTAGGCGGGGGGGCCATGGGGCTTTGCGCACTGCTCTCGCCTGCAGGCACCGCTCCCATTGGCCACAGTTCCCGGCCAACGGGAGTGTGAAGCTGGTGTTTGGGGTGGGGGCAGCACATGGGGCCCCGTGCCCCCCGGCCTAGGAGCTGGACTTGGTGGCTGCTTCCAGGGCACAGTGTGGAGCTAGGACAGGCAGGGACTAGCCTGCCTTAGCTCTGCAACACCGCCAACCGGTCATTTGATGACCCGGTTGGCAGTGCTGACCGGAACTGCCCGGGTTCCTTTTCGACCGGGTGTTCCAGTTGAAAACCAGACACCTGGTCACCTTAAAATGGAAAGCTTTCTACTATGTGCCTCTTCCCCGAACCCCACTGTGACGGGGGTTCCTGGGATGCAACCTGGACTGTGGGACTACTGTGCCCTCCAAACACACCAGCCTGGGCTGTCCCTCACAGTGTGATGCTGATGTCAAGCTACAACCTCTGACAGGCACTGCACTTACCACCCACAGGCAGGGCCACACCCAACTGAGTTACATGAATGGTCTCCCAGCCACTCATGAACCACCAATAAAGAGGCTTCAGCCTCATCCAGTGTTTTTTCACACCCCTGACCAACAAAAGTTTTACGACAAAAGTGCTAGTGTAGACAAAGCTCTCTGGAAAGAGACTTTAGGTCTGAGTGTGCAATATTCCAATTTGCCTGACTTATAGGGGTCTGTTACGAAGTCCCACCTAACTCAGATACACAACCCACAAAGGCTAAAGTCCTACTGCAAAGTGATCTGCCCTGGAACACGTAGTCTGCACTGTCTGGGCCTTGGCAAGCTTGACTGAGTGGTGTGTAACACCAAGAGCTGTTAATGCCAAGGGTGACCCTTGTGAGAACAGGTGATGGGACTGTCTCAGCAAATGGCCCAACTTCTCTATTACAAGAAATCAGCATGACTGCAAATCTCACGCCCTTCAGAACAAAATGTAAGGCAGGGCTTTCCCCACAATAATAAATTCCTGTCTGCGCTGTGCACCCTCTCCTTCTGTCTGGGGAAGAGAGAACCAAAGACCATATAGTAAATTCACTTCTGCCATGATGCCCACAATGTGCCCAGCTGACAACAGCTAGAGGTGTTGAGCCACCCAGACTGTTTCGCTGGGCTGAGGTAAGGTTGTGGTACCATTTCTTTGCCCATCAAGCTCTCCCCACCGCTTTGTTTTCTTTGTCCACCTGCTATGTTCTATTGCAACTAGCTTGTAAGCTCTTTGGGGCAAGGGATTAGTATCTGTACAGTGACTAGCTCAATGCACCATTGGTCACTGACTTGGGTCTTTCGGCATTACCTATTATTAGTGTTAAGATGATAAACTGCGTGTAATTCTCTCAGGTGTCATGGAGGTGGACATGGTATGTGGTAAATGCTAAAACTCCATGAGATAGATCACACTGCTCAAAAAGGACTGCTGCATGCTGGGGCTTGTAGCACGAGGTGGGCCACGCCTTCGGTACTAACGATGGGGGTGGCTGGCTGCAGTGTACTCCAGCTGACGCCATGTAGGTATGGTTCCGGTTCCCTCACCTCTGTCCCGCAGGCGCCAGGAAAGCTGCCAACACAGCACCTTGGCTGGGCAAAGTTTAGAATTGCACATAGGCCACACCTAACTTCTATCGAATGGAGCGAATTACAGCCACCCCCCTTTTTAACTTGGGCTTGGAGGAGGGAAGAATTTGTTTTTAACTTCTGTTGATGAGAACCTTTTATATGAGAACACCTTTCCAGCTGGCACCTCAGTAAGTAAGGGTTAAAGTGTGTACTTTTCCCACGCTTGTGGATGTTGTCCAGGATTCCCACGTGGTACCAGATCAGTCCAGCCCGTGAAATGCACTAGAATGTATCTAAAGATAGTATTTAAAAAAAAAAGCTCTAGTCAGTTGCAAACAAAAACCCCACACGACTGACCCCATGCCCTAACTTCCCAGAGTCAGACATTTTGCCTCTCTTACAGGACCTTTTTGTGTGGGAGAGTGGCATTTTCAGACTCTCAGGCCTGTCACAAAAGTGTCCGTATTTTTGGCATCACTGCACTCTTCAAAGTGACAGATAAACTGGGTCAGGAATAGAGAGGTAGATCCAATCCAGATAAATCGCAAATAATCACGGAGGTTAGGACTGGGAAAGGTCTGTTAAATCATCTAGTCCAGAGGTGGGCAAACTATGGCCTGCGGGCCACATCCGGTTCATGGGACCGTCCTGCCTGGCCTTTGAGCTCCCGGGCTGGGAGGCTCGACCCCGGCCCCTCCCCTGCTGTCCCCCCTCCTCTGCAGCCTCAGCTCGCTGTGCCATGAGCACTCTGGGCGGCGGGACTGCGAGCTCCTGCCAGGCAGCGCAGCGGCGTGGCTGCCAGACATGCTGCTCTAAGCACCATGGTAAGGGGGCAGGAAGCGGGGGGGTTGGATAAGGGGCAGGGGTCCTGGGGTGGCAGTCAGGGGACAGGGAGCAGGGGGTAGTTGGATGGGGCAAAGGTTCTGGCGGGGGTGGTCAGGGGATGGGGAACGGAGGGGTTGGATAGGCGTGGGAGTCCCAGGGGGCCTGTCAGGGGGCGGTGGTGCGGATAGGGGTCAGGGCAGTCAGGGGCAGGGAGCAGGGGTGGTTCGATAGGAGGTGGGGTCCTGGGGGGGTGGTTAGGGGTAGGGGGTCCGGGTGGGGGTGGTCAGGGGACAAGGAGCGGGGGGGGTTGGATGGGTGGGGGATTCTGAGGGGGGGGCAGTCAGGGGATGGGAAGTGGGAGGCGGCAGATAGGGGGCAGGAGCCAGGCTGTTTGGGGAGGCACAGCCTTCCCTACCCAGCCCTCCATACGGTTTTGGAACCCTGATGTGGCCCTCAGGAAAAAAGTTTGCCCACCCCTGGTCTAGTCCGTCACCCTGCAAATGCAGCATCGGTCCGATACTTTTACTGTTTTATCCACTTTTGTTTGAGAACTGGCAGGCAATTGGATTTCCACCACATCCCTATGGAGCAATTATTCCACAGCCAATGACAGGAAAGTTTCCTGATAGTTTGGCCTAAGTTTTATGTTTCTTGACTGCATCACACTAAAGAACTCTACTCCTTCCATGATATTTACTCCTGGCAAATTCGTGCCCCCTCATGTGCCCAAGAATACATTCAGGTTGGAAATGAGAAGGTTTCTAACCAGCAGAGGAGGGAAGTTCAGATACAGCTGCCCAATAAAAGCAATGGGGGCCAGCAACCTAACTAATTTTAAGATGGAGCTTGATAAATTTACGAATGCCTCCCTCACTCTTTGTTATCATTGCTCATTAAGTTATGTCTTCCCCATTCTGCTGTTTGTGAAGTCCCATCCCCAATAATGTGCTGTCTAATTATAACCTGTGCTTAGTTCGTGTGTGTGAAGTCAAACATTCAAAAATTAGGAAGTGCCAGAGCTAAGGTTGCCCATGCAACCTTAATTTCTCTCCTCCCCCTGCATATGCATTCTGATCATCTTTAATTATGTGATCAAATACTTGTTCCTTCACAGACCCTTGCTTTATTCAGTGCACAGGACAGACGGTGCTCACTGAATGAGCAGCTAGATCATATTTTGTTTTGTTCAATATGTTTGCATTGGCCTTATTTACTGCAGTCAATTCACACCCTACTCTGAATGCAAAATTATTAGTTTCCTCCTAGGCATTTCAATGGCGCTTGTCACTATAGTATCTGAGGGCTTCACAAACATTAATTAATTCGTTTTTACAATGCCCCATGAGGTGACGGGTGATATTATCCCCATTTTACACTGAGAGAATTGAGGCAGAGAGTGATAGAGGTCACAAGTATCCACTGATTTAGGGTGCCCAATCTTAGATGCCTGAGTTTTCAGAATATTTAGCTTTTTATAACACTTTATATGCTCAGAGCACAGCTCCCGGAGACTCCAGTTGCAGTGTGAATGCTCAGCACTTCTGCTAATCAGACCCCAGGGTCTCAAGTTAGGTGCCTAGAAATTAGGTATACAATTAGGGACCATATGTGAAAAGTCTGGTTTATATGACTTGCCCAGCATCATGTAGGAATGCTGTGGCAGAGGCAGGGATAGAAGCCTGTTCTCTAGGGTGGCATGAGACCATCCTTTTACCGTGAGACCATCCTTTCTCTTCTTAAAAAGAAAAGGAGTACTTAGAGACTAACCAATTTATTTGAGCATAAGCTTTCGTGAGCTACAGCTCACTTCATCGGACGCATACTGTGGAAAGTGTAGAAGATCTTTTTATACACACAAAGCATGAAAAAATACCTGCCCCCACCCCACTTTCCTGCTGGTAATAGCTTATCTAAAGTGATCACTCTCTGTACACATTGTAAGGAGAGTGATCACTTTAGATAAGCTATTACCAGCAGGAGAGTGGGGTGGGAGGAGGTATTGTTTCATGGTCTCTGTGTATATATAATGTCTTCTGCAGTTTCCACAGTATGCATCCGATGAAGTGAGCTGTAGCTCATGAAAGCTTATGTTCAAATAAAGTGGTTAGTCTCTAAGGTGCCACAAGTACTCCTTTTCTTTTTGCGAATACAGACTAACATGGCTGTTACTCTGAAACCTTTCTCTTCTTGCAATCCCCCGCCTCATTTACTACACACTTCCCACCTCAGTGTCCCCTTCCGGTTGCCTGATTTTTACCCTATGACCCTCACTGCCATCCCTGAGTTTTCATTTGTTGTCCCCTGCAATTACTTATCCTGGGTCCTTTGGCTCCACCCCCTCAGCGAGCTTAGTTCCCACTTTTTCCAGGCTCACATATAGGTACACACTTTCCATCTCCTCCAACAATCAAGCCAGGGGCCCTAGAGATAACAGCCTCTTCACTACACAGCCTTGATTCCTTGCTGGAACACAATCCATCCTGTGCAGAGTACGAGGCAGGGGTCCTCTGGAAAAAGTAATGGCTGGTCAGGTGATTAAAGACAGCCCTAATGCATGGACACGAGGGTGCTGAATGACGGTGCACTGGCAACCTTAATTCTGGCATCTCCTAGTTTTTGAATGTTTGAGTTTGTAACCTTAATGGTCTTTTAACTCAGTTTTTAGTGGCTAAGTCCCTATGTTGCTGCAAATACCAGCACAAAAACCAAACGGAGACCCCCACGGATCATCAGCAGGGTTGGAGCCTTTAGATCCACAGCACAGACCTCTGCCATTTGAAGCAAGGGAGTAACTGACAGCTGTAGTGTGAGGTGTCATCCTCTCTGTGAAGGAGCCACTGACTCGAGGGAGCGAGGCACACACCTTGCCCAGGGATTTCCCAGGGATTTGCTAACAGCAGAGGAACGTTCAGACTCATGGGTTCTACACCAGGTTCTGCAAGGGAGTTTCTCCAGGGGGCACAGCCCTTTCTGTCCCTGCCTCCCTTCCATGACCCCTTTTGCACCTGCCCTGTGTCAGTTACGGCAAGTCTCAAACCCAGGCCAGGAGGTTGCTGCATGTAAGAGCCTTAACCTCTATGCCACCATACAGCAAGGCCAGACCAGGACACTGAAGTGGGATCATTGGACTAGCAACAGACTCTTGATTGGCCAGCTCAGCATAAAGCTTTCCTTTCCTACCGCACCCTTTGTCTGAGCACCTAGTTGCTGGGCCTGCTGTGCTGACCAGACCCCGGAGAGCAAGTTCCTGCCTCCTGGCCTGGTTCCTGGGCCTGTTTCCACACCTTGTACTTGGTTCCTGCTTTCTCATCCCAGACCCCTTGCTCACCCAGTCCCTCCAATCTCAGTCTTCACCCATTCCTGGCTCCCAGTCCTAGTTTCCATGCCCAGCCAGTCTCAGTCCCTGCTTCCCCCCAGCACCAGTCTTTTCCCACCCCCACAAGGCTTATTGTCCCAATCTGTTCCCTCTCTTGCCCCCTCCCAGTTTGTTCTTGTCCCCTCTGCATTCACCCGAGGCTGCTGCTCTTTCTCCTAGGTGCCAGGGTAGTGATCAATGGCTCTATGTCTAGTCGGCAGTCGGTATCAAGCGGAGTGCCCCAAGGGTTGGTCCTGGGGCTGGTTTTGTTCAATATCTTCATTAATGATCTGGAGGATGGTGTAGACTGCACCCTCAGCAAGTTTGCAGATGACACTAAACTGGGAGGAGAGGTAGATACGCTGGAGGGTAGAGATGGGATACAGAGGGACCTAGACAAATTAGAGGGTTGGGCCAAAAGAAATCCGATGAGGTTCAACAAGGACAAGTGCAGAGTCCTGCACTTAGGATGGAAGAATCCCATGCACTGCTACAGGCTGGAGACCGAATGGCTTGGCAGCAGTTCTGCAGAAAAGGACCTGGAGATTACAGTGGATGAGAAGCTGGATAGTAGTCAGCAGTGTGCCCTTGTTGCCAAGAAGGCCAATGGCACATTGGGCTGCATTAGTAGGAGCATTGGCAGCAGATCGAGGGACGTGATTATTCCCCTCTATTCGGCACTGGCGAGGCCACATCTGGAGTATTGCGTCCAGTTTTGGGCCCCCCACTACAGAAAGGATGTGGACGAATTGGAGAGAGTCCAGCAGAAGGCAATGAAAATGATTAGGGGGCTGGGACACATGACTTACGAGGAGAGGCTGAGGGAACTGGGGTTATTTAGTCTGCGGAAGAGAAGAGTGAGGGGGGATTTGATAGCAGCCTTCCACTACCTGAAGGGGGGTTCCAAAGTTTATAAGCAGAGCTCTGCCTATATGGGTAGCTGTAGTGAACCCCCATCCAACTCATCACTTCGCCACACTGGACACATTCAGTGCTTAAGAATTTCCTTATAACTCATTCCCATGATCTTTTTTTTTCCTTTTGCTCTTCTCTGAGCCTTCTCCAGTTGTCAGTGTCATCCTGGTAACGAGTTACCCAGAACGGGACGCTCTCTTTCAGCTGCAGTCTCACCTGGTGCTGCCTTGCTTTCCAATGTGATGCCTCTTCTTATGCAGCCTAGTGTCCCTCTGGCCTTTTCCCCGTGGCATAGCCTGTATTCCCCTGTAGGCACTGCCAGACTGGATCAGACCTGTGGTCCAGCTAGTCCAGGATCCTGTCTCCGACAATGGCCAGCACCGGATGCTTCACAGAAGATTCAAGAAGTTGGTGCACTGTGATGAGCTGGTGGCTGTTCACAGCAGGAAGGGAACTGGGGCTACCTAGTTTAGGTCAAATGCTGAAGCAGCATGGAGTGTCGTCTGTCCAATTCGGTAATGTCCAGGCTTCCATCAGCTTAAAAGTAAGGGGTCTCTCAGACAATGGGTCTCAGAAGCTGTGATGAAGTGGGAATGTTCTTAATGTTTTCTCTGAATACTGTGTGGGTGCCTCAGTTTCCCCTAGGCATTTCTTAAGTATCTAGGTGGTGGGATAAGGGTATGTGATTGTTACAGAGCCCTAGAGGGCCAGCGTGTCAGCACAGAGAATGGCCGACACCCTGTCTTCTGGCAACTGATGGCCTGGGCCCCTCCCCTGCAAAGGTGCCAACTGAAGGGGTTGGAGAACAAAGAGATCAGGTGGCCTCCTGGCCCGGGAAAGGGCGAAAGGCCAGAGGAGGGGCTGGAGAGTTTCAGTTTGGAGCTGGCTGGGGAAATTGAGGGAGGTCCAGATGGGGCTCTGGCCTCCCTGCTCCCCAAGACGGATCTGACTGAGGGGTCCTGTTTCCTATACCTACAAGCTCTGTTTTAGACTGTGTTCCTGTCGTCTAATAAGCCTTTTGCTTTACTGGCTGGCTGAGAGTCATGTCTGACTGAGGAATTGGGGGCAGGACCCACTGGCTTCCCCAGGAGCCTCGCCTGTGTGGACTCGCTGTGGGAAGTGCACGGTGGGGCAGAGGATGCTGAATGCTGCGAGGTCAGACTCAGGAAGATCAAAACTGTGTAAGCTTCTTGCCCTGGAGACGGTCTGCTCATAGAGAGGAGGCTCCCCCAGAGTCCCGACTGGCTTCGTATGGATTAGTTCCAGAGCATGGCCCGGTGACTACATGACAACTGGTGGCAGTGGTGGGATCTACTGCACCCGTGGACTGAGCACCCGGCAGTAAGCAACTGGGGAGCAGTAAAACGAAGGGGGATTAACGAGGACCAGGCATGCTGAAGGCTCAGAGAGGGGCGGTTTCTGGGGGGCGAAGGAGCTATGCTTAACCCCTGGGTGTGTGTGACCAGCGAGAAGGACTGCTGCAGTAATGGGGTCCCCCTGAGTAATGCGGCGAGCAGTCTCAGGGGCGGAGGAGTCTGTGGTTCGACCCTGGGAGAGAAGTGGTGACCTGGAGAAGGGCTGGCACACTAGGGGTTCTTCCTGGAAACCGTGGGGAGCTGAGAGCACACAGGCCTGTGAGTCCACAGCAACTTGGGAAGAGCGGAGTGATGGCCTGTCACCGTCCCCGGAAGAAGGACATTGTAACCCTGTGCAAAAAGAGAGGGTTGAGCATTGGAAAGGTCACCAAAGCACAGTTCATCGTGCAGCTGGAGGAGGATGACCACTCTAAGGATGATGACCACTGCATGTCTGTGAGGGGAGGGCTCCTGCCTCATACTGGGAATGAGGGGCGATCAACAGGTTATCTCAAGTGCTTATATACAAATGCACAAAGCCTTGGAAACAAGCAGGGAGAACTGGAGGTCCTGGTGATGTCAAGGAACTATGACGTGATCGGAATAACAGAGACTTGGTGGGATAACTCACATGACTGGAGTACTGTCATGGATGGTTATAAACTGTTCAGGAAGGATAGGCAGGGCAGAAAAGGTGGGGGAGTAGCACTGTATGTAAGGGAGCAGTATGACTGCTCAGAGCTCCGGTACGAAACTGCAGAAAAACCTGAGTGTCTCTGGATTAAGTTTAGAAGTGTGTGCAACAAGAGTGATGTAGTGGTGGGAGTCTGCTATAGACCACCGGACCAGGGGGATGAGGTAGATGAGGCTTTCTTCCGGCAGCTCACGGAAGCTACTAGATCGCATGCCCTGATTCTCATGGGTGACTTTAATTTTCCTGATATCTGCTGGGAGAGCAATACAGCGGTGCATAGACAATCCAGGAAGTTTTTGGAAAGCGTAGGGGACAATTTCCTGGCGCAAGTGCTAGAGGAGCCAACTAGGGGGGGCGCTTTTCTTGACCTGCTGCTCACAAACCGGGTAGAATTAGTGGGGGAAGCAAAAGTGGATGGGAATCTGGGAGGCAGTGACCATGAGTTGGTTGAGTTCAGGATCCTGACGCAGGGGAGAAAGGTAAGCAGCACGATACGGACCCTGGACTTCAGGAAAGCAGACTTCGACTCCCTCAGGGAACGGATGGCCAGGATCCCCTGGGGGACTAACATGAAGGGGAAAGGAGTCCAGGAGAGCTGGCTGTATTTCAAGGAATCCCTGTTGAGTTACAGGGACAAACCATCCCGATGAGTCGAAAGAATAGTAAATATGGCAGGCGACCAGCTTGGCTTAATGGTGAAATCTTAGCGGATCTTAAACATAAAAAAGAAGCTTACAAGAAGTGGAAGGTTGGACATATGACCAGGGAAGAGTATAAAAATATTGCTCGGGCATGTAGGAATGAAATCAGGAGGGCCAAATCGCACCTGGAGCTGCAGCTAGCCAGAGATGTCAAGAGTAACAAGAAGGGTTTCTTCAGGTATGTTGGCAACAAGAAGAAAGCCAAGGAATGTGTGGGCCCCTTACTGAATGAGGGAGGCAAACTAGTGACAGAGGATGTGGAAAAAGCTAATGTACTCAATGCTTTTTATGCCTCTGTTTTCACTAACAAGGTCAGCTCCCAGACTGCTACGCTGGGCATCACAAAATGGGGAAGAGATGGCCAGCCCTCTGTGGAGATAGAGGTGGTTAGGGACTATTTAGAAAAGCTGGACGTGCACAAGTCCATGGGGCCGGATGAGTTGCATCCGAGAGTGCTGAAGGAATTGGCGGCTGTGATTGCAGAGCCATTGGCCATTATCTTTGAAAACTCGTGGCGAACCGGGGAAGTCCCGGATGACTGGAAAAAGGCTAATGTAGTGCCAATCTTTAAAAAAGGGAAGAAGGAGGATCCTGGGAACTACAGGCCAGTCAGCCTCACTTCAGTCCCTGGAAAAATCATGGAGCAGGTCCTCAAAGAATCAATCCTGAAGCACTTGCATGAGAGGAAAGTGATCAGGAACAGCCAGCATGGATTCACCAAGGGAAGGTCATGCCTGACTAATCTAATCGCCTTTTATGATGAGATTACTGGTTCTGTGGATGAAGGGAAAGCAGTGGATGTATTGTTTCTTGACTTTAGCAAAGCTTTTGACACGGTCTCCCACAGTATTCTTGTCAGCAAGTTAAGGAAGTATGGGCTGGATGAATGCACTACAAGGTGGGTAGAAAGCTGGCTAGATTGTCGGGCTCAACGGGTAGTGATCAATGGCTCCATATCTAGTTGGCAGCCGGTATCAAGTGGAGTACCCCAAGGGTCAGTCCTGGGGCCGGTTTTGTTCAATATCTTCATAAATGATCTGGAGGATGGTGTGGATTGCACTCTCAGCAAATTTGCGGATGATACTAAACTGGGAGGAGTGGTAGATACGCTGGAGGGGAGGGATAGGATACAGAAAGACCTAGACAAATTGGAGGATTGGGCCAAAAGAAATCTGATGAGGTTCAATAAGGATAAGTGCAGGGTCCTGCACTTAGGACGGAAGAACCCAATGCACAGCTACAGACTAGGGACCGAATGGCTAGGCAGCAGTTCTGCGGAAAAGGACCTAGGGGTGACAGTGGACGAGAAGCTGGATATGAGTCAGCAGTGTGCCCTTGTTGCCAAGAAGGCCAATGGCATTTTGGGATGTATAAGTAGGGGCATAGCGAGCAGATCGAGGGACGTGATCGTCCCCCTCTATTCGACATTGGTGAGGCCTCATCTGGAGTACTGTGTCCAGTTTTGGGCCCCACACTTCAAGAAGGATGTGGATAAATTGGAGAGAGTCCAGCGAAGGGCAACAAAAATGATTAGGGGACTGGAACACATGAGTTATGAGGAGAGGCTGAGGGAGCTGGGATTGTTTAGCCTGCAGAAGAGAAGAATGAGGGGGGATTTGATAGCTGCATTCAACTACCTGAAAGGGGGTTCCAAAGAGGATGGCTCTAGACTGTTCTCAATGGTAGCAGATGACAGAACGAGGAGTAATGGTCTCAAGTTGCAGTGGGGGAGGTTTAGATTGGATATTAGGAAAAACTTTTTCACTGTGAGGGTGGTGAAAGACTGGAATGTGTTACCTAGGGTGGTGGTAGAATCTCCTTCCTTAGAGGTTTTTAAGGTCAGGCTTGACAAAGCCCTGGCTGGGATGATTTAACTGGGAATTGGTCCTGCTTTGAGCGGGGGGTTGGACTAGATGACCTTCCGGGGTCCCTTCCAACCCTGATATTCTATGATTCTGTGATTCTAAGGAGCAGATTCCTGACCCAGATGGGGCGACAAGAGGATCTGGGAGCAGCTGAAGTGGTAGCCAGGCATTCCCAAGACTCCTGTCCCCAACCAGATGGGGGTCTTCACGATTGGGTTCCCCATCGGGGGATCGGAGATGGACGGGATTGGAGCTGAGACCAAAGGAGCGAGGGGACCGTGAGAGACAGTGAGAGCCCAAGAAAGAGCTGCAGAAGCAGCAGCAGCATGAACTGGCGGTGGTGGGGTGGAGAGGCCTAGGGGACCTTCCCGGGGTGAGTGGGGATAGACCCCGGGGAGCCAGTTCTGCAGGGAAATTCGATACTAAATTGCTGCCCCTGGTTAAGGAGGGGGGGATGTGGATGCCCACCTCACTGCCTTTGAGCAGGCTGGCGACTTGAACCAGGAGGACTCTGCGGAAAAGCCTCGGTGTCTAGCTCCCTTGCTGGGTCCCAAGGCCATAGACTCCGTCAGCCAGATGGGTGAGGAGGTGGACAGGCGTCCACTCCTGGCCCCGGCCTATATGTCTGCAACTCCTGGGCTCAGGCCCCTTGGACCCCCAGCGGGAGCGGAAGGTGACGGTCAACGGGGAGACATTCCTGGAGCGGCAAGACCCTGGGACAAAGAAAACTGTTGACAGGCCCCGGGTGGTGCAGCCCCACCAGATGCTGCAGGGGTGTGTGACTTGGGTGAAGGTCCCAGGGATGAAGCCCCTCGCCCTGCCTATGGCCCAGATCCCTGTGCAGACACAGGAGGGGTGGGGCTGGCTGATCGTTGGGGTTCGCCAGAATATCGGCTGTGAGACCCTGTTGGGGGACGATTGTGTCTATTCAGGACAGGATCCAGGCCCTGCTCCTGTAACAGCCAAGGGTTTGAATTTGAATCCAGGGAAACAATTGGCTAAGATGAAAATGGTCAGTGAAAATGCAGATGACCTGGCTGGCAGGGGGGAGGATCGGCTAGGCTCAGGATACCTGCCTGCCTGTAACCAGCCCCCTGGGGCTGGGTGGGACAGAGAGATATTCCCTGCCCCCCTGCACAGTGGAGAGGGGGCTCACACTGGCTCTGATGCAGTGAGGAAAGCAGAGAGCTCGCTACCTGCCCCCACTGGGACAGCAAGGGCAGCGCTGAACAAGGTGGGAGCTGAGACCCCAGCTGAGTGGGGGGACCCACAGGCAGGGCAGGTCGGCTGCCAGCCAGGTTTGCCTGGTCCAGAGGCGCTGCTGGGAAGTGAGTCCATGGCAGGGAGGGAGCTACCAGGGGCTGGGCTCAGCAGGGCTGTGACCCCAGGCCCAGCCCGCGAGAGAGAACGGGTCCCACTCCCTTCAACTGAATTCCAGACCGAGCTGCAGAAGGATCCCTCCTTGGAGGAACTGAGGGAACTTGCTGGCCACAGCGCTGCAAACCCCCATGGGGAAGGCCCGGGATAAGGGTGAACCTCCCTTGAGACCCCTGCCCATCATAGAGGAACCTTTCCGGAAGGTGGCTCTGGACATAGTGGGGCCCCTCAGCAAGGCGACCCGGTCGGGGAAGAAATACATCCTGGTGCTGATGGATTTCGCCACCCGCTACCCAGAGGCAGTGGCTCTGTCCTCCACCGAGGCAGACACCGTGGCAGACTCACTTCAGCAGAGTGGGGGTCCCCAGCGAGGTCCTTACAGACCAGGGGTCCAATGTCCTGTCAGCCCTGCTCCGGGGCTGGTGGGAGAAATATAGGGTCTGGCCCACCTGGGCCTCTGCAGGTCACCCTCATTCCAACGGGCTGGTGGAGAGAGTTTATGGGGACCTGAGGATGATGCTGAGAACTTTTATGAATCAGCATCCGCAGGAAGGGGACAAGGACCTGCCCCACCTGCGGTACGGGGAAGTGCCCCAGGAATCTACAGGGTTCTTCCCTTTCGAGCTGCTGTATGGGAGGAGAGTGAGGGGACCCTGGACTTGGTAAGGGACAGTCGGGAGGAGAACGGGGAAGACCCCCTGGTGGATCTCTTCCCTGAGGTGGGGGCCAATCCTCCCATCAGGTGTCCCCCGTTCAGAGTCACTGGGAAAACAGCCCAGAACCTGGAGAGAGAGGTCAAGGACATGCTGGCTTTAGAGGTGATCCAGCCGTTCAATAGCTCATGGGCCTCACCCGTGGGGCTGGTCCCCAAGAAAGACGGGTCGATCCGATTCTGTGTGGACTATCGGAAGCTTAATGCCATCACCGTGTCCGAGGCCTACCCCATGCCTAGGCCTGGTGAGATTCTAGACAGGCTGTGGGGGGGGCTCATTACCTCTCTACTACGGATCGCCCCAAAAGCGACTGGCAGATGCCTTTGAACCCAGATGCCAGGTTGAAATCTGCCTTGACCATCCCTTTGGGGCTCTTTTGGGTCCGTTTGTTTGTGTCAGGGAAGCCTGGCTGTTTAAAAATAGCCAGAGCTTCGCGAACCAGCTGAGCAGTGGGGGACAGCAGAGCAGCTCACAGCAGGAGTTTGCCTGGGACTGGTAAGTATCCGAGTGTGTGTGTGTTTGCTTGCTGAGGAAGTATCCGAGCGTGTGTTTGCTGGGAGGGCAGTGTGAGAGCCTGAGTGAGTGTCTGATTGGCTGCTAGCCTGCGGGGGGGGGGGGGGGGGGGGCATTAGGGTGTCCGTTTGTATGTTTCAGGGAAGCCTGGCTGTTTAAAAATAGCCAGAGCTTCTCCAACCAGCTGAGCGGCGGGGGACAGCAGAGCAGCTCACAGCAGGAGTTTGCCTGGGAGTTCGCCTGGAGTGAGCCCAGTGAGGCTTACGTCTTGCAAACTGCTCTGAGGAAGCTCATAGTAGGAAGATGATATGGAAGGGGGGGGTTCAGCTGTTGTGACCTGCACTGGATGTGCCATGTTTGTCTTTCTTCCACAGGACAGAAGCGACTTTGTCTGTACAAAGTGCAAGCTGGTCTCCATACTGGAAGAGAAGGTTCAAGGTCTGGAGCAACAGATAACAACCCTGCGTTGCATACGGGAAACTGAGGATTTTCTGGACAAAACTCAGGATATGCTTCTAGGGGCACAAAGCTCTAAAGATATAGAGCAGGTTGCACAGAGGAGCCAAGAGGCCAGTGAAGAAGCTTGGCAACATGTGACCTCCAGAAGAGGTAAGCGGAATGTCCGGGTTCCAGTAACACAGACACAGGTAACTAACCGCTTTCATGTTCTCTCCACAGGTATCGTTGCGGAGAGTGGACCAGATGATATGTCTGGGGCGAGAAAGCAGAAGGAGACTCCGCTGGTTGGAAGGCATGAGATGCAATGTCCTGAGGTTGGGGGTTCCACGACCACCACTCCCAAGAGGAGAAGGCGGGTGGTGGTGGTCGGGGACTCTCTCCTCTGGGGGACTGAGTCATCTATCTGCCGCCCTGACCGGGAAAACCGAGAGGTCTGCTGCTTGCCAGGGGCTAGGATTCGCGATGTGACGGAGAGACTGCCGAGACTCATCAAGCCCTCGGATCGCTACCCCTTCCTGCTTCTCCACGTGGGCACCAATGATACTGCCAAGAATGACCTTGAGCGGATCACTGCGGACTACGTGGCTCTGGGAAGAAGGATAAAGGAGTTGGAGGCGCAAGTGGTGTTCTCGTCCATCCTTCCCGTGGAAGGAAAAGGCCTGGGTAGGGACCGTCGAATCGTCGAAGTCAACGAATGGCTACGCAGGTGGTGTTGGAGAGAAGGCTTTGGATTCTTTGACCATGGGATGGTGTTCCATGAAGGAGGACTGCTGGGCAGAGACGGGCTCCATCTTACAAAGAGAGGGAAGAGCATCTTTGCCAGCAGGCTGGCTAACCTAGTGAGGAGGGCTTTAAACTAGGTTCACCGGGGGAAGGAGACCAAAGCCCTGAGGTAAGTGGGAAAGCGGGATACCGGGAGGAAGCACAGGCAGGAATGTCTGTGAGGGGAGGGCTCCTGCCTCATACTGGGAATGAGGGGCGATCAACAGGTTATCTCAAGTGCTTATATACGAATGCACAAAGCCTTGGAAACAAGCAGGGAGAACTGGAGGTCCTGGTGATGTCAAGGAACTATGACGTGATTGGAATAACAGAGACTTGGTGGGATAACTCACATGACTGGAGTACGGTCATGGATGGTTATAAGCTGTTCAGGAAGGACAGGCAGGGCAGAAAAGGTGGGGGAGTAGCACTGTATGTAAGGGAGCAGTATGACTGCTCAGAGCTCCGGTACGAAACTGTAGAAAAACCTGAGTGTCTCTGGATTAAGTTTAGAAGTGTGTGCAACAAGAGTGATGTAGTGGTGGGAGTCTGCTATAGACCACCGGACCAGGGGGATGAGGTAGATGAGGCTTTCTTCCGGCATCTCACGGAAGCTACTAGATCGCATGCCCTGATTCTCATGGGTGACTTTAATTTTCCTGATATCTGCTGGGAGAGCAATACAGCGGTGCATAGACCATCCAGGAAGTTTTTGGAAAGCGTAGGGGACAATTTCCTGGCGCAAGTGCTAGAGGAGCCAACTAGGGGGGGCGCTTTTCTTGACCTGCTGCTCACAAACCGGGTAGAATTAGTGGGGGAAGCAAAAGTGGATGGGAATCTGGGAGGCAGTGACCATGAGTTGGTTGAGTTCAGGATCCTGACGCAGGGGAGAAAGGTAAGCAGCAGGATACGGACCCTGGACTTCAGGAAAGCTGACTTCGACTCCCTCAGGGAACGGATGGCCAGGATCCCCTGGGGGACTAACATGAAGGGGAAAGGAGTCCAGGAGAGCTGGCTGTATTTTAAAGAATCCTTATTGAGGTTACAGGGACAAACCATCCCGATGAGTCGAAAGAATAGTAAATATGGCAGGCGACCAGCTTGGCTTAATGGTGAAATCCTAGCGGATCTTAAACATAAAAAAGAAGCTTACAAGAAGTGGAAGGTTGGACATATGACCAGGGAAGAGTATAAAAATATTGCTCGGGCATGTAGGAATGATATCAGGACGGCCAAATCGCACCTGGAGCTGCAGTTAGCAAGAGATGTCAAGAGTAACAAGAAGGGTTTCTTCAGGTATGTTGCCAACAAGAAGAAAGCCAAGGAAAGTGTGGGCCCCTTACTGAATGAGGGAGGCAACCTAGTGACAGAGGATGTGGAAAAAGCTAATGTACTCAATGCTTTTTTTGCCTCTGTCTTCACTAACAAGGTCAGCTCCCAGACTGCTGCGCAGGGCATCACAAAATGGGGAATAGATGGCCAGCCCTCTGTGGAGATAGAGGTGGTTAGGGACTATTTAGAAAAGCTGGACGTGCACAAGTCCATGGGGCTGGACGAGTTGCATCCGAGAGTGCTGAAGGAATTGGCGGCTGTGATTGCAGAGCCATTGGCCATTATCTTTGAAAACTCGTGGCGAACGGGGGAAGTCCCGGATGACTGGAAAAAGGCTAATGTAGTGCCAATCTTTAAAAAAGGGAAGAAGGAGGATCCTGGGAACTACAGGCCAGTCAGCCTCACTTCAGTCCCTGGAAAAATCATGGAGCAGGTCCTCAAAGAATCAATCCTGAAGCACTTGCATGAGAGGAAAGTGATCAGGAACAGCCAGCATGGATTCACCAAGGGAAGGTCATGCCTGACTAATCTAATTGCCTTTTATGATGAGATTACTGGTTCTGTGGATGAAGGGAAAGCAGTGGATGTATTGTTTCTTGACTTTAGCAAAGCTTTTGACACGGTCTCCCACAGTATTCTTGTCAGCAAGTTAAGGAAGTATGGGCTGGATGAATGCACTATAAGGTGGGTAGAAAGCTGGCTAGATTGTCGGGCTCAACGGGTAGTGATCAATGGCTCCATGTCTAGTTGGCAGCCGGTGTCAAGTGGAGTGCCCCAGGGGTCAGTCCTGGGGCCGGTTTTGTTCAATATCTTCATAAATGATCTGGAGGATGGTGTAGATTGCACTCTCAGCAAATTTGCGGATGATACTAAACTGGGAGGAGTGGTAGATACGCTGGAGGGGAGGGATAGGATACAGAAGGACCTAGACAAATTGGAGGATTGGGCCAAAAGAAATCTGATGAGGTTCAGTAAGGATAAGTGCAGGGTCCTGCACTTAGGACGGAAGAATCCAATGCACCGCTACAGACTAGGGGCTGAATGGCTAGGCAGCAGTTCTGCGGAAAAGGACCTAGGGGTGACAGTGGACGAGAAGCTGGATATGAGTCAGCAGTGTGCCCTTGTTGCCAAGAAGGCCAATGGCATTTTGGGATGTATAAGTAGGGGCATAGCGAGCAGATCGAGGGACGTGATCGTCCCCCTCTATTCGACATTGGTGAGGCCTCATCTGGAGTACTGTGTCCAGTTTTGGGCCCCACACTACAAGAAGGATGTGGATAAATTGGAGAGAGTCCAGCGAAGGGCAACAAAAATGATTAGGGGTCTAGAACACATGACTTATGAGGAGAGGCTGAGGGAGCTGGGATTGTTTAGTCTGCAGAAGAGAAGAATGAGGGGGGATTTGATAGCTGCTTTCAACTACCTGAAAGGGGGTTCCAAATAGGATGGCTCTAGACTGTTCTCAGTGGTAGCAGATGACAGAACGAGGAGTAATGGTCTCAAGTTGCAGTGGGGGAGGTTTAGGTTGGATATTAGGAAAAACTTTTTCACTAAGAGGGTGGTGAAACACTGGAATGTGTTACCTAGGGAGGTGGTAGAATCTCCTTCCTTAGAGGTTTTTAAGGTCAGGCTTGACAAAGCCCTGGCTGGGATGATTTAACTGGGAATTGGTCCTGCTTCGAGCAGGGGGTTGGACTAGATGACCTTCTGGGGTCCCTTCCAACCCTGATATTTTATGATTCTATGATTCTTTGAGTTCCTGGTCCTGCCTTTCGACCTCAAGGTGGGTCGGCCACCTCCCACTGCCGGATGGATCGGTTACTGAGGGGGATGGAGAACTTGGCCCTGGCGTCCATTGACAATATCGGTGTCTCTAGCCAGACCTGGGAGGAACACGTATCCCAGGTGAAGAGGGTGCTGGGCTGCCCCAAGGAGGCAGGACTGATGGTAAAAGCTGAAAAGTGTAAGGTGGGGATGTCAGAGGTGTCGCACCTGGGCCAAAAGATGGAGAGTGGATGCCCAAGCCCAGAGCCGGCCAAGGTGGGAGACAATCAGAGAGTGGCCTGTTCCCCAGACCAAGAAACAGGTCCAGGCCATTATCGGGATGGTGGGATACTACTGGAGGTTTGTACCCCTCTTGAGCTCCCCAGCTGCCCCATCACTGAGCTGTGTAAGAGGGGGAAGCCAGACGAGGTGGTCGGGACCGAGCAGTGCCAGAGGGCTCTCTGTGCGCTGAAGGAGGCTCTAATCCAGGGCCCGGTAGATCTGGTAAACCCAGACTTTGCCAAGGCCTTTACAGTGATCACCGACGCCTCAGACACAGGGCTGGGCGTGGTGCTGATGCAGGCCGATGCTACGGGGGGGAGAGACACCCCATCGGGTACCGGAGCAAGAAGCTGCTGCCCTGGGAGCAGAACTATGCGGCCATCGAGAAGAAATGCCCGGCCGTGGGGCAGGCCCTTGAAAAGCTGCAGCCGGATCTGTTGGGCTGCGCTTTGCTGTGTACACGGACCCCTCTTCCCCGACGCGGCTGCATCCAATGAAAGGGGCTGATGCCGAGCGGCGGGGGACAGAGACGCCTGGTCAGAGGGTGGCTGTAGCAGGGGGGTCACCCACTCCGGCCTTAAAGGGCTTAAACTAGCCCAGCAGAGGGCTGTGGCTGGGAGCCAGCAGTTCCCAGGCTGATTGGGGGGAGCAGGCTCAGCTGGGGCCACCCCAATCAGGGCTCAGCTGGCCCGTCACAGAGGGCAGCGGGCCAGGAGCAAACAGAGTCTCCTCTAGCTATGGAGGAAGACGGGCCTGGCTGCTGGGGAGCTTGAGAAGGTACCTGGAGTGGAGCAGGGCTGGGGAAGGCCAAGGGAGCTGGGGAGCTCCAGACGGGAAACCCCCCAGGCTGCAGGCCTAGTGGAAGGCCAAAAAGGGTACTGGGGTTGCAGGGGGCAGCCCACGGGTAGGTCCAGCCCCCCGTTGCCTGTGATGATTGGCTTATACACTGCAGTCCACCCCAGTGTGCGGGGGACTGGCAGTAGCCAAAGACTGAGGCGAGGTGGGGATAGTGGGTGGGGTTCCCTGGGGAGGGGAGACTCAGAGACTGTGGGGGTACTGCCAGGGGGCAGCACCCTGGGTAAAAGGGGCACTGGGGTCTGGGAGGGACACAGGGGCCAGCGGCAAGCGGGACACCGGCCTGCAGAGGGCGCTCCGGAGGCTGGAAGAGCTAATTCCCCGAGAGACAAGCAGGAGGCGCCGCTGGGTGAGTCTCGCACCGTGACAGTGGCCAAGGTCAAGATGGGGGCTCTTAACCAAGAGAGCCCGAATCACAGCCCTCCAGACTGGCACGCTGAGAGAAGTCCTGATCCCAGTTTGAACCCCAGGAGTTTTGGGGTGGCAAAAACCTTCCCTCTTGTGGCCACATAAACCTTCCCACATGTGGCCTGCGAGTGCCATCAAGCACACCCGACCTAAGGGAGGGTGTGAAACTGGAAGGCTCTGGTGCAACTCCCACCAAGGAACAGGAGAGATGCTGGGGCATCCATGGGAACGTTGGTGGCTTCGAACTTCCCCAGGTCACCGGCTAAAGTGACCCCGCTCAGTTCGGTCTCAAAGGGGGGAGAGATGTGACAAAGTGGGAACGTTCTTAATGTTTTCTCTGAATACTGTCTGGGTGCCTCAGTTTCCCCTAGGCATTTCTTAAGTCTCTAGGTGGTGGGATAAAGGTGTGCGATTGTTGCAGAGCCCTAGAGGGCAGGTGTGATGCTGTCTGCACAGAGAATGGCCGACACCCTGTCTCCTGGCCACTGATGGCCTGGGCCCCTCCCCTCGAAAGGTGCCAACTGAAGGCGTTGGAGAACAAAGAGACCAGGTGGCCTCCTGGCCCGTAAAAGGGAGAAAGGCCAGAGGAGGGGCTGGAGAGTTTCAGTTTGGAGCTGGCTGGGGAAACTGAGGGAGGTCCAGATGGGGCTCTGGCCTCCCTGCCCCCCAAGACGGACCTGACTGAGGGTTCCTGTTCTCTGTACCTACAAGCTCTGTTTTAGACCTTGTTCCTGTTGGCAAATAAACCTTCTGTTTTACTGGCTGGCTGAGAGTCACATCTGACTGCGGAGCTGGGGGGCAGGACCCTCTGGCTTCCCCAGGAGCCCATGGGGGCAGACTTGCTGCGGGAAGTGTCGGGTGTGGAAGGGGATGCTGAATGCTCCGAGGTCAGACCCAGGAAGATGGAAGCTGTGTGAGCTTCTTGCCCTGGAGACAGTCTGCTCCCAGAGAGGAGGCTCCCCCAGAGTCCTGCCTGGCTTCGTAGGGAGCAGTTCCAGAGCATGGCCCGGGGACTCCGTGACAGAAGCAAAAGTGATGCCCTCTCTGGCAGCTAGTGAGCCTCAAGCCTTCACATCCCTTTCTTCTGGGGTCTGTGTGACTGCCGGTTCACACCTCCCTGTGGGAATCAGATGTACGGTGACAGCTAGGCTCCTTCACATTCCCCTCAAGGAACTCCTGCAAGCCAGGCAGGCTGGCAGCCAGAGAACAGGCATCCGGGGCTTGCATGGCTGCCTGACTGTGGGGTTGAAGCCCCTGGGGCACAAGGCATGGTGGATAGTCATCTGCCCCAGCACAGAAGCATACAGGAGAAGGACAGACATTGACTAGATGAATTTGACCCCTAGTCCTGGGTGTGCTCTTGGGTCTGGTGACTGTCCAGTTACACTGGTTTTGACTCCTCTTGTACAGTTTAGATTGGCTTAATCCCAATCAAGGACATTGTGTTTGAATGAAACCTTCCCTAAATCTACTTACACTTTGTCTCATTTGTCATGATGGTTCTTTCCATTTTCGCTGGTTAGCAAAGCCCTTTGTGTTCCGAAAAGGCGCCTGTGTTACCGGCTCTCCCCTTCTCCCTACCTGGCTGTCCCCAGGCTGAATGTCTGACAGCCGTTGTTTCCTGGGCAATGACTCAGAATAAAATATTTGACATTTTGTTAGCATATTGGCTCCCAAAGACATGACGTGCTACATACATCCAGCCCCCCTGAAATGCAGCCACTTCTGGGGAGGACAGCAGCAGCCAGCACGCGGCATGCTGCACACTAGCAGATGGAAGCAGATTTTCTGCCAAATCCTGACATTTAAGGATTGTTCCACGGGATTGTTAGACCACACAGAGCAGAGTGGATCATGTGTTATATGTCTCAGCCCCCTGCAGCTGTGTCTAATATTCCTTTATTAATAGCTCTTTCCTTTCTATACATAATCACAGACATGCTACCTTTATCTGGTGTGGGCTAAGTTTGGGAGGTTTGCTTGCCTAAGGATCTAGTCTATATTTCAACAATCAAAGTGTCTCATTAGCTCTGTCCTTCCTGTTCAGTTTCCCTTCTCTGGTTCCTTCTGATCTGGCAATATTTCTTTGCACCTCTACAGTGCCTTTTACCCCTGCTGGGAGGCCGTGCCATCGAGGGGACAAGACAAAAGTCTGGGAGGCTGATCCAGTAAAAAATATTGCGTCACCCACTTTCTCTCTCGAAAAGTCTGGAAGTCAGGAGTTCTATTTCTGGCTCTGCCTCTGGGTCACTGTGTGACTTGGAGCAACCACAGTTTCAGGTCTTGTCTATCCCATTTCTCCTGGAAGATTCTATGGAGAACTAGAGAACCGGTGAGACACTGGCATCATGAGGACCAAGGAGGTAAAACCTGATTAACTGAGAGGGGAAGAAATTTTATTCTCACCATTTAAAACTCTTGTTAATGTAAAACCTAAGATAAAGTTGGCAGAAGAGCTCTCTCTGGTAAAGTGTCAACATGTGAACCCCTTCAATGAAAGGTTAAGAAAGCTCCCAAGCCACATCTCTGGGTCCTCCAAGGAGATCTCCATCAAAAAACAGAAGACAAGACTTGATATCCCTATGGTAAAAACATAGACATACTCTGCCTTTTAACCATCAGAAAGGGCACAAAGTTGCTGGGCTAGGCAGGTCACAATCTGCTGTGTGTATAACCTGCTTGCTTTACTATTCTCTCTCCTCCACCTGTGGACTCTCTCATAGTCTGAACGGTGAGCTCACTGAGGCAGGGGCTGTCTTATCTCTGTGCCAGATTCTTGATTGATATTCCTAGACACCACAGCAATAGAAATGATAATGACTTCCCACTTTCCACTGCATGCGTCCGATGAAGTGAGCTGTAGCCCATGAAAACTTATGCTCTAATAAATGTGTTAGTCTCTAAGGTGCCACAAGTCCTCCTGTTCTTTTTGTGGATACAGACGAACACGGCTGCTCCTCTGAACCCTGTCACTTTGCAGCGTCACCTCTAACATCCCTGAGGTCCCTCTGTAAAATGGGGGCGAATGATACCTCCTCCAGAGAACCAGGATGACGTTTGGCAAGACGCTTGGAGATCCTTGATGAAAGGTGCTAGGAAATTACTGCAGTTTTCTCCACTTCACTGGATGCAGCTGACCTGGCAGGAATATTGGCTCTGGACGCTAGAGGGCGAGTCTCACCAGCGCCTGGCCTAACACTTGCTGGGTTGCATGCACACAGCCCCAGGGATCTGGGGAGAGGGAGGAAATCTGGGGTGCTGGACTCTTTAGTTTCTTCATTTCAGTTGGATCTTGGCTCCTAAGGGATGAACGGCACCTGGAGAGTTATTGAGGGGTAGATACTGGCTGCTGGAGCACTTGCATCTCACCTGTCTCCCTACACAGGACCCACAGCTGTAAGCTAAGAGCCTGTCTTGACAACATGGTGCAGAAACCCCCAAAGATTACAGCACCCCCGACCGCTCAGCTGTGTCCAGCCACAGCCATTCCCCCTCCATGGACAGCAGGGCTGTCAAACTTGGCTAGGGGAGAGGGCTACATTCCATGTTTAATTGTGGCCCATGGGCTGGGCTGTAAATTGAGATCTTCATGCTGCCTTCAGTAGACAGGGGAGGCTCCATAGGAGAGATCAAAGGAAGGATATGGCCGTGTTAGTCAGTAACAAAACTCTTTGTTCAGTACCAGGTTGTTACATCATTCAGTGGGAAAATCTCTTGCCCTTTGTTCCTCTTCCTTCCCCTTGAAAGCACCTTTCTCCATGACTCTCCTCTGTTCTTCCTTCTGTATTTTCTGCCTTGCAGCAGCCCAGAGTTTCCATCTCCTTTTCCCATCCTGTCTGCTAAGAACAATCAGCCACAGGCTCGTTAAGGTGACACTGATGTGCTACAAACAGATTCACAGGGGACAGGGGGTTCATCCCTGTGGCCATTGTTTCAGGCTGGCTGCAGACTCAGACGCAATCGCTGCATTTGCTTACGCGTGGTTCAGGTTTGGCAAGTTCTCTCTGCCGCAGCCAGGGCTAGCAATGTATGTCGTCTATTTAAGGGAAGCTGAGATTCTGTCGATGGCCTGTGGGCCAGATCCAGACTGTGGGCTGTCAACTTGACACCTCTGACGTATTACTCTGCAGCTGGGAGAGGATTCTGCCCCTACATGTCTAGCTGTTTTGTATCCCACACGTCTGAAAGTGACAGCTCTGAGCTCCAAGATATCCTGGGATGATTACACTGAAAATGGAGTTTTGACCCAGACGGCCTCCAGCCTGGTGATTAGAGCCACAATATGGCAGACAGGATTTCTGGGGTCTGACTCTGCCACTGACTCACTGAGTGACCTTGAGCAAGTCACTGACCCTCTGCCTCACTTTCCCCACCTGCCTTGTAAAGCTCTGTGAGATGCCCTGATGCACACGGCTGTGCTATTATTAGTGCTAATCAGGCTGGCAGAGGGTGCTGGGAGATAAGTTCTCTGGCGACAGCAGTGCCCATCCATCACTCTACCCGGGCAGTGGCATGTCCAGAAGAGCCAAGGCCGGCTGCGCTCAGGGCTCACGGAGAATCGTTAATGGACCAGAAACTGCTGCTTCCCCAGTCATTAGTGCTGAAATCACAGCGATGACTGATAGTCGTCTCTTTAGAGCAGCTCTGGGAATCCTCACGCATCTCAGACTGACAGAGCCTGCAAGACAGAAACCAGACTGCAGTGGAGAACAGCCACTCTTAACCCCGTCACTGCTGCAGTGCCCATGGGGCAGGACGTGCCTCCCATGGACACCTGTTGCTCCATATCCCCAGTACATTAGGCAGCAATCATAGAAACCTAGGACTGGAAGGGACCTTGAGGTCATCTAGTCCAGTCCCCTGCACTCGTGCCAGGACTAAGTATTATCTAGACCATCCCTGACGGGTGTTTGTCCTGCTCTAAAAGTCCCCAATGATGGAGATTCCACAACCTCCCTGGGCAATTTATTCCAGGGCTTCACCACCCAGAAAGGACGTTTTTCCTAATGTCTGGAGGCCTAAAGGCCTAAACCGCCCTTGCTGCAATTTAAGCCCATTGCTTCTTGTCCGATCCTCAGAGGTTAAAGAGAATAATTATTCTCCTCCTTCCTTGTACCAACCTTTACAATGCAACAGTTAAGTTAGGATGCCCAGATTTTATCAACATGCCAGGAGCTTAAGGGCTGCATCTCACTGGCCCTGATGGCAGCTGCCCACATCCTTAACACACAGCAAGGGGGTGGCCTGCAAGCCTGTGTCCCCGGATACAACACTCCACTTTTAGCTAAAGTGGAAGCTACTCAGATCAACCTGCAGCACGGCATCCTGGGACTTGTCTCCACCTGCCACCCCCCCCTTCCATATAAAGATAAGGGTGCGCATGGGCCACACGGTAGGATACCGTGGGGCGGTGGTGGCTGCTATTCTGTCTGCTTTGATGGCCTCCTAACACCCAGCCGCGTCCCACTGACTCACCTGGGAGGTGCTTGCCCCTCTCCCCAGTGTGGAGTGTCCCATCAGTGGGGCTGTGAGTGAGGACTTCGCACTCTCAAAGGTTGCCTTTCCTTTTGTCCCGCCCCTCGGAAGGGGAGTCTCTGCTTAATGACACCAGAGACCATAGTGAGGGGCAGAGTAAGAACAGAACAGAAAGGGAGCCTCCCCACTGCCCTTCCAGCCAGAGCATTTGCAGCTGGATGCACATACACCAGCCTCTTGGCTGGGAGGCTGGAGGTAGAACCATCTCCAGAGAGTCACCCTCCTCTGCCATCGGGGCGGGGGGGCAGTGACACACAACCAGTGACGCCTCTTCTGTGCAATTCAGGGGGGAAGCCAGCTCTTCCCTTGCCTCTCACAGCGGGATGTCATGGAAGAGGCTTCCCAGAGCTTAGCACGTCTGCACGGTTCCCCGTTGTGAGGCTGCAGACCAGGGGTTTGCCCTGAACCCCGCGAGGGATGTAAATGTACACGCAATAGGAGTTAGACCCTGGATCCGATGCAGGGAGTTCTCGTGCTCTGTGGATTGGCAGGAAAGGAGGAGCCCTTGTTCTCACAAAGGGGTGGAAGGAACCATCACGAACGCCAGTCCAGCAGCTGCTGGTCCTAGGCAACAAGCCCGACTTTGACCCTCCGAGTGAGGCTGTGGGCTGACCATCCCCAGGCAGTTCAGCCTTTCAAGCAAGTCAGCTGAGCCTGCTGTCTCCTTTCGCTGAGCCCTGGGGACCTCGGTGCGTGCAGTGCTCCATGCTGAGCAGGGCAGCCAGCATGGAACAAACCCTGGCTGTGTACGGACCCCACAGCCATCGGCGGGGGTGGAAGGACTAGTCCCTCCCCACCAAAGGGAAGGAAGACCCCTTGTGGCTGAGCAGCTAGGGCACAGGACTAGGACTCAGGAGACCTGGCTTCGACTCCCTCTGCTGGGCGACCTTGGGCAAGTCAATTCCCCACTCTGTGCCTCAGTTTCACCATCTGCATAGTGGGAATAATGATACTGACCTCCTTTGCAAAGCCCTTTGAGATGGATGGATGAAATATGCTACATAAGATACTCCTGGGGGAATTCTGCTCATGCACAGAATTTATGTCCCCCGCAAATTTCTTTGCTTCCCCCCAGAAAAATGACTTTCTGATGGGGAAGCAAAGGGAAGCCACAAGAGTGGTCATGCGACCCTCCCCAGCAGTATGTTTTGGGTGCCCAGAGAAGCCAGCAGAGAGATACATCACTTTGTGGCAGGAGGCAGGACTGGGGAAGACCTGGCTGGTGGCTCCTACCCTGCACTGGGCTCAGCTGCACTGGCAAGGAGGGGACTTCCTCTTCCCCTGCATGGCATCCGGGGCTGGGTCAGACCCACCCCTAGATTTCTCCCCCAGCTGCAGGAATCTCTGCAGACTCCCACACACTTCCTGCACCCATCACTCCTCAGCTGCAGGGGGAGGGATTCCTGTACAGGGAGCTGCTGCCCCATCTACCCAAACCCGTGCATCCAGACCCCCTCATACCCAGACCCTCCCACCGAGCCTCACCCCCCCCCGCACTCAGAACCCCCCCCCACGATGAGCCACAATCTCCCTGCACCTGGACCACCCTGACGAGCCACCCGCACTTGGATCCCCACCCCACCAAGCTCAAACCAGCTGTACCTGGATTCCCCACTCCACTGAGCCCCACTCCCCCAGCATCTGGACCCCCCACTGAGCCCCACACCCAGATCCCTCTGCCAAGCTCTACACCTCCCACACCCTGACCCCCCCACCCCGCTGAGCCCCAACCACCTTCATCTGGACCCCTCTGCAGAGTCCCATTACTGTTGCACCCAGAACCCTCCCCCGTCCCTGTGCATCCAGATCCCCCCCCGCACCCGGATCCCCCACTGAGCCACCCGCACCTAGATTGCCCCATACAGAACCCTCTCACCTGGATCCCCCCCACCTTAATCCCCTCCACACTTGGATCCTGCCTTGCTGAGCCTGCCTGCCCACGCAGAGGGGAAGGGCCCTGGGGTGTTTCTGGGGCAGGGTTGGATGCAGCCTCACCGCTCAGGCTGTGTCCCAGGGGCTGGGGGTTGCACAGTGATCTCCCACCTCTGTACAGCCAGTGGCCTGTGCTCCCTAGTGCTGTGCTCGAGCCTCCACATTTATTTGACAAATAAAATTTGCAGAATTGTAAAATATTGTGTGCAGAATTTTTAATTTTTTGGCGCAGAATTCCCCCAGGAGTAATAAGAGCTAGGGATCAAGCAATGAGAAATTAGGTGGCTGCATGAGGACTAGCCACTAGAGGGAGCTGTGCTTGCACCCACGAGGGCGGTGGATGGGTCCTGTCGCATTCAGGGAGTAGAGGTCACCTTACGGAAGGGCTGTATCCTGCTCCATTCACAGACATGGCTGAAACCCTGCTGAAGCTCCTTGCATGGTGCCCATGCAGCAGCTCAGGCAGGCTGGGTTTAGGTGCCCCAGACAAGCTGAGCTTGGCAGTCAGCACTGCGCACAGTTCAACCCGTGCTGGTCGGGGAGGCAGGATCCCTGCAGCCTGGTGAGCAGGAGGAGCAATGCCGGGGAAGCCTGCAAGCTGGGAGATAACAGCCACATTCCCCCTTCCCCTCCCTCTTTCTCTTGGATTCTCCTGCAGCTGGCACCGGGCCTGTCTGCATAACTCTTGGCTCTTTCCATCTGTGCGTGCTCCCTGGGCTGCCTTGCATGCCAGTGTGTGGACAATAGGCTGCATTCATGAGCTGGGGCCGCACCTGCCCCTTCGGGGGAGTGGCCAGCAGCTGCAGGGCAGCATCTGGTGATCTGGCAGCTGCTAGGGCCCCCCCAAAGTGGAGTGCCAGCCCCATACTGTGTAGGAGAGGGGAGACCACATGCCCCGGGGGTGTCTTCAGCACCTGTCAGAACGGCTTAGCTTTGGGGCTATTTTCTCCTCTGGTTTCTGAAGGGTGTAAAATTGTTTGAGCCGTGAAGGAAAAACAAGTACAAGAGCCCGACTGTGGGGTTGGAGTGAGGCCTTTGGAAGGAGAAAGCAGCTGTTTCCAGGCAGATGCCACTGCCCCCACTCAAGGCTCGATCCTGCCTTCTGATCACCATCCAGGCAAGGGCTATGCGGGGCGTCAAGAGGCACCGGCGAGCTGCTGGGAGCCCCAGCAGCAACACCTGGTGTCCCAGGGCCTGGAGGAAGCAGGTCAGGTCCGTTTTCCAGCACAGCTCCACGCCCGGACGCTCACCCGGGTTGTGTGACCTGCTTTGGGGAGGTGGCGTGGTCTGCAGAGGGTCGTTATCGCGGTTAGTCGAGTCTGGAGGCGAGTGTGAGGCACGTCGGAGGGACCTGAAGGCAGGAGAATGGGCAGCACGGCAGTGGGAGGACGGGGTCGTTTGTAGATGAAATGTGTCTCCCATTATTCTCTCCCACCCCGATGCCAGAGTGATGGGCACGTTAGGCCTGGAAGGCAACCCGGCCCCCCTGTAGCTGTGAGAATGAGAATCCATGTGGATTGCCAAGAGTTCAGACCATCCTGCATCCTAGTGTGATCACTTCAACCTCAAAACCAGGGCTCAGTGTGGGCAACTGTCCCTCCACCCGCAGAGCCCCACGCAGCTGGGGCCCCCGGTACTAGCAGAGCTGCCGAGACGCAGGCCAGAGGGCTGGCTCGCACTGAACGTGGCCGGCCCACCGGGCTGTGGTCAGCACCTGGTTGGAGAGCAGCTGCGGGGGCCGAACCAGGCAGGACCGAGGCCAGGCCGGTAAGACCTTGCCTCCAACATCCCCCACTCCCAGTGCACCCCTACGGAGGCGGGCAAGTCAGCCCACCCCACCGGGGTCCTGTCAGTCTCAGCAGAGCTCCCCGCTGCCAGCGAACACTCGTTTGCATCCAGGCTGCCCCGAACACGGGCCCTGTTCTGTGGCCTGCAGGCACCATTTCTGCAGCAGTCCGTGGGGAATGGAGGCTCCTGGCCTGAGAGGGGTCCAGGGGGCACAGAACGCAGCATCCCCTCTGCTCAGCACACCGGCCGCATCGCCCATGTCCCGCTCTGCGCTGCTCCCCCGTGGACAGGCCCAGCTCAAAATCTTGGTGCTGCCACTCAGAGCCCTCCTCTCTCCACACAGGGGATCCCCCCCACCTGCCGCCAGAGCCACAACTCAGCCAGCAGGAGGACCCCACGCAAGTGGGAGACAGACCTTCCCCAGGAGCAGGGCCTAGACTGTGGGACTCACTGCCACAGGAGAGGGGAGTTCTCCACACCAAACTAGTTTCGGTGCAAAATGTGCTTTTCCCTCCAGGAATACTTCACCCGCCCACTGAACAGCCTCCCCACCCCAAACAAGCAGCAGGAACTCGCCCAGCTGCTTCAGGCCCAGGGGCTGCCTCGGTTTACCTTCCATTTCACCCACTGCATCTGGGGACTTCACAGCACTGCTCCCCCCTTCCTGGAGCGCCCTCAGGCTGCCGTTCTGTGCCCCGGCCGGCCTGGGTTCCAGACGAATGCTCCCATCACACGACCCCCGGTGTCCATGCCTTCTGGCCCCGGCCAGCCCGAGCCCCCAGCTTCCATTAACAGGCCAGCGCACCAGTGTGCACCGAAGTTTTGGGACCTGGGGCAGAATCTGAAACTGAGCTTCCCCCTTCCGACAAGTGATCACCGAGAGAGGCCTGCGGGGGTGGGGAGGGCTCCAGAGTGGGCCTGTGGCCCCCCCCCCCACACAGCGGTGGCTCCTGTCCCGTGGGACTGGGCCCAGCTCCATGCTCTGGCATGGCCACCTGGTGCTTGGGGTCGCAGCGCCGCTCAGCGCTCCCACGGCAGCGGGGCAGCAGGGCCGCAGCCGAGCAATGCTGCGACCCTCCGTGCCAGGGCCCTTCCCCCCAGTTTGGGGCCTTCTCAAACGGGGAGCCTGGGGCAAACTGTCCTTTTTGTGCCCCCTTCCCTCTTTTTCTGGGCAGCCCTGAGCTCTGCCAGCGAGAACCCCAGTGAGCTAATGGAGCGTGTTTAAATACCTGGGTGCTCAGTGACTGGGCGGGGGTCATTTCAATTACCTCCCCCGCCCCCCGTGTCTCTGAAATACACAGCAGGCAGAGCAGTTCATCCCCAGCGTCCGCTGCGGGGACACCACGGCCGTCTTCGGGACAGCTGCAGCAACAGACATGCTGGAAAGGCTCCCCGTCCGCTGACATGGGACGGCGCGAGCCCTGGGGCTCAGCCGTGCACGCTGAGGGAGTGAGCTGGGGAGACACCTCGTCCTTGGGAGTCGCTGGGGCCTGTCGACTGGCGTCCCAGCACGGGAGAAAAGGGCCTGGGCAGTACAGCTGCCAGGAGCAAATGCCATTTCGCAGCTTGCTGACGCGGTGCTGGAAGATTGCCGGGCTCAGCATTCAGCCGGCCGCGTCTGCCTTATAGCCACAGGCAGAGTCTTCCGGTGCCATCTCAAAACAAGTGCCCCCAAGGGGTTTCTTCTGCCAGCGGCCTGGCGCTAAGGAACAACCCTCCAATAACAAACTGCTGCAGTGCAACGAGAACTGACCCTCTAAGAACAAGCCAGAGCAGCCCGCACAAACTGGTGCCAGCCACTAAGAAAGAGACTTAAGGAGCAAGCTGTCGAGCTCAGCGGAAAGAAATCGGAGGGTGCTTTGATTCGAGTGTGTCAGCACCCTCACCGGGTACGAACGGGGTCTTCAAACTAGCCGGGCAAGGCAGAGCAAACACCAGTGTCTGGAAGCTAAAGCCAGACAAACTCAAGCCAGAAATAAGCCACAAATAGCCAAGCCTGAGGATGATTAACCAGTGGGACACACCACCAAGACAAGCGGTGAATTCTCTGTCTCTGGATGAAGGGGGCTTTAGCCAAACGAGCTCTGGGGCTCTAACCCTCTGGCGGTCAGATGGGATGAGCTAGTCGCCTCTTCTGGCCTTGGGATCTATGGATCTAACACACCTGGGTGTTTGCGTACAATGAGCCAAAGCAACCTGACATAAACCCAACCAACCAAACCGCCCTGCTAAGCCTGACGCTGCTGGAGCAAGACTTGTATTTTCCACTGGTTTTTTCAGGCAGGTTTTAAAGCATTTCACTATTTGGAGGAAGAATTTTGCTCCCTGTGTGTGTCTCAATGAGACATTTAAAAGTCTCATTCAGGAGTGTCTGAAATCTCACTCCATTCAGCCATCCCAGTGGGTGAGCCCCGTAATAGTCATGCCTAGCTCTCCTCAGCCATGGATCTCCAAGCACTTTGTGTCGGGAGCAGACCCCAGGCTCCAGCGTGCCAGCCCAGGGGCCTAGCTGCCAGGTAAAGTGACACGCCAGTGCACATCAGCAATAGCAAAGCAGCCACCAGGCCTGGACAACAGCAAGAGGGATGGGAATAAGCGAGGAAACGGACCAGGCTTCCTGGGAGAATGCTGAAGAACAATGTAACGAATGGCCGCATCACGGTTGTCTCCCTGATGCACTCTGCACCCAGCTGGCTCACCACAGCAAGGTCAGAAAGCAGATCGGCCTTGCCCCCGGGCTAAAGGAGAATCTCCAGCCATACTGTGAGCGGTATATGGCCTATGCCACCCAGCTGTGCATTCTGACTCCGTCCAGTAGAGGGCAGCACTCAGCACGCATTATTACAGGGTTTTACATCTCTCCTGGCACTTTGAAACCAGCTGGGTGCCTGGCCGAGGTGACCCAGTTCACCAGCCCTGGCACAGAACACTGCTGCTTTGCACGGCCGCACCTGGGACGTGAACTCAGAGAACGTCTCAGTGACCCGAGGCCCTCGTCAGTGAGCTACAGACTGATCCCTCCCCGCCCCGCGTCCCTCCGTTGCTCTGGCCTCTCTCGTCTCGTTCACCCGATAGAGCCATTGCACCTGCCAGCCCCCAGCCCATGCTCCCTGCCCGTGTGTGTGCGGCTCCCCTGGGCTCGGCCCAGGCCCCTCTCCCCTTCCCGGCAGCAGGACATCGCGGGAGTCAAGACTCACCCTAGGCATGGGTCCCAGCCTGGAGCTGTCTCCCAGTGGCCCCGCCCCCACCCCTTTCTGGCAGGCTCCCATGATCCACCAGGCACCAACGGGTTAAACGGCAAACCTTCACTTTGTGTTTTCTTCTCTGCAGAGAGCCTCTCTCCATCCACCATCTATCAACCCTGCCGTCCCTGCCTACAGACCCCACCACCTCTCAACCCACCTGTCCATGGGGCACCCAGCCCCACACGTATCCCTCCCCAGGCCTATCGCCATCCATTCCGCTCTGCCCCCTCTCTCTGCACATCGCTGCTCCCCACGTGTCGGAGCTCTTCCCGGCAGAACCTACCAGGGAGGCCGAGGGTGAGGCCAGGTGCTGGGGGGACAGCCCCGGAGCCGGATGTCGCTGTCATACGGCACAGACAGCCATGCACAAGCCTCATGCATCCCGTCTGCCGTCTCCTCTCCTGGAGCAAGGCCACTCCAGTTGGCAGCTCCCTGGGACTTGGGCACAGGCCCACTGGTGGCTGGACTGGGGCCCGTCAAGCCCACACTGGCCTCTACAGAGCCCCTGGGTGGCGCCTGCTTTGGGGTTGGAGTCAATGGATCTCCTGGAGGGGGAAGACTCACCAGGAGCCACTGAGCCCAGAGAGCCCAGGGCTGGGAGGTTCATGGGTTTGCATCCCCCCCCCAATGACCAGTCCAGAACCGCGTCGCTCTCGCCATCCCATGCCCCTCACCCTAGCACCATGCCCACGTCCTGCCAGGCTGGCCAGCAGACAGATCTGGCCTTGTCCGGACAGGGGAGTTTAGGAGTGAACTTCACCTTGGCTCAGGGAAGCCAGAGGATTTAAGGGAGGGGGACGGGTCCCGTCCCGATGAAAGGCAGCGAGAAGGACTAACCCAGCCAGGGGAGCACACAAACCTAAGGTCACTGCTCTGCCATCCTCACGCAGCTGTCTCCTTGCACAGACGCCCGCAGGGCCAGCTCCCAGGCTGCTGCTTCACTGGCGAAGGCTCCTGTCTGGATGGTGGACTTTGCTTCCTCTGCGTCCCCAGCGGCAGCAGCCAGGCTCTGCATTACCTGAATCCCAGCTTGAAAGAGATGGCGAAAAGTCAGAATCCCTCACACTGGCGCTCTGCACACTCCTGGGGCTCAGTGCTGGGGAATTCCCCAGCACCGGTGACCAGCGGCTGGGCAGGGGGTTCGCTTTTCCTTCCTCCGTTGCCGTGACTGATAGGAAGAAGGAAGAGGAGCTGTCTTCCACCGCCCACAAGCGGCTGGGCCCCCTTGGCAGGGGTGCGAGCAAGGGACTGATGAGATTAGAGAGAGGAATAGCTCCCACACCCACCAGCTCCCCAGAGGTTCGCACCTGACCTGGGGTGCGGGAATAGCCAGGCCAGCATTCTCACAGTTAATGCTACCGACCCTTGGGAAGTTCAGAGTCCCTGCTTCAGGCTCTACCCTGTGGGGTCAGACTGTTCCCAGCTGCCTGTCGTGGGTTCTCTGCAGCACCTGCTGCTCTCTGGATGCACCCAGGCTCTGAGCCAGCCCCAGGTACTGGCTGAAATCCTGGGTCCACTGAAGTCAATGGCAAGACTCCCCTTGACTCAGTGGGGCTCCCGGGGTCCGTTTTTCCAGAACAAGGAGCATCATCCTGGAAAACAAATCGGTGCTGTTAGCTTAAGAAATGGGGCTCAGTAAAACGAAGATGCAGAAGGAAACTGCCCCCTGCCACAGTGACCTGCCAGGCCCAGGCCCTGGCACCTGTGCCCTTTCTTTGCTGCCTTCTGACAGATGGTAGAGGCGGGGGAGGTTTCGTTCAAGGTTTTGCGTTTCCCTTAGAGCTGGGTTGCCACCAGCATGGAGCTTGGGAGTGCTGGAGCTGAAGGCCTGAGCTGAGGGGCCCAAGATGCTGCAGTCATCGGCCTGTGACCGTGGCCCAGCGGCCACTCGATGAGACCAGAGCCCTGTGCTGAGCGGGTTACAGAACCATCTTGTCTGCCGGCTTTTCCTGGAGCTCTCTGGGGCCCACTCCAGAAGGTGCACTGGAAGCTTTCTCAGCCCTTACTTGGGGAGCAGGGCGCTGAGCCCCCACAAAGAGAAACCTTCTACCAGAATTTAAGTAGGGTGGGATTAAGAACAATGAACAGCTGCCCGCACCCCTCCCCCTCCAACCCCTCCCCCGCAAGAGCTTTCACGTGTCCATTGTAGTGAATCCAGGGTCCCTCCCTTGGTATCTGGGATGTCACAATCTCACTAGTTCTCCAGTCGGCCGTAGAGTCTGCTAGCAGAGGCAGGGATTGTACTGGTACGATCCCCGCTGGGGTGGGTGTCGGTGTCCAGCGTGCTCAGACCAGTACAGCTGTTCCCAGGTGGGAAGGGGGATAAGCTACACTGAGAAAGCACCTTTCTTCCAGCATGTCTGTGTCCACAGAAGGGGCTGCGCCAGAATCACCAGCATCCCCCCATTGCCAGACACATGGCATTGCACTGGCCCTGCCTCAGTTTCCCCCACCAGTCAGCTGCTTGGTGCTGGAACAGTCAGTTTCTTCTCCAGTCGTTCACAATCTCACTCCTGCAAGGGCACTGACCCTGTAGCAGGGTGTCAGCCCAGCTCTTTGATCCTTGCCCTCCTCTTCCTCAGGATCGCTTTCCTACCCCGCTTTCTGGGGCTGGTAGGGAGCCCAGGGCCGCCCTCTCCTCTGGCTTCCAGCCCAGGGGCCCAGCTCTGACCTGCTCCTCACTTGCTGTCCCCAGGCCCCCGTCCCAGGACAGCTCATCCCAGGGAGCCTGACTCCTTGGGCACCTTCTAGCCCATCTCCGCTTGGCAGGTCCCAGCCCTTCTGGAAGCTGCCTTCAGGGCCAGTCCCCAGTACGAACTCCCGCTCCCTTCTCCCAGTGCTCCCCCTGGGGCCTGCGGTACCTCCTTTATAGGAGCCACCCCCAGCTGGGTCTAATCCGGGCTAACTACCTATCTGCCCTCCAAGCGTCAGAAGGGGCTAACTGGTCTCTCCAGCTGCCCTTAGCTCTGTGGCTGCCAGTGTGGGCCTTAAACATGCCACCCCGATACCAAATCTGTGTGTAGACCAGGCCTTCCCGAATGGTTTCCAGAGCGACTCGTCATTCCACCTACGACCTTCCCCGGGAGGAGTTCTGTCCCGCTGGATAGGAGAGTCACCAAGTCCCTACCCATGTCTCATCTGGCTTCAGGGCTAATTGTGCTCCACAGGAGGGTCTGGAGGAGAACCTTCTGTGAAGTAATAATGAGGAGGAATGATTAATGCTTCACACTTCTCATCTCACGGTGCTTTGCGAAGGCGGTAAGCACCATTCTCCCATCTCCAAGCAAATGCCTTCTCCCCCATGTGGCTGAGTCCACTGCAGACATGACAACATTATGTCTGAGATTTTCAAACATTAAAGTGAAACAGTTTCTTTTACACCCTCATGCTCCAGGGCATGAGCCAACCCCTGACTGTCAGGGGTCAGGAAGGAACATCCCTTGCGGGCAAGTTATTCTAGATTTGTTTACTGGTGGGTTCCTACATCTTCCTTTGAAGCTGCTGGGTCTGGCCCTAGTGGCGATGGGACACTGGGCTAGATGGTTTGATCCAGGAGGGCAGGTCCTATATTCAATGTTCCTATTTCGGACAGTTTTAGTTTTGCTTTCTAAAAGGCTGCTGGAGATTTCATGCAGGAGGTGGTGATTGCTCTGGATCTGCCGTGTGATGGGAGGAAGGCTGCCTGTGGCACTGGGATAGTGAAAGCAACACAGAGGGGTCCTGCGTCAAAATAAATGGGCTGGATTAGGACTAAAGAGTGGAAGGAATCGATGGGACATGCAGTGAAACCCTGGTTGGGATTTTACCCTTCCGGGGAACTGTACTGGATTAATGGGGGGCAGGGTGGAGTACAGTACATGCCCCCATTTGGGAAGAATATGGTATTATTTTAATTATGTAAATATCTTCCACATACCATGATATTAACCTCTTCGACTCACCGCCAGGGGGCCCCCTTTCCCCAGGCGTGGCTCATAGAGGCAGCATTTCTAGGGAGTCGGAAATGTGATCTCTGGGCCCACGGGGGTGGCTTCTGAGTTCAGAAGGTGCTGGGCTGGGTAGGTCTTGCGCCCCTACCATACAGGGAAGAGATGACATTAGCCATGCTAGGAAAGGTCCTGGGGTGCAGTTACACCAGCTTGGGCTAGGGCCCAGTCAGCTCGCAGGTAAGCAGGGTCAGGTTGGGTCAGTCCTTGGATGGAGGACCCCCATGGATTACCTAGGCACTGCAGGATGTGGGGTGAGTAATAGGGGGCTCTCCCCTGGGAGTCAGGGCTTGCCTGGGGCCCGGTGCTGCAGGGCGGGGGGTCTCCCCTGGAAGTCAGGGCTTGCCCCAATGCTGGGGCCCAGTGCTGCAGGGCAGGGGGTCTCCCCTGGGAGTCAGGGCTTGCCTGGGGCCCGGTGCTGCAGGGTGGGGGCTCTCCCCTGGGAGTCAGGGCTTGCCTGGGGCCCGGTGCTGCAGGGTGGGGGCTCTCCCCTGGGAGTCAGGGCTTGCCTGGGGCCCGGTGCTGCAGGGCGGGGGCTCTCCCCTGGGAGTCAGGGCTTGCCTGGGGCCCGGTGCTGCAGGGCGGGGGCTCTCCCCTGGGAGTCAGGGCTTGCCTGGGGCCCGGTGCTGAAGGGCAGGGGCTCTCCCCTAGAAGTCAGGGCTGACCCCCGTGCCTGAGGGAACACTGTGCTGTGGAGATGGCATTTTCAGAAGAGATAGCTGAGGGTCCCGGTCCCTTGTGCTTATTAAAAGTCCCATGACATTTTTGTTAACAGGAGGCAGGGCGTGAAACGTTGTGTTTTGGCTCAGTTCTAGCTCTGCCTCCCTAAAGAGGAGCTGCTGTTCCTTGCTCCCTGCCTGGACCCGCTGAGCAGCGTTACTGTGCGCTGCTGAATCGCTGCCACGCCCCCGCCCAGAGCTGGCTGCAATTCAGTGGTCGGGGTTGGAGGCAGAGATGGCGAAAACTGCTTTGGGCTGAAAGAGACCCTAGGAATTTAAGTGATCCCAGGCAAATACCGATTAATGAGCCTCCGATGAACTGAACGTTCAGGGCGGATCAAAGTTTTGCCGGGTACAGGAGGAGGCAGGTAGGAGCAAAGCTGGGTAAACAAGGGATTTTTCAGTTCGCTGCTTCAGTTTGGGGCAATTTTAAATGTTCTCTCCCAAGGAAATGTCGACACGACATCATTTTGAGTAGAAACCTCGAAATGTTTCCAGGCTTTGGATGTTTTTGCCTGAAACAATTCAGCGAAATGAGCCCGAGATCGCGGACGGCTTGGTTTTGCCAAAGCTGCATTTTTCACCCCAAAAGTTCCAGCTGTTCTGCAGGAAGAGGAGACGTCTCCACGCCCCCACCTCTGCTTGCTCTGACCCCCCCAGACCAACCCATCCATTGCTCCTCCCACATCACCCGCAGCAGCATCTTCCACTCCTGCCTCTGTCTCACCTCCTGGCCTTCTCTCTTCATCCTCACCCAGTCTGCCTCTTCCTCAGCCAGAGTCCTTGTTCCTGGCCCGAGCTACTTCTCTGGCCCATCACGCTGGTATCTGGCGCCTTGGGAGCTTTGGCTGATTTACCGTCACGCAGCCTGGGGCAGCAGGGCAGGGCAGGGATCCCTGTGGTACAGAGGGGAACAGGCCCTGGGTGACAAGCCCAGGATCATGCAGGGAGTCTGTGGGTGAGGTGGGAATTGAACCTGGATTCCTCAAGTCCCAGGCTGCAGCCCTGACCACTGGGCCCTCCTCACCCAGCCTCGTTGGCCCCGTCACACATGCATCCAAAATGCCACTGCTCAAGTCACTCTCTGTCCCGGCACGTCGCTCCTGCTTCTCGCAGCCCCAGGATGGCCTGTCTCTGACCTTCGCATGCCAGCCGCTCTGACGCTGGCCCCTCCTCTGCCCAGCCTCTGCCCCTTCGCCCCTGCTGCCCCCTACGCCAGGGTTGCCCTGGCTCCATCTCCCACCCAGCTCGCCTCTCCTCAGCTCCAGTGAGCCCAGTTCAGGCACTTCACCCAAATGAACCAGGCCGCCCCCAAGCTCCAGGGCTTGCCGTCTTCCTTCCCCTCCCTGCCAGTGCCCTAGAGGCAGCCTAGCATGGAGAGACAGCCCCTCGTTATCCCAGGCCCTTCTGCGTCCCCTTCTTCTCTTGGACTTCCCGTCCGGAGTCCATGCCGGCCAGTCGCTGCTTTTCCCGGGTCGGTTCCGACAAAGTCCGTCACCTTTCCCAGTGTTCTTAACGACCTGCAGAGAGGCTCCATGTCCCTCGTGTGCTGGCTGGGCCTTGCAAAGAGAAGCGTGTCACTCCCAGGCTTCTGTGTTTCCCATCTCCCTGCCCTCTTTACCTGGGAGTCTTTACAGTTCCAGCAGGGATGAGCCGTTGCTTTCTGGACCTGGCGCGTTTCGCACCGCCCAGCCTTGCATTGGTTAGAAATGGATTCACTGGGTGACCCACAGTGGCCTCTTGAAATTCTGAACAGAGCCACTTCAGCCTCCTCTCCGGGCCCTGGATTATCTCCGCGTGTTCAACGGGGGGGCTAGGCGAACTTCCTGGCGTTTCTTCCCCCTTCCTTCCATGTACCCACATGCTTCCCAGTCCTTCCTGAGCTCAGGTCGAGGGCTGCAATTCCAGCTCGCTGACGGGGATCTGCAGGTCAACGTATCCGCGCTCAAGAGCATTGTTATGGCTCTGTCCGCCGGGCTCCATGCTGGTACCATGGCCACAGCTGCTTGCACCGGATGAGCGCTATTCCAGCCAGTATCTTGTTCCACTGTCAGACCTGCCGTCGCAGAGCACCCCGAATAAGGAACCAGACAGGACGGCCGCGGCATCAGGCCCCACATCCAAGGCCCAGGCGAGCAGTGTCCCGGGAGCTCAGCCGTAAAGATGGAGATAAAGGTGGCTCACCTTGCGGCTTTCTGGGCTCCGAAGGGGGCACCTGGAAAGCTGCTCCCACTCCACCCGCTCTTCCTCAGGGGAGGCGTCAGGATACACGTGACAATAGTGTTCCCACTTAGCACTGATGGGCTACGTCGTGGGTATTTATCAGCCATCTCCGTTGGTTTATTGGATTGGATAATTCCAGCTCTCTCTTGGGGGGATGGTTGTCCAGTGGCTGGTTTCCTCCGTGCCTGGGGCGGTGCTTTTGCGCCTTATCATCCCTTTTTGGGGTTCCCTCATGCTGACGTTTCCATTGACAAGAAGAGCCACGTCCGCCTCCCGCCTCATCGCCGTCCCCAGGAACGGTCCTTTCCCTTCCCTCGGTTCTGTCCCTGAAGCCTCGGCCTTACGCACGCTCTGAAACACAGCGGCCAGAAGTGCCGCTTTGTGGGAGTGTTTGACACCGTGGTGTCCCGCTGCAAGGCCGGGCTGGGGGGCTCGTCCCCTTTAACCCATGCATTGCCCAAAGCTGCGGGGTACGACTCCGAGGTGCCGGGGTCGTTATCCATGTTCACGTAGGATTCCCTCTGGCTTTCTCCTTTTGCCCTTTTCACAGGCCTCTGGGCACCTGCTTTACTCTTTTTAAGACCTCACCATTTTTGCTTTCTGATGGGCCTGGTTCCTTTCTGTCATTACCTTGGCACATTCTTTGTTCCACCCCAGCACACTCTCCCTAGCTTTAATTCGGGCTGGTATCCTAGGAATAGCAAGGCTGGCTGGCTTTCGAATTCCCTTTGTTATCTTATTCCGGAATTCCTCAGTCTCCGCACTTACATGCTGTTCGCCCCCACACAGCTCACTTTGGGAGCCAAAGAGTTTCCAGTTTGCTTTTTCTCACTTCCAAGTGGGGGCATTGTCCTTGTCTTTGGTCCTTCCGTTGCCTTGCTCTGTAATTAACGGGAAGTGGTCACTACCCATTCCCTCCTCTCGGTAAACTGCCCAGCTGCATTTGCTGGCTATGTTACCAGATGCTATTCCCATGTCTAGGTAATAGCTATTTCCATCCACGGCACTGAACCTGGTAGGCGCGTCACCATTGAATATTACTCAACTCTTATCCTCAAATAATTGCTCTAGACATTTTCCGTTTGTGACATTCTGTACCTTGGGGGAGCGTCCTGGAACCCCTATAGTCCTCATTTTTATATAATCGTGATCTGGCATATAAAGCATGCTTTGTAAGGTGTCAGGGGAAAGGTTATGATCTGCTATCTAAGTATGTATGTCATTAGTGCATATGAAGTTTTGAGATTGTGTTGTATGGTTGTGGGTTTGGGAGGTGCCCAGATACTGGCTCTCCAGAGACAATGACAAGGGAGGTACCAACATCCGGGTGGGTGCTGAACAGACATCACCAGCCATTGTCCAGCCAGGGAGCTACAATGCAATGACTCACCTGAATGAGGCCCCACCAGGGGAACTGCTCAACCTTGCCTGGGGACTCAGCAATGCCCCCAGAGATACCTGGACTTGTGTTCTCCAAACACCTGGACTGAGGATATAAAACAGAACACAGAGGGCCCAGGCTTTGCCTTTCTCCTTCCCGCGACTACGCTGCAAGCAACAAAGGCACTCAGAAAAGACTGAAGACTCCAACACAGGAGATTGGCCCAGGTTTAAGGAACAAACCTGTATATTGAGGACTGCAATATCCAGGGGGGTGAGAAAAACTGCTTCATCTAGATGGTGCTCAGTCTAATCGGGTTGAGAGTTCAGACTGCGTGCTGATATTTTACTTCTTTTGGTAACTAACTCTGACTTTTTGCCTGTCACTTAATATCTACCTATTATAGTCAATACATTTGTTTAACTGTTTATCTTTACCGGTGAGTTGGCATGAAGTGTTTGGTAAATCTGCTCAGGTTTACAAAGTCTGGTCTATATTCACTTTCCATTGATGAAGTGGTCTTGAGTAATGCACAATGATATATTCCTGGAGTGCAGTGCTGGGAGCTGGGGGGATTTGGCTGATGCCTTTCTCTGTGTGATTCGTGAGTGGCTCTGGGAGCATTCATGCAATTTAGCTGGGGGTGGGGGCTCCACATGCGGTTGTGCTGAGTGATCACAGCACCTGGCGGGGTTGCTGCTGGTCACTAGCCAGGCATTGTGAGAGACAGCCCAGGCTGGAGAGTTAAGGGGGCCCAGAGGTTCCACAGTCCCAGGCTGCACCCCGGGGATCCCGTCACAGCGTTTTTAACATTTGTTCTTCTTGCCCACAATCTGTTGTGACTGGTCAGAGCACTGCAGAGAACGTATGGGCAGGTAACAGCCACAGTTAATTATTTCAGTTCTAGAGCCTCGAGTTTCCTGCGTGAGTTATGAACATTATATCGTCTGAGAGACGCGGAGTTGCTTTGTGTCGATTTCTCTGTAGCATTATACTCCATATCTGGCTTTTTAACCTCTATTTCAGGGCAGTGTGAGGGTATGTCTACACTACGGAATAAGGTCAAATTTATAGAAGTCGGTTTTTTAGAAATCGGTTTTATATATTTGAGTATGTGTGTCCCCACAGAAAATGCTCTAAGTGCATTAAGTGCATTAACTCGGTGGAGTGCTTCCACAGTACCGAGGCTAGAGTCGACTTCCGGAGCGTTGCACTGTGGGTAGCTATCCCACAGTTCCCGCAGTCTCCGCTGCCCATTGGAATTCTGGGTTGAGATCCCAATGCCTGATGGGGCTAAAACATTGTTGCGGGTGGTTCTGGGTACATATCGTCAGGCCCCCGTTCCCTCCCTTCCTCCGTGAAAGCAAGGGCAGACAATCATTTCGCGCCTTTTTTCCTGAGTTACCTGTGCAGACGCCATACCACTGCAAGCATGGAGCCCGCTCAGGTAACCGTCACCCTATGTCTCCTGGGTGCTGGCAGACGCGGTACAGCATTGCTACACAGTAGCAGCAACCCCTTGCCTTGTGGCAGCAGACGGTACAGTACGACTGGTAGCCGTCATCGTCATGTCCGAGGTGCTCCTGGCCACGTCGGCTGGGAGCACCTGGGCAGACATGGGCGCAGGGACTAAATTTGGAGTGACTTGACCAGGTCATTCTCTTTAGTCCTGCAGTCAGTCCTATTGAACCGTCTTATGGTGAGCGGGCAGGCGACACGGACTGCTAGCAGTCGTACTGTACCATCTTCTGCCGAGCAGCCATGAGATGTGGATGGCATGCAGTCCTTCTGCACCGTCTGCTGCCAGCCAAAGATGTAAAAGATAGATGGAGTGGATCAAAACAAGAAATAGACCAGATTTGTTTTGTACTCATTTGCCTCCTCCCCTGTCTAGGGGACTCATTCCTCTAGGTCACACTGCAGTCACTCACAGAGAAGGTGCAGCGAGGTAAATCTAGCCATGTATCAGTCAGAGGCCAGGCTAACCTCCTTGTTCCAATAAGAACAATAACTTAGGTGCACCATTTCTTATTGGAACCCTCTGTGAAGTCCTGCCTGAAATACTCCTTGATGTAAAGCCACCCCCTTTGTTGATTTTAGCTCCCTGAAGCCAACCCTGTAAGCCGTGTCGTCAGTCGCCCCTCCCTCCGTCAGAGCAACGGCAGACAATCGTTCTGTGCCTTTTTTCTGTGTGGACGCCATACCAAGGCAAGCATGGAGGCCGCTCAGCTCACTTTGGCAATTAGGAGCACATTAAACACCACACGCATTATCCAGCAGTATATGCAGCACCAGAACCTGGCAAAGCGATACCGGGCGAGGAGGCGACGTCAGCGCGGTCACGTGAGTGATCAGGACATGGACACAGATTTCTCTGAAAGCATGGGCCCTGCCAATGCATGCATCATGGTGCTAATGGGGCAGGTTCATGCTGTGGAACGCCGATTCTGGGCTCGGGAAACAAGCACAGACTGGTGGGACCGCATAGTGTTGCAGGTCTGGGACGATTCCCAGTGGCTGCGAAACTTTCGCATGCGTAAGGGCACTTTCATGGAACTTTGTGACTTGCTTTCCCCTGCCCTGAAGCGCATGAATACCAAGATGAGAGCAGCCCTCACAGTTGAGAAGCGAGTGGCGATAGCCCTGTGGAAGCTTGCAACGCCAGACAGCTACTGGTCAGTTGGGAATCAATTTGGAGTGGGCAAATCTACTCTGGGGGCTGCTGTGATGCAAGTAGCCCACGCAATCAAAGATCTGCTGATATCAAGGGTAGTGACCCTGGGAAATGTGCAGGTCATAGTGGATGGCTTTGCTGCAATGGGATTCCCTAACTGTGGTGGGGCCATAGACGGAACCCATATCCCTATCTTGGCACCGGAGCACCAAGCCGCCGAGTACATAAACCGCAAGGGGTACTTTTCGATAGTGCTGCAAGCTCTGGTGGATCACAAGGGACGTTTCACCAACATTAACGTGGGATGGCCGGGAAAGGTGCATGATGCTCGCATCTTCAGGAACTCTGGTCTGTTTCAAAAGCTGCAGGAAGGGACTTTATTCCCAGACCAGAAAATAACTGTTGGGGATGTTGAAATGCCTATATGTATCCTTGGGGACCCAGCCTACCCCTTAATGCCATGGCTCATGAAGCCGTACACAGGCAGCCTGGACAGTAGTCAGGAGCTGTTCAACTACAGGCTGAGCAAGTGCAGAATGGTGGTAGAATGTGCATTTGGACGTTTAAAGGCGCGCTGGCGCAGTTTACTGACTCGCTTAGACCTCAGCGAAACCAATATTCCCACTGTTATTACTGCTTGCTGTGTGCTCCACAATATCTGTGAGAGTAAGGGGGAGACGTTTATGGCGGGGTGGGAGGTTGAGGTAAATCGCCTGGCTGCTGGTTACGCGCAGCCAGACACCAGGGCGGTTAGAAGAGCACAGGAGGGCGCGGTACGCATCAGAGAAGCTTTGAAAACCAGTTTCATGACTGGCCAGGCTATGGTGTGAAAGTTCTGTTTGTTTCTCCTTGATGAAACTCCCCGCCCCTTGGTTCACTCTACTTCCCTGTAAGCTAACCACCCGCCCCTCCTCCCTTCAATCACCGCTTGCAGAGGCAATAAAGTCATTGTTGCTTCACATTCATGCATTCTTTATTCATTCATCACACAAATAGGGGGATGACTACCAAGGTAGCCCAGGAGGGGTGGTGGAGGAGGGAAGGAAAATGCCACACAGCACTTTAAGCACAGCACTTTAAAAGTTTACAACTTTAAAATTTATTGAATGATAGCCTTCTTTTTTTTGGGCAATCCTCTGTGGTGGAGTGGCTGGTTGGCCGGAGGCCCCCCCACCGCGTTCTTGGGCGTCTGGGTGTGGAGGCTATGGAACTTGGGGAGGAGGGCGGTTGGTTACAGAGGGGCAGCAGTGGCAGTCTGTGCTCGAGCTGCCTTTGCTGCAGCTCAACCATACACTGGAGCATACTGGTTTGGTCCTGCAGCAGCCTCAGCATTGAATCCTGCCTCCTCTCATCACGCTGCTGCCATATTTGAGCTTCAGCCCTGTCTTCAGCCCGCCACTTACTCTCTTCAGCCCGCCACTTACTCTCTTCAGCCCGCCACCTCTCCTCCCGGTCATTTTGTGCTTTCCTGCACTCTGACATTATTTGCCTCCACGCATTCGTCTGTGCTCTGTCAGTGTGGGAGGACAGCATGAGCTCGGAGAACATTTCATCGCGAGTGCGTTTTTTTTTCTTTCTAAGCTTCACTAGCCTCTGGGAAGGAGAAGATCCTGTGATCATTGAAACACATGCAGCTGGTGGAGAAAAAAAAAGGGACAGCGGTATTTAAAAAGACACATTTTATAAAACAGTGGCTACACTCTTTCAGGGTAAACCTTGCTGTTAACATTACATACATAGCACATGTGCTTTCGTTACAAGGTCGCATTTTGCCTCCTCCCACCGCGTGACTAAGGCCAATGGCATTTTGGGATGTATAAGTAGGGGCATAGCGAGCAGATCGAGGGACGTGATCGTTCCCCTCTATTCGACATTGGTGAGGCCTCATCTGGAGTACTGTGTCCAGTTTTGGGCCCCACACTTCAAGAAGGATGTGGATAAATTGGAGAGAGTCCAGCGAAGGGCAACAAAAATGATTAGGGGTCTGGAACACATGAGTTATGAGGAGAGGCTGAGGGAGCTGGGATTGTTTAGCCTGCAGAAGAGAAGAATGAGGGGGGATTTGATAGCTGCTTTCAGCTACCTGAAAGGGGGTTCCAAAGAGGATGGCTCTAGACTGTTCTCAATGGTAGCAGATGACAGAACGAGGAGTAATGGTCTCAAGCTGCAGTGGGGGAGGTTTAGATTGGATATTAGGAAAAACTTTTTCACTAAGAGGGTGGTGAAACACTGGAATGCGTTACCTAGGGAGGTGGTAGAATCTCCTTCCTTAGAGGTTTTTAAGGTCAGGCTTGACAAAGCCCTGGCTGGGATGATTTAACTGGGAATTGGTCCTGCTTCGAGCAGGGGGTTGGACTAGATGACCTTCTGGGGTCCCTTCCAACCCTTATATTCTATGATTCTATGATTCTATGACTACCCCCTCAACCTTCCCCCCTCCCTGTGGCTAACAGCGGGGAACATTTCTGTTTAGCCACAGGCAAACAGCCCAGCAGGAATGGGCTCCTCTGAGTGTCCCCTGAAGAAAAGCACTCTATTTCAACCAGGTGACCATGAATTATATCTCACTCTCCTAAGGATAACACAGAGAGATAAAGAACGGATGTTGTTTGAATGCCAGCAAACATACACTGCAATGCTTTGTTCTACAATGATTCCCGAATACGTGTTACTGGCCTGGAGTGGTAAAGTGTCCTACCATGAAGGACGCAATAAGGCTGCCCTCCCCAGAAACCTTTTGCAAAGGCTTTAGGACTACATCTAGGAGAACCACAAATGCCAGGGCAAAGTAATCCTTTCACATGCTTGCTTTTAAACCATGTATAGTATTTTAAAAGGTACACTCACCAGAGGTCCCTTCTCCGCCTGCTGGGTCCAGGAGGCAGCCTTGGGTGGGTTCGGGGGGTACTGGCTCCAGGTCTAGGGTGAGAAACAGTTCCTGGATGTCGGGAAAACCGGTTTCTCCGCTTGCTTGCTGTGAGCTATCTACAACCTCCTCCTCATCATCATCTTCTTCGTCCCCAAAACCTGCTTCCGTATTACCTCCATCTCCATTGAAGGAGTCAAACAACACGGCTGGGGTAGTGGTGGCTGAACCCCCTAAAATGGCATGCAGCTCATCATAGAAGCGGCATGTTTGGGGCTCTGACCCAGAGCGGCTGTTCGCCTCTCTGGTTTTCTGGTAGGCTTGCCTCAGCTCCTTCAGTTTCACGCGGCACTGCTTCGGGTCCCTGTTATGGCCTCTGTCCTTCATGTCCTGGGAGATTTTCACAAAGGTTTTGGCATTTTGAAAACTGGAACGGAGTTCTGATAGCACGGATTCCTCTCCCCAAACAGCGATCAGATCCCGTACCTCCCGTTCGGTCCATGCGGGAGCTCTTTTGCGATTCTGGGACTCCATCATGGTCACCTGTGCTGATGAGTTCTGCATGGCCACCTGCAGCTTGCCACGCTGGCCAAACAGGAAATGAGATTCAAAAGTTCGCGGTTCTTTTCCTGTCTACCTGGCCAGTGCATCTGAGTTGAGAGTGCTGTCCAGAGCGGTCACAATGGAGCACTCTGGGATAGCTCCCGGAGGCCAATACCATCGAATTGTGTCCACAGTACCCCAAATTCGAGCCGGCAACGTCGATTTAAGCGCTAATCCACTTGTCAGGGGTGGAGTAAGGAAATCGATTTTAAGAGCCCTTTAAGTCAAAATAAAGGGCTTCATTGTGTGGACGGGTGCAGGTTTACATCGATTTAACGCTGCTAAATTCGACCTAAAGTCCTAGTGTAGACCAGGGCTAAGACCCCCCCATATAAGGTACACAGCCATCTCCACCCTTTCGTATTTCTCTATCACGTCCCTACACACCCCACATTCTGGGATGTTATAGTCTGGGTTTTCTATTAGCCAAGTCTCTTCAGGCTTTGTTTTTACATCAATACAGCGCACCCTCGCTATAACGCCCTCCATAAAAACGACTCTTTGGATATAACGAACCAGGTCCCTGGATCCCACCTCCAGCCCGCCATCTCTGGCAGGGCCTGACAGTCCCCTCTGCGTTGCTTGTTAACCCAGACCAGGTTTTCTTTTTCCTCCTTTTTTCCCTGTAGGTAGCAGAGTCTGCGTCTGTGTATGAGATGTTGCTAATGAGTCGGGTTTTAGGTCTTTCTCTCCCTTGCTTTGCCTCAGTCCATCCTCCATGCGCTGAGCTGTGTTTTCTGCCATGGTTACATTTTCATTCTGTCCCTGCCTCACAAGTATTGTCTGAATGGTCAGCGCCACCCCGATGAGCCTCCTGCCCCTTTGCAGGACCAAATCTTTGACTCTGGGAGCTCCTCAGTGGAGGGGGTTTACATGGCTTAGTCCCCAACATCGGCCAGCTGAAGTGACTCTGTGTGGAAGTGCCCTTCCCTTATATGTGACCAGCCCATCTGGTGAGTGCTTGCTATCACGGCTTCTGCTAATTAGCCTCCTAGTCCTATCGCCTCACCGTCACCTACCCGTGCTCTATTTCCTCTTCGGGCTTTCCCATGGCATGGGCACCCGCGCTCGTTCCTTAGGGGCCTCGGCAGCTGACCGCTCACTTGCAGCTTTTCAAGCCCTTTATCTTACGGCGCGTCCCCGCTCGTTCTTCCGATTTGCATCCCACCAGGCAGGTTCCTCACTCTTACCACGTCTCCAACACTCTTCTGAACCACTCGGTGCTTAATTCCTGCCAGGGCTGATCCCAGCACCTCTGGGCTTGCCGCAGCCGTTAGGAAAGTGAGCTCTGACACCTCCTGCTCAGGGGGTCGCTGTCCCCTAGGAATTTTACTTTTCCCCTGTCCATCTCTCTCTGTTCTCCTTCCTTTACAGATGGGCGTCTTTTCCTTGGTCCCACCTGTGCCTCCCGGCATGGCTGATCTGGCTGGCTGTCCCCTCCAGGTTCTGCCTATGTTCCAGGTGGGAGCTGTAACTCCCGTACACTGGGGATTAGTTCAATGAATGGTTATCGTTCAGTGATTTGTGCTCAGCCCGTGGGATGCAGCGCTGCCCTTCGGGTTAGGTCTCTCCCATAGTGACCCATCCACTCGATGCTTCCTGCACCAAAGCAAGTGAAGGAAAGAGCCCAGATTTCTAGAGAGCTATGCCTGTAGCAGCCCCTGAGGGACAGGCTAGGAGAACCCCCGTCCGCCCGCTCCGCCACCCATCGCACACACCCTCGATGGCTGCAGTCGCTGTGGACAGACCTCTGGACTCTGGTTCTTCCCCGAGAAAGGGAACAGGTCGTTCATCGTCTCCACCAAATGGCTCAGAGCCACCCAAAACCAAAGAAAGATTTATCTTCTTCCTCAAAGACAGATTCTGCATCAGCAAGACCCATGGTGGAGCCAGGCCGTCAACCTGTGTCTTCCTGGTCCCGAGGAAGGAGGATCTTGGTCCCATGCCCCTGACTCCAGAACTTCTCCATGGCAGGGCTGTCGAGTCTGATGCCTGGGCCACTGCTGGGACGCTGCCTTTATCCCTTGGCCTCGGTAGCGCCTAGCCCGGCCCGCTCGTTCCTAAACTCATTTTACTTTAATTGTCAGCCGGCTCAGCGCTGTGTGCGAAGGGAGTGGGGAGCTACCCCAGGGAGGATCTGACTCTCAGGGAGCAGCAAACAACATCTCTCCGGTGGCTGCACCATGGTCGGGCCGCCGTGGCTGAGAGCCATCCCTGAGGAGTACGGGACTGCAGGTCCCTGATTGGCGCCTGCTGACAAGGTCTAGGCCCGAGAGCCTGAGGAGTTGGCTCAGGAGGTAAGGCTGAGACAGGCTGCGGGGCCGGGAGCTGAGATGTACCAGCCCAGTTCCCTCTGGCTGAGCAGCTCCGGGTATCCTGCTCTCCTGGCAAGGACAAACCATCCTGGGCACACACGCATTGGCCTGCAGTGCCCAGACCCTTGCGCAGTGGAGTCCCCAGGACAGGCGGGCGGGTGTCCCTCCTTGCCACAGAGCGAGATCTCTGCCCCGGGGGAAGGAGAGGTCCCTGACAGTGGGCAGCCCAACCGCACAATCACCTTTGATGCAGCCCAGGGCGATGCCCCTTGTCCCGAACCATTTCTGCTGACAGCTTTGCCTTGGGATAGACCATCAGCCCCGGCAGTTCTGGCCCCATCCGCTCCAGGTTCGTCTGCTCCAGTCCCAGGGGGTTTAAATCCGAGCGGGATTGACTGACGAGAACGGCAACAGCCTTGGAGATCGGTCATCGGCAGCTGCAGCTCGCAGGGAATGGGGCACTCTTTGTCTCTGCAGGCTGTTTCTGTGGTGAACGGGCCCCTGCAGTTCAGATACCACCAGGGCTAGTCAGGCTGTGTCGGGTGGCTTCAGCTCTGGAGGGGGTGAAGGGGATTGTACAGCCCTTCGGAGATGACTGTGACCTCAGCTGCTGAGTCAAAGAAATAGGCTTGCCATGAATATTCAGTTCCATTCACCAGGCAGGTTCTGAGTCCTCACACATGGTCGATCCAAAATACAATGGCTCTGGATTGCAACATGAGTCAACTCACAGACCGCTTTGTGTGACAAACAGCTGCCTACATGTCCATCTATCTTGTGGATCTGTTACGCCTCATGGTTCTGGCTGGACATCGCTTGGGCTATGACTTTTTCCACGTCTTGTGCATTCAAGCTGTAGGGCTTTGGTGTTTGACTGGAATTTGAGGACTTGGGGCACCTTAGAGACTAACCCATTTCTTTGAGCATAAGCTTCCATGGGCTACGGCTCACTTCATCGGACGCATTCGGTGGAAAATACAGTGGGGAGATTTATATACACAGAGAACATGAAACAATGGGTGTTACTGTAACCAGAGTGAGCTCACGAAAGCTCATGCTCAAATAAATTGGTTAGTCTCTAAGGTGCCACAAGTACTCCTTTTCTTTTTGCGAATACAGACTAACACGGCTGTTACTCTGAAACCTGTCACTTAAGGTCAGATATTACCAGCAGGAGAGTGGGGGGGGGGGACTTTTTGTAGTGATAATCAAGGTGGGCTATTTCCAGCAGTTGACAAGAACAGTGTGTGTGGCGGGGGGGATGGGGAATAAACATGGGGAAATAGTTTTACTTTGTGTAATGACCCATCCACTCCCAGTCTCTATTCAAGCCTAAGTTAATTGTATCCAGTTTGCAAATTAATTCCAATTCAGCAGTCTCTCGTTGGAGTCTGTTTTTGAAGTTTTTTTGTTGAAGAATTGCCACTTTCATGTCTGTAATCGCGTGACCAGAGAGATTGAAGTGTTCTCCGACTGGTTTATGAATGTTATAATTCTTGACATCTGATTTGTGTCCATTTATTCTTTTACATAGAGACTGTCCAGTTTGGCCAATGTACATGGCAGAGGGGCCTTGCTGGCACATGATGGCATATATCACATTGGTGGATGTGCAGGTGAACGAGCCTCTGATCGTGTGGCTGATGTGATTAGGCCCTGTGATGGGGTCCCCTGAATAGATATGTGGGCACAGTTGGCAACGGGCTTTGTTGCTAGGATAGTTCCTGGGTTAGTGGTTCTGTGGTGTGGTGCGTGGTTGCTGGTGAGTATTTGCTTCAGGTTGCGGGGCTGTCTGTAAGCGAGGACTGGCCTGTCTCCCAAGGTCTGTGAGAGTGATGGGTCGTCCTTCAGGATAGGTTGTAGATCCTTGGTGATGCGCCGGAGAGGTTTTAGTTGGGGGCTGAAGGTGACGGCTAGTGGCGTCCTGTTACTTTCTTTGTTGGGCCTGTCCTGGAGTAGGTGACTTCTGTAGTAGGTAACTACTACAGGACAGGCCCAACAAAGAAAATAACAGAACGCCACTAGCCATTCCCCCCCTACCCCCCGCCCGCTCTCCTGCTGGTCATAGCTCACCTTTCCTGATCACTCTCCTTACAGTGTGTATGGTAACACCCATTGTTTCATGTTCTGTGTGTATATAAATCTCCCCACTGTATTTTCCACTGGATGCATCCAATGAAGTGAGCTGGAGCCCACAAAAGCTCATGCTCAAATAAATGGGTTAGTCTCTAAGATGCCACTTTTACTCCTTTTCTTTTTGCAGATACAGACTAACACGGCTGCTGCTCTGAAACCTGACTGGAATTTGTCCATCTTTTAGTTCTCTCTCCTGGCCTCAGGGCTCTGGTGGTAATGACTGGTAGCACTCATGCTGCATCTGTTAACAGCTTCTAGCTAGTTTCTTGTTTTTCAAGTTTAGCAAGTTGCTCCTAGTTTGGCTGCCCCACCAGTGCAGATGTTGAAAGCTGTGTGCAGGGTGAAGTCTGTTTTTAATCGGAGCTGCTGGGAAGGATTATCTGTGAACCCAGTAGCCAGCTGATCTCTGGTTTTCATTCCCCAGAAGTGCAGTTTTCAGCCAGCTATGTAGAGCTCTTGTAAAACATTCAATATTTTCCCCTGGGTTTTAAATTCTCTGGTGGAAAACTACTCTTTCACAAACCCCATTTATCCGTGGTACAGAGTGCGAATCAACCACAGCCCAAGCCCTTGCACAGTCGCCTTTGTGACTGTCTATAGTAAAGTCAAAAAGAACAGGAGGACTTGTGGCACCTTAGAGACTAACCAATTTATTAGAGCATGAGCTTTCGTGAGCTGTAGCTTATGCTCAAATAAATTGGTTAGTCTCTAAGGTGCCACAAGTCCTCCTTCTCTTTTTGCGAATACAGACTAACACGGTTGTTACTCTGAAACCAGTAAAGTCAAAGCATTTAAAGACAGGCTCTGCCTGCTTCCCCATAGCATAAATTAAAGAAGATCCCTGCACAGCTTCAGTTTCCTGATGGAGTTTTGTAGCAACTTGAAATCTTGCAAAATTCTGCTTCCAGTCTGTCCATCGGGAAGGTAGGTCAGGCTACGGAGCTTCCTTCCCAGAGGGAGTCACACTAGATGTGTTCATCCTATGCTCCTTTAATGCTCTGCCGGGTCTGGCTGAGATTAGCATAATAAGGGATCTACGCGCAGCTCCACCCATTGGCTAGAGTCACATCCTATTGCAAACTCCAACAGCTAATGTATGGACAAGCAACCCATGGCAGGGCTCTGAGTGGTTTTACTTTCACCCTGCAGCAAACTCCCTAGTCACCCTGGCCGCTAACGAGAGATCATGGTAGGGGGGATTTACGTCCATTCCAAAGGAAGAACCTAAAGGACTGGACCTGTTGGGAGGAAAGATTGTTCCCTGCCCGGCTCCACGTGAGAAGAGCGAACCACAGGCTCCATCAGCAGAACAGGACTCCCTCAGCCAGGGGCAGTATCTAAACTCTGCTAAATCGTCGAGCGGCATGGGAGGGGAGCTCCGGGGTCGCCTGGTTGCAAAGGCCTCACTCCAAGCCGCTGTCGATGGCTTCTGTGATCACAAGGAGTGGGGTGTCCTGGCTCTCTCGTTCGGGGAGAGCACTCGACCCTCTGATGGGCGGCCGATGCTCTCGGATAAGGCGGATGGGGTGTTGCTCCGAACAATTCATGAGCTGTCCTCTGCTCCCCGGAGTCTCTGCTCCAGCCCCCCGGAGATGCCGGTAGATCCCCCGCAGCAATTATCACCGTCAGTGCCAGAGCCCCCTGCAGGCCACCGAGGCAACCGGCGTCTCACGGGGAGTCGTGAGCTTCAGACGAGGAGGTCACGGGACTCCAGTTTTAGCCAATCCTCTCGTCTCGATCAGCCGGAGAATCATAGGATATCAGGCTTGGAAGGGACCTCAGGAGGGAAACAAGGCTTTTGACTTCTCCTCTGCGGAGAGCGGCCCAGCCAGCAGCTGTTCTTCCCGGCTTCCTGTCACTTCTTCAGTGCTTGGGGGGCAGCGACCTCGGACAAGTGGGTCCCAAGTGCCGTGGGTCTGGGCTATTCAGTCCAGCAGCTCCTCTCTACCCTTCCCACACCCGTCCCGTTTCAGGGACCCATCTCCTGAGTCCAGGCTCTTTCAAGAACTTTGGACTGTGCTCACCCGGGGGGCTATGAAGGAAGTTCCCCTGGGTTTCAGGGGCAGGGTTTCTACTCCTGCTATTTCCTGATCTCCACGTCCAAGGGAGGTCTGAGACCTATATCGGACCTTTGGGCTCTCAACTAGTTCCCTGAGCAAGTGGGATTCCATGTGGTTACCCGAGCATCGGCCCTTCCCTCCCCGGGTCACAGCGGCTGGTTCGCTGCCCTTGGTCTCCAGGCTGTGTGTTTCATGTGGCCATGTTGCCGGCTCACAGGGAATTCCTCTGATCTGCGACCGGGGGGTGGCATTATCAGCACACGGCCCTTTGACCTGTCATCGGCGCCTCGGGTGTTCATCGACTGCATGGCGGCTCCGGCGGCCTTAAAACACAGCGGGATCCACGCCTTCCCTGACCTCGTTGATTGGCCGGTCCGAGGTCCCAGGACCAGGTACATCATTCACCTCGCCAGTCATGCAGGGCTCTCCTTGAACACAGACACGTCGGCTCTCACCCCGACGCACACGCCCGAGTTCACGGGCTCGACGAGGTCAGAGATTTCAAATGGTTCCTGACGCACGCCCGCCCCTGAGGACCCACCTCGGGTCGGACTCGTCTGAGGCTGCCATGCCGCTGGGGTAACCGAGTGCACGAGGCCTGGCTGAACGTCTCCCGTCTGAGCCAGCACCACGTGGGCAAGTGAGTCTGCCTTTCCCTGCAGCGTTACGTTCCCCAGAGGGGCGGAAGAACTGGGCCAAGGTGTGTGCGGGCGACAGGCTGGGGAGCTCACCTGCAAGGCTTGGGGCTCCAGCGCTCTGGACAGAGCAGGTGGAGAATCTTCCTCGAGCTCCAGGCATCTGATGGAGCTTTCGGAGCTTTCCTCTCTTGCATCAAGGGCTCGTCCCCGGGGCAAACGCCTGGCGCGGGTGCTGCCTGAACGGGAAGGGAGGGGCTCGGCCCAGCCTTGCCGAGAGGCTGTTACTCCAGCTGCTGCACTTACCGGGCACCCAGAACCAGCCAGCCAACGTCCCGAGCAGGAGAGTCTCCCACCAGCAAGAGGGGTCCCTCAGAGCCAGCCTGCTGCGATCCATCTCCCGGGCCTGGGGGTGCCGTCAAAAGACAACAAGTGTCCCCAGTTTTGCTCTTGGGTGGCCACACTCCGGGCTTGGCTGGAGCCCAGCATTAGAGCCCCATCGTTCTCACCCCCAGGGCACACCCAGACTCAAACACGGTGGCACCAGGTGACCCCCTATCTCCCCCCCACCCCCCAGCCCCGGCCTGGCCATGGTGATGCTGGTTCCTGGCCCGTCACAGTTGCTCAGTTCATCTTCCTCTGCCTCACCTCCCAGGCCTCCTGACCCTCCCCTGCTCCAGGGCGGTTCAAGGGAGGTTACTCGATAGTAGGGAGCCATCGACAAGGTCGACTAAGTGGAACGGATTTTCTGCTTGGCCTGCAAATTGTGGGATGCAGACTATGGAGGTGAGAGGCCAGGACATCCTAGAGCATCATCTGCATTGCAAATCCCAGGCTGTTCTCTGTGGGCACCTGCAGCAACCTCCGCTACTCACCCTCCTGTCCAAGGGGCACAGGCCTCTCCAGCCCAGCGTGTCTTTCCCCACCTGTTAAGGACACGGTACCACCCTGGGACCGCAGCACTGGGCTGGAGCACGGGGTAGAATCATAGACTTTAAGGTCAGAAGGGACCATTATGATCATCTAGTCTGACCTCCTGCACAACGCAGGCCACGGAATCACACCCACCCACTCCTGTAACAAACCCCTCACCTATGTCTGAGCTATTGAAGTCCTCAATTCGTGGTTTAAAGACTTCAAGGTGCAGCGAATCCTTCAGCAAGTGACCCGGGCCCCACGCTGCAGAGGAAGGCGAAAAACCTCCAGGGCCTCTTCCAATCTGCCCTGAAGGAAAATTCCTTCCCGACCCCAAATATGGCAATCAGCTGAACCCTGAGCATGTGGGCAAGACTCACCAGCCAGACACCCAGGGAAGAATTCTCTGTAGTAACTCAGATCCCACCCCATCTAACATCCCATCACAGGCCACTGGGCATATCTACCGCTAATAGTCGAAGATCAATTAATTGCCAAAATGAGGCTACCCCATCATACCATCCCTTCCATAAACTCATCAAGCTTCGTCTTGAAGCCAGAAGCCCGTCCTCCTCCTCTGCACAGGATCTGGGCCCAGTCGCCTTCCTGAACAACGGCCCCATGGGGTTTGTGGGGTCACTTGCTCCTCAGCACGTAGGTTCCCCCCACACGTGCGAGCCGATGACAGCTGGCCGAGGGGCAGGGCGCTTGTGTGACCCCTGCGTGGAGAACACATCTGCTGGCCGAGGGGGAGAACAGCTAGCTCCTGGCCTGCTCTGGAGCTGCGGGACGCGTGTGCCGCGACCTGCCCCTTGCCACTGGAGAGCCAGGCCATGCTGCCAGGGCCCCTCACACAGCCTTGGGGGAGCCGCACGGAGCGCAGGGCGGCTGCCCCGATGGGTGCTGCTGTGGGGCAGCGTCTCTGGCTCCAGCGTGCGGGGCGCAAACACGCCAGCGTGGCCGGCACGGTGGGTGGCGGAGGGTGGCGGAGTGCCAAAGGTAACCCCCCCCCCCGCCAGGCTCAGCACAGCACCTCACCCAGGAACTGACCAGCTGTCCAACAGCCTCCAGGGGACGGGGATCCCCCCATTTCACAGATGGGGAAACTGAGGCACAGAAAGGGGAAAGGGGCTGCCCAGGTTTGCATACTGAGTCTGGGAAGAGCTGGGAATAGAACCGAGGTCTCCTTTCTACACACGCTCTGCTGCACCACCTCCCTCCTTCCTGGGTGGGGGGAGCCCAGGGCTGGGCTAGCAGGGGCTGCGGGTCGGAAGTGAGGGGCACCGGCAAAGCCTTGTGAAGAGGGGCATTGCACAGGCCGAGGCAGTGTGGTCTAGTCCAGGCCTGGGAGATCTGGGGTCTCGGCCTGGCTCTGGCAGGGCCCTGCTCAGTGACCTCGGGCGGGTCCCTGGCTGCTGCCCCGATGGGTCGTTACTTGTGAGCTGCGGGTTCTGTGCCCGGGACGCTTGGTTGAGGCAGCAGAGCTGCGGAAGGGCTGCCCCAGCCAGCGCCCGCGGGGAGCCAGCCCCGGGCACTGCCCGCTCTCCGCCCGGCCCTGCAGGCGGGTCTGCCCCGGCAGTCAGCCTTGGAGAGCCTCTGAAATGCTGCTGGGCCAAGCTCCACGCCGAGGAGGAGCAGGCAGGGACCAGGAGCACCACTGAGTCTCCGTGACCTAGTTTGCCTGGGCGAGGACGGCGAGGGGAGGGGGCTCAGCTCCCGCACCGTGTCCTCAGATGAGCCCGGTTCCCGCACAGATGCACAGGGCTATAGATAGCAGCCAGGCTGCAGCTCGGCTGCGTCAGCTGGGCCCGCGCACTGCTGCTGAGCTTCTCCTCCCCCGGGAATTATTCCGGCACCGAGCAGCCCGGGGCTGGGCAAGATCCCTGGGGGGTGCCTGCGGGGGCAGGAAACAGTGACCCCAGGAATCTGTGCCTCTGGGTACGGAGAGGCGCCGTTCCCCTACGCACACTCGCCTGCAGACACACCAGCCCCCAGCGCGACCCTGGGCTGCACAAACAGGACTCTCGGGTAGGAGCAGGGAGGTGATTTCCCCTCTGTGTTTGGCACTGGTGCGAGCGTGACTGGGATCCGGTGCCCAGGTCTGGTGCCCACAGTTCGGGAAGGATGGTGATAAAGTGCAGAGGACGCAGCGAAGAGCCACAAGCGTGAGGAAAGACTGGGTGTGCACGGGGGGGCCAAGCAGGGCCACGGGCGGGGCGATAGAGCCCCTCCAGGGCTGGGGCTAGAAAACCTGCCCTACAGTGACCGAGCCCCTTGAGTCCAGCTATTTAGTTTAACGCAGGGAAGGTTCTGGGGGAACCTGATCACTGTTCCCTCTAAGCTGGGCGTGTGAGCACGCACACAGATCCACACCCCACGCACACGGCAAAACACCGCGCGCTCAAACATTTGCACAGAAGAATTTTTTTGAGCACATGGCCTGTCAAAAATTAGCGGGAACATTGGACCTGATCCCAGTCTGTCAGGACCGAGGTGGGGAACACAGATGTCAGACTGGGCTCTGCAGCCTGGTGAAGGAAGGTCTCACGAGCCAAGGGCTGGAAGCTGAAGCTAGACAAACACAGACTGGAAACGAGCTGCACGTTTCTAGCAGTGACAGTAATTACCCACGGGAAGAATTCGCCCAGGGCCGTGGTGGATGCGCCATCCCTGATCATGCTGAACACAAGACGGGCTGTTTTCGGGCAGATCCGCTCTGGGGATTATCGTGGGCAGGTCTCCGGCCTGTGCGATGCAGGGGTCAGCTGAGAGGGTCACAAGGGTCTCGCACACCCACGAGTGCAGCTGCCCCCCCCCCCACGGCTGGAGTCAGCTGCGACGTGTTCAGTGCGCAGGCCCCTTGCTGCAAGCCGGCTCTCACCTCGAATGAACCGGGCGGCCGCTTTGCAGCAGAGTGAGTGCTGACGCAGCGGGACGCCTTGCTGTGCGCTGGGGCTGGGCTGTACTGACCTGCAGAGGGGCCGGAGCACAGCCCGGGGAGGGAGCCCCAGGGTGCGTCTGCAGCCTCACTGCAGAGCCCAGCCGCACCCGGCCCCCCCGCCGCGCTGGGCCAGCAGGCGAAGCCCCATTTGAAACTCAGGAAAAATGTCCCGGTCTCAGGGCGGCTTTCGCCCGGCCAGGGCCCAGAAACAAGCCAGGGGCCAACGCAGCCAGTCAGACCCGCCCAACACCGCACGAACCCGGACAGGCCCAGCCAAGCCACTCGCCCGCAGCGGTCAGGCCAGAGCCCAGCGCCCAGCCCGGGCCCGTCCACGGCCTGACCGGCTCCGGCCTGTCACGCCGGGGGCAGAATCGGCGCAGCCGGGTACGCAAGCGGCAGCTAGCACGGGGGAAAAGGGGAAATGCGCCCACCCAATTCGTCAGTGGCTTTGAGGAACCCTCCCTCACGGCCCCTGGGCATGCTGGCCCAGGGCCGCGTTTATAACGGCTCAGCCCTTGGCAGAGCCCGACGGGGCTGGTCAGTATGGCTAGCACCTTCTGCAGGCAGCCCAGAGCAGGCGGAGAACAGCTGGGCAGCAGCCGGGCAGCAGGAATTAACCCCTCGGCACCAGGCCCCTCCGATGAGGTCTGGCAAGTCATTCGGGGTGATTCCTTTTCCTGCTCCACAATTACATTGTTGGGAGGTGGGGGGCTTCAGGTCAGGCTGAGGGGGCAGCAGGGGAGCTGGATTAGGAGAGCCCAGGGCTGGGCTGGCAGGGGCTGCGGGGCAGGCCTGAGGGGCACCGGCAGAGCTGGGGGTGGGGGGAGCCCAGGGCTGGGCTGGCAGGGGCTGCGGGGCAGGCCTGAGGGGCACCGGCAGAGCTGGGGGTGGGGGGAGCCCAGGGCTGGGCTGGCAGGGGCTGCGGGGCAGGCCTGAGGGGCACCGGCAGAGCTGGGGGTGGGGGGAGCCCAGGGCTGGGCTGGCAGGGGCTGCGGGGCAGGCCTGAGGGGCACCGGCAGAGCTGGGGGTGGGGGGAGCCCAGGGCTGGGCTGGCAGGGGCTGCGGGGCAGGCCTGAGGGGCACCGGCCGAGCTGGCGGGGGTGGGAAGCCAGCCCCGTAGAGCAGAGAGCCGTAGGGCAGGCTGGTGCCAGGTGCGTTGGATTGGCCGGGCAGCGCACCTTGGCCCGGGGGAGGGGGCCGTTCATCTCTCCCGCTTACGAGCACTAAGTAATTCACTCTGCACGTAACACAAATCAATATGTTCCTGCAGCTCCAGCTGCGGAGTCGGACCTCTGCACCCGGAGCCGAGCCCCAGCCCTGCCCCCACCCGCAGATCAGGCACCCGCCCGTGCTCCCAAGGCCGGATCTGCTCCAGCAGGGCTGGGCCTTGAGCTGGCCAAAGTGTGGGAAGGGGCAGGAGAGCCAGCAGCACAAGCTGGCAGGGCAGGTGCTGGGGCCTCAGGACACCTGGGTTCTCTACCACAGAGCTGGTGGGTGCCCCGGCCCAGCCACTGCCCCCTCGCCCTGGTGGTAGGGGCCGTCCCACTCCATACGGGGCCCAGATCGCGGGGCCCAGGTGCCAGCGGAGCACAAATGAGAATTCGTTGCTAGCAGCTGCCAGTGATGTTCTGAGAGTTTGAAGGACAGCTCACGGGACAGCTCCCCCACCCAACAGGCTGAGCGGGGGGAATTTGGGCAGAATCAGGGCCTCTGGGAGGCCAGAATATTATCAGAGCAACGGCCCAGTGTCTGCATCAGAGGAGGGGGCTTCGCCAGAGATGGAAACCCACACGCCACCTGGCCAGCACAGCTGTGTCTTCGGCACTCCCTCCTCCCTTCTGCCTGTGGAACTCCCTGCCACTAGATGGCACCGGAGCCGAGGGCAGCAGGATCCCCAAGAGGTGCAGCCAGTTAAATGGATGATTGTTAGGGGGCTTATTCCTTCACCCACTTACTTCCCTGGTCCTTCTCGCATGAACAGAGAGCAACAATACCCGAAGTCCAAAGGTGCAAACAATTTGATGTTTATTGGGGTGAACTTCCAGCAAGCATGATTCCAGTTTCCTTCCTTAGTGTCCCCCTTCCCAGCTCTGACACCACAGAGCCTTACACCTGTGTCCCCGTTCCCATTCCCCAACCCCTTAGCCAAACATGATTCCAATATCCCCACCCCTCTTCCCTGTTCCCATTTCCCCTCACACACCCACCCCCTCACTTCCTGACTGACTACAGACTATATAGTAAAACTTGAGTTCTGCTTAGCTATACCTTAACCAATCATTTTCCTGAAATTTAATTAACCCATCCTAACATATTGTCACAAGATTATGTAACCAATTATATCCCACCACCTTAATTAGTTTTCACCCAGCAAAATTAATTACACAGCAGACAGAAACAATCACAGAACCAGACAGAGATTATACAGACAAACAATGGCAAAGTGGGAACTATAATGACAAGACAATACAGAAGTGAGGATTTCACATCCCAGCTATTGATAAGTGAGTTCTTGCCAGACAGGATGCTATCAAACTAAGTTTCCTTTTACATTTTCTAGGCACTTCCCTTTCTCTGGAGGCGATAGGCATTATCAGGACAGGATTGTATTCCTTACAGCCCAATGACACCTTCATCCGATGAAGTGAGCTGTAGCTCACGAAAGCTCATGCTCAAATAAATTGGTTAGTCTCTAAGGTGCCACAAGTCCTCCTGTTCTTTTTGCGAATACAGACTAACACGGCTGTTACTCTGAAACCTTCTTGCAATGTGACTAGTTTGGAATGTGAGGAGGTGACCGGTCGCTTCCCAGCTCATGGCTGCCTCTGCTGCTTAGCCAAAGGCCTTAGCCTAAGCACAGGGCCTCAGACGGTCACAGTAAGAGAAGGCCCTTACACCGGCAGACAGTGATTTTGATTCTTTCTTTTATACCTCTAGAACTAGCCCAGTGATAAGAATACACCTAAATTCTTCGAGTACAGGCCTTTACAGAGAGGCCTGAATATCTATATCCTAACAATGATGAAAAGAGCCGTGAGGCCCAGCTCCGGCATACTGTCCTGAGCTGATTGTGCCCAGGGGCAGGTTATTCCAGACTTGTCCCCTGGGGCAGCTCTCCTGCTTAAAAGACCGAAAACCAAAAGGCTGCAGCCCCCAGCGATCTGGCCTTTCTCCACCAGCGGGCAGAGAACCAGCCCCTCCCCGCCACGGGCCCAGGGTTTTGCCCTAGATGCTATAGCCACAGAGCCAGGTTGTGTATCGCTCTGGCTCGTTCAACACTGGATTTATTGAGTTGGGCTGCATTAAAAAGCATCACGGTGAGCAAGGAACCCTGCTGGCAAGGGGCAGAGGTCCTAGGGATCCCGAGTCTGGTAAGTACATTACAGTTCCCACAAGGGTCAGGTGAGGTCTCTATTAAAAGCCTGTCACCGGCCATGGATATCCGTGGAATGCATGTACCCAGAGTACCTCCGGCGTGACGGCTAGCGACTGAAAATCACGTTCCTACTGTCTGCAGCTGGGGGCTGCTCACCAGCCAAGGAGAAAAGGTTTTCCTCGAGGCCAGACACATGTATCTGCCTGTGTCTGTGTCAATGAAGTGTTGTCTGATTCCCAGCAGACTCCACCTACCTGTCTGAACCATGCTAACGAAGGAAGGTGACAGGACGAGGTGAACAGTGCAGGGTGGGGGGCCCTATGCGGAGATACACAGCCCAGGTTTGTTTTGGTACCTCTGGGGGCCAAAGAATCCCCCCCCAGCACCGCTCCTTGAGGCAGCAAACGGGCAGCAAGTCTGCTTCCTGAACAGGGGTCTCAGCCAGCCTGGCTGAAAAGGCTGGAGAGAACGTTGGACGCAATCAGCTTCGTCAGCCAGGCCGAGCCCTGGGGGTGACGCTGCAGCTCCCCTGTGACTGTCTCCTTGTTAAGCGAACGAGACGGAACTCCCTGCGACTCTCCCTCTCAGGCAGGTTTTCTAATCCTTGGCTCATTCTCGTGGCTCTTCTCTGCCCCCCTCCAATGTATCCACGTCCTGCTTCCATTGTGGGCACCGGATTCCAGCCGCCGTCGCCCCAGTGCCAAGCACAGCGGCATGAGCAGCTCCAGTATGAGCTAAAGAGCGAGGGCTGCCCCCCTGGGCCCGCGCCCGCCTCCCCGCCTCCCCGGAGGGGGCCCTGCAGACGTCTCGGCTCCTGTCCTGCGGCAGGGGGGTTGGTTTCCAGGCTGGTCCGCCGCACACCAACAGTCCCAGGGGAACAAGCCTAGTCTCCTTTTCCTGGATAGCGGAGCAGGAATGCCCTGAGCTCTGGCTTCCCTCCAAGTTGTGGCCATGGATCAATCAAACGCCTGGATCCACACGGGAGTGGAATACGAGTCACGCCTGCAAGCTCTGGGCACAGCACATGCTGTACCACTGCTGGACAGCCGCAAGGCTCAGCCGTGCTCACGCTTTTCTCCCGGGACTCGGGGACACTGGCCATGGCTTGGGGGTGCGGTATCTTCATGAGGCACCACATGCCTCAAGTTAAGGAAGTATGGGCTGGATGAATGCACTACAAGGTGGGTAGAAAGTTGGCTAGATTGTCGGGCTCAACGGGTAGTGATCAATGGCTCCATGTCTAGTTGGCAGCCGGTATCAAGTGGAGTACCCCAAGGGTCGGTCCTGGGGCCGGTTTTGTTCAATATCTTCATTAATGATCTGGAGGATGGTGTGGATTGCACCCTCAGCAAGTTTGCAGATGACACTAAACTGGGAGGAGTGGTAGATACGCTGGAGGGGAGGGATAGGATACAGAGGGACCTAGACAAATTAGAGGATTGGGCCAAAAGAAATCTGATGAGGTTCAACAAGGACAAGTGCAGAGGCCTGCACTTAGGACGGAAGAACCCAATGCACCGCTACGGACTAGGGACCGAATGGCTCGGCAGCAGTTCTGCGGAAAAGGACCTAGGGGTTACAGTGTACGAGAAGCTGGATATGAGTCAGCAGTGTGCCCTTGTTGCCAAGAAGGCCAATGGCATTTTGGGAGGTATAAGTAGGGGCATTGCCAGCAGATCAAGAGACGTGATCATTTAGCTCTATTTGGCATTGGTGAGGCCTCATCTGGATTACGGTGTCCAGTTTTGGGCCCCACATGACAAGAAAGATGTGAAAAAATTGGAAAGCGTCCAGCGGAGGGCAACAAAAATGATTAGTTTTCAGAGTAGCAGCCGTGTTAGTCTGTATTCGCAAAAAGAAAAGGAGTATTTGTGGCACCTTAGAGACTAACCAATTTATTGGAGCATAAGCTTTTGTGAGCTACAGCTCACTTCATCGGATATAGGAGACCGGAACACATGAGTTATGAGGAGAGGCTGAGGGAACTGGGATTGTTTAGTCTGCGGAAGAGACGAATGAGGGGGGATTTGATAGCTGCTTTCAACTACCTGAGAGGGGGTTCCAAAGAGGATGGATCTAGACTGTTCTCAGTGGTAGAAGAGGACAGGACAAGGAGCAATGGTCTCAAGTTGCAGTGGGGGAGGTTTAGGTTGGATATTAGGAAACACTATTTCACCAGGAGGGTGGTGAAACACTGGAATGGGTTCCCTAGGGAGGTGGTGGAATCTCCTTCCTTAGAGGTTTTTAAGGTCAGGCTTGACAAAGCCCTGGCCGGGATGATTTAGTTGGGGTTGGTCCTGCTTTGAGCAGGGGGTTGGACTAGATGATTCTATGCTCCACCACACAAAGTGAGGTGCCTTCCGCTAGACGAGCTGGGCGTGCACCCCCCCCCCTTTGGAACTGGTTGTCCACCCAATCTCTCTGGGGAGCCACGCTACGCCTGAGCACGCTTGCCTTGGGGGGCACCAAACAGGCCCTGCCCCACAACAAAAGCCTCTTCCAGCTGGTGGCACAAACATACCGGCCAGGGGGCTGAGCTTCCTGCCCCCGCCGAACTGAAGCACATTCCCGAAGACCCATAGGAGAAGCAGCTCGAACTAGGGCTGAGCAACAGGAGACCCAGGTGCTGGAGGCAGCCAGCTGGCACAGAAGCCTTTTGCTCCAGGGCCCTTCACAGAAGTCTGGTTTTTGTTTTACGGACTTTGTGACCAGGGAGGAGAAAACTTTTCATCTTCTGGTCAGCGCCAAGCACTCCGGTGCCCAGGGTACCGAGTTCCTGGCAATGGCCCGACGGGCAGATTTTCTCTTGCTGGAGGACGAGGGCAGGACAACTGAGCTCCAGGACAGCTCTGGGCTGCTTCACATTCACGAGACCAGCTCCCCTCTCTTGTCCCGACACCATCTTGTGAGCCGCACCATGCACACGTGAGCACCGGTACTGGAGAGAGCGATGCCAGCATCTGCCACCCGGCTGTCGCCACACTGGCCCCCGCCCCCAAAGCGCTGTGAATTAGGGGAGTCCTCCCACTGCACCTGCCTGTAGGCGCTCGGGGGGGGGGGGGGGCAGGGAGCTCCCTGGCGGGCAACAACCAATGAACCCTGTGCAAGGTGGCTGAGGATACGACGAGCCTGGGACCAGCCAGGCCTTGCCTCTGGCCGGTGCAGCTCTGCACGACTCCCCCTGGAACAGGAGAGCCATTGGTATTCCCAGCTGGGGTGCCCAGCTAGCATGGCCATAGGATGCTCCCACCCCTCTGACAGCTGCCCAAGGACAGGATAGGCAGCCAGGCTTTCGAAGGGAGCCCTCTCTGCAAACCTTGGCCACCGCCCCTGGGACCTGGGTGGGCTAAGCTACAAGAGACTGGGCCATAGCCAAGTTTTCACTAACTGGAGGAAGCTTCCCTGGGGAGCTTGGCAAGAAGCTGGCGAATCAGTGGGAAGTCATGCCTCACTGAAGCTCCCAATCAGTGCTGAGGACTAGCAGATTGGGACAGAGCACGTGCTCCGTACGCTTTCTTCTCCTCACCTCCCGCAATGGTGGAAGTACGGACCAAGGCGAAGCTCTGGTTCGAAGCCCAAAGCAGCACCCGGTCAATATTCGTGTATTAATGTTGGCGAGACACGCCTGGCCTGTTAAATGCATGGCCAGAGATTTCACTCAGTTTAACAACATCACCGGGCACAGAATGGTGCAATATGGTTACTGCATAGAGCTGGGGATTATATGACTATCACCCGTCTGAACACCCGTCAACACGGCCGAAACAGATCAAGGGAACCAAGCGCAGGTGCTGTTGCAGAGCACAGCACCTAACGGCCTAGGCCCATGCGTCTCAACCCATTTACCACTGTGGGCCACATGCACACGCTACCTTGAGACAGAGGATGCCACAGCTGTGCACTGTCTGGGCCGCAAGCAGCCTGCAGGCTGAGAACCCCAGGCCTAGCGGCTGGTTCAGTTCAAGCATGTGGGCTCCACCTGAGCCCCCAGTGTGGCGTTGTGGCCAAGGCAATGTCTGGATGCAGGCAGGAAAGGGTAAGGCACTAGGGAGCCCTGCTGGGGCACTCTGTCCAGTTCTGGGGGACACATTTTAAAAAGGATGTTGAAAAACTGGCAAGAGCACAGCGAAGAGCCACAACATTCTTCAAGAGCTGGAGAAAACGCTTGGCAGGGAGTTTACCAAGCTCGAGAGGGGACTGGAGTACGGTTTAGAAGGGGAGAAGAGGGCTCTTTAACCTGGCAGAGAAAGGCAGAACAAGGCCCAGGGGCTGGAAGTTACAGCCAAATTCAAAGTTTTAAGGCACAAGTTTTTGATTTGCTCGATGAGGGCGATTAACCATTGGAACAAGCTCCCAATTCGCCATCTCAATATCCTGAGATCGGGGCTGGCTGACTGGAAGGTGCTTTAGCCAAGCAAGCTATTGGGCTCAGGGCAGGGGTGACTGGGTGACACTCCCTGGCCTGGGATATACAGGTCAGACAAGAGGTCTCATCTCCTTAAAATCTCTGGATTTTCAAAAGCTCCAAATTCCCATCATTTCCCTTAAGGTCACTGGCACCGTTCACCTTTCAACCCGAGCCCCTCAGACAGACAGACACAAAACAGATTCTCTTTAAAATGACAGAGACGACAGCACGCCAGGTTCATTCACTTTTCCGCATACTTTATTTGTTACAAACATACAATTTTTTAAATATAGACTGTAAAACTCCATTTGCAAAAATCTGCTACTGTACGGAGTGCTCACTAGCGTGAGGCTTTCTTAACATAGTTGGATTTCATCCATCGCTTCGCTAGTGGTAAATCCAGGACCTGCTGTTATTTTGTCAACAGCCTGTAGCTTCTGGCTGTGTTCACATTGCTCTTTGAAAGCAGCCCTGCTAGCCTCAGAAAAGGGAATCAGAATCTGAGCTTCAACCAACAGGCAGTAAGACAAAACCAGGCAGCTCGGACCCAGGTGTTTGAATATTTTTCAGCGCTTTGCTGGACAGGTGAGAAAGGAACGTTTCTGATCGGTTTGCTGCACTTTCACGTTTCCATCGGTTTGAACTGCACCATGCAGCCATGTCTTTTGCCAGTTAAAGTGCATTTTTTTTATTAAAAAAATAAACAAGAGGAATAAACTTTATTCTTTAATCAAGGTACTTAAAAGTGAACTTTTTGGTCTCTCAGCAGATATTCCTGACAGCAGTCCTATTTCCTACAAATTCATTTCTAGCATTTCTAGATATTTATAGGTGAGCGTTAGAGAAGTATATCTACTTTTGCGTTTACTATGAGCAGAGAACAGTTTTTATAAATACATACACATGTACACAGAGGTCTCTATGTATACAATGTACAGGCATGTGTATATTTACATATGGGTCAATTACATCCAAGTATGATCAAAGTTATGTCACTTGCACAATAAATCATGAATCTTGTACCAAATTAAACTATCTGCCCACCTCCTAAAAGCGTACATTGCGACCATCAAATCGTCTCCCTTGATCGCCGGTCAGGCTCACAGCACGGCACTGCTCCGGCTGTTGTCTAAATGCACAAATATTGACCAACAGAGGTTGAGACACTTGCAAGCAAATGACAAAGGAAGCTGTGTGCTATACCTACTGCCAGGAGACGCTGGCTGGCAACAAGTTACATTAATACCAGTGGTAGGAGGCAGCAGAGATACATCTCGTGGGCGTACAAATGAAGCCGATCTTTTTGCCTCCTTAACTTTCCAGCCTAGACAAGCAGCAGGAGCCACGAATCAAATCGCGTCCCGCGGCCATACTGAACGCACTGGACAGTACGTGAGCGTTGCCAGTAGAGCACGTTCTCAGGAGCGGGCTCCCTGCCCATTCTTTTCTGATCTGGGACCATACTGACACTGGTGTAACTGGTGGCTCCAGCGGGGTCAGCCCAGAGCGACAGCAGCATAAAAGACCAGAATCTGGCCCCGGGAATACGCACTAGCACCCGTTCTATTTGTAACGCACTAGGAGGGAGGGCTGAAGTGTTACAAGTTACGTGTACAGCTGCTCGTATTACTAGCGTCCTTAACTAATGCGCCCTGCTCCCACCCAGCCGCCCCACAAAAAAAGCTGGTATTTAATCCCAGACAGCCGCTTGGACTCCTCTGGATATTTCTGCTCAAACGGTGTTACCGCTGCTTGAATCCAGCTGTTCCAATTATGAAGGGGGGAGGAGGGGAAGGAGCAGGAAGAAACAAAACAGACTAAAGCTCTATTCTTCTTGTGAATCCCGCATACCATCAAAGGCAGGATTTCTGAGCCACATGGGCCTTTCACCACAGCAGCACAGAGCAGGAAATTAAACATTTGGCCTCGGAAATTCTCTGAGGTTAATATGATGAGCGATAGCTGTTGTTGGAAATTAAGCTCTCTTTGCAAATTTCAACTCCCTCTCTCTACCTTACCTACTACACAGAGCAGCAGTAATTGAGAAAAACAGCCTCTGTGCAACCTGCAGGAGCTTTGAAAAGGCAGAGCACCTTACTGCTTACCCGTGGGCTGCTTTCCTTCCTAGATACAGTACGTAAGAGATTAAGGCTAGATACCAGCATGTTACAAGTCGCCTGTGACAAATGCACGTCGCTTTTACGTTCCTTCTGTGGAACGTCCCATGCGATAGCCACGTGAGTTTCAGTTTTTAAAAGAAGAAACTAGAGCTTACTCACTGCACAGGTTAAAAAGGAGAGGGGAGGCGGTGAGAATTATTACGAAAAATGCAACTCAAAAAAATCAAATCCTCCTGGAATGACAAGGAGCCTTGCCAAAGGCCACTTGAAAGCGCGAGTTTCTTCATCAGCGCAAGGTCGCTGTGCCTCTGGGACCAAGTCTTCACTGGGACTCTACCAGGCTTGTAAATTGCAACAGATTCTTTAAGAGCGGGGGAGTTCGTGTACTTTTAAAGAGTCAGGAACCACTAAGATCCCACCAGCCTGCGGTGCGTTAGCTCCTCTTTTACTCACTGAGGCTGCTCCAAAATCCCCTGCTTCAGACAGGTTGAAGAATCTGGGCTCATTTGTAGTACCTACAGGGAAGAGTTTCTCTCGCAATTTAAAGAGATGGAGAGAGATTTTGGATTAGACCAAAATCTGTCGTAAGTTTTAGGGTGAAAAAAACCTAGGTTCTGTTCCATGTTACAAATTAACTATGACTACACAGTATTAAGCCATTCACAATGTACAGGTAAGAAAACCAAAGCTAAGAGCCAGTGGCAAAATAATTGCTACCACATGGGTAAGAGGTAGTAATTAGTGACCACATTCAGATGTTCCGATTCCTGCCTCTGATCCCAAACCTCTTTGGATTGGAAACCACATGCAAGAGGGCTGAGGTTTCAGTGCAAGGCTGTCTGACCAGTCAGGATACCACAAACAAAGCAAAGCAGCATTTGTCACAGTACTTTTTTGGTATTTTCTCGTGTGGGCTGAAACCAGAAAGTGCCGGAGATGTGAGATTTGTCACAAGCTGACAAGAGGAATGAGGCTTCTGCTCTTTTACCAGAGTCATGTCTTCCCCATCCTCATAATCCAGTAAAAAAATTAAAAAAAAAAGTTCTTTCAGCAGTTTTAAAAGACAAATAAAATGGGTCTTGGGTAATTTTCAAAACACAGCTTTTAGGTACAGTGTTCTTGCCAGCACAAAGTTCTCCCAGGCATCCTAAATATGACCAGAAGACCTGGAAACAGATTAGAGCATTCGCTGGGAAAGGGTTCAGGGTGTTTACCTGGCAAGCGTCCTACTGAAGACACCGAATGAGCACCACTACCTCTCGGACTGGTATACACACAATGCAGAAATTGCCACAGCTGTTCAACACTGACCTGCCTAAAGAGAGGAGCCTCTGACTGCACAAGGACGAGGAAAATGAGTGCAATAGGTTGAGGATCTGCTGTCTACAACTAAAATCACTTATGCAGCAAGTTTATAGCAGTATTCTTAAATGGATCTGTACTGTTAAAAACACATTTACCAGGGGGTCTTCTCATCAATTCCAACAGTTAAACCTTACATCAGATCAGTTATTCTCATTATACTAATGTGTTTGTAGCAAAGATCATATGGCAAGACACTAAGATTGGTTACCTGCTTATGAAGAGGCATGTCGGGATAACATTTACTACTAAGAACTCACAACAATTTGCAGCCAAAAAAGTGCCATTTTTATGTAGGGAAACCTCTAGATTTCCTCTCCCCTCCCCTGCAAGTTAGAATAAAGGCCACACTGTTTTTCAAAGAATATCTGCTGAGAGATTAATTGTGCATCAGATAAAGTACCATAATAATTCTGTTACACTTGTAAGAGAAGATCTCTGTGCATATACTATGCACTGAAGTTTTCCACCAAAATTTAAAAAAAAAATTCAAGAAACTGCCACTCTCTCAAGAGCAAAGTAGTTTGTGAGTTGTCAGTCACTTTATAATAGTTTGTGTAGATCATATTCTACACCCTTGTTTCGGATGGGAAAAGATCACATTTTAGCAAGTCCTCCTCAGCTATTACCATATCGGAAGTGTGCAGTCATCGACGGGCCACTCAATATGAGGGGATTTATTGTAACCAGCCTCTTGTGCCCCTTACCCTGAACGTTTAAAATTCAGACAGGATAATTACGTGTTTTTTGGGAGGGAAACTGAAGCAGAAGCTTGAATCTCTTCCTTAACAAGACCTGTGATTTATTACAAAAGGATTCCAGGATAACTGACAGTGCTGCCTGCTTTCTAAAGGCAGCTCCTGCTGCAGCAGCAGGAATCCTTTTGCAGCAAACAGCTATGGAACAGAACACCGACCCATAACGCTACGGGCATTTATACCTATATGCCTCGAGTATTTACATTTGAGGTTTTGGTGCTATACAAGATTTACATTTTGTTTTGTACAGCAGATGCTTTGACATAGTTGCATTCTGGAACTGTCATTCCAGGGACAACAGAAATCCGGAAGTTCCATAAATTCAGGAAATCTCCCCTCCAGAGGTGTTTTGCCATTTTTCTACAGAATCCAAATTTATGGGGATTTTTTTTTTTTTTTTTTTTAAATAAAAGTGTCCAACCCTTCTGGTTACAGAGGTCACCTTCTCGATCCAAGCAGTAACACCAAGAATGGGGCAAACTTCCCCCCCTTTTAACTACACAGGACTTGCTTAAGGATCAAGGTGAACTGTTTGATTATCCCACAAACAATCCAGTTAACATGCTTGCCTGGAGTAGGTGGATATACCGATCACATCCAGATGTCCCAATCTTGTGATGCCAAATTCTAGAGAAATAGGACTGTTCTGAATATCCAAATAACTAAGATGTTACAAATTAGTGTCAGAGTGATGCACTGTAAAATATACAGTGTAATTTTTAAGAAGCTGTGGATTGCAGGGACTTTCTGGAGCCCCAGCAGAATCAATCCACTTAATTTATAACCCAATACATATTTCTGAATGATCCTCTTTGCCTCTCACAAGAAATATTCAGAGTGGGCCCAAGTACAATAGAAAACTAAAAATCTCTGCAGAAATTCTGCAGTTCTGAGGCAAACTCCCTCCTTTCCGCCCCACCTACCCTGTCTCCAGATTCCGGTTGCCCCTCCCCCAACAACAGGGAATGATTTCCCCGGTCAGTGAACCACTCACTATGCTCAACATGGCCTTGTGCCACTAGAATCGGGCTCCATCTTCCTGCAGTGGAAAGACCGGCCATGAACCCGCTGTAGGAAGAGAATCCTCAAGAGCAGTTAAGAATTATCAACCCACCTTTCGTGATAGCTTAGTTGGATACAGGCAGGTTAACAGTTTTGAATATAAAATTTCTTCTGGAAACCCACTGCATTCTTACCACACCTAATGTTTGCTGGAAGGCCAAACTGAGCTGTATAGGAGTTTTGTACATCGATCAATACATCACTTATCTGGTCTAATGACTACAGAAGAAATGTTTCTGGTTGCCAAAGCTGGTGCCATTTATGGCAGTGTTCTTGGCATACATGATATATGCATCTGTCCACTTCCACATACTTCCTAGACAGCTAATGATAGCTTATGTAGCCACTGGCAAGGGACCATCAAGACCCTGTCGCTACCACATAAGTAGAAAGGTAAGGCTAGTTACTGCAATTCAGCCAAAAAATATAATCCTCTTGAAAAGGAGAGGTACGGCATCTTTGCAAAAAGTGAATTGGCTCACTGCAGCTGAGCAACGAAAAAGGTGAATCACCATTGAAGCAACAAAACAAGTTGTTGGTCTATACATAAATTGTACATAGTTTTAAAATGAATGGAAAAATTACACCACTATACACCCAATATCTGCAGCCTTCAATTCTCATTGCTGCCTTCAATCTGTAATTAGTTACGCAGAGTTTTCTACACCCCTAAGTGCTGTGATGTCTCAGCCCTTCTGTCTGCTGAAACGATGGAAATTTGTTCTCCGCAGCAAAGAACTGAACACATCTGAACAAAATACATAGGTAAATACAGCAGGACATTATTGAAAACAGCTGCCTTAGAGTACAAAATACAGTACAAGTATACGGATGTAATTAAAACATCAAGAAAAACTATTGCTCCCGTACAGTTTAGGAAACCAGGTTCTTTGCAACGGAGAAGAATTTAAAAAAAATTTCTCTTTAAAAATTGGTGTTAAAAAGACTTACCATGGACAACGGAAGGAAAGAATTTGTTTTAAAAAGGGCAACAATACATGTCTGTGGCTGAAACAAACTTCTGGTTAATGTTCTGATAACTGATTTTTATAGCTATCTCAAAAGCTTTTTTTTTTTTTTTTTTTAAATCCTACCCAATCTCCCCCCCAGCCACAACTGCATGAAAAAAAATGCCTTTTGTATGTTCCTTATTTTCCAATAAATACAAAATAAAGATAGTATAGGTAGAGTAATAACAAAATAAGGTAATAAGGGTATGCAATAAATTAAAAAGGCAGCTCAAATAAAGGACAGGCATGCACAGTTTAAAAAAAATATGAAAGATTCTATGATGTCACCCCAGTAATACCTGAAACTTTGGAATGAACAGCACACACTCCATTCAGTTCAAAGTTACTAGTATACGACTAGGTGTCTAGAAATACCTTTCTGGAGGGGTAGGGCTGACTCGATTAGCTTAAAAAAAAAAAAAATCAAATCATTTGAGAGTGAAAATCCATTTAAAATACAGAAGTGGTGCTCCCTGGAAAGAGCCCCAACTTAATTCTGGAACGACAGCTGGACGAATGGGCAGTAGCCAGTCTATGGTGAAATTTCAAGGTGGTAAAAAATGCTGCTAGGGTATATTTATAGTCACAGAGCTTATTCATTTTGTTTCTGCTCCTTTTCAGCGATGGATGTGAAGCTCCCACAGGTTGTGTGCTTGCTCTGAACAATCCATCCTGCATTTTTGCCAACTCTGCTGTTACACAATGTGAGGTACTGAGGAAACAGATTGAGTTCTCTTTTTAAAAATTCTTGTAAAAGAACAAGTGATGGACTTCTGGACCTGAGGTTCTTGGTGTTTAGATTCATAGTCGAACATGTCCACTGATTTCTACCGAAGATGAATGAAGCCTTCAGTTTGCTCATGTCTCACTTTGTGCCAGTCATTCTTTCACAGACTAGACTTGGAGCCACAGGTTGCTGTTCTCAACCAAGTTATGGTTTAAAGATTTAAAAACCCAGCTCTCATGCTGGATTCCACTTATTCGCTGGGTCAACCCACTGGAGCCAGGTGAGATTTGGCTCCTACTTCTCCCTGCTGCTAACGCCGCCGTTTCTTTTCCAAGACCACCTTACTTGGAGAGAAGGGGAAGAGCTTCAGCGAGCAGCAACCAATCCACTCAGCTTTCCTTGTGCTTTATGCCTGTTTTTCCTTGAACCTACCTCTTCGCAACCCCCATGTTTAAAAACAAAAAAAAATCAAAACAAGAAAGTGTCCCGTAATCTTCAGAACCCCGCCAGCTGGAAGTGGCTCGCTGACGGCTCCAGCGGCGCCCGGAGCGGAGCAGTTTGCATCCCAGAAAACAAGTCTGCAAAGGAAAGGACAGAATGGACGTTGGTCCGGAAACAGGCTCGTCCCAACGCTAGGCCCGAAGCTGCCGGGATTCCCCTCCCGCCCCGGCTAGGCCCGGCCTCCTTCCCCATCGCGACCTGCACCCTCGGATCCGGATAGCTGCGGCGGCCTCTCCCTTCTCTTCAAGCGCCCGGCGGCGGCGCGGCCGCCGGGATGCTGGTTTCCATTGGGGGTGGGGGGGGGGGGGCGATCTCGAAAGGGGCTGGGCGGGGGGGGGGGGAGCCGGGGGCACTCGGGGCCGGGGCCGGGGCGGTGTCTGCGGTGAAGCTGGATTCTCTCTCGGCCGGGGCTGGGGGCTGGCGGCGGCGGCGGCTCCCCGGCCGGGGGCGCCGCTCAGTCGTCGTCCACGTCGTCCCCGTCCGAGTCGTCGCCGGCCCCGCTGCCGCTGCCCGGCCCGGCCGGCCCGGCGCGGCGCTCGTAGAGCTTGTCCCGCTGGCGCTCCTGGATGTCGCGCATCTCCTCGGCGTAGCGGCAGAAGGCGCCGCCGAACTGGGCCCAGGCCTTGCAGGGCACGGTGATGGCGTTGCGGTAGGACGGCTTCACCTCGCTCACGCGCAGGAAGACGCCGTACTTGTTGCAGCCCACGTCGAAGAAGAAGCGCTTGGAGTCCACGGTGATGGACGTGCCCTCGGGCAGCTCCGCGCCCAGCCCGCCCGCGCCGCCGCCGCCCGGGCCGCCCGGCTCCTCCTCGTCGCCGCCGTAGTCGTCGATGAGCTTGGCCAGCGCGTCGCGGAACTCGATGAGGCCCTGGGCCGGCAGCGCGATGGTCTGGCCGCTCTGCAGGCCGGGCGGGCCGGCGGCGAAGCCCGGGCCCGGGCCGCGGTTGACGGTCTGGCGGATGCGCAGGAAGCGGCCGCGCTGGTTCTCCTTCAGGTCCAGGTAGTACTTGCGGTTCTCGCGCACCAGGAACTCGCTCTTCAGCGCGCGGCGCGGCCCGGCCTCCTCGCCCGGCCCGCCCGCCGCCGGCGGCTCGGGGCTGCTGGGGCCCAGCTGCGCGTAGTGCTCGATGAAGTCGCCCAGGTAGTCGCGGAACTCGGCGGCCACCGCCATGGAGAGCGTGAGGCGGCTCTTGGAGCCGCCCGCGCCCACCTCGGCGATCTTGAGGAAGCGGCCCTTGGCGTTCTGCTTCACGTCCAGGTAGAAGCGCTTGTTCTGGATGTCCAGCCGCTTGGAGGCCAGCTCCTGCGTCTCCTGCTCGGGGCCCGGCCCGCGCGGGCCGCCGAACCCGCCGCCGCGCTCGCTGCCGCTGTCCCCGTCCGCCATCTTCTCGCCCCCGCCCGCGCCGCCGCGCCCCGCCCCGCCGCGCCGCGCCGCGCGCCCCGCTTCCGGCGCCGGCCTGCGCGCGCGCGCCGGAAGCGGGCGGCGTGCGCCAGGCCCCGCCCCGCGAGGCGGGCGCGCGCGCGCGCTCCTCGCCCCGCCCCCCCGCGACGCCTCCGCGCGGCGCCGTCGTGTTAGAGACGCGTTCCCGCCCCCTGAGCCCCCCTTCCCCGCCCGCCCCCCTGACCCCGCCCGGCCAGCCCAGGCCGCCCCCGCCCCCCTGACCCCTTCCCCGCCCCCCCCCCCGGCCAGCCCAGCCCCCCTGACCCCTTCCCCGCCCCCCCCCCCGGCCAGCCCGGCCCAGCCCCCCCCGCCCCCCTGACCCCTTCCCGGCCGGCTCAACGCTGAACCCCCAGCGCCCCCCACCCCCCTTCCCCGCCCGCCCCCCAGGCCAGCCCTGCCCTGCCCCCCTGACCCCTTCCCGGCCCACCTGCCCAGCCCAGCCCCCCCCATCCCCCGCCCCCTGACCCCTTCCCGGCCCGCTCAGCGCTGACCCCCCCCAGCGCCCCCCAGCTGGCCCTTGAGAGGAAGGGGCAACAGCAGCTCCCCCGCCTTTCCCTGCCAGATTAACTCGACTTCATCCAGGTTACGGCCCCCCCTCCCCCCCATAGACAAGCCCTAAAGCCAGAGTCACCACGGGACTAAAGCGTTACTATGATCTACAAAACCCTCGCTCAGCTGCCACCGAATCCCGTAGGCTACGGTTTGGCAGAACTTTGGCTGCTCCCTACGCATCTGCGTTTCTGCCTCTGGGCCCGCTCAGCTCCGCGACTTGCAGTCAGGCAGGGGCAGAGAGCCAGGAACGGACCCCAGGGTGCGGATAGGGCCGATGGGAGTTTTCAGATGCGTTAGCAGGTTACGTTAAAGGCTAACTCATGAAAAATGCCAACTGCCTCCTCTTGGTTGGGCTGTTGGCTGGAGTTAAGAACATGCCCTGTTCCCAGCCTGGGAGCCTCAGTGTTGCTAGCCTCATCTGAGCAGCGAGATCACCGTGACCCAAACTCTGCCCTCCAAAGCCGTGACGGGGGTCAGACCTTCCAGCTGCAAGTGGGGAGGTGGGGAGCACGAGAGGCTTGTCGCTTACACACACACACACACACACACAGCCCGGGTGCACACGGCATCGGACAGCCCAGCCAAACCGCCCGGGTTTGATGGAACTGCACGTCACGCATGTTTCTCTTGGTTCCCACAACTCGCTCCGGCCTTCCCGTGGCTGCACTCCCGGCTGACAGGTTGTAACAGCATCCTGGACCCGTCCCCGCCCAGCTCCCCAGCCGAATCGGGCACTTCCCCAGTGCAACCTCCACCTGCCCAAACCAGACTGCTCCTCCCAACAACCTGCTTCAAGCTCCCGCAGTCCAGCTGCCCCAGAACCTCCCGTTCTCACACCCTGCCTCAGCCCCAAGCCCTCGCTGGCCCCACGAACAGCTGAGAGAAAGAGGTGAACCTGTGTGTGTCACCCCATTATACCACCATGCACAGTGTGTGAACACTGGGGAGTCCTAGCTCTTATCTGGCTTTTTTTCCCCCCATTGAGCTCCAAGCGCTTTACAAAGGGGGTCAGTAGAATTATCCCCTGTTTACCGGTGGGGAAACTGAGGCAGTGAGGGGCAGTGACTTGTCCAAGCAGACCAGTGGCGGGGCTGACAATGGAACCAAGGTCTCCTGACTGCTGGCCCTGTGCTTGGCTTCCTCTCCCTGCTAACCAAGGGGCAGAGGTCCGGGGATGCTGAGGGGCGCTCTTCTTAACTCAGCCATGGGGAAATCCTTGCCCCAGCACGCTCTGCCTGGAGCTCTTTGCCTGTGCAGCTGGGTTAGCTGCGAGGAGCCCTGGTGTCTGGTCCCAGCATTCCCACTTGCTTGCCTCTGCCTGAGTTATTTCCGCTCGCTGGGCCTCTGTTTCGCTGGCTGGGAGTTAGGGGGAAGTGGAGTTTGGTGGAGGAACCTCTGCTAGCACGAAGGGAGAGGACTCTTGGCGTGGCATAGATCCAGGCCTTGCTGTCCCCCGGGAGTCACCATGACAGAACATAACAATTGGCTGGTAACAGCCTGCGAATCCCAGCGATATGAATCCGGTGAGATTCCAGACAGACCGAGCGTTCAGCCGTGCTGGGGGTAGTTTCCAGCAGCTCCCACTGACTCACCAGCCGCTCTGGCCTGCAGTGTGACACAGACGGGCAATCCTGGGATCTTCTCATACATGGTTATGAAGTGCATTATTTACAGGAGCTCCTAGAAGCCTCAAAACCCAGGGCCTCGTTGTGTGAGGTGCTGCTCGGACCCACAGTGAGAGAGAGGCCCTGCCCCTGACGAGCTCACGATCTAAATTAACTCTCCCAGACCTTGTCAGCACAGAGTTACGGGTGCCCCGTGCTGCCTCGCGTCCTTCCAGAAGGTGACGGGGGCCGAATGACCTGAAACCCGGACAACACAAAGTGATGGGACGAGCCACTCCCAGCCCGTGGACCTGGCCTGTCAGTTATGCTGAGGCCTGGCTGCCTGCACATCTGCCCCAGCTCTGCTGCACGTGTGGATTTCATTCTCCGTGGTTTGCTGGTTTGGATTGCCCCCTTGCTGGCATTCCCCGGGGCATCCTCCAGAAGGCCTGAACCCACGTTTTCCTGCAGGAGCTGTGGGGGCCGGGCACTAGCTGAGATGAGTCGCTGGGGCTCAGTTTGGCGTTTGAGGCCCAGGTGTGTGGGAATTAAAGATTAGATACAGCAGAGGATTTTGTTATCACAGGCTTTTTAGGGGGGTCTGTCTGGGGAACCCTCCCGCAACTGATCCCAAATTTGGACCGCTCGCCCTACCAAGGACTGCCATGGGACGCTGCATGGAGCGAGGCGTGTGGATTTTACAGCACTTAGAGCCTTGTTTTAAACAGTGAGCGAGTCTCACCCTTCCCTGCTGCGATAGTCACGGCAGAGGGTGGGAGGGAGGGAAGGAGAGGCCCAGAGAGGGCAGATGACTTGTCCTGGGCCACGCAGCAAGGGAGGGGCAGGGCAGGGCAGGGAGGCCCCAGGGTCCGGGCACACACAGACACACTCAGTCCCTCCCAGCTGCCCCGACCCCAGTGCAGCCTCAGTGATCTCTGCTAATGTCGGTCTGCATGCGGGCAGCTCAGCTGCTGGGACCCTTTCCAGCTCTGGGAGAGGGTTTGAGGGCTGGCTAGATCCTGCTGTTTCTCTGCGGTGGGGAAAGCGAGTCACGCCAGGTCCTAGTGGCCCTGGGCTCCTAAGCGGGTGAGGGCTTGTGGGTAATGCAGAGAGATGTGACCCAGGGCAGCTGTGACTGTACCTGAGCCAGCAGGGCCCTGTGTGTGAATACTGCACCCCGCGCGCTCGCCTGTCCCCCTGCCACTCGATTTATTAATTGTCCCCTACTGCTGGCGTCTTTGCTTAGCGTGGCGCCGTGCCGGGGCTGGGCTGAGGTTCCCGTGCAGAGGTTGATGGGAACGGCGGGACGCTAGGCCAGGCCAGGATCGAGCTGGCGCTAAGGACGCTCCGTGCCGGAGCACGCCCCAGGTAGGGCCCAGTCAGACGCGGCGATTGGCTGGCGGATCTTGGGCCTGTTTTCTGCCTTGCAAAGGGTCAGGCTGCAGCGGACATGAGCTAAGCCTGAGCTGTACAGGTGGCAGGGGGCTCTTCCCGCGAGGCCCGGGGCTGTTCAGAGCCAGGCTGGGCCTGTTTCTCGCTGGGATCTGTTCCGAGCCTGGGTGACAGTGGAGACCAATGCTGAGAACACAGTAACTTCTTCATGCTTCAGTTCCTTTCGCCCCACACTGTACCTCCAGCCCCACGGAAATGCAGCCACCTCGGGGCGGAGGGAGCCGGCAGCACACAGCGGCCATAAGAAGGGTGAACGGAGGGAATGTTTTCTGCAGGCACCTGAGCAAATCCCTTCGGAGAAGCCACCAGGGAGCTCAAATGTCCAGGCCCAGCTGATGAGCTCGGGTGTAAAGACTCGTGCGATAAACAGCCTGGTGCTCCTGGAACCCAGCCGCCGGGGGAGATGGCAACACCAGCGCCGGGTTCGATCGCTGAACCGTAGAGAACAGAACCGAGCCCCCACCCAGTGATCTGGGAGAGCAGTCCCCCCCCCCCCCCCCGCCGGGCGCCTTCCCCACTCGCCAGCAATGAGTCTGGGTGAGACAAGAAAGGGGAACCCGGCAGTAAGTTGGGAACGCTGAACTCGTAGCTAGCCAAGGCGGGCGCCCATCTCTGCTTGGCGCTTCTTAACGCAGAAGTCAGCGGATTGTGTCTGTCCACACTTGAACGAGCCGCACGCAGGTAGTCCCAAACTCCTCAGCGACGGCCCGTTTCCAGGCCCAGAACTGCAGCTGGTGAAGGGGCCAGCGAGTCTCGGTGTCAGACAGTCCTCGGCTGGCAAAGGCCACAGGTTTCCGTTTGCCTTCAGTGCCCTGTGTGACGAAGTGGGACTGTTCTTAATGTTTCCTCTGAATAGTGTGGGGGTGCCTCAGTTTCCCCTAGGCAGTTCTTAAATATCTAGGGGGTGGAGTAAGGGTGTATGATCATTGCAGAGCCCTAGAGGGCAGGTGTGTGCAGGAGTCTGGACACAGAGAATGGCCGACACCCTGTTTCCTGGCAACTGATGGCCTGGGCCCTTCCCCCCCTGCAAGGTGAGAGCTGAAGGGTTGGAGAACAAAGGAATCAGGTGACCACCTGGCCCGGGAAAGGAACAAAGCCCAGAGGAGGAGGGGCTGGAGGGGGTTTTCAGTTTGGGGCTGGCTGGGACATGGAGTGAAGTGCAGACGGGGTTGTCTGGCTCACTGCCCCCCCAAATGGACCCAGCTGAGGGGTCCCGTTCTCTGCACCTGCAAGCTCTGTTTTAGACCATGTTCCTGTCGTCTAATAAACCTTCTATTTTACTGGCTGGCTGAGAGTCACGTCTGACTGCGAAGTTGGGGTGCAGGACCCTCTGGCTTCCCCAGGAGCCCCGCCTGAGCGGACTCGCTGGGGGGAAGCGCACGGAGGGGCAGAGGATGCTGAATGCTCCGAGGTCAGACCCAGGAAGGTGGAAGCTGTGTGAGCTGTGTGTCCTGAAGACAGGCTGCTCACAGAAAGGCGACTACCCCAGAGTCCTGACTGGCTTCATGGGGAGCAGTTCCACAGCATCGCCCATGGACTCCGTGACAACTGGTGGCAGCGGTGGGATGTACTGCACCCCGTGGATGGCGCTTCCTGCAGTAAGTGACTGGGGAGCAGTAACACGAAGGGGGATTGCCGAGGACCAGGCCTGCTGAAGGCTCAGAAAGGAGCGGTTTCGGGGGGCGGTTAACCCCTGGGAGTGTGTGACCAGCGAGAAGGACTGTGCAGTAATGGGGTCCCCCTGGGGACTGCAGTGAGCAGTCTCAGGGGCGGAGGAGTCTGCAGCTCGACCCTGGCAAAGAGGTGGTGACCTCGAGAAGGGCTGGCACACTAGGGGTTCTCCCTGGAAACCGTGGGGAGCTGAGAACACACGGGCCTGTGAGTCCACAACAACTTGGGAGGAGCGGAGTGATGGCCTGTCACCGTCTCCTTAAGAAGGACATTGTAACCCTGTGCAGAAAGAGAGGGTTGAGCATTGGAAAGTTCACCAAAGCAGAGTTAATCGTGCAGCTGGAGGAGGATGACCGCTCTAAGGAACAGACTCCTGACCCCAACTAGGGCTATAGCAGGATCTGGGAGCAGCTGGAGCGGGAGCCAGGCATCGCCAAGACTCCTGTCCCCGACCAGACGGGGGTCTTCACGATCGGGTTCCCCATCGGGGGATCGAGAGGGACGGGATTGGAGCTGAGTCCGAGAGAGCAAGAGGACCGTGGGAGACAGCGAAAGCCCGAGAAAGAGCTGCAGAAGCAGCAGCAGCATGAACTGGCGGTGGTGGGGCGGAGAGGCCTAGGGGACCTCCCCGGGGTGAGTGGGGATAGACCCCGGGGTGCCAGTTCCGCAGGGAACCTCGAGACTAAATTGCTGCCCCTGGTTAAGGAGGGGGGGTGTGTGGATGCCCACCTCACTGCCTTTGAGCAGGCTGGCGATTTGAACCAAGGGGACCCTGCGGAAAAGCCCCGGTGTCTAGCTCCCTTGCTGGGTCCCAAGGCCATAGACTCCGTCAGCCAGATGGTTGGGGATGTGGACAGGCTCCCACTCCTGACCCCAACCTATATGTCTGTGTGGAGTTTCCTGGGGCCAGGCCCCCCGGACCTCCAGTGGGAGCAGAAGGTGATGGTCAATGAGGAGACATTCTTGGGGTGGCCAAAGGGCATGGGCTGCATAAACCTTCCCACATGCGGCCTGCGAGTGCTATCGATCACCCCTGACCTAAGGGAGGGCGTGAAACTGGAAGGGCCTGGTGTAACTCCTACCAAGGAATGGGAGAGATGCTGGGGCATCCATGGGAACGTTGGTGGCTTCGAACTTCCCCAGGTCACCGGCTAAAGTGACCCCGCTCAGTTCGATCTCGAAGGGGGGACAGATGTGACGAAGTGGGACTGTTCTTAATGTTTCCTCTGAATAGTGTGGGGGTGCCTCAGTTTCCCCTAGGCAGTTCTTAAGTATCTAGGGGGTGGGGTAAGGGTGTATGATCATTGCAGAGCCCTAGAGGGCAGGTGTGTGCAGGAGTCTGGACACAGAGAATGGCCGACACCCTGTTTCCTGGCAACTGATGGCCTGGGCCCTTCCCCCCCTGCAAGGTGAGAGCTGAAGGGTTGGAGAACAAAGGAATCAGGTGACCACCTGGCCCGGGAAAGGAACAAAGCCCAGGGGAGGAGGGGCTGGAGGGGGTTTTCAGTTTGGGGCTGGCTGGGACATGGAGTGAAGTGCAGACGGGGTTGTCTGGCTCACTGCCCCCCAGAATGGACCCAGCTGAGGGGTCCCGTTCTCTGCACCTGCAAGCTCTGTGTTAGACCATGTTCCTGTCGTCTAATAAACCTTCTGTTTTACTGGCTGGCTGAGAGTCACGTCTGACTGCGAAGTTGGGGTGCAGGACCCTCTGGCTTCCCCAGGAGCCCCGCCTGAGCGGACTCGCTGTGGGAAGCGCACGGAGGGGCAGAGGAGGCTGAATGCTCCGAGGTCAGACCCAGGAAGGTGGAAGCTGTGTGAGCTGTGTGTCCTGCAGACAGGCTGCTCACAGAAAGGCGACTGCCCCAGAGTCCTGACTGGCTTCATGGGGAGCAGTTCCAGAGCATCGCCCAGGGACTCCGTGACACCCTGGTACAGGACTGCTCCCGAGGCCCCCCCGCGGCATCTGTCGGGTACACGGCTTGCTTGGGCAGCAAAGACCACGACTGGGGCATGAGTTAGGACAGGGGTGGGCAAACTTTTTGGCCTGAGGGGCAAATCAGGGTTGCGAAACTGTACGGAGGGCCAGGTAGGGAAGGCTGTGCCTCCCCAAACAGCCTGGCCCCCACCCCCTATCCGCCCCTCTCCCACTTCCCACTCCCTGACTGCCCCCCTCAGAACCCCCGACCATCCAACCCCTCCGCTCCTTGTCCCCTGACCACCCCCACCCTGGACCCCCTGCCCCTAACCACCCCCATGGGACCCTACCCCCATCCAAGCCCCCGGCTCCCTGTCCCCGGACTGCCTGGACCCCTATCCACACCCCTGCCCCCTGACAGCCCCCCCAGGACCTTACCCCCTATCCAACCTCCCCGCTCCCTGTCCCCTGACTGCCCCCCCAACCCTTATCCACACCCCCACCTCCTGGTACCTCCCCAGACCCTATCCCCTATCCAACCCGCCCCCCCACTCCCTGTCCCTAGACTGCCCGGACCGCTATCCACACCCCTGCCCCCTGACAGCCCCCCCGGGACCCTATCCCCATCCAACCCCCCGGTTCCCCGTCCACTGACTGCCCCCCATCCAACCACCAACTTCTCCCCATCCCCTGACCACCCCCCCAGAATCTCCACCCCATCCAACCACCCCCTGTCCCCTGACTGCCCCCTGGAACTCCCTACCCCTTACCCAACCCCCCTCACCGCCGCCCCCTTACCGTGCCGCTCAGAGCAGCAGGAGCCCGCGGCCCCGCTGCCCGGACAGAGCCAGCCGTGATACCGGCGTGGCTGCGGGAGAGGGGCCGGGGGCGAGCCTCCCCGCCCAGGAGCTCAAGGGCCGGGCAGGACGGTCCCGCGGGCCGTAGTTTGCCCACCTCTGAGTTAGGCTATGAATGATTTCCCCAAAAGCCCTTTCACGTCTCTCGTCCCACAGACGCCGAGTTTCCAATGTGCCGGGGGTGCATTTTCTTCTTTCTTTTAATTAATAAAATTTACTTTTTTGTAGTATTGGATTGGATTTCTGTGTCCTAGGAGGTTTGTGCACATTGGTTAATTAGCTGATTTCCTTTTTCTTTTCCTTTCTCAGCTCTTCCCCAGAGCGGAGGGGGGTGAAAGAGCTTGGGGGTGCCCCACAGGAGGGAATTCCCACGGGCGCCTTCCTGGGCTCTCAAGGGGGCTCTGCACTTGGGTGGCGGCAGCATCTACCAATCCAAGGCCGGAGAGAAGCTGTAACCGTAGGAATTTAATACCAGCCTGGAGTGGCCAGTATGAATTTTTAGAGTCCTTGCGGGCCCCCACTTCCTGCACTCGAAGTGCCAGAGTGGGGAATCAGCCTTGACATGCCCCACCACGGACCCTCCCCCGGCCTGCCCCCTCATGGACCCTTCCCCCCACCAGCCCTGCCAGAGACCCTTCCCTCCGCCTGCCCCCCACGGCCCCTTCCCCTGGCCTGCCCGCTCACAGACCCTCCCCCGGGCTCGCCCCACGATGGAGCCTTCCCCCACCTGCCCCACCAGAGACCCTTCCCCCAGCCTGCCCCCTCACGGCCCCTTCCCCTGGCCTGTCCCACCACAGACTCTTCCCCCACCTGCCCTTCAGGGATCACCCCAAGTTGGCTGCAGGTCAGCACCAAGGATGGGTCCTGGCAGCTCTTGGCCCCATACCCACAGCTGCAGGACAGGGCGGTGCCACCCAGAGTGGGTAGGTGGGCAGGGTGGGGAGTGGGGCAGATGGGGAAATCTGCCCGCTGTAGGACCAGCGGGGGCCATTTGATTGCAGCTCCTCTCCCAGGCAGGTGGCCAGAAAAGCCACCACTCCACATGGGTCGGGCCAGCCCCGGCCAGCAGCTGCAGCAGGGTTGTAACGTGCCCTGGAGCTGGAGCCCCTGTCTCGTCCCTGGAGCCCAGAGCCAGAGCCCGCTGTCACCGACAAACAGCCATTTCCTGGCCTCTTAGGGGGCCCGGTGTCGCCAGCCCATCAGGCCCCCAAGCCCCGAGACATTTCAAACCGGTCGCTGCTGGGTTCGGTGCTTCGCCATCTCCTCTCATCTTCCGGCTTCTCTCCCCAGCCGGGGCTGAGAGACACCTCCATAGCAGCCAAAATTTGCCCTCGTCCCAGGACTCCAGGAGCTGGGGCTTCACAAACGCCCCAGGGCCCGTGAGACTCGCGGTGAAATGGGGCAAGCTGGCAGTACCCGGCGCCCCCTGGGGCACGAAGCAGGAGAGGGAAATAAAGCCACTTGGTGCTTCGGTTTCCTCATCGATAAAGTGTCTCCAGGGGAGCAGGGATCCGACTCGGGCTCCGCTGCTCTTGCACGTCTGGGCTGCGATGCCGCCGCCGGCCACCAGGTGCTGCTCTTGAACCACTTTTCACCCCCTGCCAGCCCAGCCCTGCCCCCCCCAGCCCTGCTGGTGCCCCTCACTCCCGACCCGCAGCCCCCTGCCAGCCCAGCCCCGGGCTCCCGCCAGCTCCACCGGTGCCCCTCACTCCCGACCCGCAGCCCCCTGCCAGCCCAGCCCCGGGCTCCCGCCAGCTCCGCCGGTGCCCCTCACTCTCGACCCGCAGCCCCCTGCCAGCCCAGCCCCGGGTTCCCCCCCGCTCTGCCGGTGCCCATCACTCCCGACCCGCAGCCCCGTGCCAGCCCAGCCCTGCCCCCCGCAGCCCTGCTGGTGCCCCTCACCCCCGACCCGCAGTTCCCTGCTATCCCGGCCCTGGGATCCTCTTGAACTCACAGCTCCATGCGTCAATTCAAGTGGGTGGTTCTGTGACCCTGACTGACCCCAGATCCTCAGGTGTTTGGCCAGGGACCATGGGACCAAGCGAGCCCTGGGCAATGAATTCTCCTCTCTCCTGAGCGGGTGGGTGGCTCCCTCCAGCTCTGGCCTGAGCTCCTTCGGCACCTGCCCTGCTTCAGACCCCACGGGGAGGCATCCAGGGAGCCAGCAACCGGGGCCCAGGGGTTGCAGAGAGGCTTTGGCTAGAACCCCCAGGGATGGGGCAGGGAGAAGCCAGAGCCAGGGTGTCTGTCTTGGCTGCCGGCTGGCAGTCCGGGGTCCCCCCAGGATTGGTGCGGCCCAGAGGGTTTGTGCTGCTACCACACACCTGGCACTAGAGGACACCCCTAATGCAGGTTCGCAGCTGATCCACCGCTGGAGTCACCCCAGGACCCCCCACCCCATTAGCGGAGCGGATGGGCCGTTCTAGTTGCCACAAGGTAGCCTCATGCTTAGAATAGGATTCTGGGACTCTGGACGCCTGGGTCCTATTCAGTCACTGTGGCACAGTGGGTGAGTCCCTTCCTTTGTCCACGCCTCAGTTTCCCCCTCCGGAGATAATGGTACTCACCCACCTTTGTAAAGTGCTCTGAGACCCTCCAATGAGAGCCGGCAGAGGAGCAGGGCCCCGGGATCCTGGTGCTGTGGCCTTCAATCTCCAGGCTGGCCCATCCGAGGGACTTGGGGCAGGGGGGTGAAGATGAAGGAGAGGGGATCCCAAAGACCACACCTGAGGTGTAGGGATGCTGGGGAGTGGGTGGGGGTGGGGAGTGGCCCTTATTTTTAAAATGAAGATTGGCTGTTTGTCTAAAATAGCTGCTCTGGCCTGGGGCAGGTCTCCGGCCCGGGGGATGCAGTTCACACTAGACATCACAACGGCCCCAGCATCCCACTGATCAGCCTCCCCTCCCAGCCCCAGGGCTCCCCTGGCTCATCCCACCGCGAGTCTCTCAGCCTAGACTCAGGGGGTCGCTCTCAGGCCAGGAACCCTCTGCTGTTCTCTGTGCAGCACCCAGAGCAATGGGCCATGGCTGGGGGCCCAGGGGCCACAGCGACAGACCACCCCCCTGACTGGAAGGGCAGAGAGACTGGGGTGGGCTCATAGCGTCTATTGAACCAATGTCTGTGGGGCGAGAGACGCTGTCGAGAGAGAGAAGCTGTGGGGCCGATCGCTAAGCAGCCGTAACACCACCAAATACAACTGGCTTGAGGACCACCCAGAAAACTGGGAAAACTCCCCCCCGGCACGAGTGCTGAGTCTGTGTAACAAAATCCAACTTTTATGACAGGAAAAGGGAACCCAATGTTAATTTGGGAGAACACAACCACGATTCAAAAGCATGTGGCCATAGGCCACCCCACAGTGCGCTGGGCAGTGTCCTTTGCCTCAGTTTCCCACCTTACCGTGTGAAAGTCCAATAAGTGACTGGTTTCAGAGTAGCAGCCGTGTTAGTCTGTATACGCAAAAAGAAAAGGAGGACTTGTGGCACCTTAGAGACTAACCCATTTATTTGAGCATAAGCTTTCGTGAGCTGCAGCTCACTTCATCGGATGCATAAGTGACTGACCCTTAACATCCCCCTCCCAGTTGCTGTTCTCAGAGCCACAGCCAGCAGCTCCTGTGACATCACCTTCAGCCGTTCGGTGACCTCAGCAGGGACCCACAGTCAGGGGAGCCTCTGTGGTCACTGTCCCCACCTGGGGGCTGAGGCTGAGCAGACCTAGGGGTCAGCACTGAAATCAGCTCCAGGAACCCCCAGCCAACCAGAAACAAAGACTCTCGATGAGGACTCCTTGTGGCACCTTAGAAACTAACCAATTTATTTGAGCATAAACTTTTGTGAGCTACAGCTCATTTCATCGGATGCATTCAGTGGAAAATACATCCGATGAAGTGAGCTGTAGCTCACGAAAGCTTATGCTCAAATAAATTTGTTAGTCTCTAAGGTGCCACAAGTCCTCCTTTTCTTTTCATAGAATCATAGACTATCAGGGTTGGAAGGGACCTCAGGAGGTCATCTAGTCCAACCCCCTGCTCAAAGCAGGACCAATTCCCAGTTAAATCATCCCAGCCAGGGCTTTGTCAAGCCTGACCTTAAAAACCTCTAAGGAAGGAGAATCCACCATCTCCCTAGGGAACCCATTCCAGTGCTTCACCACCCTCATAGTGAAAAAGTTTTTCCTAATATCCAACCTAAATCTCCCCCACTGCAACTTGAGACCATTACTCCTCGTTCTGCAATCTGGTACCACTGAGAACAGTGTAGATCCATCCTCTCTGGAACCCCCTTTCAGGTAGTTGAAAGCAGCTATCAAATCCCCCCTCATTCTTCTCTTCTGCAGACTAAACAATCCCAGTTCCCTCAGCCTCTCCTCATGTGTTCCAGTCCCCTAATAATTTTTGTTGCCCTCCGCTGGACACTTTCCAATTTTTCCACATCCTTCTTGTAGTGTGGGGCCCAAAACTGGACACAGTACTCCAGATGAGGCCTCACCAATGTCAGATAGAGGGGAATGATCACGTCCCTTGATCTGCTCGCTATGCCCCTACTTATACATCCCAAAATGCCATTGGCCTTCTTGGCAACAAGGGCACACTGCTGACTCATATCCAGCTTCTTGTCCACTGTCACCCCTAGGTCCTTTTCTGCAGAACTGCTGCCTAGCCATTCGGTCCCTAGTCTGTAGCGGTGCATTGGGATTCTTCCATTCTAAGTGCAGGACTTTATACCTCCCTACTGTATTTTCCACTCCATGCATCTGATGAAGTAGGTTCTAGCCCACAAAAGCTCAAATAAATTTGTTAGTCTCTAAGGTGCCACAAGGACTCCTTGACATGGTTACCACTCTGAAAGACACTCAGTTATGTCCCATCAACCAACTGAACACCAGGGAACTGCAGGTATCTTATGTCCCTAGGTCAGCCACATCCCTAGAAACAGCTTTTGCGTTTGCTTCCCCCCAGCCAGTCTCCTCCTCCTACTGGCCTCTGGCATCCCTACCCCCTGCTTGGCAAGCGAGCTTCAGATGAGGGTGAGCCCTCAATCCAGGCCAGATAAGCACAGTTCTGCCCCCTTTACCCATACAACCAGGACAACACCGTGTCATTGCCTTGCAGTCAGGCACTGGTGTGATCTGTAACCCAGCACCAGCCCATGTTATACCCATAAAATAAAAACCAGCAGGATCTTATTAAAGGGGAAAAGGCAAAATGCCACAATTATTGTGAATACAGAACTGTGACGAAGTGGGACTGTTCTTAATGTTTCCTCCAAATATTGTGGGGGTGCCTCAGTTTCCCCTATGCAGTTCTTAAGTATCTAGGTGGTGGGGTAAGGGTGTATGATCATTGCAGAGCCCTAGAGGGCAGGTGTGTGCAGGAGTCTGGACACAGAGAATGGCCGACACCCTGTTTCCTGGCAACTGATGGCCTGGCCCTTCCCCCCTGCAAGGTGAGAGCTGAAGGGTTGGAGAACAAAGGAATCAGGTGACCTCCTGGCCCGGGAAAGGAACAAAGCCCAGAGGAGGAGGGGCTGGGGGGGTTTTCAGTTTGGGGCTGGCTGGGACATGGAGTGAAGTGCAGATGTGGTTGTCTGGCTCACTGCCGCTCAAAATGGACCCAGCTGAGGGGTCCTGTTCTCTGCACCTGCAAGCTCTGTTTTAGACCATGTTCCTGTCGTCTAATAAACCTTCTGTTTTACTGGCTGGCTGAGAGTCACGTCTGACTCTGAAGTTGGGGTGTAGGACCCTCTGGCTTCCCCAGGAGCCCCACCTGAGCGGACTCGCTGTGGGAAGCGCACGGAGGGGCAGAGGATGCTGAATGCCCCGAGGTCAGACCCAGGGAGGTGGAAGCCATGTGAGCTGTGTGTCCTGAAGACAGGCTGCTCACAGAAAGGCGACTGCCCCAGAGTCCTGACTGGCTTCATGGGGAGCAGTTCCAGAGCATCGCCCAGGGACTCCGTGACAACTGGTGGCAGCGGTGGGATGTACTGCACCCCGTGGATGGCGCTTCCTGCAGTAAGTGACTGTGGAGCAGTAACACGAAGGGGGATTGCCGAGGACCAGGCGTGCTGAAGGCTCAGAGAGGAGCGGTTTCGGGGGGCGGTTAACCCCTCGGAGTGTGTGACCAGCGAGAAGGACTGTGCAGTAATGGGGTCCCCCTGGGGACTGCAGTGAGCAGTCTCAGGGGCGGAGGAGCCTGCGGCTTGGCCCTGGGAGAGAGAAGGACTTTTGCAGTAACAGGGTTCCCCTGGGGATTGCAGCGAGCAGTCCAAGGGGCGGAGGAGTCTGCAGCTCGACCCTGGCAAAGAGGGGGTGACCTCGAGAAGGGCTGGCACACGAGGGGTTCTCCCTGGAAACCGTGCAGAGCTGAGAGCACACAGGCCTGTGAGTCCACAACAACTTGGGAGGAGCGGAGTGATGGCCTGTCACCGTCTCCTTAAGAAGGACATTGTAACCCTGTGCAAAAAGAGAGGGTTGAGCGTTGGAAAGTTCACCAAAGCATAGAATCATAGAATCATAGAATATCAGGGTTGGAAGGGACCCCAGAAGGTCATCTAGTCCAACCCCCTGCTCGAAGCAGGACCAAATCCCAGTTAAATCATCCCAGCCAGGGCTTTGTCAAGCCTGACCTTAAAAACCTCTAAGGAAGGAGAGGTTTCAGAGGAACAGCCGTGTTAGTCTGTATTCGCAAAAAGAAAAGGAGTACTTGTGGCACCTTAGAGACTAACCAATTTATTTGAGCATGAGCTTTCGTGAGCCACAGCTCACTTCATCAGATGTGTACCGTGGAAACTGCAGCAGACTTTATATACACACAGAGAATATGAAACAATACCTCCTCCCACCCCACTGTCTTGCTGGTAATGCTGATAACACCATCCTGGCTACTATGGATGTAGAAGCCCTCTACACCAACATTCCACACAAAGATGGACTACAAGCCGTCAAGAACACTATCCCCGATAATGTCACGGCTAACCTGGTGGCTGAACTTTGTGACTTTGTCCTTACCCATAACTATTTTACATTTGGGGACAATGTATACCTTCAAATCAGCGGCACTGCTATGGGTACCCGCATGGCCCCACAGTATGCCAACATTTTTATGGCTGATTTAGAACAACGCTTCCTCAGCTCTCGTCCCCTAAAGCCCCTACTCTACTTGCGCTATATTGATGACATCTTCATCATCTGGACCCATGGAAAAGAAGCCCTTGAGGAATTCCACCCTGATTTCAACAATTTCCATCCCACCACCAACCTCAGCCTGGTCCAGTCCACACAAGAGATCCACTTCCTGGACACTACAGTGCTAATAAACAATGGCCACATAAACACCACCCTATACCGGAAACCTACTGACCGCTATTCCTACCTGCATGCCTCCAGCTTTCACCCTGACCACACCACACGATCCATCGTCTACAGCCAAGCTCTGCGATACAACCGCATTTGCTCCAACCCCTCAGACAGAGACAAACACCTACAAGATCTCTGTCAAGCTTTCTTACAACTACAATACCCACCTGCAGAAGTAAAGAAACAGATTGATAGAGCCAGAAGAGTTCCCAGAAGTTACCTACTACAGGACAGGCCTAACAAAGAAAATAACAGAACGCCACTAGCCGTCACCTTCAGCCCCCAACTAAAACCCCTCCAACGCATTATTAAGGATCTACAACCTATCCTAAAGGATGACCCAACACTCTCACAAGTCTTGGGAGACAGGCCAGTCCTTGCCTACAGACAGCCCCGCAACCTGAAGCAAATACTCACCAACAACCACATACCACACAACAGAACCACTAACCCAGGAACTTATCCTTGCAACAAAGCCCGTTGCCAATTGTGCCCACATATCTATTCAGGGGACACCATCACAGGGCCTAATAACATCAGCCACACTATCAGAGGCTCGTTCACCTGCACATCCACCAATGTGATATATGCCATCATGTGCCAGCAATGCCCCTCTGCCATGTACATTGGTCAAACTGGACAGTCTCTACGTAAAAGAATAAATGGACACAAATCAGATGTCAAGAATTATAACATTCATAAACCAGTCGGAGAACACTTCAATCTCTCTGGTCACGCAATCACAGACATGAAGGTCGCTATCTTAAAACAAAAAAACTTCAAATCCAGACTCCAGCGAGAAACTGCTGAATTGGAATTCATTTGCAAATTGGATACTATTAATTTAGGCTTAAATAGAGACTGGGAGTGGCTAAGTCATTATGCAAGGTAGCCTGTTTCCTCTTGTTTTTTCCTACCCCCCCCCCCCCCAGATATTCTGGTTTAACTTGGATTTAAACTTGGAGAGTGGTCAGTTTAGACCAGCAGGAGAGTGAGTTTGTGTGTGTATGGGGGTGGGGGGGAAGTGAGAGAACCTGGATCTATGCAGGAAATAGCCCGACTTGATTATGTAAAGAGTTGTCACTTTGGATGGGCTAGCACCAGCAGGAGAGTGAATTTGTGTGGGGGGGTGGAGGGTGAGAAAACCTGGATTTGTGCTGGAAATGGCCCACCTGCTGATCACTTTAGATAAGCTATTACCAGCAGGACAGTGGGGTGGGAGGAGGTATTGTTTCATATTCTCTGTGTGTATATAAAGTCTGCTGCAGTTTCCACGGTACACATCTGATGAAGTGAGCTGTGGCTCACGAAAGCTCATGCTCAAATAAATTGGTTAGTCTCTAAGGTGCCACAAGTACTCCTTTTCTTTTTAAGGAAGGAGATTCTACCACCTCCCTAGGTAACGCATTCCAGTGTTTCACCACCCTCTTAGTGAAAAAGTTTTTCCTAATATCCAATCTAAACCTCCCCCACTGCAGCTTGAGACCATTACTCCTCGTTCTGTCATCTGATACCATTGAGAACAGTCTAGAGCCATCCTCTTTGGAACCCCCTTTCAGGTAGTTGAAAGCAGCTATCAAATCCCCCCTCATTCTTCTCTTCTGCAGGCTAAACAATCCCAGCTCCCTCAGCCTCTCCTCATAACTCATGTGTTCCAGACCCCTAATCATTTTTGTTGCCCTTCGCTGGACTCTCTCCAATTTATCCACATCCTTCTTGAAGTGTGGGGCCCAAAACTGGACACAGTACTCCAGATGAGGCCTCACCAATGTCAAATAGAGGGGAACGATCACGTCCCTCGATCTGCTCGCTATGCCCCTACTTATACATCCCAAAATGCCATTGGCCTTCTTGGCAACAAGGGCACACTGCTGACTCATCATTAAGCAGAGTTAATCGTGCAGCTGGAGGAGGATGACCGCTCTAAGGAACAGATTCCTGACCCCAACTGGGGCTATAGCAGGATCTGGGAGCAGCTGGAGTGGTAGCCAGGCATCCCCAAGACTCCTGTCCCCGACCAGACGAGGGTCTTCACGATCGGGTTCCCCATCGGGGGATCGAGACGGACGGGATTGGAGCTGAGTCCGAGAGAGCAAGAGGACTGTGAGAGACAGCGAGAGCCCGAGAAAGAGCTGCAGAAGCAGCAGCAGCATGAACTGGCGGTGGGGGAGCAGAGAGGCCTAGGGGACCCCCCAGGGGTGAGTGGGGATAGACCCCGGGGGGCCAGTTCCGCAGGGAACCTCGAGACTAAATTGCTGGCCCTGGTTAAGGAGGGGGGGATGTGGATGCCACCTCACTGCCTTTGAGCAGGCTGGCAATTTGAACCAGGGGGACCCTGCGGAAAAGCCCCGGTGTCTAGCTCCCTTGCTGGGTCCCAAGGCCATAGACTCCATCAGCCAGATGGGTGGGGAGGTGGACAGGCTCCCACTCCTGACCCCAACCTATGTGTCTGTGTGGAGTTTCCTGGGGCCAAGCCCCTCGGACCCCCAGTGGGAGCGGAAGGTGATGGTCAATGGGGAGACATTCCTGGGGTGGCGAGATCCTGGGACAGAGAGAACTGTGGTCAGGCCCTGGGTGGTGCAGCCTCAGAGGCTGAGGGGCTGTGTGAGCTGGGTGAGGGTCCCAGGGACGAAGCCCCTCGCCCTGCCTATGGCCCAGATCCCTGTGCAGACCCAGGAGGGGTGGGGCTGGCCGGCCGTTGGGGTGCTCCAGGACACCAGCTGCGAGACCCTGTTGTGGGGTGACTGTGTCTCTTTGGGTCAGGATCCAGGCCCTGCTCCTGTAACTGCCAAGGGTTTGAATTTGAATCCAGGGAACCAATCGGCAGAGAGGGAAATGGTCAGTGAAAATGCAGATGACCTGGCTGGCAGCAGGAAGGAGCTGCTAGGCTCAGGCTACCTGCCTGCCTGTAACCAGACCCCTGGGGCTGGGTGGGACAGAGAGATGCACCGGAGCGGGGACTCTCGCTGGCTCTGATGCAGTGAGGAAAGCAGTGGCCTGCCCCACTGGGACAGCAAGGGCAGTGCTGAGCAAGGGGGGAGCTGAGACCCCAGCTGAGTGGGGGGAGACACAGGCAGGGCAGGGGATCTGTGGGGAGTGGCAAGGTGCTTGGTAAGGAAAGTTTGGATGAGCCTAGGCAGCCTTGTGAGCTGATGGCTGTGTCTAGTCAGCAGGGTGGGAAGGCGAGGAGAGTGGAAGATGAGTGTCCCTGGACCTTACCTGTTAGCTGGGTGGAGAAGTGGGACAGTGAAGGAAACGTACCTGTGTCTGTCAGGGGTATTGACTTGCCTATGGAGGGGGCTACCCTGATCTCCAAGCAGTTGTCTGTGACCAGCCCTGTGTGCGGGGACAAGGGAAATGAGATCCCAACCTGTGTGTCTGGAAAAGGAGAAAGTGTGTCTGGCTTTTCTTTGTCTGTGGAGCAAACAGATCGGGCCTTTCAGCCTGTGATGGTTGAGGGGAGTGCAGTTGTCTCAGAGCTGGTTCTGGATTCAGCTGAAGCCCAGGAAGGGAATGGTCCCAAGTTTGTGTCTGCCGCGGAGAATGGCCCTGTAACTAGGTCACATCCAGTTAGTGTCTATGTAAAACCCCAGAGACCAGACAATTCTGGTGCTTGTATTTTGCCTGTTGCTAGTGTGTTGTTGGAAAGGGTGTAGCAACTCTGTCTAATCAGGGTGAGATCCTAGCCAGGGCACAAGGAGAGCGGGAAGGTGATGTGATTGTGTTACCTACTGAGGGTGTGGAAACCTGTAGCAAGAAGGAAAAGATTCCTGAACTTGTGTGTGGCAAAGGGAAGGAGAATGCTTCTGACCTTTTATCTAGGAAGTCTGTCAGTTTGCATGAAAGGGGATTGTGTAGGAATCCGCCGGATGGGCCAGAGGTAATTCTGGATGTAAGGGAGACACAGAAAGAGTCTGTTGTTGCTCAGGAAAGTGTTCCTCTAGAGCAAGCCCTAGGTAAAGAGGGTAAGAGCAGAATTTCTGGGAGGGGTGAATTGTTGCATAGAAAAGCCCTCGGGAAAGGAATCCTCATGGAGTCTTTGCAAGCAGTTTACTGCAACTGAAGGGTGTGAAAGTGATTTAATCAAGAAAGTTTCAGTTCCTAACAGCCAGAAATTTTCTGTTGTGAATGGATCCACTGACTGTCCTGTTGAAAGACCCAGTGTGGAGAGCTTTGAGAAGGTCTCAGATGAAGTGAAAGCTGTTAAGAAAGTTAAATAGTCCTATAACCAAGTGGCTGTGTTTGGCCAGCTTGTTGGGGAGAAGACCCAGTCCCAGTTTGACCCCCAGGGGTTTTGGGGTGGCCAAAGGGCACAGGCCGCAGAAATCTTCCCACATGCGGCCTGCGAGTGCTATCGACCACCCCCGACCTAAGGGAGGGCGTGAAACTGGAAGGGCCTGGTGTAACTCCTACCAAGGAATGGGAGAGATGCTGGGGCATCCATGGGAACGTTGGTGGCTTCGAACTTCCCCAGGTCACCGGCTAAAGTGACCCCGCTCAGTTCGATCTCGAAGGGGGGAGAGATGTGACGAAGTGGGACTGTTCTTAATGTTTCCTCCGAATATTGTGGGGGTGCCTCAGTTTCCCCTATGCAGTTCTTAAGTATCTAGGTGGTGGGTGTGACGAAGTGGGCCTGTTCTTAATGTTTCCTCTGAATAGTGTGGGGGTGCCTCAGTTTCCCCTATGCAGTTCTTAAGTATCTAGGTGGTGGGGTAAGGGTGTATGATCATTGCAGAGCCCTAGAGGGCAGGTGTGTGCAGGGGTCTGGACAGAGAGAATGGCCGACACCCTGTTTCCTGGCAACTGATGGCCTGGGCCCTTCCCCCCCTGCAAGGTGAGAGCTGAAGGGTTGGAGAACAAAGGAATCAGGTGACCACCTGGCCCGGGAAAGGAACAAAGCCCAGAGAAGGAGGGGCTGGAGGGGGTTTTTCAGTTTGGGGCTGGCTGGGACATGGAGTGAAGTGCAGACGGGGTTGTCTGGCTCACTGCCCCCCAGAATGGACCCAGCTGAGGGGTCCCGTTCTCTGCACCTGCAAGCTCTGTTTTAGACCATGTTCCTGTCGTCTAATAAACCTTCTGTTTTACTGGCTGGCTGAGAGTCACGTCTGACTGCGGAGTTGGGGTGCAGGACCCTCTGGCTTCCCCAGGAGCCCCGCCTGAGCGGACTCGCTGGGGGAAGCGCACGGAGGGGCAGAGGATGCTGAATGCTCCGAGGTCAGACCCAGGAAGGTGGAAGCTGTGTGAGCTGTGTGTCCTGCAGACAGGCTGCTCACAGAAAGGCGACTGCCCCAGAGTCCTGACTGGCTTCATGGGGAGCAGTTCCAGAGCATCGCCCAGGGACTCCGTGACAACTGGTGGCAGCGGTGGGATGTACTGCACCCCGTGGATGGCGCTTCCTGCAGTAAGTGACTGGGGAGCAGTAACACGAAGGGGGATTGCCGAGGACCAGGCCTGCTGAAGGCTCAGAGAGGAGCGGTTTCGGGGGGCGGTTAACCCCTGGGAGTGTGTGACCAGCGAGAAGGATTGTGCAGTAACAGGGTTCCCCTGGGGACTGCAGCGAGCAGTCCAAGGGGCGGAGGAGTCTGCAGCTCGACCCTGGCAAAGAGGTGGTGACCTCGAGAAGGGCTGGCACACTAGGGGTTCTCCCTGGAAACCGTGGGGAGCGGGCCTGTGAGTCCACAACAACTTGGGAGGAGCGGAGTGATGGCCTGTCACCGTCGCCTTAAGAAGGACATTGTAACCCTGTGCAGAAAGAGAGGGCTGAGCGTTGGAAAGTTCACCAAAGCAGAGTTAATCGTGCAGCTGGAGGAGGATGATCGCTCTAAGGAACAGATTCCTGACCCCAACTGGGGCTATAGCAGGATCTGGGAGCAGCTGGAGCGGGAGCCAGGCATCGCCAAGACTCCTGTCCCCGACCAGACGGGGGTCTTCACGATCGGGTTCCCCATCGGGGGATCGAGACGGACGGGATTGGAGCGGAGTCTGAGAGAGCAAGAGGACCGTGGGAGACAGCGAGAGCCCGAGAAAGAGCTGCAGAAGCAGCAGCAGCATGAACTGGCAGTGGTGGGGCGGAGAGGCCGAGGGGACCTCCCCGGGGTGAGTGGGGATAGATCCCGGGGGGCCAGTTCCGCAGGGAACCTCGAGACTAAATTGCTGCCCTAGTTAAGGGGGGGTGTGTGGATGCCCACCTCACTGCCTTTGAGCAGGCTGGAGATCTGAACCAGGGGGACCCTGCGGAAAACCCCGGTGTCTAGCTCCCTTGCTGGGTCCCAAGGCCACAGACTCCATCAGCCAGATGGGTGGGGAGGTGGACAGGCTCCCACTCCTGACCCCAACCTATATGTCTGTGTGGAGTTCCCTGGGGTCGGGCCCCTCGGACCCCCAGTGGGAGCGGAAGGGGATGGTCAATGGGGAGACATTCCTGGGGTGGCGAGATCCTGGGACAGAGAGAACTGGTGTCAGGCCCTGGGTGGTGCAGCCTCAGAGGCTGAGGGCCTGTGTGAGCTGGGTGAGGGTCTCAGGGACGAAGCCCCTCGCCCTGCCTATGGCCCAGATCCCTGTGCAGACCCAGGAGGAGTGGGGCTGGCTGGTCGTTGGGGTGCCCCAGGACACCAGCTGCGAGACCCTGTTGTGGGGTGACTGTGTCTCTTTGGGACAGGATCCAGGCCCTGCTCCTGTAACTGCCGAGGGTTTGAATTTGAATCCAGGGAACCAATCGGTGGAGAGGGAAATGGTCAGTGAAAATGCAGATGACCTGGCTGGCAGCAGGGAGGAGCCGCTAGGCTCAGGCTACCTGCCTGCCTGTAACCAGACCCCTGGGACTCGGTGGGACAGAGAGATGCTCCCTGCCCCCTTGCACACCAGACTGGGGACTCTCGCTGGCTCTGATGCAGTGAGGAAAGCAGCGAGCTTGCTGCCTGCCCCCACTGGGACAGCAAGGGCAGTGCTGAGCACAGTGGGAGCTGAGACCCCAGCTGAGTGGGGGGAGACACAGGCAGGGCAGGGGATCTGTGGGGAGTGGCAAGGTGCTTGGTAAGGGAAGTTTGGATGAGCCTAGGCAGCCTTGTGAGCTGATGGCTGTGTCCAGTCAGCAGGGTGGGAAGGCGAGGAGAGTGGAAGATGAGAGTCCCTGGACCTTACCTGTTAGCTGGGTGGAGAATTGGGACAGTGAAGGAAATGGGTCTCTGTCTGTCAGGGGTATTGACTTGCCTATGGAGGGAGCTACCCTGATCTCCAAGCAGTTGTCTGTGACCAGCCTTGTGTGCTGGGACAAAGGGAATGAGATCCCAACCTGTGTGTCTGGTAAAGGAGAAAGTGTGTCCGGCTCTTCTTGGTCTGTGGAGCAGACAGAAGGGGCCTTTCAGCCTGTGATGGTTGAGGGTCGTGCAGTTGTCTCAGAGCTGGTTCTGGATTCAGCTAAAGCCCAGGAAGGGAAGGGTCCTAAGTTTCTGTCTGCTCGGGAGAATGGCTCTGTAACTAGGTCGCATCCAGTTAGGGTCTATGTAAAATCCCCGAGACCAGACAATTCTGGTGCTTGTATTTTTGCCTGTTGCTAGTGTGTTGTTGGAAAGGGTGGAGCAACTCTGTCTAATCAGGGTGAGATCCTAGCCAGGGCACAAGGAGAGCATGAAGGTGTGTGATTGTGTTACCTACTGAGGGTGTGGAAACCTGTAGCAAGAAGGAAAAGATTCCTGAACTTGTGTGTGGCAAGGGGAAGGAGAATGCTTCTAACCTTTTATCTAGGAAGTCTGTAAGTTTGCCTGAAAGGGGATTGTGTAGGAATCCGCCTGATGGGCCAGAGGTGATTCTGGATGTAAGGGAGACCCAGAAAGAGTCTGTAGTTGCTCAGGAAAGTGTTCCCCTAGAGCAAGCCCTAGGTAAAGAGGGTAAGAGCAGAATTTCTGGGAGGGGTGAATTGTTGCATAGAAAAGCCCTTGGGAAAGGAATCCTCATGGAGTCTTTGCAAGCAGTTTACTGCAACTGAAGGGTGTGAAAATGATTTAATCAAGAAAGTTTCAGTTCCTAACAGCCAGAAATTTTCTGTTGTGAATGGATCCACTGACTTTCCTGTTGAAAGATCCAGTGTGGAGAGCTTTGAGAAGGTCTCAGATGGAGTGAAAGCTGTTAAGAAAGGTATACCGTCCTATAACCAAGTGGCTGTGTTTGGCCAGCTTGTTGGGGAGACAAGGTTGTGGAGAAAGGGATGTCTCCATGCTAGTTCTGTAAGTGAACAGTATGTGGCCCAGGTCAAGATGGGGGCCCTTAACCAAGAGAGCCCGAATTGCAGCCCTCCAGACTGGAGCTCTGGGAGAAAACCCAATCCCAGTTTGACCCCCTGGGGTTTTGGGGTGGCCAAAGGGCATGGGCTGCAGAAACCTTCCCACATGCAGCCTGCTAGTGCTATCGACCACCCCCGACCTAAGGGAGGGCGTGAAACTGGAAGGGCCTGGTGTAACTCCTACCAAGGAATGGGAGAGATGCTGGGGCATCCATGGGAACATTGGTGGCTTCAAACTTCCCCAGGTCACCGGGTAAAGTGACCCCGCTCAGTTCGATCTCGAAGGGGGGAGAGATGTGACGAAGTGGGCCTGTTCTTAATGTTTCCTCTGAATAGTGTGGGGGTGCCTCAGTTTCCCCTATGCAGTTCTTAAGTATCTAGGTGGTGGGGTAAGGGTGTATGATCATTGCAGAGCCCTAGAGGGCAGGTGTGTGCAGGGGTCTGGACAGAGAGAATGGCCGACACCCTGTTTCCTGGCAACTGATGGCCTGGGCCCTTCCCCCCCTGCAAGGTGAGAGCTGAAGGGTTGGAGAACAAAGGAATCAGGTGACCACCTGGCCCGGGAAAGGAACAAAGCCCAGAGAAGGAGGGGCTGGAGGGGGTTTTTCAGTTTGGGGCTGGCTGGGACATGGAGTGAAGTGCAGACGGGGTTGTCTGGCTCACTGCCCCCCAGAATGGACCCAGCTGAGGGGTCCCGTTCTCTGCACCTGCAAGCTCTGTTTTAGACCATGTTCCTGTCGTCTAATAAACCTTCTGTTTTACTGGCTGGCTGAGAGTCACGTCTGACTGCGGAGTTGGGGTGCAGGACCCTCTGGCTTCCCCAGGAGCCCCGCCTGAGCGGACTCGCTGGGGGAAGCGCACGGAGGGGCAGAGGATGCTGAATGCTCCGAGGTCAGACCCAGGAAGGTGGAAGCTGTGTGAGCTGTGTGTCCTGCAGACAGGCTGCTCACAGAAAGGCGACTGCCCCAGAGTCCTGACTGGCTTCATGGGGAGCAGTTCCAGAGCATCGCCCAGGGACTCCGTGACAGTGGGGTAAGGGTGTATGATCATTGCAGAGCCCTAGAGGGCAGGTGTGTGCAGGGGTCTGGACACAGAGAATGGCCAACACCCTGTTTCCTGGCAACTGATGGCCTGGGCCCTTCCCCCCCTGCAAGGTGAGAGCTGAAGGGTTGGAGAACAAAGGAATCAGGTGACCACCTGGCCCAGGAAAGGAACAAAGCCCAGAGGAGGAGGGGCTGGAGGGAGTTTGAGTTTGGGGGCTGGCTGGGACATGGAGTGAAGGGCAGACGGGGTTGTCTGGCTCACTGCCCCCCAAAATGGACCCAGCTGAGGGGTCCTGTTCTCTGCACCTGCAAGCTCTGTGTTAGACCATGTTCCTGTCGTCTAATAAACCTTCTGTGTTACTGGCTGGCTGAGAGTCACGTCTGACTGCGGAGTTGGGGGGCAGGACCCTCTGGCTTCCCCAGGACCCCGCCTGGGCGGACTCGCTGGGGGGAAGCGCACGGAGGGGCAGAGGATGCTGAATGCTCCGAGGTCAGACCCAGGAAGGTGGAAGCTGAGTGAGCTGCGTGTCCTGAAGACAGGCTGCTCCCAGAAAGGCGACTGCCCCAGAGTCCTGCCTGGCTTCATGGGGAGCAGTTCCAGAGCATCGCCCAGGGACTCCGTGACAAGAACGAATCCGAGTAAGCAGTTCGTTGTAGCGATAACATGCCATTCCATCTCATATTTATTCACACGTTCATTCATACAAACACACACAGGTTCTGCAAGGTTGTGATCATAGTTACCAGCCTTAGAGTTGCTCATGCCAAGCCACTGGCCAGGTGGCCTGGACATGAGGAGGGAGCAGGGCCTTGTCAGATGCTCATCTGATGCTCCTGGAAGTTGGTTTGCAGAATCAGACCCCAAAGTTCTCACTTTCTAGAGTCTATTTTTACAGGAATTTCTTCCTATGCCAGCCTGTGGGATTGGCTTCATCACACTGTTGCTGAATCAATCGGCAGATGGCACATTCCTGACGGCTCCGTGCTGCCAGATGTTATCTTGTTCTTTAGTTCTCCCATCCTTGAGGCTGTTGGGTGGATCCCAGTCTGCCCTCCGGGGGTCCTCTGGTTATTTCCACTTGACCCCTTCTTCAGCCAATGGACACTGGATTCTTAGGCTGGCACCTCCCTGATCATTCAGTTATTATCCACACCAAGCATCCATCCACATACATCCTCTATCTCTATTTTAATCACAATTGTTAATACAACAAAAGGGCGGGGAGTCTCTGGGTGCTGTTTCTGTTGTTACAGAGTATTGCTTTGAGTCTCTCTCTGTGTGAATTGCTTTGAGAACAGACTCTGTCTTAGAATGTACTAACACAATTAGCAGCTTGCAGGTTTCACACAGAGAGGGAGAGAAACAGTACCAAAAACCAAGAGACCTCTTGATTAGTAATACCCTGGAATTTAAACTATGGGGAATCAAACTCATTTGTGATTTTAATACAGAACTTCTTTAATATGATCCAACACCGACAGTGATCATTTGGGAAAGCAGCTGTGCACCTAGGCAGAGTGGGTATGTCTATGCAAATGTGGTCAACTCCTGACAGATTGGGAGAGGTGTCCAAGTCTCTAAAAGGGTCCCCTGCCCTCCCCTCCTTTAACTTTCCCACGGATCAAAGATAGAGCTAACCAGGCTTCATTAGGAGCCTTTCTGTTCCGTTAACGAGCTCCATCAGAGCCGGGCTCACCGAGCAGCAGCGTTTCCACCCAGCCTGCTGCGACCTAAGAAGCACTGAGAAGCTGACCTACAGGGGTCACGGCAGAGAGGCGGGAGGCGGCTGGCAGGAGCAGTGGGGGACAGTGGGGGGCCGGCGGGAGGCACAGAGGAAGACCAGCAGGCGGGGTGGCCAGGCAGAGGAAGCCAGGTGCCTTCTTCCCTGGGTGGGAGGGGAACTCACACCGATGCGCCTCTGAACGCTGGGTCCTCGCTGACCAAAGCCAACCCCTGTGAGTGGGGTGTGCTGAGGGGGCAGAGGGCACGGGCCGGGCAGCGAGTTCTATGGGCCCTTGGTGCCTGGGGACCAGGAATATTCCTGGCCCAGGGCCCGGCTCCAGCAACGTTTGAGGCCGGGTCTCTCTCTCGGCCCCCGCCCTCCCCCCTGCGCGTCCCCTGGGTGATTTAAAATGGCCGGGACCCCCACCCACCTCGTGCCTGCTCGCTCCACGTGGCTACTGGCCCCTGAGCGGGGGGGGGTCTGTGTCCTGCCCCAAGCCCCACTGCGGCCAATGGGAAGCTGTGGGGCAGTGCCTAGGGGTAGCAGCACATGGAGACTTCCGGCCTGGCCTGGCTGGGAGCCCCAGGTAAACGCTGCACCCCTCCACCCCCTCCTAGAGCCTGCACCCCCTCCCTCCGGCCCCCAAACTCCTTCCCAGAGCCTGCACCCCCTCCCTCCACCCCCTCCCATTCCCAAACTCCCTCCCAGAGCCTGCACCCCCTCCGGCCCCAAACTCCCTCCCAGGGCCCGCACCCCCTCCCTCTGCACCCCCTCCGGCCCCAAACTCCCTCCCAGAGCCTGCACCCCCTCCCTCTGCACCCCCTCCGGCCCCAAACTCCCTCCCAGAGCCCGCACCCCCTCCCTCTGCACCCCCTCCGGCCCCAAACTCCCTCCCAGAGCCTGCACCCCCTCCCTCTGCACCCTCTCTGGCCCCCAAACTCCCTCCCAGAGCCTGCACCCCCTCCGGCCCCAAACTCCCTCCCAGGGCCCGCACCCCCTCCCTCTGCACCCCCTCCGGCCCCAAACTCCCTCCCAGAGCCCGCACCCCCTCCCTCTGCACCCCCTCCGGCCCCAAACTCCCTCCCAGAGCCTGCACCCCCTCCCTCTGCACCCTCTCTGGCCCCCAAACTCCCTCCCAGAGCCTGCACCCCCTCCGGCCCCAAACTCCCTCCCAGAGCCTGCACCCCCTCCCTCTGCACCCTCTCTGGCCCCCAAACTCCCTCCCAGAGCCTGCACCCCCTCCGGCCCCAAACTCCCTCCCAGGGCCCGCACCCCCTCCCTCTGCACCCCCTCTGGCCCCCAAACTCCCTCCCAGGGCCCGCACCCCTCCCTCTGCACCCCCTCTGGCCCCAAACTCCCTCCCAGGGCCCGCACCCCTCCCTCTGCACCCCCTCCGGCCCCAAACTCCCTCCCAGGGCCCGCACCCCCTCCCTCTGCACCCCCTCTGGCCCCAAACTCCCTCCCAGGGCCCGCACCCCTCCCTCTGCACCCCCTCTGGCCCCCAAACTCCCTCCCAGAGCCCGCACCCCCTCCCTCTGCACCCCCTCTGGCCCCAAACTCCCTCCCAGGGCCCGCACCCCCTCCCTCTGCACCCCCTCTGGCCCCAAACTCCCTCCCAGGGCCCGCACCCCCTCCCTCTGCACCCCCTCCCTCCACCCCCTCCCATCCCCAAACTCCCTCCCAGGGCCCGCACCCCCTCCCTCTGCACCCTCTCTGGCCCCCAAACTCCCTCCCAGAGCCCACACCCCCTCCCTCTGAACCCCCTGTGGCATCAAACTCCCTCCCAGGGCCTGCACCCCCTCCCTCTGCACCCCCTCTGGCCCCAAACTCCCTCCCAGGGCCCGCACCCCCTCCCTCTGCACCCCCTCCGGCCCCAAACTCCCTCCCAGAGCCTGTACCCGCACCTCCAGCCCAGAGCCTGCACCCCAGACTCCCTCCCAGAGCCCAGCCTCTCACCCCTTCTGCACCCAAACACCCTCCCAGAGCCTGCCCCCGTCCTGCACCGCAATCCCCAGCCCAGAGCCTGCACTCCAGACCCCCGCCCCTCACCCAAACCCCCTCCCAGAGCCTTAGGCAGGTGGGGGGCAGAGTTTGGGGGGTGGGCTCTAGGCGTTCTGGGCACCACCACCATTTCTGCAAGCCGGCCGCCCCTGGCAGAGGGGCACTGCCAAGGCACTGTTGGTTGTAGGACTTGGGCCCACGAGGCGGGAGGCTCTGCCCCGGGCTCTCTGCTCACAGCGTTGTGACTAGGAATCCCGCCTGGGGCATTTTCCCTCACCGGTGTCCCTCCTTTCATTCAGAGTTTCTTTTCTACACTCAGACTCTGTGCTTGCGAGAGGGGAGGTTTGGCTTCTCCGAGGCGCCTGGGGTGGGGTGTAATTGTCCCAGGGCCCTGGGGTGGGGCCCGAGCCGGGTCCGGGTTGTTTCGATGGACAGGAACCCGGCCCCGCTTGCTCCACCTGGCAGAAGGGTGACACGATGAGGAGTCTGGTGACCTTGGGGGTTGTGTGAAGGCCAGAAGAGGAGGGTTCGGGAAAGATTTAGAACCGAAGGGGTAGATGGGACCCTGGGCAGGATTTGTTGTGTTTAAACCATCCCAGACAGACGGCTCCAGCCCCGCTTTGAAAACTTCCGGTGCCGGAGTGTCCGCGACCTCCCGAGGCGCCCGTCCCATCGTCCTGCTGCTCTTACCGTTAGGGCATTTCTGTAGGACAGTTCATGGTTCGTTGTGGGGGGGCTGTGGGTCAGGCTTGAGGGCCACTGGCAGAGCTGACCTTGGGGGGGGCACCGGCAGAGCTGACCTGGGGGGGAGGGCACCGGCAGAGCTGGGGGGGGCGGGGTAGGGTGAGCAGGGGGCTGCGGGTCGGGAGTGAGGGGCACCGGCAGAGGTGAGGGGGGCGGGGCAGGGTGAGCAGGGGGCTGCGGGTCGGGAGTGAGGGGCACCGGCAGAGGTGAGGGGGGCGGGGCAGGGTGAGCAGGGGGCTGCGGGTCGGGAGTGAGGGGCACCGGCAGAGCTGGGGGGGCGGGGGCTGCGGGTCGGCAGTGAGGGGCACCGGCAGAGCTGAGGGGGGTGGGGCAGGTTGAGCAGGGGGCTGCGGGTCGGGAGTGAGGGGCACTGGCAGAGCTGGGGGGGCGGGGGCTGCGGGTCGGGAGTGAGGGGCACCATCAGAGGTGAGGGGGGCGGGGCAGGGTGAGCAGGGGGCTGCGGGTCGGGAGTGAGGGGCACCAGCAGAGCTGGGGGGGGGGCGGGGGCTGCGGGTCGGGAGTGAGGGGCACCGGCAGAGCTGTGGGGGGCGGGGGCTGCGGGTCGGGAGTGAGGGGCACTGGCAGAGCTGGGGGGGCGGGGCTGGGTGCAGGCCCTGCCAGGGCCTGTGCTCCCTCAAAACAGCCGAACGCTGTAGGAGACACAATTAAGTGATCTGCTGCTCCCAGCGCCCGAGGGGGGATGGGCCACCTGCACCCCTCTGTGTGTGTGTGTGTGGGGGGGTGTCCATGCAGCTCACCAGGGCGAGGGGCTGCCTGGAACAGGGTTTCCTTGAGGAGGACTCAGATCGCTGAGCCCAGGGCAGAGGGGGCTGGGGGGGGATCCAGGACAGGGGAGTTGGGGGAAGATGGTGTCTCCTCTGCCTCCTGCAACTGCTCCTCTCTGAGCCGTCAGCATGCCTGGTCCTCGTCAATCCCGCTTCGTTTTACTGCCCCCAGTCACTTACTGCAGGAAGCGCCGTCCACGGGGTGCAGTGCATCCCACCTCTGCCACCAGTTGTCACGGAGTGTGGGGCCGCTGCACCCCCCACTTCCTGCGATTCACCATGACTCTCAGCCAGCCAGTAAAACAGAAGGTTTATTAGACAGGAACAGTCTAAAACAGAGCTTGTAGGTACAGAAAACAGGAGCCCTCAGACGGGTCCATCTTCGGGGGTAGGGAGCCCAGACCCAGATTCTGTGCCTCCCTGCCCCCCTCTCCTCAGCCAGCTCCAAACTGAAACTCCTTCCAGCAGCCTCCCCCAGCCACACACCCCGGCTCCTTCTCCAGCCTTTGTCCAGTTTCCTGGGCAGAAGGTGTCACTGGGCCCCAACCCCCTCCTGGGCTCAGGTTACAAAGGGCAGCTGCCATCCTTCACGTGCTGGCCGTGGGCCGGAGGAGGGAGTATTACCCTGGGAATGTTGTATGGGAGTTTTACGAGTTTACTGTCTGCATCAATACTGAGGGTGGTGGGATATCAGGGTGTGACTTCACTGCGAGATGATCCTTGACTGGCTCCTCCCCGGAAACAATTCCCCTCTCGGATCAGCTAACCCCTGCCCAGCAAGCTGAGATCAGGGGTTGCTGCATCCCTACCGACAGCTGTTTTCCAACCAGCCTGGACTCACTAATCTGACTGTCCACCGGGTGCAGACAGGGTCGCACCCGCCGATAAGATGCTTCCCCTTGGGCCTCGCCGGTGGTGCTGGTCCCCAAAAAGGACGGGTCGATCCGGGTCTGTGTGGAGTATCGGAAGCTTAATGCCATCACTGTATCTGATGGCTACTCCATACCCAGGTCTGATGCACTCCTAGACAAGCTGGGGGGGGCTCGCTACCTTACCACTATGGATCTTACAAAGGGCTACTGGCAAGTGCCGCTGGATGCAGATGCCCGGCTGAAATCGGACTTTATCACCCCTCTGGGGCTCTATGAGTTCCTGACCCTGCCTTTCGGCCTCAAGGGAGCGCTGGCCACCTTCCAGCGCCCAGTGGATCAGCTACTGAGGGGGATGGAGAGTTTTGCCGTGGCGTATATTGATGAGATCTGTGTCTTTAGCCAGACCTGGGAGGACCATGTGTCCCAGGTTAAACAAGTGCTGAACTGACGCCAGGAGACAGGGCTGACCATAAAAGCTGAGAAGTGCAAGGTGGGGATGGCCGAAGTACCTTACCTGGGCCATTGGGTGGGGAGCGGCCGCCTAAAGCCGGAACCAGCCAAAGTGGAGATGATCAGAGACTGGCCCGCTCCCCACACCAAAAAGCAGGTCCAAGCCTTTATTGGGTTGGCAGGATACTATCGAAGATTTGTGCCCCACATTAGCGCCATAGCCACCCCCATCACTGAGTTGTGCAAGAAGGAGAAGCCAGACAAGGTGGTCTGGACCGAACAGTGCCAGAGGGCTCTCTTTGCGCTGAAGGAGGCTCTGGTCCGTGGCCCAGTGCTGGTAACCCCAGACTTTGACAAGCCCTTTGTGGTGTTCACCGATGCCTCCGACAGGGGACTGGGGGCGGTGTTAATGCAGAAGGATGAAAAGGGGGAGAGACACCCCATCGTGTACCTGAGCAAGAAGTTGCTACCTCGGGAGCAGAACTACGTGGCCATCGAGAAGGAGTGCCTGGCCATGGTGTGGGCCCTTAAGAAACTCCAGCCATATCTGTTTGGGTGACACTTCACCGTGTACACCGACCACTCCCCCCTGACCTGGCTACACCAGATGAAAGGAGCCAATGCCAAGCTCCTAAGGTGGAGCCTGCTCCTGCAGGATTATGATATGGAGGTGAAAATAACGAGGAGTCCTCGTGGCACCTGAGAGACTAACACATTTATTTGGGTGTAAGCTTTCATGGGCTAAAATCCACTTCATCAGATGCACGAAATGGAAAATACAATAAGAAGCTAAAAATATACAGCACATGAAAAGATGGGAGTTGCCTTACCAAGTGGGGGGTGGGGTGGTCAGTGCTAACGAGGCCAATTCAATTAGGGTGGATGTGGCCCATTCTTAACAGTTGACAAGAAGGGGTGAATATCAACAGAGGGAAAATTACTTTTTGTAGTGACCCAGCCACTCCCAGTCTTTATTCAGGCCTAATTTGACGGTGTCCAGTTTGCAAATTAATTCCAGTTCTGCAGTTTCTTGTTGAAGTCTGTTTTTGAAGTTTTTTTGTTAAAGAATGGCGACTTTTATGTCTGTTATTGAGTGACCAGAGAGGTTGAAGTGGTTTTTGAATGTTATAATTCTTGACATCTGATTAGTGTCCATTTATTCTTTTATGTAGAGACTGTCCAGTTTGGCCAATGTACATGGCAGAGGGGCATTGCTGGCACATGATGGCATATATCACATGGGTAGAAGTGCAGGTGAATGAGCCCTGATGGTATGGCTGATTTGGTTGGGTTCGATGATGGTGTCCCTTGAATAGATATGTGGACAGAGTTGGCAATGGGGTTTGTTGCAGGGGTTGGTTCTGGTGTTAGTGGTTCTGTTGTGTGGTGTGTGGTTGCTGGTGAGATTGGGGGGCTGTCTGTAAGCAAGGACTGGCCTGTCTCCCAAGATCTGTGAGAGTGATGGGTCGTCCTTCAGGATAGGTTGTAGATCCTTGATGATGCGCTGGAGAGGTTTTAGTTGGGGGCTGAAGGTGACGGCTAGTGGCGTTCTGTTACTTTCTTTGTTGGGCCTGTCCTGGAGTAGGTAACTTCTGGGTACTCTTCTGGCTCTGTCAGTCTGTTTCTTCACTTCCGCAGGTGGGTATTGTAGTTGTAAGAAAGCTTGACAGAGATCTTGTAGGTGTTTGTCTCTGTCTGAGGGGTTGGAGCAAATGCGGTTGCATCGCAGAGCTTGGCTGTAGACGATGGATCGTGTGGTGTGGTCTGGGTGAAAGCTGGAGGCATGCAGGTAGGTATAGCAGTCGGTAGGTTTCCGGTATAAGGTGGTGTTTATGTGACCATCGTTTATTAGTACCGTAGCGTCCAGGAAGTGGATCTCTTGTGTGGACTGGACCAGGCTGAGGTTGGTGGTGGGATGGAAATTGTTGAAATCAGGGTGGAATTCCTCAAGGGCTTCTTTTCCATGGGTCCAGATGATGAAGATGTCATCAATATAGCGCAAGTAGAGGAGGGGCGTTAGGGGACGAGAGCTGAGGAAGCGTTGTTTTAAGTCAGCCATAAAAATGTTGGCATACTGTGGGGCCATGCGGGTACCCATAGCAGTGCCGCTGATTTGAAGGTATACATTGTCCCCAAATGTGAAATAGTTATGGGTAAGGACAAAGTCACAAAGTTCAGCCACCAGGTTTGCCGTGACATTATCGGGGATAGTGTTCTTGACGGCTTGTAGTCCATCTTTGTGTGGAATGTTGGAGTAGAGGGCTTCTACATCCATAGTGGCCAGGATGGTGTTTTCAGGAAGATCACCGATGGATTGAAGTTTCCTCAGGAAGTCAGTGGTGTCTCGAAGGTAGCTGGGAGTGCTGGTAGCCTAGGGCCTGAGGAGGGAGTCTACATAGCCAGACAATCCTGCTGTCAGGGTGCCAATGCCTGAGATGATGGGGCGCCCAGGATTTCCAGGTTTATGGATCTTGGGTAGCAGATAGACTATCCCAGGTCGGGGTTCCAGGGGTGTGTCTGTGCGGATTTGTTCCTGTGCGTCTTCAGGGAGTTTCTTGAGCAGATGCTGTAGTTTCTTTTGGTAACCCTGAGGGGGGTCAGAGGATAGTGGCCTGTAGCATGTGGAGTTAGAGAGCTGCCTGGCAGCCTCTCGTCCATATTCCAACCTGTTCATGATGACGACAGCGCCTCCTTTGTCAATCGTTTTGATCCCGATGTCAGAGTTGTTTCTGAGGCTGTGGATGGCGTTGTTGTCATAACCATATAGCTAAGGGGAGCCTAGAATTCCTCCTTACCTGTAAGGGGTTAAGAAGCTCAAATAACCTGGTTGGCACCTGACCAAAAGGACCAATGGGGAAAGAAGATACTCTCAAATCTGGGCAGGGGAAGGCTTTGTTTGTGCTCTGTGTTGGGTGTGTTCTCTTGGGAAGCAGAGAAGCACCAGGTCAGAAAACTCCTTCCCCTATAAACCATCCTAAAGTGAGTCTCAATATTGGAGAAAGAGTAAGTAAATAGGGCAGGGCGCGCTAGATTACCTTTTGGTTTCAACTTGTGAATTTTCCCTGTGCGAAGAGGGAGGTTTATCCCTGTTTTTTGTAACTTTAAAGTTTTGCCCAGAGAGGAATCCTCTGTGTTTTGAATCTGATTACCCTGTAAAGTTACCTTCCACCCTGATTTTACAGAGGTGCTTCTTTTACTTTTTTTTTCTTTATAATAAAGTTCTGTTTTTTAAGAATCTGGTTTACCTATCTGGTTGGTAAATTATTCTCAAGCCTTCCCAGGAAGGGGGTGTAAGGGCTTGGGGGATATTTTGGGGGAACAGGAACTCCAAGTGGGCCTTTCCCTGATTCTTTGTCTAAATCACTTGGTGGTGGCAGCGTACCGTCCAAGGACAAAGGATTTGTGCCTTGGGGAAGTTTTTAACTTAAACTGGTAGAAATAAGCTTAGGCGGCTTTCATGCGGGTCCCCACATCTGTACCCTAGAGCTCAGAGTGGGGAGTGAATGCTGACAGTTGTGTTCAGCACAGCTGAGGTTGTGGGGAAGTGATGCTGGTCTCCACATGAAGGGGAGTGCCAACGTGATAGCGGATGAGTTGTCCCGGAGATTGGGGCCTGAACTTCCCCAGGTCACTGGTCGGAGTGACCCCACTCAGTTCAGTCTCGAAGCGGGGAGAGATGAGTATTAACCTGGGAATAGGTTTCAGAGGAACAGCCGTGTTAGTCTGTATTCGCAAAAAGAAAAGGAGTACTTGTGGCACCTTAGAGACTAACCAATTTATTTGAGCATGAGCTTTCGTGAGCTACAGCTCACTTCATCAGATGTATACCGTGGAAACTGCAGCAGAGGATGGGGGCCTGGGGCTGGGGCCAGGGTATGGAATTGGGGGGCTGGGATAGGGAGCTGGGGGCTGGGGCTGGGGGGCTGGGACAGAGGAGGGGGATGGATTTGGGGGGCTGGGATAGGGAGCTGGGGGGTGGGGATGGAGTTGGGGGATCGGGGCTGGGGGGCTTTTCCTTGGCTCTCAGATTCGTGCTGTTGCATTGTTGCCATCAGCCTGGGAATAGTGCATGGGACTTTTAAGAATTTACTGTCTTCTGCTAACATGGGGCGTGCCTCAGTTTCCCTGGGGTACTGCACCAATACGAGATGGGGATGGGAAACAAGGCAGTGACTTCACTGAGGGATGACACTTGATGGCCAGCACATGAAGGATGGCGGCTGCCCTTCATAACCTGAGCCCAGGAGGGGGTTGGGGCCCGGTGACACCTTCTGCCCAGGAAACTGGACAAAGGCTGGAGGAGGGGCCAGGGTTGTGGCTGGGGGAGGCAGCAGGAAGGTGTTTCAGTTTGGAGCTGGCTGGGGAGATGGGGGGAGGCCCAGAACCAGGGACTGGGCTCCCTACCCCCCTAGATGGACCTGACTGAGGGGTCCTGTTTTCTGTAACTACAAGCTCTGTGTTAGACCATGTTCCTGTCATCTAATAAACCTCTGTTTTACTGGCTGGCTGAGAGTCACGGTGAACCCCAGGAAGTGGGGGGTGCAGGGCCCTGACTCCCCCACACTCTGTGACAGGGATGGAGTTGAGGGATCTGGGCTGGGGGGCTGGGACAGGGGATGGGGATGGAGTTGGGGGGCTGTGATAGAGAGCTGGGGGGGAAGGGGGTATGGAGTTGGGGGCTTTGGGCTGGGGGAATCGGGGGTGGGAATGGCGTTGGGGGTCTGGGATAGGGAGCTGGGGGCTGGGAGGTGGGGATGGAGTTGGGGGGCTGGGACAGAGGATGGGGGCCTGGGGCTGGGGCCAGGGTATGGAATTGGGGGGCTGGGATAGGGAGCTGGGGGCCTGGGGCTGGGGGGCTGGGACAGAGGAGGGGGATGGATTTGGGGGGCTGGGATAGGGAGCTGGGGGGTGGGGATGGAGTTGGGGGATCGGGGCTGGGGGCTGGGGGGCTTTTCCTTGGCTCTCAGATTCGTGCTGTTGCATTGTTGCCATCAGTCGCTAGCTGGGAGCCCCCGGCGCGCGGGACGGGAGCCGTGCCGGGGGCAGCTGGGCTTGGCCACGGGCCATGGTGCAGCTCGGCCCAGTGGGGCAGTGAATTCGGAGCAGGCCAGGGGCCTGAGGGCCAGGTGGTGCCAGGGACGGGGCGGGGCGAGACCCCAAACCCTCTGGGGCTGAGCCAAGCCCCGACCCCTCGTGAGCCCCGGGGGAAGGGGGGCGGCTTTGGGCCGCTCGCTGGGCTGAGTCCCGGCACCGCCCCAGCCAGTGGGATGGGGTCGGACCCACGGGAAGCCCCTAGCCACGTAGGGCCCAGATGGGGAGCAACCCGCCTCCCCCAGCCCCCGGCCCAGCCCAGGCCGCAGTGAGCGAAGAAACGCTGCCAGCGAGCGGGGAGCCGTGGGGTGACACCCCGCGGGGCCTTCCCGGACCGATCAGCAAAGCGGGCTGGTGCCCAAGGGAACTGCAGCCCCCTGGGCTCTGGGCGCCCAACTCCCTCGGGCCAGCGTGAATAGTCCAGCGCGACTCTCCCTGTTCGAGACTAAAACAGGGGCTGGGCAGACCATGGCGCACCCATCCCCGCTAGCGGCCTGCGCCGGCCCCCCCACGATGCCAGGAGGGAGCTCTCCGAGCCGCCGCGACCTCCCTCATCCGCAGAGCAGCCGTGCCCACGGGATGGCACCAGACACCAGCGCTCGGAAGGAGCCGCCCTGGGTTTTAAAACCTTCTTTCCAGCCCAGCTCTGGAGAGAGCAGGGGAGGCTGTGAGCAGCCGGGCTAAGCGCCGGGCGCACCCGGCCTGTGGCTTCGAAGAAAGGCCCTGAGCCCCGGGCACACAGAGGCTGACGCCCGCTCGTCTCGCTCTTAGATCCATACGGCCGGGAATCGGGTGATGCCACAAGGGCTCCGGACGAAACCGCCGCCGTCCCTAGGAGACGTGGCCCCGGGTGCAGACCCCGGGTGACTGGCCTTCCAGCGGGCGGCTTTGAAGCCAGCTCGTGATTTTCCAGCTCCGACTCAGCGCGGAGCGGATGGCGCTTGGCCGATGAATCTGTTTCCAACGCGGCCCCCGCCAAGGAGCGCAGCGGGATAGCGAAGAGCCGAGCCTGACAGGGCCTCGGCAAGGCCACAGCTGGACCAGGCTGCAAGCTCCAGGCCCCGGGGAAAGCAGGGGGTTCCCTGGCTGCCCCCAGCGTCGCTCCTGGAAGGGCTTGACTGGGCGTGAGCCGGCCCCGCACCCAAAACAGCAGTGTCGGGGGAGGAGGCCTGGGACTCCTTGTGCCTCGCCCCAGTGACAGGGAATGAAGCAGGGCCCAGGGACCCTCGGCCGATTCCCCGGCCCAGGGTCGAGGGCCCACTTCCCCCAGGCGAATTCAGCTGGGCCGCGAGCCAGGCATTTACAAGCCAGGGCTGGAGAGCAGATGTCTCGTGTCTCTTGGTGGCTGTATTACCCTGGAACTGAACCGCCCCTCTGCTCAGCGCCTCTCGCTGGCAGGGCAGGTCCTTCCAGCAGCAGCCCCGGCTGAGCCCAGCCCATTGTGCTGGGCGCTGGACACAGGCTTCAGGAGAGGCCCCAGTGTGCTCATCACCTCCAGAGCTAAGTGACTCACCCAGGGGCACCTAGCAGGGCAGTAGCAGAGCTGGGACAACACCCGATTCCCAGGGCAGGGCTCCGCCCATTGTTCCCAGCTTCTCCCTGCGTCTCCTCTCGGCCTCGCTCAGACAGTGCCGGGAAACGTCCCTTCCTTCCGTGCGCTCCTCCGAACGCCCGTCCCCCCTCGGCTAGGCTGGGCTGCGTTTCCCACGCCTGCCCAGGGACCGGGCCTGTGCCGGCCGAGAGCATGAATGGGGCCTGGACGCCGGGTCCCCGGGTCTCCAGGTCCCCACCAGAGCAGGCCAGGCTGTCCCAGGGCTGGCGCTTCTCCAGCCGGAGCCGGGCCGTAGGTGCCTGGCTACAGTCGCTGCGTCAGGCCTGGCTGGATGCACGGGAGCCGCGCTGGCTGGGGACAGGCCAATGGGCCCTTCTGGCCTTCATGCCCCTGTGGATGCCACCGGCCGGTGGGGGCCTCGGGATCCCGGCCCATAAGCCCCCGGTGCCCACGCGAAGGGCTCAGCCTGGGTATACCCCTCTCCAGCTCACACGCAGACCTGCCACGTGCTGACACGGGTTCAACACAGCCTCACATGTGTGCCCCACGGCCCAGCGCAGGTCTCCAGCCCCGGTGCCTGCACCCCCGCTTCTCCCACGAACCAGAGCCCCCCAGCCCAGACGCCCGTCAGTGCCTGTCACCCACAGAGCCAGCACCAGCTGCTGGGGGCTGGGGGGGAGCCCCCATGGCCACTGCTGTAATAACCAGCCCCCAGGGGATCCAGCCTCCTGCCCCCATCCCTCTGTGCTGGCCAGGCTGGTACACGTGAGCCAAGCATGTCTGCAGTAGGGAGGGCCCCTGTGCGCTGGCAGATGCCCCAGGCTGTGCTTTGCATCCTGGCTAATCAGAGCTGAAATCCCCGGTGACGGGAAGCAGGCGGCCAGGGGCAGAGACGGAGAGAACAGAGCCGCCAGCAGCCTCCCAGCCCCCAAGGAGCAATTGCTGCAGGGGCATAAGGCGGTGGGTGTCGGTGCCCGAGGGGTCCTGGCCAGAGCTGTCTGTTAGTGTTCGGTGTATCGCAGTAGGACCTAGATGCGCCCCACAGCGCCAGGTGCTGGACATCCCCCTGCGGCGAGCGATGGCCCCCTGGGGAGCCAGCCCAAAGGGAAACTGGGGCATGGAGCCTCAACGGGAGAGCTGGGAACAGGTGCTTGTGTGCTAGGTGCCACCCCAGGGCCTCCCCCACTAGCCTGCCCTGCTCCTGGGGCACCCCGTGGGGCACTTGCTCGGCCGCGTCACTGGCCAGAGCCCACGGGAGAGACCCAGATGAGCCCCTTGAATAGCCCCCAACAGGGCGGCACCCATCTGGGCTGCGGCGGCATGGCCCCTGCTGCCCAGCATGGGAAGTGGCAGGCGGATCCTGGACAGGCTCAGCCAGGCCTGGCTACCCCGGGTGGGAGGCCCCCGCAGGGCCTGCCTGGTGCCCAGGTCCCTGCCCAGGGGGCTGCCCGTCCTGTGGGGTCGGGGTGCCATACCGGCATCCGAGGGCTCTGAGCTTGTCTGCACTGCCTCAGGGGTGTGGGGGGAGCGGGGGTGGGGGGGGCGTGCAGCTCCCTTGCTGCAGGTTAGCACCAAATCCCTGGCCTGGAGCGTGACAGCAGAAGCTGCCTGCCAACCCTCACTGAGGGGTTCCCGTGGGGCTGGGCGACAGGAGGCAACAGGGCAATGAGCTGGGGGGCAGGGCTCCCACTGGGGTTGGCTAAAGGACATACAGGGCAGCCAGGACTCCTGGGTTCTCTTCCTGGCAGAGGAGCAGTGAGCTCTGGTGGTCCGAGTGGGGCAGGGCAGTGGTTCCAGGTGTGGCTCTGAGAGGGGAGGGGGATCTGGTGGCCAAGGCAGGGGACTCCTGGGTTCTACTCCCAGCTCCGGGAGACAAGTGAGCACTAGGGATGTGCTGACGAGTGGCCTGGGCAAACTGCCACCCCACTGTATGCCTCAGTTTCCCCACCCATACCGTGGGGATAATGATCCCACCTTGCCCCTGCGGATGACTGCTTGCCCAGTTGTTTGAGATGCGTGGCTAGGCAGGGGCAGCTGCAATTCCCCCAGACCTCGGGACAGGAAAGGCAGAGACATCCCCCGTGACCGGCCCGAGGGCCCAGAGCCAGTGGTGCCGGGAGCCCGGAGTTTCCTGCCATTCAGTGCCGGGGGCTCAGCACGGAGGCTGCCCTGGAGGCACCAGCACGTGGCGGGAAGGCTCTGGAGCAGGACGGGTGACCTGGGCGCTGACGGCAGTAGCCACAAGGCAGGTGTTGCCGCGCGGGCGGGAAAAGCCCCGGGCCCAGCCCAGGGAGCTGAGCTCGCCCAGAGCCCGGCGCAGATGGCGGCTGGCCTGGAGGAGCTGGCAACATGCCGAGGGTTATACGCTGGGGAAACAGCTGCTCTCCTCCCAGCCTTAGCTGGCCGGGGAGCCCGACTGGGAGCTCGCTAAGCAGGGCCCGGCTCTCGCTGGGTCTCTGCTCCGTGCCCAGCACGATGGGGCCCTGGCCTCAGCTGGGACCTCCAGGTGCTGCAGCAACGGGACCTGGCCCAGGGCCAGTCCCAAGCGGGGGTCAGTGAAGAAGAAACGCTGATATTTTAACTGGCGCCTAGTGGGCAAAGCACTGGGCTGGGACCCAGGAGTCCTGGGATCAAGACCCGGCTCTACCAGCGACTGCCCCCCTCTGTGCCTCAGTTCCCTATCTGTAAAATGGGGATAATTACTCTGACCTCCTTGGTGAAGTGCCCCTCTCTGCAGCGGTACCTCCCTGACTGTCAGGAGAGAACCACTGGGGCTGGCCTGAGAATTGCTCCTACCCCAGGGTTTTGGTTCAGTGCCCCTGGAGCAGATTCACCCAGCGTGGGGGTCACTGTGGCTGCTGAATAGGAATGTTACAGGAGCCAGCAGGGAGCTGAGCAGGAGCGGGACGCTGGGCATGCACACACATGCACACAGACCCACACACTTATGCACACGCAAGATCCACGCGCACGCAGGCCCTGTCCCAGCGAGTTACCATCTCAGCTCCCCAGAGGGCCTGTGGGCCCTGCACTGAGAGAATAGGAGAGGAGAGGCCGTAGTGCATCATGGGAGATGTAGTCGGACAGGGGACCCCAGCTTATGGAGGCGAACGGGGGCACCAGGCACCGGAACTGCAGCTCCCATGAGGCACTGCTGCAGCATGGCCGAAGAGAAGTATTTCGGTATTCAACTTTTTGCCGGAAAAAAAATTCTGCAGGGGAAACGCCACATTCCTGAGCGTTTCTAGGGGACTTGCAAGCCACTGCCCACGGTTAGCACAGCTGGACTGGCAGGGGGCACCATTTCAGATTTTGGTGGGGGGCAACTTTAACTGTGATTCCAGGGGTACTTAGGCACTTGAAAACTCTAGTTTTTTTTGGCAGATAACTTAGCAATTAGCTGACAGGAGCCCTGGATCTCATTCCTATATAAAAGAAAGAAAATTAAATAAGTATTATACCCACTCAGCTCGAACACTAACATGTTTTGACATCTTGTGGCAAGCCACTTAAGGGACACTGGTTAGGTTTAAAATTTTAATGCCTATTCTTACTTTGTTACTAACTCTCAGAGTTGAGAGGGACCCTGTCAGGACTCCTGGGTTCTATGTCAGCTCTGGGAGGGGAGGGGGGTCTAGTGGGTTACAGCATCGGGCCGATACATCTGGGTTCTATATAAGAACATAAGAGCGGCCACTCTGGGTCAGACCAAAGGTCCATCTAGCCCAGTATCCTGTCTGCTGACAGGGGCCAATGCCAGGTGCCTCAGAGGGAATGAACAGAACAGGTCATCATCAAGTGATCCATCTCCTGTCACCCATTCCCAGCTTCTGGCAAACAGAGGCGAGGGACACCATCCCTGCCCATTCTGGCTAATAGCCATTGATGGACATATCCTTCATGAATGTATCTAGTTCTTTTTTGAACCCTGTTATGGTATTGGCCTTCACAACATCCTCTGGCCAGGAGTTCCACAGGTTGACTGTGCGTTGTGTGAAGAAATACTTTCTTCTGTTTGTTTTAAACCTGCTGCCTATTAATTTCACTTGGTGACCCCTGGTTCTTGTGTTATGAGAAGGAGTAAATAACACTTCCTGATTTACTTTCTCCACACCAGTCATGATATTATAGACCTCTGTCATATCCCCCCTTAGTCGTCTTTTTTCCAAGTTGAAAAGTCCCAGTCTTGTTAGTCTCTCCTCATATGGAAGCCGGTCCATATCCCTAATCCTTTTTGTTGCCCTTTTCTGAACCTTTTCCAATTCTAATATATCTTTTTTGAGATGGGGTGACCACATCGGCAAGCAGTATTCAAGATGTGGGTGTAGCATGGATTTATAGAGAGGCGACATGATATTTTCTGTCCTATTATCTATCCCTTTCTTAATGATTCCCAGCATTCTGTTCGCTTTTTTGACAGCCGCTGCACATTGAGTGGATGTTTTCACAGAACTGTCCACAAGGACTCCAAGATCTCCTTCTTGAGTGGTAACAGCTAATTTAGACCCCATCATTTTATAGGTTTAGTTGGGATTGTGTTTTCCAATGTGCATTACTTTGCATTTATCAACATTAAATTTCATCTGCCATTTTGTTGCCCAGTCACCCAGTTTTGTGAGATCCTTGTGTAGCTCTTCGCAGTCTGCCTGGGTCTTAACTATCTTGAGTAATGTTTTATCATCTGCAAATTTTGCCACCTCACTGTTTACCCCTTTTCCCAGATCATTTATGAATATGTTGAATAGGACGTGATCGTTCCCCTCTATTGGACATTGGTGAGGCCTCATCTGGAGTACTGGGTCCAGTTTTGGGCCCCACACTACAAGAAGGATGTGGAAAAATTGGAAAGCGTCCAGCGGAGGGCAACAAAAATGATTAGGGGGCTGGAGCACATGACTTATGAGGAGAGGCTGAGGGAACTGGGATTGTTTAGTCTGCGGAAGAGAAGAATGAGGGGGGGATTTGATAGCTGCTTTTAACTACCTGAAAGGTGGATCCAAAGAGGACGGATCTAGACTGTTCTCAGTGATAGCAGATGACAGAACAAGGAGTAATGGCAAAAAGAAAAGGAGGACTTGTGGCACCTTAGAGACTAACCAATTTATTTGAGCATAAGCTTTCATGAGCTACAGCTCACTTCATCGGATGCATACTGTGGAAAGTGTAGAAGATCTTTTTATATACACACAAAGCATGAAAAAATACCTCCTCCCACCCCACTCTCCTGCTGGTAATAGCTTATCTAAAGTGATCACTCTCCTTACAATGTGTATGATATGAACGTTATAATTCTTGACATCTGATTTGTGTCCATTTATTCTTTTACGTAGAGACTGTCCAGTTTGACCAATGTACATGGCAGAGGGGTAACAAAGCCCGTTGCCAACTGTGCCCACATATCTATTCAGGGGACACCATCACAGGACCTAATCACATCAGCCACACGATCAGAGGCTCGTTCACCTGCACATCCACCAATGTGATATATGCCATCATGTGCCAGCAATGCCCCTCTGCCATGTACATTGGTCAAACTGGACAGTCTCTATGTAAAAGAATAAATGCACACAAATCTGACATCAGGAATCATAACATTCAAAAACCAGTCGGAGAATACTTCAATCTCTTTGGTCACTCGATTACAGACATGAAAGTTATGATATTACAACAAAAAAACTTCAAATCCAGACTCCAGCGAGAAACTGTTGAATTGGAATTCATTTGCAAATTGGATACAATTAACTTAGGCTTGAATAGAGACTGGGAGTGGCTAAGTCATTATGCAAGGTAACCTATTTCCCCTTGTTTTTTCCTACTCCCCCCCCCCCAACTCCTCAGACGTTCTTGTTAAACCCTGGATTTGTGCTGGAAATGGCCCACCTTGATTATCATACACATTGTAAGGAGAGTGGTCACTTTAGATAAGCTATTACCAGCAGGAGAGTGGGATGGGGGGAGGTATTTTTTCATGATTTGTGTGTATAAAAAGATCTTCTACACTTTCCACAGTATGCATCCGATGAAGTGAGCTGTAGCTCACGAAAGCTGATGCTCAAATAAATTGGTTAGTCTCTAAGGTGCCACAAGTCCTCCTTTTCTTTTTGTGAATACAGACTAACACGGCTGTTACTCTGAAACAAGGAGTAATGGTTTCAAGTTGCAGTGTAGGAGGTCTAGGGTGGATATTAGGAAACACTGTTTCACGAGGAGGGTGGTGAAGCACTGGAATGCGTCACCTAGGGAGGTGGTGGAATCCCCTTCCTTAGAGGTTTTTAAAGCCCGGCTTGACAATGCCCTGGCTGGGATGATTTAGTTGGGGTTGGTCCTGCTTGGAGCAGGGGGTTGGACTGGATACCTCCTGAGGTCCCTTCCAGCCCTGATATTCTATGATTCTATGACTGGTCCCAGAACAGACCCCTGGGGGACACCACTATTTATCTCTCCATTCTGAAAACTGACCATTTATTCCTACCCTTTGTTTCCTGTCTCTTATCTGGAGTGTCTGGCAATGTTTTCAGGATCATCTCAGGATCCTTAATTTAATTTAATGCCAAGCCTTTTGTTATCTTAATCACCCTGCCTCTGTGTATAAACAAACTCCCTGCCGCAGTTGTGTTCCCATAACCCGGCCTGCTTTCAAATCCCAGCTGTGACTTCCTGCCCCACCCACGGCCTCCTCTCCGCTTCCCATCTCCCCTGCCCACCGAGGCAAAGGGGGTAAAGCAGAGAGGCTGCAAAGGGCCACTGGAAGTGCCAGGCACTGCACTGTCCCGACGGGCGACTGGCAGTAGCTGCCGCTGGGTTTATGCTGGGGGGGGGGGGGTGTCTCTGCAGTTAGAGCCCTCAGCCACCAACCATCCTGCAGCACTGCATGAAAGAGGCTCAGTCGCGTCCTCAGCATTTTAAATACGGGGAAACTGAGGCACAAAGGGGCGACTTGTGCAGGGGCAGATGATAAAAGAATCAGGAACAGAACCCAGATGTCCTGACCCCCACCTCAGTGGCTGCTCACGCTGCCTCCTGGCCAGGCTGTTTGGGCGGGCAGGGGTTGGCTTGCAGCCAGCATTCCTCCTGGGCCCCACCCCAAACACATGGGGGCCGGGCCCTGGTACAGCCACGTGCCTCACTGAGCCCTAGGAACCTGCCCAGCATCACGCAGGGGTCAGAGGCCGTCGCCACAGTCAGGAGAGACCAGGCTGGAGGGCTGGGCTCGGACCTGAGGCACCCAACCCCCAGCACCCTACTGCAAACAGGGCTCCTCCCTGCCCCACAGCTGCCCCTGCCAGCGCCGGGGCTACGGGACCGGGGCTCCGGCAAGCATGGCTCTGCGCTGGCGGCCAGGCCCGCTAGCGGCATGTGCTGGTGCGGGGTTGAGGAAGGTGCCAAATGCCCCTTCCCCCAGGGGCTTCTCCTCTCCCGGAGCGCAGCGGGGCTCCCACATGTCCACGTGCCCCTTGCCACGGTCAGTCCCCAGCCCAGCCTGCCCGGGGTCCCTGGCACCGCTCAGCCAGGCCTCCTGCCCTGCTCCTGGGGTCCCTCGCCCTCTTCACCCCAGGCAGGGGCTCTATCCCAGGGACCCTACAGACAGTGGCTGAGCTTGCCCTGCCTGAGCACCCCCCACGGGTGTGTCACACCCTGCCACACTCCCCCCATCCTCCCATGGGTGTGTCACACTCTGACCCCTGCTCCCCATGGGTGTGTCATACCCTGCCACACTCTCCCAACCTCCCATGGGAGTGTCACACTCTGACCCCCTGCTCCCTATGGGTGTGTCATACCCTGCCACACTGCCCCCATCCTCCCATGGGTGTGTCACACTCTGACCCCCTGCTCCCTATGGGTGTGTCATACCCTGCCACACTGCCCCCATCCTCCCATGGGTGTGTCACACTCTGACCCCCTGCTCCCTATGGGTGTGTCACACCCTGCCACACTGCCCCCCATTTCCCATGGGTGTGTCACACCCTGCCACACTCCCCCCATCCTCCCATGGGTGTGTCACACTCTGACCCCCTGCTCCCCATGGGTGTGTCATACCCTGCCACACTCCCCCCATCCTCCATGGGTGTGTCACACTCTGACCCCCTGCTCCCTATGGGTGTGTCACACCCTGCCACTCTGCCCCCTGCTCCCCACTGGTGTGTCACACCCTGCCACACTCCCCCCATCCTCCCATGGGTGTGTCACACTCTGACCCCCTGCTCCCTATGGGTGTGTCACACCCTGCCACACTCCCCCCATCCTCCCATGGGTGTGTCACACTCTGACCCCCTGCTCCCTATGGGTGTGTCACACCCTGCCACACTCCCCCCATCCTCCCATGGGTGTGTCACACTCTGACCCCCTGCTCCCTATGGGTGTGTCACACCCTGCCACACTGCCCCCCATTCCCCACAGGTGTGTCATACCCTGCCACAGTCCCCCAACTTCCCATGGGTGTGTCACACTCTGACCCCCTGCTCCCCACAGGTGTGTCACACCCTGCCACGCTGCCCCTACCTCCCATGGGTGTGTCACACTCTGGCCTCCTGCTCCCCACGGGTGTGTCAATGAGTCCCCATCCTGCTCCCCACATGTGTGTAAAACACTGCCCCCCATTCCCTGTGGGTATGTCACACCATGCCACCCGGCTGCCCCCACAGGTGTAACAGGTGGCTGCGGGTCAGGAGTGAGGGGCACCGGCAGGGTTGGGGGGGCAGGGCTGGGGTAAAGGGGGGATGCAGTTCGGGAGTGAGGGCACCGGCAGGGCTGGGGTAAAGGGGGCTGCGGGTCGGGAGTGAGGGGGTACTGGCAGGGCTGGGGGCCAGGGCTGGGGTACAAGGGGGCTGTGGGTCGGGAGTGAGGGGCACCGGCAGGGCTGGGGCACAAGGGGGCTGCGGGTCGGGAGTGAGGGGCACTGGCAGGGCTGGGGTAAAGGGGGCTGCGGGTCGGGAGTGAGGGGGTACTGGCAGGGCTGGGGGGCAGGGCTGGGGCACAAGGGGGCTGCAGGTCGGGAGTGAGGGGCACCGGCAGGGCTGGGGTAAAGGGGGCTGCGGGTCGGGAGTGAGGGGGTACTGGCAGGGCTGGGGGGCAGGGCTGGGGCACAAGGGGGCTGCAGGTCGGGAGTGAGGGGTACTGGCAGGGCTGGGGGGCAGGGCTGGGGCACAAGGGGGCTGCAGGTCAGGAGTGAGGGGCACCGGCAGGGCTGGGGCACAAGGGGGCTGCAGGTCGGGAGTGAGGGGCACCGGCAGAGCTGGGGGGCAGGGCTGGGGCACAAGGGGGCTGCAGGTCGGGAGTGAGGGGCACCGGCAGGGCTGGGGGGCAGGGCTGGGGCACAAGGGGGCTGCAGGTCGGGAGTGAGGGGCACCGGCAGAGCTGGGGGGCAGGGCTGGGGCACAAGGGGGCTGCAGGTCGGGAGTGAGGGGCACCGGCAGAGCTGGGGGGGGGCGGGAGGCTCCTGCAGTTCAGGTGTCTCCTCCCATCACTTCCCAGCCCCGCCGCTGCCGGGGGATCCCGGCTGGGCCCCCCCCGGAGCCGCCCCCGCCTCGCAGGGCGCCCCCGCCAGGGCGGGGCCCGGGGCGTCTCCGCGCCGCCTCAAGACGGGCCGGGCCCCTCCCGCGCCGGCCGGGAGCGCTGCGGAGCCGCGAGCCCGGAGCGGGGCCAGACACTGCGGAGCCGAGCCGGACCGGACCGGACCGGACCCTGCCGGAGCCAGGTGAGGGGGCGGGTCCGTGCGGGGCGGGGGGCTCCTGGCCTGGGCCGCGCTGCCCCGGCTCGATCCTGCGGGTCGAGGCACCGCTCGGCTCCGCACAGAGCTACACACATCGCCCCCCCCGCAGAAACACACACATCGCCCCCCCCGCACACACACACATCGCCCCCCCCGCAGAAACACACATCGCCCCCCCCGCAGACACACACATCGCCCCCCCCGCAGAAACACACATCGCCCCCCCCGCACACACACACATCGCCCCCCCCGCAGAAACACACATCGCCCCCCCCGCACACACACACATCGCCCCCCCCGCACACACACACACATCGCCCCCCGCACACACACACATCGCCCCCCGCACACACACACGTCGCCCCCCCGCACACACACACGTCGCCCCCCCGCAGACACACACACATGGCCCCCCCCGCAGACACACACATGCCCCCCCCCCCCGCACACACACACATGCACCATCTGGCTCCCGCTCCCCACTGTGGGGGGCTCCCAGGGAGGGACGTCGGGGGTCGGAGGTTTCACTGCCTCACCCTGTTCCCCCCCCCCCCCCCCCGCCCCAGGCCAGAGCACTGTCCCTCCCAGCCCTGCGGGAGGGGCCTGGCCCCATGGGTGCCCCCGGGGTATTGGCCACCCAGGCTGTGTAAACCCCTTCCGGCTGCCATCAGACACTGTCCAGCTGTCTGTCTGTCTGTCTGTTGGGAGCTGGGGGCGGGGGGGGTCTGTCTGTCTGTCTGTCCCCTGGGGGTCCAGAGCCCCTGCCCACCCCAGCCCATTGCAGGTCGCTGGGCTCCCTCCTGGCACAGCGCCCAAGGGAGGATGCCACATGACAGCAGCGTGGAGCCGACTTGCCCACCCTGGTGGGGGCTCTCCTGGCCCTATCGGGGGCTCTGCCCCCCCCCCATGAATGGATCTGGGCATCTCCCTTCCAGCAATCCCCTAAATCAGCCCCCTGTGGTGCCCGCTAGGCTTCCCCGCCCTGCCCTGCTGGGACCTCGCCTCCAGCCCGCCGGCGCCCTGTTCCCCTCTACCTCCCACTCGCCCTCGGCACCCCTGCAGGAGGGCCCCTGGTGCCACCCGTGTGGCTGGGGCATGCGGGGGGCGCTGGGATAGGTGATGGGGTGGGCTCTGCTCGGGCACCTGGGAGCAGGGGGCCTCAGGCATCCGGGGCAGTACGCTTGGCAGGGCCACGCGCGGATGCTGAGCTGCTAGGATTCCCGGGGGCATCAGACTTGGCTCCGGGGGGCACTGGGAGCGGCTTGGGCACATGGGGCAGGGGACCTGGGGGCGGCTCGGGTATGTGGGGGCTGCCGGGCGTGGCTTGGACCTGCGGGGAGGGGCTGGGCATGGGTCGGGCACATGGCGGCCTGGCGGCGAGCTGGGGCCCGCATGGTGCGCTGCCCTCGTGCTGCCCTCCCCAGCTCTTGCTCCCTGTCTTGGCCCAGGCTGGGGACGCTGTGAGCAGAGTGTCCTGCCCCCGGCGCAGCCGCTGCCCGCCGGCCAGGAGCAGAGGATGGAGGAGCTGCTGAAGCTCACGTACCTGAATGTCTCGGAGCGGCTGAGCCTGCCCTGGGAGCAGGGCGGGCCGTGCGGCCCCTCGGTGGGGAACAGCACCGTCCTGGTGGTGGCCTACAGCGCCCTGCTGGCCGTGGGGCTGGTGGGGAACCTGTGCCTCCTCTGCGTCGTCGCCCGGCACAAGGAGATGAGGAACGTCACCAGCATCTTCATTGCCAACCTGGCCTGCTCCGACCTGCTGATGAGCATGGTGTGCCTGCCCGTCACCGTCATCTACACCCTCATGGACCGCTGGGTGCTGGGCGAGCTCCTATGCAAGGCCAGCCCCTTCGCGCAGTGCGTCTCCGTCACCGTCTCCATCCTCTCGCTGGCCTGGATCGCCCTGGAGCGGCACCAGCTCATCGTCAACCCCACCGGCTGGAAGCCGGGGGCCACCCACGCCTACCTGGCCGTGAGCGTCACCTGGCTGGTGTCGGGCTGCGTCTCCCTGCCCTTCCTCGCCTTCAGCGTCCTGACGGACGAGCCCTTCCGCAACCTCAGCCTGCCCTTCGACGCCTTCGCCGGCCACCTGGTGTGCGTGGAGAAGTGGCCGTCGGACGGGCACCGCCTGGCCTACACCACCGGGCTGCTGTTCGGCCAGTACTGCCTGCCCCTGCTGCTCATCCTGGCCTGCTACGGCCGCATCTTCCTGCGGCTGCGTCGCCGGCGGGACATCCTGGAGCGGCCCACGCAGGGGCCCCGGGCCGCCAGCCACCGGCGGGTCAGCGTCCTGCTGGCCTGCCTCGTCGCCGCCTTCGCCGTGTGCTGGCTGCCCCTGACCGTCTTCAACGCCCTGTACGACTGGGCCCCCGAGGCCATCTCCGGCTGCCACCACGACCTGCTCTTCTCCCTCTGCCATCTGGCGGCCATGGCCTCCACCTGCATCAACCCCGTCCTCTATGGCTTCCTGAACACCAACTTCCAGCAGGAGCTCAAAGCCTTGCTCCACCGCTGCAGCTGCGCTGGGGAGACGGACACGTACGAGAGCGTCCCCCTGTCCACCGTCAGCACCGAGGTCTCCAAGGCCTCGCTGCGCAGCGGGGGGGTCGCCACCGACGCCTGACAGGGGGCTTCCCCCAGCGCCTGGTGCCAGGAGCAGAGCCCGCCGTAGCCTTGCCCGGCGGGCGGGGGGATGCTGCTGTGCTGTAGGCACTCTCTGCCTGTCTAGGGCAGCCCCCCGCCCCTCCCTCGGGCACAGCTCAGATCCAGAGGGAGCCTGGGAGTGAGCTCTGGGGAATCCCACAGAAACTGACCACGGGAAGTCCTGGGCTCTGTTCCCTGCGGAGCCACTTACTCAGTCTCCAATTTTCAGCCTGGTGATTCTCCGAGTGGCCTGAGGCACCCCAGGGATGCAGGAGCAGTGGGTGTCTGACTGCCCCAGATGGCCCAGTGCTGGTGCCTTGGCCCAGCTCCATAGATGGGTCCCGGCTGGGTTTGCCAAAGGGCTGGGCTGCAGGGGCTCAGCACCTGTGGAAATCGGGCGCTGAACTCTGGAGTGAGGTGCCGAATGTGCGGCTTTCAGCCTAGAGGCTTTTGGCCTTCATCCCTCTGTCGCCGTTTCCCCAGCATTCAGATAGGGCTGTTAACACTTCGCGGTCGCACAGCTCGGGAGGGGCATGGCGGGCTGAGTGGCGCTGTCATAGGGTTAAGCATCGTTACCACATCGGAAATGTCCCTGCTTGGGTCCTTTTACCAAGTACTGGATTAGCTAGTTTTCAAAGGGGGACACCCCCCCCATGCGCAGATGGTGGGTGCATTGCCAGGCTGGGCGATTCAATGTGCAGTCGGGGGTTAGATCTGCAGCTACTGGAGGCAAACACAAATTATTCCAGGTGCATTTAAAGAACATCTCGAATCTGTCTCTTGTGTCCTAGGCATTCCTGCCAGGCTCATTGCTTGCCGTGGTCTCCGAGCACAGTCACTCCTAACTACCCAGCAGCACATGAGAACAGCTGACTCGTGCAAGAAAATCGCCATTTTCATGTGTAACTGGGGCATTAGCACCTAGTTTGAGACCTGCGAAAATTCTTCTGTTTGCCAAACAATACACAGTGCCCTTGATTTCAGAGATTTTTGATGATCTCCTAAAACTCCCAAATGCCTGATTTAAAAAAAAAGAAAAAACAAGAAACTGACATTCCTTTCACTCACTCTTTGGTATTTTGAAGTGAAAAAAGAAGCAATCGGGCTGGGCTGTTAAAGGGGCGCTGTGGAGAGATGGTTCACTGGTTTTCTAAAAGCAAAATCCCCTTCTCTGTGACTCTGGTAACACCTTAGATTATTCAACCTGAAAAAGAATTCCGAGATCTAATTTACTTTTCACAGCTGAGTTTTGTGCTTCGTTCTCCTTTCAGTCACTTGCCTTTACCCAGTGACTGCGGAGTGATATTCCTGATCTCCACTTCCTGACGTTGGTGGAAAATCGCTCCCCCTTAGTGTATTGCCTGTGAGCTCACTCAGTCACTTGCATAGTCGGTATCTGTCCAGAATCGCTTTCCAGGGCTCAGAGGTTGCAGTTTTTGGGGCTAACAGGACAGAGGGACCCGGCCAGTCCAAAGCTGTTCTTCTGGACACTTGTGAATCTTTTTGAGTTTGCTTGATCCAATCCCGGGGGCTTAGCTAATGGGTTCATTTTACCCAGTGATGAGCTGCCAAAATCTTAACAACTGGTTCCCCCCTCATCCTACGAGGGGGTTGTGGCCCACCCCCGCTCCCCGGGGCTTCTGCCACATCCAACCCCGGGCATTCCTTGATGCCCCCCCCAGAACCCCTGCCCCATCCACCCCCCTCCCCTGACTGCCCCCCAGAACTGGGCAGGAGGGTCTCGTGGGCCACCGTAGTGGGTGCCCACACTGCCCCTAAGAGCCAGAGGGACCTGCCGGGGGGGCGAGGTGGGGAGTCCCGGCGGTGCTTACCTGGGGCAGCTCCCAGGAAGCATCCAGCAGGTCCCTCTGGCTCCTAGGGGCGGGGGAGCGTAGCTGGGGGGGAGCAGGGGGAGCGGCCGCTCCCCCCACTGATCAATTCAAAAGTGGCACCTTAGGCGCCGACTCCCGGGGTGCTCTGGGGCTGGAGCCCCCACGGGGAAAATTTGGTGGGTGCAGAGCCCCCCCCCGGCAGCTCCCCACCCTGCGCCCGGCGCCAGCTCACCTCCGCTCCGCCTGCTCCCCTGAACGCGCCACCCCGCTTGGCTTCTCCCCCCCCCGGGGCCGGGGGTGGGGCGGGGAGCTGCCGGTGGGGGCTCTGCACCCACCAAATTTTCCCTGTGGGGGCTCCAGGGCTGGAGCACCCCTGGAGTCGGCGCCTAAGATGCCAGTTTTGGCCGGTTAAATTTAGAAGCCCTCGCGGGACAACCGGTTCTAAAAGGGCTTCTACATTTAACAACCGGTTCTAGCGAACTGGCTCCGGCTCTCCACGGCTTTCACCCTGATCTCGCCTACTCATCGTATTCTGTGCCCGTCTCTTGACGCAGTGCTGAACATCGGCTCCCAGCGCGTGGGGCCTGGGGATATTTTGCCCAACAGTCGATGTTTGTAACCAATTTATAAATATGTATCTTATCGAAATGCACAGACTGCTGCGGCTTTTCTAAGGGGATAATTCTTTGTAATAATCAAGAATAAACTGAACAAGCTGACGAAATGTGAGTAGCTCCCTTTAGCGAACACTCACGGTGTGTCGGCTCTCCACAAACGGCCGTGGTGTCAACACGAAAGTCACCAGCTCTGGGACTTATCCCTGCAGGTGTTATCCAGGCTGTCACGCCGGTTATTGGCAGAGCGTTGTTGTTATACTCCTCGTTTGCCGTGAGGTAGCACCGCCCGTCGTGTGTTGGTGAGGCTGAGAGCCAGTTCATAGAATCACAGACTATCAGGGCTGGAAGGGACCTCAGGAGGTATCTAGTCCCACCCCCTGCTCAAAGCAGGACCAAGCCCCAGTTAAATCATCCCAGCCAGGGCTTTGTCAAGCCTGACCTTAAAAACCTCTAAGGAAGGAGATTCCACCACCTCCCTAGGTAACGCATTCCAGTGCTTCACCACCCTCCTAGTGCAAAAGTTTTTCCTAACATCCAACCTAAATCTCCCCCACGGCAACTTGAGACCATTACTCCTCGTTCTGTCATCTGCTACCATTGAGAACAGCCTAGATCCATCCTCTTTGGAACCCCCTTTCAGGTAGTTGAAAGCAGCTATCAAATCCCCTCATTCTTCTCTTCCACAGACTAAACGATCCCAGTTCCCTCAGCCTCTCCTCATAAGTCATGTGTTCCAGTCCCCTCATCATTTTTGTTGCCCTCCGCTGGACGCGCTCCAATTTTTCCACATCCTTCTTGTAGTGTGGGGCCCAAAACTGGACACAGTACTCCAGATGAGGCCTCACCAGTGCCAAGTAGAGGGTTCAGTTTAGAATAGAGAGTTCGGTTCTGGTGTCCAGTTTAGAAAGAGTGAGAAGGGGGTGAGAGGGCTGAGCAGAGCCACCAGGTTATCTGAAGGCTGGAAAAGACCTTCTGGTAAGAGACGCGAGGCGCTCAGTCTGGTTAGCTGCTCAGAAGGAAGAGTGAGGTGGGCCTGGGTGGGGCGTATGAAAACCCACCAGGGGAGGACGCTGGGTTTCCAAAGGCTCTTCGAGCAGAGGAAGGCAGAGCAAGCACCAAGCTAGACAAATTCCAGTTGGAAGGGGGCACTGGTTTATGCCAGCGCGGGTGACTAACCCTTGGCCCAAACTGCCCCGGGCTGTGGGGGGGTCTCTGTCTCCTGGTAGCTGCCCAGCCCAGCTGTCTTGCGGGAAGAAGCATTGACCAAACACACGTCGCTGGGCTCTGTGCGTGGCACCGAGGGGACGTTCTTTGTGCTAGCTAGGGTCAGGCTGGAGGAGCCGCTGGGAATCGCCCAAGGGCCCAGGGTTTGTTGTGCTGGCCGCTGTACAGACCCGCAGTAAGAACCCAGGCCTGATTTCCATGGACGTCAATGGCAGGAGCAGGGCCGGCCTTAGGGGTGGGCCACCCGGGCGACCGCCCTGGGGTGCCATGGTCAAGGGGGCGCCGTGTGGCAGTGAGAGGTGCCCGCTGCCCGGGGGAGTCGGAAGCTGCTGCTGGGGTGGGGGTGGGGAGCGGTTACATACAGATACTGCTCCCCCCTCGCCCGATGCTCCTCTGCACCCCCCCAAGGGGCCGTGGGGGGAGGGGGGAGCAATGCCGAGTGCTCCGTGCACCCAGGTAGCTTCCCCACCGGGGCTGCTGCTCGCCTGGCTTCCCTTTACTCAGCCCAGCTGGGGAAAGTGACCTGGACGCAGGGAGCCCTGATGTCGCTCCTCCTACCCCCCCTCACCCCCGCTGGGGTGCACAGAGGAGCAGCCATCAGGCTGGGGGAGTGAGCAGCAAAGCTAGCGGCTCTCTGCATCCAGCTCAGTTTCCTCAGGGGGGTGCAGGGCTGGGGGCGCAGGATGGGGGTGCAGTGGGTAGGGGTGCAGGTGGATCAGGGCAGGGCTGGGGGTGCAGGATGGGGGTGCAGTGGGTAGGGGTGCAGGTGGATCAGGGCAGGGCAGGGCTGGGGGTGCAGGATGGGGGTGCAGTGGGTAGGGGTGCAGGTGGATCAGGGCAGGGCTGGGGGTGCAGGATGGGGGTGCAGTGGGTAGGGGTGCAGGTGGATCAGGACAGGAGCTGGGGGCGCAGGATGGGGGTGCAGTGGGTAGGGGTGCAGGTGGATCAGGGCAGGGCTGGGGGCGCAGGATGGGGGTGCAGTGGGTAGGGGTGCAGGTGGATCAGGGCAGGGCTGGGGGCGCAGGATGGGGGTGCAGTGGGTAGGGGTGCAGGTGGATCAGGGCAGGGCTGGGGGCGCAGGATGGGGGTGCAGTGGGTAGGGGTGCAGGTGGATCAGGGCAGGAGTTGGAGGCGCAGGATGGGGGTGCAGTGAGTAGGGGTGCAGGTGGATCAGGGCAGGGCTGGGGGCGCAGGATGGGGGTGCAGTGGGTAGGGGTGCAGGTGGATCAGGGCAGGGCTGGGGGCGCAGGATGGGGGTGCAGTGGGTAGGGGTGCAGGTGGATCAGGGCAGGGGCTGGGGGTGCAGGGGCTGTGGGTGCAGGTGGATCAGTGCGGGGATTAGGGGTGGCTGGGACACCAGAATACAAGTTTGCCCAGGGCACCCATTTGCCCTAAGGCCGGCCCTGGCTGGGCGTCACAGTAGAATCCCTGGCGATATAAACCCAGGCCCGAGACGAAACAGTCCGAGTGCAAACCCTGTCCCCTTGCGGGAGCTCCTTGTGATGTCATCGTATCGCTGGTGATGTCACATGTCACCAGTTCGCCAGTCACCATCGCGTCCCCCAGGGCAGACAAGATTCGAGCATCTCCCGGCACAACGTCCCCCCTCCCCTGGCGAGGGGGGGGTTTCCCATGGGCTGGCAGAAGAGGAGGTTTCCCATGCTGCTCTACGCCTCCCATTGCACCCCGGTCCTGGGGATAGCGCTGGGGAGGGGAGGACATGCTGGTTACCTGCTGCTGCGATGGGCCTGAACCGGGAAAACCAGATTAGAGGGGATCCAAACTCTTCCCCGCGCTGACCCCCCCCATGGTTTCCTTCCAAACCAGCCTGCTTCGCTTCCCCGGGGACCCCTATCCCAGAACCCTCCATGCCACGCCCCCCGGGACACTGCAGTCCCCAGTTTGTCCGGTCCCAGTGCCAAAGGCTGGCACGTCGGACAGGCCCAAGCCAGGGCGAAGTCTGGCGCTGGACTTTGGGAGGGGAACGTTTGGCCCCTGGACGACCGCTCTCACTCTGCGGCTCTCCTGGGGCCGTTCCTGGCTTGCACAGTCCCCGGGGCTGCATGCTCAGGAAGCCCAGGGCGTCCGCCTGCCCCTCGCTGCACTGGCAGGAGTGCCTGCCCTGCTCCGAGCCGGGCTAATCCTGCAGGGAGGTCCTACAGCCCTCAGGAGCGGTGGCGAGGTCAGCGTCTAGTGGGGCAAATCCCAACAGCCGGGCTCTGCAGGAAACCAGCAGACTCCCCACAGTGACGTTGCTCCAGGTTGGCCTCGGGAGACCTGGGAGCTGAATCTGGCCCATTGCCATTGAGGGGTGATTCCGTGGGCATTTGCCCGGGACCAGTGCCAGCCAGCCAATCACGGGAGCTGCCAAAAGGGCTAGAAAATGCCACCCTGTCCCTGCAGCAAACGAGACGCGGCCGCAGCTGGGATCTGCGCCGGCAGCCGAGGAGCAGGGTCAGAGCCCAACCTGGCTGCTCCATCCTGCTGCCCAACGGCCTGTCACTGGGATGCTAGATCTCCCCTGGGACCACCCCAGTGTAGATTTGGGGTGTGGGGTGGCATGGGGTGAGGGGTTGTGTGTGGGGTGGGGATGTAGGGCTGTGTGTGGGATGAAGGTGGATATGGGGTGGGGTGGCCAGGCCATATTTGAGTGAATGGTATTGCAGCCTGGTGTGCTGGGTCATTATGCCACAGAGGTTTGGCCTGGCCCCCCCTCCATCATGAGGGGGTGCAGGGGCTCATGGGCCAGGGGGTCTGGCTGCTGGTGGAGGAGGGGAGCCTGAGAAGGGAAGAGGAGGGTCAGATGGGGGAGCAAATCTCTGCCCCCCTTTAAATGGCGCTCTGCAGTCCCTCATTAGAGTCACTTTAAGCATGTAACAGAAGACTGGGGTGTCGCTCTCCTTCTGCACCCCATGCCTCCATCCCCCACAGCAGAGCACCCCCCCAGCATCTCCAGCTCCTCCTCCCATCCCATTAGCACTCAAGAGGTTGCTCCTTGCTTAGAGTTTTTTAAGTATATTTGGAACAAAAAGAGGCCAGACGGAAATGGCAGAATTATTAATAATAATGCAGAAAAGGCAGAAATATTCAAGAAATATTTCTGTTCTGTACTGGGGAAAGAACAGATGACATCATTGTATTATATAAGACTCTTCCCATTCCACTCTTAGCTCTGGAGGATGTTAAAGAGCAGCTACTAAAGCTAGACATTTTAAAATCTGGTCCAGATAACGTGCATCCAAGAGTTTTAAAAGAGCTGGCTGAAAGCTTGCTGGGCCATGAGTGGTGATTTTCAATAAGTCTTGGAACACGGGGGTAGTTCCAGAAGACTGGAAGACAGCTAATGTTGTTCTAGCATTTAAAAAGTGTAACAGGGATGACCCAGGTAATTATAGGCCTGTCACTCTGACACCAATCCTAGGCAACACAGGCTGATACAGGTCTCAATAAGAATTAAGGGAGGGTAATATAATGAATGCCAATTCACATGGTCTATGGAACATAGATCCTGTCAAAGTCACTTGATAACTTTTTTTGATGAGATTCCGAGTTTGGTTGATAAAGGAAATCGTGGTGATGTAATATACTTAGACTTCTGTGAGGCGTTCGACTGCGTCCCCCATTACATTTTGATTAAGAAATTAGAATGATATAAAATGACCATGGAAGTGAAAACTGCATGGAGTGAAAACTGGCTAAGTGACAGGTCTCAAAATATCATTGTAAGCAGGGAATTGACATTGGATGGGTGTTGCCAGTGGGAGCCCGCAGGGATCGGTTCTTGGCCCTGTGCTATTAAACGTTTTTCTCAGTGGCCTGGAAGAAACCATAAACTCATCCCTGATGAAGTTTGCCGACAACACAAAACCTGGGAGAGTGTAAGAAATGAAGAGGACAGGTCACTGCTACAGAGAGACCGGGCTGGGTTGGTGAGCTGAGCACAGGCAAACGGTAAGCATAAATGTGTGTGTCTAGGAACCATGCCTATGCCTGGGGGCTCTGCCCTGGAACACAGGGACTCTGAAAAAGACTTGGGGGCATGTTGGAGAATGAGCTGAACTTGAGCTCCCAGTGTGATGCTGTGGCTAAAAGAGCTAATGGGCTCCTGGGATGGGTAAACGGGAATCTCGGGTAGGAGCAGAGCGGTTATTTCACCTCTGTTTGGCACTGGGTGCGACCGCTGCTGGAATCCCATGCCCGCTTCTGGTGCCCACTGTTCAAGGAGGGGTGTTGATACATTGGAGAGGGGGGCAGAGAAGAGCGACAAGACTGACTAAAGGGTTAGAAAACCTGCCGTAGAGCGACAGACTCCAGGAGCTCCATCTCTCTAGCTTAGCACAGAGAAGGTGAAGGGGCGATGTGATCCCACTCTGTCAGGACCTACAGGGGGAGCAAAGACTGAATGACGGGCTCGGCAATCTAGCCGAGGAAGGTCTGACACCATCCAGTGGTGGGAATTTGAAGCTAGACAAACAGACTGGAAACGAGGTGGACATTTGTACAAGTGACAGTAATTAACCATGGGAACAACTTACCCAGAGCCGTGGTGGATTCTCCATCCCTGGCCATTCTAAATGCAGATTGGCTGGCTTTCTAACAGCTCTGTGCTAGGGCCTATTGGGGGGCAGGTGTCTGGCCTGTGTTACATGGGGTGGGGCGGCGGGTCAGACAAGATGATCACAATGGTCCCTTCTGCCCTTGGACTCATAAGAGCGGCCAGACTGGGTCAGACCAAAGGTCCATCTAGCCCAGTGTCCTGTCTTCCGACAGTGGCCAATGCCAGGTGCCCCAGAGGGAATGAACAGAACAGGGACTCATCAAGTGATCCCTCTCCTGTCGCCCGTTGCCAGCTTCTGGCAAACAGGCTTGGGACACCATCCCTGCCCAGCCTGGCTAATAGCCATTGATGGACCTGTCCTCCATGAATGTATCTAGTTCTTTTTTGAACCCTGTTGTAGTCTTGGCCTTCACAACATCTACTGGCAGGGGGTTCCACAGGTTGACTGTGCATTGTGTGAAGAAATACTTCCTTTTGTTTGCTTTAAACCTGCTGCCTATTAATTTCATTGGGTGACCCCTAGTTCTTGTGTTATGAGGAGGAGTAAATAACACTTCCTGATTTACTTTCACCACACCAGTCATGATTTTATAGAATTCCATCATATCCCCCCTTAGTCATCTCTTTTCAAGCTGAAAAGTCCCCATCTTATTAATCTCTCCTCATACAGAAGCCGTTCCATCCCCCTAATCATTTTTGTTGCCCTTTGCTGAACCTTTTCCAATTCCAGTAGATCTTTTCTGAGATGGGGCAACCACATCTGCACGCAGTATTCCAGATGTGGGCGTACCATGGATTTGTAGAGAGGCGACATGATATTTTCTGTCCTATTTTCTACCCCTTTCTTAATGATTCCAATGACTCTGTGAATCTCTGAGTCTGGTGCCCCATGCTGCTGAGTGCACATCGGGGGCAGCCCTACACTGGGGGGCAACGGGCTGCCCCAGATACATAGCCCAAGCTGGGCGCGGAGCCAGGCCCCAGGCCCCCAGTTGACCCAACACCCCCCAACTCTCCACCCACAGAGGTTTAAATTCATGTTCCCTTCAGCCTCTTCCTCCAGCTCCAGGCTCAGATGGGCTCAGACCCCCAGAGGGGCAGGGCCTCCCCAGATCCTGGAACATCCTTGGGAGGGGAGAATGTGGGGCCAACAGGTTCCCCCCAGCCATAATCCTCTCCACTCCCCCAGCCACACACCCCCACCCCACCCCAGTGAATAGTCCTCCCTCCACCTGACCTGAACCCCCAACCTTCTCCCTCTCCACAGCCCCAAACCCCTCCCCAGTGCCCCCACTCCTTCCCCCCAGCCACGCTCCTGGCCCCCACACCGCAGGGTCTGCTGTCCAACACTACACACCCCTCAATGGCGAGGCCGGATCCTCCCAACGGGGCTGCAGCTCAGGCTCCGAGCTTGTCATGGGGCCTGGCAAGGCTGCCCAGAGGGGGCCAAAGGGGCAGTTTGCCCCAGGCCCCCCAGTCGAGAGGGCCCCCCAAGTGACAGCGGGGCAGTTGGGCCCCGTGTGAGCGAGTGTTGCAGCCTGGTGCGTGGGGTCCCGGCACCGCTCCAGTTTGGTGCCAGCCAGTGATAGGGCAGGATCAACTCGCCTGCCCCAGAAGGGCCCAGATCCCCCTGTCGCCACCATTGGCAGCGTGGGGCTGGGCCCGAAGCCACGTGCCAGGCCACGAGTCCGCAGGGGGGAGAGGCGGGATGTCCCCCCCGCCCCTCCCGTATGGCTGCCTGGAGAGCAGAGCGCCCCCAGCCCCATGGGAGGACAGTGACCCGCAGGCTGGGCCCTCCCTTCAGCCCCTCCCTGGCCCCCTGTGACGAAGTGTGGGAGTTTCTTGTTTTCCCTTGTTTCCTATGGGGGATTTTCTTGGTTTTCCTATGGCTTGCATGCAGAGGGGGTGGGACTCAGTTTCCCTAGGTGCTACGGAGGTGATGGGAGGGGGAGTTTGTTGCTACAGAGGACCAGCGAGGGAACTTGGGACCCCAGCCACTGGCGTGGAGAATGGAGACCCCAGCGACTGGGGACCTGGTGACCCGGAGCCCAGCTTGGGAGTCCCAGCCGGGTCTGGCCAGCGGGAGGATAATGGGCTGCGAAGAGGGGAGAGGAGGCCCAGGTGACCCTGTTTATCTGGAGAGAAGACAATGGACAGAGGGGGGGTTTGGGGCCGGGGATCTCAGATGCCCAGCTGGGAAGCAGGGGGGCTCGGGGCTGGAGGGAGGGAGCAGGCAGAGCCCCCCCGGATGCAGGGGAGACGGGGGTGGACTGGGCTGGGGGAGGCCAGGCCTGAGGCCGGAGAGTTTCCTGTGCTGGGTTCAGATGCTCAATAAACTCTCCAGTCTAGAGAACAGGGGGGCAACATCCCCTTCAGGGGGTGGAGGCCTGGGGGGTCCAGAGCGAGGGGACTCCCTGAGGGGGCCTATGGCAGAGACGGGTGTGCTAAGGCTCCGACAGATGCGGCTCAGGAGGTGGAGGGCCTTAACCCCGAGAGAGAGTGGACCCCCAGGAAGGTCTGTCTCACTGAAAGGGGCACCCCCCCATGGACCACAGGGGGCCAAGAGTGGGCACGATCTGTGAGTCTGTGACACCCCCCACCCCCACAGGCAGGGCAGTGACCCCCCCCCAGCCCGCTCTGAGTCCCCCAGCCCCTCCCCTCCTCCTACACTCTTTCACCTTTTCTGTGATGTTTTTGGAAGGGGGAGGCTCAATTTCAGATTTTGCCCTGGCCCCTACAGACCCTCCGCGTGGCCCTGTGGGTGTGGGGCAGGGTCAGTGCACTGGAGCCGCCTCTGCCCTGGTCTGGGGAATGTGCCTGGCGATTCACCGATCTCTAGGCCAGAGAGGACCCTGGTGAGCATCTCGTCTGACCCCCACGTAACCAGAGAGCGCCCTGCAGCAATCCTGGTTTGACTAGCACGGAGCTGTTAGAAGAATATCACCCCGGCCCGTGCTGAATTGTCCCACTGGTTAATTCCCTTCCTCGTACAAAGGGACGTCTGATTTCCTGACCAGCTCCAGCTTTCAGCCACTGGATCGTCACGTTCCACGTTTGCGGGCTGGTCTAAGGAGCCCTCTGGTATCCACCCTTTGTTCCCACCCCCGGTAGGAAGGGACAGACTGTAGCATCACCCCTTCACCTTCTCCTGGGTAAGCGAAATACATGGAGCTCCTGGAGTCTCTCACTCTCAGGCAGGTTTTCTAATCCTTGAATCATTCTCATGGCTCTTCTCTGCCCCCTCTCCAATTTATCAACATCCTTCCTGAACTGTGGGCACCAGGACATTGGATCCAGCAGCGGTCGCACCAATGCCAGATACAGAGGGAAAATCTCTCTCCTCCTTGACAGCTTTCAGAGTAACAGCCGTGTTAGTCTGTATTCGCAAAAAGAAAAGGAGGACTTGTGGCACCTTAGAGACTAACCAATTTATTTGAGCATAAATCTCCCCACTGTATTTTCCACTGAATGCATCGGATGAAGTGAGCTGTGGCTCACGAAAGCTTATGCTCAAATAAATTGGTTAGTCTCTAAGGTGCCACAAGTCCTCCTTTTCTCCTCCTTGAGATTCCCATTTATGCCCCCAACAGTCGCATTAGCCCTTCTGGACACAGCATCACCCCCGAGCTCATGTTCAGCTGATTCTCCACCATGATCCTCACGTCTTTTTCCTCGTCCCTGCTTCCCAGGAGCCAGGCCCCCACTGGGTAAGCGCGGCCTGCAGTCTTTGTTCCTTCACGGGTACATTTATATCTGGCCGTATTAAACCCCATATTGTCTGCTTGCAGCCAGCTTACCAAGCGATCCGGGTGGCTCCATGTCAGTGACCTGTCCTCGTCCTCACTCACCACTGCCCCAAACTTGGTGTCTTCTGCAGCCTTCATCAAGGATGAGTTTATGTTTTCTTCCGGGTCATTGACAAAGATGTTAAATAGTGGAAGGCCGAGAACTGATCCCTGCGGGCCCCTGCTAAAAACCCACTGTGACACTCTGGGCCTCAGGGGAACCCCCTGCACCCCCATTTTCATCCTTATAAAATGATTGTGTGGTATCATTGGGGGGCGGGATAGCTAAACCCAGGGTTGTGAGTTCAATCCTTGAGGGGGCCACTTAGGGATCTGGGGCAAAAATTGGGGATTGGTCCTGCTTTGAGCAGGGGGTTGGACTAGATGACCTCCTGAGGTCCCTTCCAACCCTGATAGTCTATGATTCTATCCAATGCAAAGTTTGTCATGTGGGTGTCTTTGGAAGGCTCATGATACACTGAGCAGTGTTGCTATAGTGATGTTATAGCTTGTAATTTCTTGTATATAGTTAGGAGGCTGAAAATGTGTCCTCATGGCTTAAAGCCAACCGATGCAAAAACTCTCCAAGAGCAGAGAGGCAGTTCACACCTCATCAGGGTATGTATGGACAAACCCAGCCCAGCCTCACAGGGACAAAGGATGCTGGCCTAGGCAGCAACAAAGGATCCGTTGGACTCTCGAGTGAGTCACCCTCTTCTTCTGGGTAGTCTGGGACTGTGATGAGATAATGCTCACCTGACCCTGAAGGGCGGTGGGAGCAAAGCCAAGAGGGAGGAAAGGACATGATAAACGGGAGAGACATTTGCCAGGCTCTCTCTCTCTTCCACCTACATCTACAGCCACCACCACCAAGGGAGTAAAGCGCTGATCAAAGAGGAAAAAGTAACCAGCCAGCCTGTGCTGAGAAACATCTAAGCTTGTAAGGGCATTGAATGTGTTAAGATCAGCTTAGAATGCGTTTTGCTTTTATTTTATTTGACCAAGTCTGACTTGTTATGCTTTGAGTTATAATCACTTAAAATTTATCTTTGTAGTTAATCTGTTTTATTCTACCTGAATCATAGAATCATAGAATATCAGGGTTGGAAGGGACCTCAGGAGGTATCTAGTCCAACCCCCTGCGCAAAGCAGGACCAATCCCCAACTAAATCATCCCAGCCAGGGCTTTGTCAAGCCTGATCTTAAAAACTTCAAAGGAAGGAGATTCCACCACCTCCCTAGGTAACGTATTCCAGTGCTTCACCACCCTCCTAGTGAAACAGTGTTTCCTAATATCCAACCTAGACCTCCCCCACTGACACTGAAGCAGTGCGTTTGGTTTGACATTTGTCAGAGACTCCCCTTGGGAGAACAAGCCTGGTACATATCAATTTCTTTGTTAAACTGATGAACTCATAGAAGCTTGCAGTGTCCAGCGGACACGGAGTTTCCTAGGGTTGTGTCTGGGACCGGAGATATTGGCTAGTGTCATTCGGTTGCACAATCTAAGGAGCAGCTTACATGCCAGAGGCTGAGCGTGAGCAGCCCAGGAGTGGGGGGTTCTCTCGGCAGAGCAGGATAAAGCTGGCTCCCAGAGTTGAGGATTGGGGGACCTAGCAGATCACCGGTCTGGATAACAGCAGGGGAACGTCACACCCACCTGCTCAGTGAGACTTGGCACTTAGGCCATTTTCAATCCATTTTCCATGTGCCACATGGAGTTTATCACTTTCTAATTTCTTAATCAAAATGTCAAGTGGTACCAAGCCAGACACCTTCACATCACCGCAACGCGCTTGATCGGCCACCCTGGGAATTCATCAAAAAAAGCCCCCAGGTGCTGTGACAGGTTCTACTGTCCACGTTCTGTGTCTGGCACATGCTGGTCTAGAGAGCCCAACTCTTCCCACGGGAAGGATTTCAGTATCTGCCCATCCAAGGGGCTGTGGGGCTTCGCGCCAGCAGGGATCGGTGTCCCGGGACGGAGATCATTTGGGGGTGAGCCCAGCCGTGGTTTGAGCCCTACATGTGCACAGAAGTGGGTACTAGCTGTGGAATCTGTGAACTGGTGTTTTTGGGGGGCTGTATCTCAGAAGTCCCTGGCTCAAATGACCCCCAGTTTGGATCACCAACTCTCCCCCTCACCACCATGAGCTCAGCACATGGATTTTCGAGCCCTGTGCAGAGTGGCCCTTTACACAGAGGTTCCCGACCTGGTCCCTCGCCCATCTGGCCCACCAGCTCATCCCCGTGGCCCAGAGCCGGGAGTCCCAGAGAAGGAATCTCCCCATGGGAGGGTCCAATCCTGCAGGGACTGCCATCCCTGCTGCTCCGTGGGGCACCAGCTCCCTGGCACAGGGTATTTTGGGCCAGGGTGTTTTCCTCTCCCAGGGCAGCTGCACTGAGGAATGCTCACTTCCCACTCCCTGCTTCCTGCCGGGCACGCAGAGCCAGCTGCATCCTGGGGCCTGGAAGGAGGGAGGGTGATGGCGGGGAGTAGTTGGGCTCTGAGCTCCCCAGCAGCTGGTACTGACCATGTCACCCCCTCAACTGAGGCAGGGCAAGCAGAAATGGGGGTGCCCCTTCCCCCAACAAGAGCCTTCTCCCTCATCCCAGCCCTCTCGCTGCTCAGCCCTGGTGCCCAGGGCCTGCCGGAGCTGCCTGAGCAGTGGGGTGTGGTGCTGTGCCCCGTGCAGGGGCTCTGGGGCCCCCCACATTGAGAGGCAGGTCTGCCCCAGACCCTGACACTGCATTCCAGAGCCAGGTCCCAGTGTCACTCCTGTCGCTACAAGGGGCTCAAGCCAAGTGTCCACCCATCGGATGCCAGTCTACATTCGCCCAGCTTTCTGGGGCTGACCCCTTCCAGGACTGCTGCATCCCCATGTGGGGACACCGGGCAGCACAGGCTGGGCGCTAGAGTGCCTGAGAGTACCCCAAAGTCTAGCTGTGAGCAGTGGGCCCAGAGGGAACCCATGCAACCCCCTCCCCAGGGCTGGCACACCTCCCTTCCCCCGTTCCCTGGGCCAATGTAGGATTGCCTGACATTGCCCCTTTACATCCTGGCTCGGGCCAGCTCAGGCCAGCTGGGTCGCTAGTGCTGGGGAAGCCGCAGGGCTGCTGTAACCACTAGGCGAACTAGGCGGCCGCCTAGGGCGCCAAGATTTGGGGGCGCCAAAAAGCGGTGCCCCAAAATAGGACCAGATAGCAATCAAGATGCTGGCTGCAGATCGCAGACTGTCGGGAGGCCGTAGCTGATAAGAACCACGCGCCCAATGAATTGCTCTCCCGCCATTTAGAAAGGCAGCGAAGACCTTTGCTTGTGAATGGATAATTGCACAGATATTGCTGTTTGTGGGGACATCACGGTCACAGCTCCTCTGTCTTGCAGCTTGCACAGCAGCCAGGAGGAGAGTGGAGCAGCTTGCGGCGGGAAGTGTAAGGCCCCGCTGGGGCCGGGCGGTGCAGGCCGGGGCCGGCTTGCCCATGGCATGCTCGGAGAGCGGGCTGCAGCATTTCCAGGCAGAGGCTCTGCTCCCTGGGGAGAGAAGGGAGGGAGGCCGTGGCTGGCAGCTCTGCAGGCTCTCTCGTGTGGAGGGGCTAAGCCGCTTTAACCCACCTCCCTGCACCCCAGCTTTCTACCCTCCCGACTCTGCCTCACAGGCCTGCCTGGCCCATGCCCGCCTGCCGGAGCGAGAGCCCAGCGTTCAACTCCCCGGCCTGGTGCAGGACGGACTCATGAAGGCAAAGCCGGTGACACGCTCCCATTGCCCTGTTGCAATTGCACTTGGCCCGCTGCTGCATGCCAGGGACTGGAGAGGAGAGCACCCATTTCACCTTGCGGCTCTTTGAATCCTACCCCCACCCCGGCCAAACCCAGCTTGCGCCCTCTCCCCCCTCCACACCCAAACCCGGTCTGCTTCCCTTCCACTCCCCATCAAAACCGATTCCCTCTCTGACCGAACCCAGTCTGCTGCCCCTCCCCATCAAACCCGATTCCCTCTCTGACCAAACCCAATCTGCTTCCCTTTCCTATCAAACCCGATTCCCTCTCTGACCAAACCCAATCTGCTTCCCTTTCCTATCAAACCCGATTCCCTCTCTGACCGAACCCAGTCTGCTTCCCCTCCCTATCAAACCCGATTCCCTCTCTGACCGAACCCAGTCTGCTTCCCTTCCCTATCAAACCCGATTCCCTCTCTGACCAAACCCAATCTGCTTCCCTTTCCTATCAAACCCAATTCCCTCTCTGACCGAACCCAGTCTGCTTCCCTTCCCCACATAACCCGATACCCCACTGACTCAACCGGGTCTGCTTCCCTTCCGCTCCCCAGCCAAACCCAATCCCCCACTGACTGAATCCGGTCTGCTCCCCTTCCCCACCAAACCTGATCCGCCAGGAGTATCCACCATTCTAATTTTATAAATTTTATTAATAACAATAATTGGATATTATAAAGGTAGAATAAAACATAGTAGATTTTGGTATGAAAGAACGAAGGAAGGACGTAAGGTGACTAAAAAGGATGTATTTCCGATTACAATCAACATCGCTTAATTGTCAGGAAACGTCATCGTGATCTCTTAAGCCATGTTTACGTCAAACAGGTGATGACACAGACGCTGAGAAACCCTAGGCAGATGCCGGGGAGCTTGCGGAGGAGTTGGATCTACTGGCACTTTTTCAGCCAGATCCAAGCCGTATTGGACAAGAGAGGAAGCAGTTCACACACGAAGCAGCTGACGAACCCGAAAGCAACATTCAACGTGAACTTTTACTTTGCAGCCGTCGACACACCAATACACTGGGCCGAAGAAAGAGTCACAGTGATGCAGCAAATGAGTTCAGTATTTGGCTTCCTATATGATGTTTAGGTTGCAAAATACAACACCAGAGCAAATTAGGGAACATTGTTTGAATCGGGAGCAAGCTTTGCCACATGGTGAATCCAAAGATATCGATGCCTTTGACTTGTGCAGTGAGTTGCAAGCTATTGCAAGACGAGTCAAGAGGAGTGCATCACCGCAGGAGGTATTGAACTTCGTATGGAAAGATAAGCTGACAGACAGTGTCCCCAACACAGCTATTGCTCCTCGCATCCTCTTGACTCTCCCACTTTCTGTGGCCAGTGGTGAGCGAAGCTTCTTGAAGCTCAAGTTGATAAAAACTTGGGGGGGGGGGGGGGGCTCAAGGTGGAAGTTTCGCCTAGGGCACAAAATATCCTTGCACCGGCCCCGGGAAGCCGTGTGGTTGTCTCTCTGCAAGGGGCGACGCTGCCAGGTTGAACGATTCCACTGTGAGCCCAGCTCTATGGCCACAAAGCCCCAGCGCCCGGAGTCCCATGATCATGTCAGAATCCCAGCGCTCATTTCAAAATAACCCAGAGGAAGGCTTGGAAACGTCCCATCCCGTCCCCCCCGGCATGGCTCAGAATTCAGGTGGCCACTAGCCAGAGCCCGAATCTCTCACCGTTTAAACACGCAGCTTGTGGTTGGTGAGCTCTCCCCATCTCTGGGAGGGGAGTGGGGTCTAGTGATTAGAGCAGGGGGCTGGGAGCCAGGACTCCTGGGTTCTCTCCCTGGCCCATGGATCTCTGGTTCCTTTCATGCAGCCCAGGGCTCCCACAACGTGGCCTACGAGGGATCTTGCGGATGGTCCGGCGGCCCACAGAGACCAGACGTCTCTCTCTCGACCTGAGCAGCCCCGCAGCAATGCATCCTGGGACTTGGCGCAGAAGCGAGGGTGGCTGCCCATTAACCGCCCTCGGCTTTGTGGGCAGACCCAGGCTGTGCCCCGAGCAGAGAACAATGGGGGCGCCCTGACCCCAGAGCCACCCTTGCTCTGCCACGAATGCTGCGGGACACGCTGGCCCCTTGGCCAAATGGCCATGTCCAGAGATCTGTGGGGGCCCCCCACTGTGGGGCCTCGTGCAGGAACCTTAACGAGGGGGCATAGGGATGGCTTGCCCAGCATCGGGAGTCCCTCCCGCACCCCTCTCAGCCTCAGCCTGGGGGTCGGCTCCCCGACCCACCAGCCCGTCTGGCCAGCCAACTCTCCAGGGCTGGGTTCTCGTCTGCCCTGGCGCACGGATCACTCAAGCTTCCTCCACAGCGGTGTCACCCCCAGCAGCGTTGTGTTTCACGGCCACAGAAAATCGTGCCCCGGGAAGGGCACCCGGTGCGTCGCAGGGGGAGGGGAGCGTGCCCTAGGAGTCAGAGCATGAGAGGGGGTCAGGGCAGCCCAGCTCCACCGGTGACTCTCCATGTGCCTTGCGGAGGCCGCTCTGTGCCTCAGTTTCCCCAGCTGTATAATGGGGGTGATAACACCCAGCTGGGTGGAGGTGGGGCCCATGTTGGCAAAGGGCACTGATCGTTGGGAATGAAAGGGGCCCGAGCTGAGCCACTAGAGTCAGTGGCCATTGGGTCGGGCCTGGGGAGTCTTGCCCCTGTGTGCAGCCGGACGCCCCTTCCACGCCCGCTCAGCGGAGAATCCCCGTTAGACCCAGCCCAGCGACACCCGGCCGACAAGCTGTGCTGGGCAGGTTAACCTGCCCCCTGCTCCGCAGGGCCGTGCCGCACATCCCGGTGACTGACCCGTGCACAGAGACTGGGCAGAGCAACAACAGGGATCTAGTCCCTGAGCTGCCACTTCCCTGTCCCTCTCGGGGCCTCAGTTTCCCCACCCACCAGTCAGGCCGGGAGCGCAGCCCTCACTCCCAGAGACAGGAGGGTGACTCCAACGGGGGGATCAGACCCAATGTTTCTGGGCATGGCTGGAGAGCGACCTGGCCTCGCGGGGGTCTCTGGGAACCTAGCCACAGTGGGTGGGAGCCCTGGAGGGCGTTGGGAGCCAGGCGGCGGAAGATGTCCTGGGCTCTGCCTTGGCTGTGCTCTGGGGTGGGACCGGCAGGTGGCTGGGGGAGGACCAGCCGGAGAAGCTGGGGGTGCCCCCCAGGGGAGCAAGGGGGGCTGATAGCCCCTCAGAAGCTGCCTTGCCCCACCCGGGCCTGGGGAGAGGTTGCCACGGTGCCTGTGTAGTTGCCATGGGGTCCCACCACACCCCGGTGCCCCCCGCTGCAGAGAGCCCTGCCCCGGCCCCAGCCCCGCTGGGAGACGCAGCCAGCCGTGGTCCCCCCAGAGCCTCCAGTCTCCATAGTGAGGGTTGCCAGGGAAACGGTGCCATTTCCATAGCAACCCTGCGTTCTGCTTTCCCTTGCCAAGGGCCAGCTGGCAATAGGAGCTGTGGGTGGGGGGCAGGGGGGGCACGGTGCTGAAGTGGGCTGGAGGGGGGCAGGCAATTCCTCCAGGCCCCTCACTGGGCCTGTGGAACCAGCCCCATTCAAAGGGCCAAGGCCCGATTCGCTTCTCCCAGCCGGGTACCCCGAGCAAGGCAGCCCAGAGCCTGGGGCAGCTGAGCCAGGGAGCTGCCTGAGGCCCCACCCTGGATCCCACAGGGCGTCCCCCACAGCCAGGCTGGTCCAACCCCCGGGACATCAGTGCGGACAGGCCACGCCGATCCCCCTCCCTGGGCAGTGCACGCTACCCACTAGGCGACACTCCCTCCCCTGCAGTGGCGTAAGCCCCCTTGGGCTATGTGCCGGGCATGTCTCTCTGAGGCACTTCCCCAGCCCTAGGAGCTGGGCATCTCGCCACCCGCTGGGGAGGCAGGGCAGCCCCTCTCCCCCCCGGACCCCACGGGCAGCTGACATGGAGAGCCTGAGCCACAAGGGCTTGAGGAGGGTCAGTGGGAGTCCGACACCTAAATACCATTGAGAGTCGGAGAAAGCGATGACCAAGGTGCTGGGGGAGAGCAGGGAACTGACGCAGGGTTTCCCAGGTGCACCCACTGGGCCATCCGGCCCCTCTCTGTGGCAGGCCTTGCTCCATCACCAGCCTCCGCTTTCTGCCAGGGCCCTGCGGGCAGCTTCCCGGGGAGGAGAGCCCAGAGGGGCCAAGTCTGGGTTACGCTGAGGGTCACTTTGATTTATGCTACCTAGGCCAGGCCTAGGACACAGCACCTCTAGTGCAAGACCCGCCTACCTGACATGGGGCCCCAGGGTGGGGAAATCTCAGCATGGCAGAGGGCTCTACGTGTCTCCTGCTTTGCTGTAATCCTCTGGCCTTGTCCAATCACTTTCCTCTGAGGATCTCAAAGTGTCTCTGTGATGATGTAAAAAGAAAAGGAAAGGAGTACTTGTGGCACCAGCAGGAGAGTGAGTTTGTGGGGAGGGGGGGGGCGGAGGGTGAGAAAACCTGGATTTGTGCTGGAAATGGCCCAACTTGATTATCATACATATTGTAAGGAGAGTGATCACTTCAGATAAGCTATTACCAGCAGGAGAGTGGGGTGGGAGGAGGTATTGTTTCATGGTCTCTGTGTATATAATGTCTTCTGTATTTTTCACAGTATGCATCCGATGAAGTGAGCTGTAGCTCACGAAAGTTTATGCTCAAATAAATTGGTTAGTCTCTAAGGTGCCACAAGTCCTCCTTTTCTTTTTGCGAATACAGACTAACACGGCTGTTACTCTAAAATCTGTGAGGATGTGAGGCAGCAGGGAGAATCATAGAATCATAGAATATCAGGGTTGGAAGGGACCCCAGAAGGTCATCTAGTCCAACCCCCTGCTCGAAGCAGGACCAATTCCCAGTTAAATCATCCCAGCCAGGGCTTTGTCAAGCCTGACCTTAAAAACCTCTAAGGAAGGAGATTCTACCACCTCCGTAGGTAACGCATTCCAGTGTTTCACCACCCTCTTAGTGAAAAAGTTTTTCCTAATATCCAATCTAAACCTCCCCCACTGCAACTTGAGACCATTACTCCTCGTTCTGTCATCTGCTACCATTGAAAACAGTCTAGAGCCATCCTCTTTGGAACCCCCTTTCAGGTAGTTGAAAGCAGCTATCAAATCCCCCCTCATTCTTCTCTTCTGCAGGCTAAACAATCCCAGCTCCCTCAGCCTCTCCTCATAACTCATGTGTTCTAGACCCCTAATCATTTTTGTTGCCCTTCGCTGGACTCTCTCCAATTTATCCACATCCTTCTTGTAGTGTGGGGCCCAAAACTGGACACAGTTCTCCAGATGAGGCCTCACCAATGTCGAATAGGGGGAGTGTTGACCTGGGAATGTGCCCTGGGGATGGGAGACCTGAGAGGCTGTCACCTGAGCCAGGAGGGGGACGGGGAGGTAACACCTCTGCCCAGGAATGTGAAGACAGGCTGCAGGAGAGAACCTGCTGGGGGGAGTTTTAGTTTCAGTTTGGGGCTGGGTGGAGGAACGCAGGGAACCCCAGGGCTGGGGTCTAAGCTCCCTGCTCCCCCAGAAGGACTTGACTGAGGGGTCCTGGGTGTACCCACAAGCTCTGTTTTGGACTGTGTTCCTGTTGTCCAATAAACCTTCTGTTTTACTGGCTGGCTGAAAGTCTCAGTGAATCCCAGGAAGAGGAGTGCAGGGCCTGGACTCCCCCACACTCCATGACAACTGGTGGCAGCGGTGGGATGTACTGCACCCCGTGAACGGCGCTTCCTGCAGTAAGTGACTGGGGAACAGTAAAACGAAGGGGGATTGACGGGGACCAGGCGTGCTGAAGAGTCAGAGAGAGATGGTTTCAGAGGGCGGTTAACCCCTGGGAGTGTGTGACCAGAGAGAAGGACTTTTGCAGTAACAGGGTCCCCCGGGGGATAGCAGCGAGCGGGCCCAGGGGCGGAGGAGTCTGCAGCTCGACCCTGGCAAAGAGGTGGTGACCTCAAGAAGGACTGGCACACTAGGGGCTTTTCCTGGAAACCGTGGAAAGCTGCCCGGCCTGCGAGTGGCCAGCAGGGAGATGTACGCTAAACGCCCTAAGAGCGACCTGGTGGAGCTGTGCAGGCAGAGGGGGCTGCGCATCGGGAGGTCCACCAAGGAACAGCTGATTGCCCAGTTGGAGGAGCGGGATCGCTTGGATGACCCAATCCCTGTCCCTGAGGGAAGCTGCCCGGCGGACGCAGCATGGGCCCTGGGGCCTGACCAGGCTGGGAGGGGTCAGACTGCTGCCCAGGACATCCCGAGACCCTTCCTACCTATGCCTGGGGGAGGGGTTGGGGGAAGCCCAGCGAATACCGAGGGCACCCTGACCCCAGCACCCAGCAGGGGATCCTCCCAGCGGAGCTCCCCATCCCTGGAGCGGAGGCGGCTGGAATGGGAGAGGCAGATGAAAATGAGGGAGCTGGAGGATCATGAAAAACAACGTCAACATGAGGAGAAACAACGTCAACATGAGCAGGAGGAGAAGGAGAGGGAGCGTCAGGAGAAGGAGAAACAAAGACAGCAGGAACTGGAGCTGGCCAGGCTGAAGAGCAGTGGGGCCCCAGCTGCGGTGAGTGCGGGGGGACCCAAGACTGCAAGGAGCTTTGATAAGTGCTTCCTGGCCCAGCGGAAGGAGGGGGAGGACATAGATAGCTTCCTGATGGCCTTTGAGAATGCCTGTGAGCTGCACAGGGTTGACCCTGCAGACAGGCTCCAGTTCCTCACCCCCTTACTGGACCCCAAAGCCGTGGAGGTGTACAGCCGGATGACAGGGCCGGAGGCAGGGGACTATGAACTGTTCAAACAGGCCCTGCTCCGTGAGTTTGGGCTGACCCCCGAGATGTACCGGAGAAGGTTCCGGAGTCAGCGTAAAACGCCTGAGGTCACCTACCTACAACTGGTCAACCGGATGCAGGGGTATGCCCGCAAGTGGACAGCTGGGGCCCGAGCTAAAGAGGACCTGCTTGACCTAATCGTACTGGAGCAACTGTATGAACAGTGCCCTTCCGACCTGAGGCTGTGGTTGGTGGACAAAAAGCTCGAGAACCCCCAGCACGCAGGGCAGCTGGCCGACGAGTTTGTGAACAGTCGGTCAGGGGGTAGCCGGGAGGAGTCCCAAAAGAACAGGCCCCCCCCGATGCAGAGAGAGAGTCACCAGGGGGCCTCCCAGCAGGGAAATATGGAGAACCCCCTCCAAAGGGGAACGCGTGGCGTCGGGCCCCTCCGACCCGCTCGAGGGGACCAACGTGACCTGAGCTGCTATCACTGTGCCCAGAGAGGCCATGTACGGACCCAGTGCCCCGGGCTCAGGGACAAACTGAGCAGACCCAACCTACCCAGGGTTAACTGGGTAGGGACTCAGCTGGACGAGGGGCAGACGACCCAGGAAAGGGGGGCTACCAGTTTAGCACCTGCTCAGGAGGGAAGAGTACCCCAGGCCAGCTCCGCCAGAGGGCTGGAGGCTCTGGACTCAGGGTGCTCGGTTTACAGGGTGGGCGCGGGGCTGTCCCTCCGGAGAGAGTGCCTTGTTCCCCTGGAGGTGGATGGGAGGAAGGTCAATGGATACTGGGATACGGGTGCGGAGGTGACGCTGGCCCGGCCCGAGGTGGTGGCCCCAGATCGGGTGGTGCCCAACACCTACCTGACCCTGACAGGGGTGGGCGGGACCCCATTTAAGGGTACACCTGAAATGGGGGGGCCAAGGAGGACCCCAAGGATGTGGGGGTACACCACCATTTGCCCACTGAAGTTTTGATGTGGGGAGACCTAGAGGACTGGCCAAGCAAGCCCCAGACCGCCCTGGTTGTGACCCGTAGCCAGAGCCGCTGAGGGGCACTGCGCCCTGACCTTGGGGAGGGTACCACACCGGAGGCACAGGACCCTACCCTGGTGGGGAGGGAGCGCCGAGGGGCATGGCTCAGAGAGGCGGAGGCCTCAGACCTGGCCACTGAGGGGGAACCGGGCCCCGTCCCTTCCCCAGCCGCTGAGTTCCAGGCCGAGTTGAGGAAAGATCCCTCCTTGCGGAAGCTCAGGGACCTGGCCGACCTCGGTGTGGGACGGACCATGAGGAGAGGCTGCCAGGAGAGGTTCCTGTGGGAGAAGGGGTTCCTGTTCCGAGAATGGGCTCCCACAAGGGAAGTGGAGTCCTGTGGGATCAGGAGGCAGCTGGGGGTCCCCCAGAAGTATTGCCGCAAGCTCCTGTCCCTGGCCCATGACATCCCCCTCGCAGGGCACCAGGGAATCCGGCGCACCCAGCAGAGGTTGCTACAGAACTTTTACTGGCCCAGGGTCTTTACCATGGTCCGGCAGTATTGCCGATCCTGTGACCCCTGTCAGAGGGTGGGGAAGGCCCGGGACAAGGGGAAAGCGGCTTTGAGACCTTTGCCCATCGTAGAGGAGCCTTTCCAGAAGGTGGCCATGGACATCGTGGGGACTCTCAGCAAGACGACCCGGTCGGGGAAGAAATACATTCTGGTCGTGGTAGATTTTGCCACCCGCTACCCCAAGGCAGTGCCCTTAGCTTCCATTGAAGCAGACACTGTGGCCGATGCGCTCCTGACCGTTCTCAGCCGAGTGGGGTTCCCCAAGGAAGTCTTGACAGACCAAGGCTCCAACTTCATGTCGGCCCTGCTCCGGTGCTTGTGGGAGAAATGTGGGGTCCGGCACGACTGGGCCTCAGCTTATCACCCCCAGTCCAATGGGCTGGTGGAGAGGTTTAACGGGACGCTAAAGATGATGCTGAAAACCTTTATGAACCAGCACCCGCAGGATTGGGACAAGTACTTACCTCACCTGCTGTTCGCGTACAGGGAGGTGCCCCAGGAGTCTACCGGATTTTCGCCTTTCGAACTGTTATATGGCAGGAGGGTGAGGGGCCCCCTGGACCTGATGAGAGACGAGTGGGAGGGGAAGGCCACTCCCGATGGAGAGTCAGTGGTGGAGTATGTCCTGATCTTCCGAGAGAGACTGGCTGAACTCATGGGCCTGGCCAGGGAGAATCTGGCCAGAGCCCAGAGGAAGCAGAAGGTCTGGTATGACCGCACGGCAAGGGCCCGTGCCTACGCCACCGGGGATCCGGTGATGGTTCTCATCCCAGTGAGAAAGAACAAACTACAGGCCGCCTGGGAGGGCCCTTTCAAGGTCGTCAAGCAGCTCAATGAGGTAAACTATGTGGTGGAGCTGTCGAACCGGGCGCACCACCGCCGGGTGTACCATGTGAATATGATGAAGCCATATTATGCCAGGGGGAATGTGGTGTTTGCCGTGTGTGGACAGTGGGAAGAGCAGGGAGATGACCCTTTAGTAGATCTATTCCCTGGGACCAGAGCTGGTTCCCCCCTGGAAACAATCCCCCTCTCGGATCAGCTAACCCCTGCCCAGCAAGCTGAGATCAGGGGTTGCTGCATCCGTCCCGACAGCTGTTTTCCAACCAGCCTGGACGCACTAATCTGACTGTCCACCGGGTGCAGACAGGGTCGCACCCGCCGATAAGATGCTCCCCCTTCCGAGTCACAGGGAAAACTGCTCAGGACCTGGAAAGAGAGGTCTGGGACATGCTGTCTTTGGGGGTGATCCAGCCCTCTGCCAGCCCTTGGGCCTCGCCGGTGGTGCTGGTCCCCAAAAAGGACAGGTTGGTCCGGTTCTGTGTGGACTATCAGAAGCTCAGTGCCATCACTGTATCTGATGCCTACCCCATGCCCAGGCCGGACGAGCTCCTAGACAAACTGGGAGGAGCTCGGTACCTTACCACCATGGACCTTACAAAGGGCTACTGGCAAGTGCCGCTGGATGCAGATGCCCGGCTGAAATCGGCCTTTATCACCCCTCTGGGGCTCTATGAGTTCCTGACCCTGCCTTTCGGCCTCAAGGGAGCGCCGGCCACCTTCCAGCGCCTGGTGGACCAGCTCCTGAGGGGGATGGAGAGTTTTGCCGTGGCGTATATTGATGACATCTGTGTCTTTAGCCAGACCTGGGAGGACCACGTGTCCCAGGTTAGACAAGTGCTGGACCGACTCCAGGGGGCTGGGCTGACTGTAAAAGCGGAGAAGTGCAAGGTGGGGATGGCGGAAGTATCTTACCTGGGCCATCGGGTGGGGAGCGGCCGCCTAAAGCCGGAACCAGCCAAGGTGGAGGTGATCAGAGACTGGCCCGCTCCCCACACCAAAAAGCAGGTCCAAGCCTTTATTGGGATGGCAGGATACTACCGAAGATTTGTGCCCCACTTTAGCGCCATAGCCACCCCCATCACTGAGCTATGCAAGAAGGGGAAGCCAGACAAGGTGGTCTGGACCGAGCAGTGCCAGGAGGCTTTCCGGGCGCTGAAGGAGGCTCTGGTCAGTGGCCCAGTTCTGGCAAACCCAGACTTTGACAAGCCCTTTGTGGTGTTCACCGACGCCTCCGACACGGGACTGGGGGCGGTGTTAATGCAGGAGGATGAAAAGGGGGAGAGACACCCCATCGTGTACCTGAGCAAGAAGTTGCTACCCCGGGAGCAACACTACGCGGCCATCGAGAAGGAGTGCCTGGCCATGGTGTGGGCCCTCAAGAAACTACAGCCCTATCTCTTCGGGCGGCACTTCACCGTGTACACCGACCACTCTCCCCTGACCTGGCTGCACCAGATGAAAGGAGCCAACGCCAAGCTCCTGAGATGGAGCCTGCTCCTGCAGGATTACGACATGGACGTGGTCCATGTGAAGGGAAGTGCCAACCTGATAGCGGATGCGCTGTCCCGGAGAGGGGGCCCCGAACTTCCCCAGGTCACTGGTCACAGTGACCCCGCTCAGTTCAGTCTCGAAGGGGGGAGAGATGTGACGATGTGACTCAGCAGGGAGGGGGGAGTGTTGACCTGGGAATGTGCCCTGGGGATGGGAGACCTGAGAGCCTGTCACCTGAGCCAGGAGGGGGAGGGGGAGGTGACAGGCTGCCCAGGAATGTGAAGACAGGCTGCAGGAGAGAGCCTGCTGGGGGGGTTTAGTTTCAGTTTGGGGCTGGTTTCCACGGTATGCATCCAATGAAGTGATCTGTAGCTCACGAAAGCTTATGCTCAAATAAATTGGTTAGTCTCTAAGGTGCCACAAGTCCTCCTTTTCAGTTTGGGGCTGGGTGGAGGAACGCAGGGAACCCCAGGGCTGGGGTCTAAGCTCCCTGCTCCCCCAGAAGGACTTGACTGAGGGGTCCTGGTTGTACCCACAAGCTCTGTTTTGGACTGTGTTCCTGTTGTCCAATAAACCTTCTGTTTTACTGGCTGGCTGAGAGTCTCAGTGAATCCCAGGAAGAGGGGTGCAGGGCCTGGACTCCCCCACACTCCGTGACAGTCTCCCTCACCTTCATCTGCTGAGCCTCTCAAGGTAGGTCGTTATCCCCATGTTAGAGGTGGGGAAACTGAGGCACGGAGCAGGGTCATGCAGTGAACGGAACAGAGCCTGGGTCTCCCCCTCTGACCAGACTACATAGCGCAGCAGGGTTAGAGTCGGAGGGGTCAAGATCAGAAGGGACCAGCTCACCCAGTCTGACCCCCCTGTATATCCCAGACCACCCCCACCCACAGACCCAACAACCACAGATCCCAGCCCTCGGGAGCCCGGGCTGGCATGTGCCCCAGGCGGAGAACAGGAGGGACTGAGGTGCCCGGTGCCCCGCAGTGGCAGGGAATGATGACGTGAGATACACTCTGGCAAGGGACCCACCCCCCACGCTGCAGGGGAAGGTGACAAGCCCCCAAGGTCCCTGCGTCTGACCTGGGGGAAATTTCTTTCTGACCCGTCTCAGGCCACCAGGGAGACCTGGGGGTCTGAGCCAGAGCCGGCCAGCCACGGGCCTGAGACAGAGAGAGCCCGGTGCCCCCGCAGAGCCCGGCCCTCCCCACGGGCCCATCTCCAGCTGGCACCACCCCCATACTTCAGAGGCCAGCGACTTAAAAAAAACCTCCCAGAACACAATGGGGGGGACCCTCCCTGACCCCCACTAGCGGGAGGGACCCAGGTTTGATGGAACCACTAGCCCACGCTCCCTCTGCCACCAGCGGTCAGTGGGGAGCCGGTGGCTCCCAGCCTCCCTTCGGCTTTCGAGGAAACCCCTCGCGTTCAGCACAGCCGGGAGGCGGCTGCTCCTGCTTCACACCCCTGCAAACGGGCTCTTCACGCTGCACGGCCAAGGCCGAACGCGAGCCGGGGCCAGAACGCGAAGCTAGAGGAGTTTAGACTAAAATAGGGCACGAATCTTGGGCTCGGAGGGTAACGAACCCCTGGGACGACTCCCCCGGGCCGGAGGCTTCTCCGCCTCGGAGCCGGTACATCAAGGGCTGGTTTTCTAGCAGACCTGCCCAGGAATGACTGTGGGGCAGGTCTCTGGCCTGTGCTATGCAGGGTCAGGCTGTAACCACACCAGATCCTGGGAACCCCCATGTGCCAGCAGAACCGGCACTAGGAAAGCGCTGGCCGTCGGTGCCCTCTACCGGCTGGTCCGTGAATCTGCCAGCTGGCATCGCACATAGAATCACAGCCTATCAGGGCTGGAAGGGAGCTCAGGAGGTCACCTAGTCCTACCCCCTGCTCAAAGCAGGACCAACCCCAACTAAATCATCCCAGCCAGGGCTTTGTCAAGCCTGACCTAAAAAACTTCTAAGGAAGGATATTCCACCACCTCCCTAGGTAACGCATTCCAGTGCTTCACCACCCTCCTCGTGGAAAAGTTTTTCCTAATATCCAATCTAAACCTCCCCCACTGCAACTTGAGACCATTACGCCTTGTTCTGTCATCTGCCACCACTGAGACCAGCCGAGCTCCATCCTCTTTGGAACCCCCCTTCAGGTAGCTGAAAGCAGCTATTAAATCCTCGCCCCCGCACCCCTGCTTTTTTTCTGCAGATTACATGAGTCCAGTTCCCTCAGCCTCGCCTTCTAAGTCATGTGCTCCAGCCCCCTAAGCATTTTCGTTTCCCTGCGCTGGACTCTCTCCAATTTGTCCACATCCCTTCTGCAGTGGAGGGACCAAAACTGGACACAGTACTCCAGATGTGGCCTCACCAATGCTGAATAGAGGGGAACGATCACGTCCCTCGATCTGAAGGCAACGCTCTTACTAATACAGCCCAAAATGCCATTGGCCTTCTTGGCAACAAGGGCAGACCGCTGACTCAAACCAGCTTCTTGTCCACTGTAACCCCCAGGTCCTTTGCTGCAGAACTGCTGCTTAGCCAGTCGGCCCCCATCCTGCAGGGATTCTTCTGTCCTAAGTGCAGGACTCTGCACTTGTCCTTGTTGAACCTCATCAGATTTCTTTTGGCCCAATCCTCCAATTTGTTTAGGTCCCTCTGTATCCTATCCCTACCCTCCAGCGTATCTACCTCTCCTCCCAGTTTAGTGTCATCTGCAAACTTGCTGAGAGTGCAATCCACACCATCCTCCAGGTCATTAATAAAGATGTTGAACAAAACCGGCCCCAGGACCGACCCTTGGGGCACTCCACTTGATACGGGCTGCCAACTAGACACGGAGCCATTGATCACTACCCGTTGAGCTCGACAATCTAGCCAGCTTTCTATCCACCTTCTAGTCCATTCATCCAGCCCATACTTCTTTAACTTGCTGGCAAGAATACTGTGGGAGACGGTGTCAAAAGCTTTGCTAAAGTCAAGAAACAATACATCCACTGCTTTCCCTTCATCCACAGAGCCAGTTATCTCATTATAGAAGGCAATCAGGTTGGTCTTGCCCTTGATGAATCCATGTTGACTGTTCCTGATCACCTTCCTCTCCTCCAAGTGTTTCAAAAGGGTTTCCTTGAGGACCTGCTCCATGATTTTTCCAGGGACTGAGGTGAGGCTGACCGCTCTGTAGTTCCCCGGATTCTCCTTCTTCCCTTTATTAAAAGATGGGCACTACATTAGCCTTTTTCCCATCGTCCAGGACTTCCCCCGATCGCCATGAGTTTTCAAAGCTAATGGCCCATGGCTCTGCAATCACATCCGCCAATTCCCTCAGCACCCTCGGATGCATTAGATCTGGACCCATGGACTTCTGCATGTCCAGCTTTTCTAAATAGTCCTGAGCCTGTTCTTCCACCATTGAGGGCTGCTCACCTCCTCCCCATGCTGTGTGCCTGTAGTAAGATGAGGCCCTGAAACATAAACCCTTGGTATCAGAGGCCCGGTAGGAGGCCTAAGGCCTGGGCTAAAGTAATGGTCAAGACTTTGCTGACATAAAGCACAGTTAAGCTGTGAGCCAGAGGCTGGCCCTGCTCACAGACACTGGCAAGGAGAGGGCTGATGTTGCATAAACATATATCTAAAGGGGGCTGGATACCAGAGCCATACACGAATGGTACAAGAACATTCTTATACCGTCCACAGAGATAACAAGGACAGGGGCAAAGGGCTAGGATGATGGAGAGAGTTGTTTTGTTCGAACCAACATGTACAAGGCGAGAGGTGGCAGTAGAAGCGTGGTGCGTTGTTACGTAGCGGGGTTGCACCTCACTACGTCACGGGTGTTCTGTAACTTGTTTGTACCTGTGTATAAGATACATCCCTGAGTGGATGTCTTTGTCCGGCCTAGGGGGCAGTGGAAAGTCCCACCACTGATTGAGCTGTGTCCGTTGTCAGGGAGCACATAGGGACTAGCAACAAACCGTATATAAGTTATATGAATCAGGGAGTTAGAGACTGTGTTTCTCTTCGACAATAAACCTGCCCGGGTGCCTTCGTACCTCACTAGAGTCTGTGGTCTCTGGAGGTTGTCTCGGGGTCTGCTGCGTCAGCAATCCGCACAGAGCCGGGGCAGTACACAGAGGGAACGCGCACGCAGCCGACTGGTATCGCCATCGAACAGAGCAGAGCACCACACCGGTGGCATCTGACAACATTGCCCAGCGCAGCAGTCTGGGAGCTGCCCTTGGCTGTGAAGACTGAGGCAAAACAAGCATTGAGTACATTAGCTTTTTCCACATCCTCTGTCACTAGGTTGCCTCCCCCATTCAGTAAGGGGCCCACACTTTCCCTGACCTTCTTCTTGTTGCTAACATACCTGTAGAAACTCTTCTTGTTACTCTTAACATCCCTTGCTCGCTGCAACTCCAGTTGTGTTTTGGCCTTCCATGGTCCTTTCCCCCACACTGCGCCCCTGGGTTCAAAGCCGGCTGGCAGCGTGGCGACGGGACGGACCCAGGCATGGGGCAGGGCTGAACCGTGGCTCTTCGGGGCGACTGTCCCCGGCGGAGGGGAAAGCATGTCCCGTGCTGGGAGCAGATGTGGGGAAAGTGATGCTGCCCCAGAGATGTGACTGCAAGTCCCTTTAGGGGAGCCAGGTGTGTTATGGGACCTGCAGATCTCACCCTCCTTCCACACAAGCCCCAGTGATTTTGAACTGCCGGCGCCGGGACCAGAGAGGGGAGCTGGGCTGTGTCACGGAGTCCCTGGGCGATGCTCTGGAACTGCTCCCCATGAAGCCAGTCAGGACTCTGGGGCAGTCGCCTTTCTGTGAGCAGCCTGTCTGCAGGACACACAGCTCACACAGCTTCCACCTTCCTGGGTCTGACCTCGGAGCATTCAGCATCCTCTGCCCCTCCGTGCGCTTCCCACAGCGAGTCCGCTCAGGCGGGGCTCCTGGGGAAGCCAGAGGGTCCTGCACCCCAACTTCGCAGTCAGACGTGACTCTCAGCCAGCCAGTAAAACAGAAGGTTTATTAGACGACAGGAACATGGTCTAACACAGAGCTTGCAGGTGCAGAGAACGGGACCCCTCAGCTGGGTCCATTTTGGGGGGTAGTGAGCCAGACAACCACGTCTGCACTTCACTCCATGTCCCAGCCAGCCCCAAACTGAAAACCCCCTCCAGCCCCCCCTGCTCTGGGCTTTGTTCCTTTCCCGGGCCAGGAGGTCACCTGATTCCTTTGTTCTCCAACCCTTCAGCTCTCACCTTGCAGGGGGGGAAGGGCCCAGGCCATCAGTTGCCAGGAAACAGGGTGTCGGCCATTCTCTGTGTCCAGACTCCTGCACACACCTGCCCTCTAGGGCTCTGCAATGATCATACACCCTTACTCCACCCCCTAGATACTTAAGAACTGCCTGGGGGAAACTGAGGCACCCCCACACTATTCAGAGGAAACATTAAGAACAGTCCCACTTCGTCACAGGCTGTAGCCGGCAGTAAAGCTGGCCACCAAGGAGGTTGGCGGGGGGCAGCCCTTGGCCCTGCTTTAGGAACTGGGGGAAGGGTCTTGTGCTGGGGCACAAGCCAGAAGAGACCCCAACCCTAGCCCGGCGCCACCAGGAGCAAAGCGGCTGGCTCACGTCCAGCAGCAAAGCCGAGCCGGGAGAAGGATGCAGCTCTGCCCCCAGCCACCTCTCAGACCGCAACACCAGCTCCAGGCCAACTCATTCGCAAGAGGCCTCTGGTCTCGGGGGCCAGCATGAGCCCCCAGGGGCTGAGCACCCCAACCCCTGCTACTGCAATAGGAACAGGGCACCTCCGGGCGAGGCTGAGTGCTCTCCGCCAGGCTGGTTTGAGTCCCTGGGGTGCAGCGGCTCCCAGCCCAACGCGATTGCATCGGCGGAGAGCTCAGCCCAGAGGCAGCAGCCAGAGCAGGGCAGCTTCTCGGCTCCCAGACTGAGGCAGCAGAGCCTGGAGGTCAGGGGCTAGGAGGAAGTGAGAATTCTCTGTAATATTATGAAGCCTGTGTGCCTCAGTTTCCCCAGGTGCTACACTATTCCCTAGTGGGGGAAGGGCTGTTTGCTCTGGGGGCAGGTTAGGACACAGGTGTGAGAGGCCACCCAGGTGTCCTTAGGAGGCCTGATCTCCATAGCCATGGAGAATCCAGACAACGGCAAATCCCATCCCCAGGACATCAAACCTGGCAACCAACCCCACCTGGCCCCACCTCACAGCGTCTCCCTCAGCTCACAGACACAGGACATGGGGGTTGGGGGGAAGGTGGGTGTTAAGCGTGGGCTGGGGGAAGCCATTGAGGCACCTGTGGGCTCACCATGGAGGAAGCGTGGGACCCCTCGGGGGACTCCCAGAGGCAGTTCCAAAGCTGGGGCCATAGTCCCAGTCCTGGGGACCCGTGAGGGGGTCGCAGAGCCCCGCCTGACTCCAGTGAGACGCTCCCTCAGCCCCACCCCATGCCCAGGAGTGATCTCCAGGAGCCGCCAGCGATGCTTCCCCAAAGGGATTAAAAGTCCTGCCCGCCCTGGGAGAGGGCACCGTGCTGGGGCACCCTGCCCTGGGCCAGGACTGACGCGTGGCCCGTGGGCTCGGGCCCCGAATGCAGCCTGGTGAGGCACACTGCCACCCCCCACCCTCACTTGGCCAGCAAAGCCCTTTGTACCCCGCTCACCAGCGCCCCCGGCAGAACAGCCTGGCAGCTGCTCCCTGCCGGGCTCTCTGGGCCAGGCGCCCAGGCTGGGTTGCTCCAAGCCCCCAGAAAGTCTCCCCCGGCCCCAGACGACACTGCCTCGCATGGATGCGACCCACCTCCAGGGGGCGCCAAGGGAGCTCAGCCCATTCACCTGCTGCCCCCCTGCAGCTTGCCTGTGGGCAGCTGCCGGGGGCTGTTCCCAGCTCCAGCGCCCCGGCTCACGCTCGATCCAGCTGGGGGATCCGGGGAGAAATGCCGGGGGTTCCCCGGGGGTAACGTGGCGGCCAGCGTAGCGAGCGGTTGTGGCACCTCTCGAGCCGCAGCCAAGGAGCCGAAAAGCACCCGGGAAAGGCGCAACCCAAAATCACGGGCACCAGGACGATCCAGGCTCAGGCCTGCATCAGCCGCAGGGCCCGTGGGAGTCAAGCCCCAGGTATAATCCCTGCTCCACCCCAGGCCCCAGGGAGCTTGGCTACAGGGGGGTGAAAACTTCACACCGCAGGGCGGAGCCCCACCGCCCTCCCCCCGCTCTGTGGAGCTGGGGGGCTGGGGACGGCTCTGTCCCCGCTCAGCGAGGTGGAGGAGAAAACCCCTCCCAGCCGCAGGAAGCGCCCACGTGGCCTTCGGCAAAGCGGGGCGACAGCCCTGCGGATAACCGGACTGAGTGCCAGGTGCCCAGACACTGCGGGGACGGGGGCTTGACAAGTACCAGGGACGCGGAGAGGTGATGGGCACCTGCTTCTTTGGGGTGTGTCCCTCTGGGGACCAGCTGCAGACAGTGTCCCAGAGCCGGGTACCAAGCTGGCGGGACCCCAAGTCTTAAAGAAATTCCAGCTGTGCCCTGAGCTGAGCCAGCCAAGGGGGCTGAGGTTTGGTCTGGCAGCAGCTGCCCCACCCAGGCCAGGCAGGAGGCAGCAGCTCAGCTGGCAGAAGGATAAATAAGCTGCAGCCGACGCCTTGGTACCCCCTCGCCAGGGAGCTCTGGGGATGGGCAGCAGAGCAGCGAGGGTGGGGGCTGTCAGGCCAAGTGCAGGCTGCATGCCCCGGGGGCCAGCCGCTCACAGCTCTCCCAGGCCAGAAGCAGCCAGGGGCCACTGAGGGGCCGGGCTCCCAGGGTAGCCCCCTTGGCAATGCTCCCAGCTCCGCACGCCTGGGGGAGACGGGCAGAGGATCAAGTCACACAGCATCAGGGAGAACCGCTCCCAGGAACGACGCCCAGACACACCCTGCGCCATTCAAACAAGGGTTGTATTTCCAGTGGCTATTTATAAAGGGGGCAGGGCCAGGCGTGGGAGACAGGAGACAGCCTCCCGCCGGGGGGCCCCAGGGCAGGGCTCTGCCCCCCTGCTGTGACTGCAGGGCACAGCCCGACAGGCCAAGGAGCTGCGGGCAGGGGCCAGGCTCCAGGCCTAGCTGAGGTTGCCCTCGGTGCCGCTGTCCTCGTCCGGGGGTGCGGGGCCCCGCTCCAGGCCCGGCTCCAGGTAGTCGAGGATGCGCCGGTCGGCCTGGAGCAGGAACTGCTGCTGCCTGAAGTAGACTTTCAGCACCCCCTTGATGGCCACAAAGGTGATGCCGCCCTGCGGAGGAGGGGCGGAGATGAAGCCAGCTGTGTGCCAGTCCCATGGCTCTGGGCAAACCCTAGCAGCACAGCCCCCCAGCCAGCTGCCGCCCCCCACTGAGCACCAGAGACAGGGGCGCCCCCCAGCCCTGGGCGCCCCCCAGCCCTGGGCTCCCCCCAGCTCTGCCGGTGCCCCTCACTCCCGACCCACAGCCCCGGCTCCCCCCAGCTCTGCCAGTGCCCCTCACTCCCAACCCGCAGCCCCGGCTCCCCCCAGCTCTGCCAGTGCCCCTCACTCCCGACCCGCAGCCCCGGCTCCCCCCAGCTCTGCCGGTGCCCCTCACTCCCGCCCCGCAGCACCGGTGCTCCCACGAGCACAGTGCGGGCAGCGGTGCCAGGCTGGCCTGCCATTTCCACGGCAGCGAGCAGAGCACAGACCGCCGAGGTTTCCCAGCTCGGACTCCCTGGGCCCGGGGTTCTCAGGCCAGGAGTCTCCAGCTCCAGGCGCGACAGGCCGCAAGCCGCACCTTGGGCGCCCCGCAGTGGCTGGCACAGCCCGGCCCCGGACTCACCAGGATGGTGCGCTGCAGGCTGGAGTCCACCCGCCGGAAGAGGAGCCTGCCCACCAGGCTGGCGATGGTAGGAAACACCAGGGCCCCGCACAGCGAGCGCGAGAGGGACGTGTGGTCGCTCTGGGGGCGGGACTCAGCCAGCGGCCCCAGGGCCACCGGGCGCCCAATCCCTGGGGAAATGGGAAGGAAGGGGAAACTGAGGCAGCGATTGGTCACTGCCATCTGGCCAGGGGGCTCAGACCTGAACCGCTCCCCACACCACCCGCCTCTGCCCCAGTGTCTGTCCCCCACCCCCCCCAGCGCTCTGCCTCTCGTCACGGTCTCTCCTCCCCCGGCCAGGCCACCCGCTGATGGCGCTACTGCCCAGCTTCCCCTCCCCCCACAGCTCTGCCCCCTTCGCTGCCAGCCCGCCCCTGTCTTGGCTCACTGGCAACCGTGCCCACCCCGCACCAACCTGCCCACCCACCGGCCCCACCCAGGGCAGCCCCAGAGCAGCCCCAGGCCATCCCCGCCAACCCGCCCGCCCCCGGCGGCGATGCCCCGCACCTGGCACCAGGGCCTGCAGGGCCTGCAGCTTGCTGGCGTACTTCCGCCAAACGCGCAGCACGTAGTCCTCCCAGCGGATCAGCCTGCCCAGCACCAGCATGACGGGGATGGTGGGCAGCCCCATGAGCAGGAAGAGGGGGTCCGCCCGCTCCATCACATCCAGCCCCTTCTTATGGCCAACCACCTGCAGCCGGGGGAGGAGGCAGCTCAGAGCCCACGCCGAGAGCGGGGCTCCCCGTGCTGGCTGGGCCGGCCGCACCCCGGGGCATGGGCCCTCTCAGGCTGGGGTCACAGGGCAATTCCCAGCAGTGCCAGCTTCCTCCATGGCCCCAGCCGTGCCCTGCCGCAGCCAGCCTGGCACCCGGCAGCTCCCACTGGAGCAGTCACCCCATTGCCTCTGTTGCGGAGCCTGGCGGAAGCAGCAGCCCTGGCTCAGCTCGGGCCCCCTTCGGGGCCCCCCCCAACACGTTACCTGCATCACCGTGACGGCCCCATAGGTGACAGCCGACCAGTACACCGTTCCCACCACGATGCCGGCCATGGCGAAGGGGCTGGCTCTGGACAGGATCCGGTCTGCCTGGTGGAGGAAATAGACCAGGGGCCCTGCAGGGAGATCAGAAACTCAGGCCACGCCATGTACACCCCCCGTGTTCCCTGGCCCAGCCGGCCACGGGGGAGACTCCAGCAGGCCCCCACCCGCTCACGGGCAGGATCCCAGGGCTCTCAGCCTTTCCCCCCAGGCCAGGAATTTCCCCGGCCCATTTCACAGGCTAGTGGGTGGAGCACAAGGTCAGGAGCCAGGGACATGCCAGGGCAGGGCACTGCGCCAACCTCTGTGCTCCAGGCAAAGCCTCCCCAGACCCCTCCACTCTGCCCCGCATTGACCCCATCGACCCCGCGCTCCCAGGCAAAGCAAGGCCCGGACGGGCCCCGCCGGGCTCACCCAGCTTGGGGAAGACGATGCGGTATTCGGTGCCGCACTGCGGGCAGCTCACGCTGCCCGTGCTGTTGCCCTTCTGCTTCTCGTCCAGCCAGCGCTGCAGGCAGGCCTGGTGGATCCATTTGGTGGAGCCTTTGCAGCGGCAGGGGCAGACCCACTCGGCGGCCCGGTCCTCGCGCTCCGTGGCGAAGCAGACCCAGCAGTGCCTGGAGAGCAGAGAGCCCGTCAGGGCCCCGGGCGCCCCCGGGCACCGCAGTGCCGCGCGGGTGGCAGGGCCGAACTCTGGGCCCCCCCACCCCAGGCAGGGGGATCCCTAGGGGACCCAGCGCCCCTGAACTGCCGGGTCCCCTGCCCCAGCACCCTTCTCCAGTCCCACCCCCATCCGGATCCCGTCCCCCCTCCGGGCCCAGGCTCAGCGCAGGGCCGCCGGGACCCAGCCGCCTCCCAAGCGCCCCCAGAGCCAGGCCAAAGAGGGAGGCGGCGGGAGGGGAAACCCGCGGGGCGTTCCCGGGGGGAGGGGTTTGGGCTTGGCTCCGGCCCGGGAGAGAGGGGGGGCGTTCGGGCCGGGGGTAGGGGGGGTTCGGCCCGGGGGTAGGGGGGGTTCGGCCCGGGGGGGGTTCGGGTCGGCTCCGGCCCGGGGGTAGGGGGGGTTCGGACCGGGGGGGGTTCGGGTCGGCTCCGGCCCGGGGGTTCGGCCCGGGGGGGGGGTTCGGCCCGGGGGGGTTCGGGTCGGCTCCGGCCCGGGGGTTCGGCCCGGGGGGGTTCGGCCCGGGGGGAGAGGGGGGGTTCGGACCGGGGGATTCGGTTCGGCTCCGGCCCGGGGGCGTTCGGGCCGGGGGGGGTCGGCTCGGCTCCGGCCCGGGGGGATGGGGGGGGTTCGGGCCGGGGACCCCCCCAGCGCTCACCTCTCCTCGGCCGGCTCGGCCATGGCAGGCGGGCCGGTCACACCCCCGGGCGGCCCCGGGGCCCGGCCATCGCCGGCCCCCGGCCCGAGCGAGCGCGTAGCCAGCCGCGATCCGCGGGGCGCGGCCCCTGCGCCGAGCTTGGCTGGGTCGGGTCCGGGTCCCGGTCCCGGCTCCGGTTCTGGCTCCCCCCGGCCGCTCCGCTGCGCCTCGCTCCGCTCCCGGCCCTGGCGGAGCTTGGCCCGGCCCTGGGGCGGTTCCGCAGCCTTGAGCCCGCCCCGCAGACCCAGGGCCCGGCGCTGCCTGGTCGTGAACAGGCCCAGGGGTGCGGAGCCCAGTCCCGGGTCCGGCCCGGGCAGGGCGCGCACAGCCCCGCCCGTCTAGAGGCCCCCAGTAGGAGGGTTAATCGCAGCTGGCTCTTCTGTGGGTGCCATCATACAGCTCTCCTCGGTCAGCAGCTTTATGCCCATTTTGCAGATGGGGAAACTGAGGCACGAAGAGGGCTACGATTTGACCATGGGCACACAGCAGGCCAGGTGGCAGAGTTTGGCCCGGAAGCCTGCGCTCCCCAGGCCCAGCTCAGTGCACTATCCCTTAGGCTACACTGCCCCTAAAGTGCCAGGTTTGTGCCAGGGAGGCCCATCCTGGCTGGAATGGCACCTGGCGCAAACATCACCTGTTTGTATCACCGGCTGAAAGCAACATGGGGCTTGATGGCAAAAACCGCCATGGACTTCCCTTGGAGCCCATGCACCCGGTCCAGGCCTTTCGCACCTAAAACTTCTGCAGCCACATCCCAAGCCTGCATTACACCACGATCCCACCCATCGGTGCTCAATTTCTGGGCCCGCTATGAACACCACCCACGGCTTGAACTGTTTCTCACAACATCCCCCGCAAACAGTCCTGGAAGACAGCGTCACGGCCCCCATTGGTGCGGGACGTCCTGTGGGTCTGCAAAGCCAGAAGTGAGCATCCAGGGTTTCCCAAGGCTAGCAAAGTCTTCTGTCGAGATGGCGGACAGCGAGACGTGCCACGCAGGTTTGCGGGATTTCTAAAAAAAGTGCAAAAACTATGAGCTCTGGATGGCATTATGGGATGGAGAAAGGTGTGCTGGAAACTTGATCCTGAGTTCCCAGAGATTCCTTTCTATCCCATGACACTTTGAAAGACTTTCCCAGGTTAGGCCCCGATCCTGAGAACTTGGAGGAGCTTGCAGGACTGAGGCCTTCCTGTGAAACTACCATGGACCTCCCAGGCCATCAGCGCTGCAGCCTCTCGGGGCATCCAGTGATCTCTTGCTCCAGGAAGGAGGACATGCAAGTCTGGGATGAGGAATCAGAAGAGAAATGATCGAAGAGACACGAGGTCCCATCCCCCCAGGACCAGCACAGGAAAGTTCTCTGCTGTCTACACTCTAGGATTAATCCTCACCTATGGACCCGCCTAGAAAATAAACAGAGACCCAGCTGGTGTTTCCAGGCTTTGCCCTTTCGCTGAAGGTATTAGAACAGTAGCTTATATTTCTATATTGTGTTCCAACCGATATACTGAAATGCAGCCACCTCTAGAGTGGAACACAACAGACGTTTAACAGAGCACAGGAACACCACAGAGTTGTTGGGGTCAGGCGGTGAAGAGGTGTAGGGCCTTGCTTTGCTCAGCCAGTTACTATAATTGGTTTGTCTCGCTGTGGTGCCCAGGCGTGGCCGGGTACAGGCATGGAGCAGGACCCCGTCATGCCAGGGGCTGTACAAATATGGAACAGAAAGGCTCCCTGATGTGCGGGGAGGTGGAGTCAGAGGGGACCATCATGATCATCCAGTCGGACCCCCTGCCCCTGGCAGGCCACGGCCCCTCCCCCACCTCCTGCCATGGGGATCCGGCCATTAGCCCATGCACCCCGCGAGCCGGGCACAGACCCCGGGCCCAGCTCAGGACCCTGACCCTGACCCTGACCCGATACCCACAATGCAACGGGACAGCGGCTCCTGCCACCCAGGGGTGGGTGTAGGCGGGGAAGAGGTGGAGGGGGGGTGGGTCGCACATGCGCAAACGCCTCCGCGCTCTCCCCCTTCCCCACTCTCCAAGCCGGCGGGGAGGGGCGGGAACCGCGCACTGGCCCCTTAAGAGCGGGGCCATGACGTCACCCTCCCTACGCCGGGCAACCAGGCTTGATGCGGAAGGCCCGCCCCCGCCGCCGCGTCCCATTGGACGGCTGTCAAACCTGTCGCCCCGCCTCTCCCGCGGTCTGCTTCGGCTTCCGCCTGTCACTCGGGCCCAAGAGAGGCGCTGATTGGCTGCGCGGGGTCCCGCCCCTTGCGCGGCTCCCGAGGGCCGGTTTGGTTGCGCAGGGTGGGTGGTTGCGGGGCTGCAGCGTCGAGTGACTGAGCCGAGCCCGGAGCCGCGTCCCCCGCCCGGCGGCCCCGCCCCGCCCCGCCCCGGCCCGGCCCGGCCCCGCCATGGAGTCCTACGACATCATCGCCAACCAGCCCGTGGTCATCGACAACGTGAGCCCGGGGGGGCAGCCTGGGGGGGGCTTGCGAGTGACCTGGGGGCCCCGGGGGGCAGGGCCGGGGGGGGTCAGGCCCTGGGGGGTGGAGCGGGGACGGGCAGGGCCGGGGGGGTGGAGTGGGGAGGGGCAGGGCCGGGGGGGGTTAGGCCCTGGGGGGTGGAGCGGGGACGGGCAGGGCCGGGGGGGGTCAGGGCCGGGGGGGTGGAGTGGGGAGGGGCAGGGCCGGGGGGGGTCAGGCCGGGGGGGTGGAGCGGGGAGGGTCAGGGCCGGGGGGGTCAGGGCCGGGGGGTGGAGCGGGGAGGGGCAGGGCCGGGGGGGGGGTCAGGGCCGGGGGGGTGGAGCGGGGAGGGGCAGGGCCGGGGGGGGTCAGGGCCGGGGGGGTGGAGCGGGGAGGGGCAGGGCCGGGGGGGTCAGGCCCTGGGGGTGGGGCAGTGCCGGGGGGGGGTCGCTGGGGCACGATGCGGGAGGACTGGGAGGCTCTGAGCATGTCTGGACCCCCCCCCCCCGGGCCCTGCCCCATCGGACGCGCCCCGCCCCGCCGGCTGTGGACTCGCAGGGTCTCTGGGGCAGGGACTGTGGATGGGGGAGGGGCCTGGTGTGGCTGCGCTGGAAGGGGCTCGGGGGGGTTCCCCAGCGCGGGGAGCGCCAGGCGGCTGCGACCCAGCTGGCCCCACCTGAAGCCCCTGGTGTTAACGACTCTCCTGCCGCTCTCCGGTCTGCGCCGGCAGCACGTTGATGGCCCGACCCCTGTCGCGTACAGCGCCTTGCACGGAAAGGCCTGGCCGTGTCGCCGCTCAGACCCCAGAGCAAAATGCAGCTTCTGCCCTACAGACTCACCAAGGCCTTGGTGCAGGGCTCACTACACAGGAGGCCCCATCGCCTCCCCCAGGCCGCACCCCTGCTTGCCTCTCGAAATACCCCATTCCACAGATCTCTAGGAGCCCCTCAGCCACAGCCGGGGGCCAGGGCTTTCTGCCCACGCTGCTCCCCCTGGCCTCCCGAAGCATTCAGCCTCTGGTTGGGGGACGGGGAGCTTGCCCTGTGGCAGTGTAACACCCTCCTCCCTGTCCTGTCAAGCCTCGGGGCCATTTCTTCTTGCTGCTGAATAGTTGATTACGCTGAGCTAACTTTTCCGTCCAGTTCTCTCACTTCAGTGTGGTGGGTCCCTTGGCTTAGAACCATCCTCTCTTTTTGAATGGCCTCTGCTTTCCTGCTGCGAGCAGCTCTTTGCTGTGTGCGGCTCCCCAGGGCCGCACCGGGTCAGAGTCTGTGGCGCGTTTCAGTTGCGGAATTTGGCGAGAGAAATCTGGCCAGGCTTTCGGAGCAGCAAGCACTGATGTGTCCTCGCTTCGGAGTCTGTGGGCCACTGGATCTGCAGCTCTGGAGACCCAGCTGCACGCTGCCTTGGAGAAGCTGTCATTTGATCTTCTGCCTCTGTGGATCCCAATGCTCTGGGTTACAATGCATCGGGTGTTTAGAGCCAGCCAAGCCTTAATCTAAAGCATCTAATCCTTAGGTCTTCTATGACACCTGGTGCTACAAGACAGGGTGGCAAACTTGTATATGTCAAACAAAGTCCTCTGACGTTCCCATGTCACCTGGGTGGGGTGAAGACTTCCTTGCCTGTAGCATACCACGTGCCTGGTTTCTCCTTTGCATGTGACAGCAGGGACACAGAGCAGGCTAACTCTGGCTGATTTGCTTTGGAAGTGTGGCTCTCCCTGTGTTCCTGTTCCCAGAAGGTGTCAGGCAGCTGGATTTGCACTGTGCGTGTGTAGGGACAGGGTGTGGCTGGGGAAGAGTTCTTGCTTGCTCATGCTGTGAATCGTTTGTAATGGGGCAAGGAGAAGCGGGCGAGCCAGAGATGGATTTTGGAGCCGTTCCTGGGAGGTTGGCAGGAGAGAGGTGGCTGCTGAGTTTACAGTAGGGTTTTGCAGCGGCTGCTGCTGAGACGCAACATTCAGCTTAACCTCCTCATTCAAAGGGCGTTTCAGCACAGGCTTGGCTTCCAGGAAGTGTGCTGTGGGGTTTGTCTTCCTCCGGGCGGGTGGGTGCAGCCAGCCCCGGGGCTGCAGCTGCAGAAAACCTCTGTCCTTAGCCAGCTCCACTGGTGGGACCCCCTCAGCGGGGCAGGGGTGGTCTTTGCTTGTTTACTCCTTCCCGTAACACACGAACCAGGGGTCACCAATTAAATTAACAGGCATAAATTAAAACAAACATAAGGAAGCATTTCTTCACACAACGCACAGTCCACCTGTGGAACTGCCTGCCAGAGGATGTTGTGAAGGCCAAGACTATAACTGGGTTCAGAAAAGAACTAGATACATTCATGGGTGATAGGTCCATCAATGGCTGTTAGCCAGGATGGGCAGGGATACAACCCCAAGCTCTGGGTGTTCCTAGGCTTCTGGCTGCCAGAAGCTGGGACTGGATGATGGGATGGATCACTTGCTGATTGCCTGTTCTGGTCATTCCCTCTGCAGCATCTGGCACTGGCCACTCATCAGGATACTGGGCTAGATGGACCATTGGTCTGACCCAGTCTGGCCGCTCTTATGTTCTTGGCACTTGGAGGATTCTACTCCTGGTTCCGCCACTGATTCCATGTGACCTTGGGTGTGTCGCTTCTCCTCTCAGTGCCTCAGTTTCTCCATTTGGGAAGTGAGAATAGCGACTGACCCGCCTACTGGGAAAGTGCGTTGCTGGAGTGGTTGGCACTGCAGAGGGGAAGGAATGCTGCCAGGCCCATCAGGACTTAGGGCTCTTCTTCTGGTCACTGACAACATGACAACTGCCCGGGGACAGACTTGGGACGACTGAGCCCGAGAGTATCCATTTAACTTATGGGTTTTAAACAAGCGTTTGGATCAACTGGAGAGCCGGGTCTCATGGGCCATATCTGCCTCCTCCTCTCAGTCCTGGCTGGGGGTCTCTGCTTGGCCCCCCTCACTCGTTCCTGTGACAGCAGGGCTGCCGAGGGCTTCCAGGGCTGCTGCAGGGTCAGTGGCACCTGAGCCCTGTAGGCACAAGGTGTGGGGCAGAACGGAGACCCACCAAGACTACAGCCTACCCTATGCCTGCAAGGACAGGCATCGCCAGCCGTGCAGGGAGCCCACTGCAGCCCCACCATCACAGCCCCACTCACTCACTCCTGTGACTGGAGCTGCCGAGGGTCCCCGGGGCTGCCCCAGGAGCTGTACTGCAGCAGGGGGGCCTCCCCTGCGGCCAGGAGCTCATCCTCCCCCTCCTCACAGTCTGGGGGTCTGCTCTATTATGTGAACCCAGCTCATCAGAATCCCTTTCTTGTCTGGCTACCTGGGGCACAGGGCAGGGATTCGGCTGATGCCGAGCCCTGGCGTACAGGGTTTTGGGTAGATGGATGGTGTGGGCTGGTGGTTACCGGTGAAGGAGAACACGTAATTCAGCTCTAGTTTCCAGCCCCTTACACTGGCTTCTCTGGGACTTTCTAGCTCAGGCTCTGTTAACTAGCCTCAGTTTGGTTTTCCCAGAGACACGGTGAAGCCTCGTGCAAGGCGGGGGTTGGACTAGGGCCCACCAGTGCTGTGGGCCCAGCTTCCAGGGAGGCACCTCGGGGAGCCCCGAGAAGCGTCACAAGGGGTGACCCAGGGGCTGCGGGATCCTGCTGTGGTCCCTGAGCCACAGAAGTTAAACTGACTAGGAGCAGGAGGGAAGTGCCCAAAGCAGCCTGCCTGGATGGAGAAACATCATTAGCTTCAGCTCTAACGAGCGGAAGGGCTGCTAGGCGCTATCAGTGTGGTAGCTGAGTGCCTCAGATCTCGGATGTGTTCCTCCTCACACGCCTGCAGGCCGGGCTGTTCTCCAGCAGAGACCCAGGGAGAATAAAGGCCTTGTTCGGGGACATGCAGGGAGCCTCTGGCGGAGCTGGGAGTTGGGCCCAGAGCTCCCAAGCGGCGGGCGAGCGCTCTGACCCCTGGGCCGGCCGTACCCTGTGGGTCCCCGTTCACAGGTCTTGGGATCCATGATGGCTGAGCTGGGTGCACAGAAAGGGGTTTATTAACAGCTGTTTGTGTGTTCCCCAGGGTTCCGGGGTTGTCAAGGCTGGCTTTGCTGGCGACCAGATCCCGAAATACTGCTTCCCGAACTAGTGAGTATCTCCGCCCGGACGGGGGTTCTGCTGGCAGCATCTGGCCATTATCCCCGCGCCAGGCGAGTGATCCACGGCGGGGTCACACCACAGACTCCAGCAAAGGCAGCGGGAGCAGCATCAGGCCCTAAAACCTGGGGGGTGGGGCGTCCTAGCCCCTCCCTCGAGAGCTGAGTGGGGATCTCCGCGGACGGATGTGTCAGCAGAGCTATGGCTGTGCCCCTAGTCGGGCTCTCAGCACTTCCCCCCGATGCCTTTGCTTGTCTGCCGCCCAGCGCGGGGCTGTGTCGGAAAGAGCTGGTGTGTTACAGTGTGTCGTCTCCACCAGCATCCTGAGCTGGGCCTCCTGGGATTCTCGCCCAGGCTGGGTCAGATCAGGGCCCCTGTGAGGGGAGCCGCCTGCCGCCCTGCCCTCGGCTTCCTGGCCCAGAACTCTGTGTGGGCCACTTCTGGCCACGCCCTGCCAGCGGGGGGCTGTGCCCAGAACCGGGGTGTGGTGCGGGAGGGACATGCAGTGCCCCCCAGGCCGTCTGCGGGGGCGGTGCTGGAGCAGAGCCAGGACGTGTTAGGCTTTGTCTGCAGTTGTCCAGCCCCTCTCCGCCTCTGGGAACCTGACACATCTCACGCACCAAGCCTGAGGTCTCCCCATTGCAACTAAATGCTGGAAACGTCCCTTGCCAGGCTCTGCTCCCATGGAGGGGACTAGCCGCTCCGGGGCCGAGGGGTATCGCAGTCTCTGCACAGCTCTGGCCTTGTTCAGGGCCCCAGGGGCCTGCTGGGCTCCCTCACCCCAGGCAGGATCAGAGCTCCCCCAGAAGGGGCGCGCCTGCAGGGTGGCTCAGGAGGGCTGGGCTGGCCCCAAGGGCCAGGCCTGCTTGGGTGCCTGTGAGCCGGTGTCATCCCTGGGATGCTGATCCTGCTCTTTGCTGCTCCCCCTGTCTGACACTGGCAAGACACCAGCCACCCCCGCCTAGGCCGGGGCTCGTCTGTTTCACCCCCTCCCCTGCCCCACCCTGGCTGATCTGCTCCCCAGAGTTGGGGGTGGGGTCTGTTGGCTCCTTGACTTCTCTGGCCCCACAAGTGCAACAGCGAGGCCCATCTCCTCCCCTTGGGGCGGGTGGGGGCGGGGGTGGGTAGATGGGGACCATGTGAGCTGCAGCCCCACTAACTGGTTCTCTCTCTCTCGCCAGTGTGGGGCGCCCAAAGCACGTCCGGGTCATGGCGGGGGCGCTGGAGGGGGATCTCTTCATCGGCCCCAAAGCAGAGGTAAATGTGCAGCCCAGCCCCTTCCGGGCTCTCAGCTTCCCCCCCCGCCCCCCCCGGCTTCAGACACAGGTTGAACAGGCAGGGGGCATCTCCAGCTGGCAGCTGCTGGGGTCAAAGGTTCCAGTTCCCCAAGCACACGCAGCAGTCTACAGCGGCCAGGTGCATTGTGGGAGCTGTGCAGACAGTGTGTCCCATTGGGCTCACCCTGGCCAGCCTGCCTTCCCCTGCGGCCTGAACCTGGGGGTGCTGCCCGGCCTGGAGAGTGACTCCGGTGGGTTTGTCTTCCAGGACACCCACACCCGGCCTCACCACCCACGCCAGACTGGGACAGGGCTTGTGTCCCTTAGCGGGAGTGCGGTGGTGGCTCAGCGTCAGTGCCGACCCCAGGGCAGCACTAGGGGGTGCTGTGCTGCTGGGGGGCTCAGTGGGGCGCTCTCCCCTCAGTCAGGGCTGGCCCCGGTGCCCCAGGGCAGCACTCGGGGGTGCTGTGCTGGCGGGGGGCTCAGTGGGGCGCTCTCCCCTCAGTCAGGGCTGGCCCCGATGCCCAAGGGCAGCACTCAGGGGTGCTGTGCTGCTGGGGGGCTCAGTGGGGCGCTCTCCCCTCAGTCAGGGCTGGCCCCGGTGCCCCAGGGCAGCACTCGGGGGTGCTGTGCTGCTGGGGGGCTCAGTGGGGCGCTCTCCCCTCAGTCGGGGCTGGCCCCGATGCCCCAGGGTGGCACTAGGGGGCGCTGTGCTGCCGGGGAGGCCTCTGCCTTGGCATCCCACTTCAGGTGTGTCGTGACCCGGGTCTGCTCGCTCCCTCTGCCGGCAGGAGCACCGGGGCCTGCTGTCCATCCGCTACCCCATGGAGCACGGCATCGTCCGGGACTGGAACGACATGGAGAGGATCTGGCAGTACGTGTACTCCAAAGACCAGCTGCAGACCTTCTCCGAGGAGGTAACGGGCTGCGGGATGGCCAGATCCCCAGGGGGTGTCTCCCCATCACGTGTCTTGCTGGCAGCCCAGGGCTGAGTCTCTGGGGTGGACGCAGCTGGGGCGGCTGCGTCTGGGCTGAGGCTAGACATGAGACCTGTCCCAGCCGGGGCTGGGCAGGGACTGTCCCCGGGATCTGAGCTGAACCCCAGTGGGGTGCTGGGGGGCATGGGGCCATCCACCCTACACAGTCCCCTTAGTGTGAGCCTCGTGCTGGACTCCCCGCCCCGGAGTGAGCACGACCCAGTTGGCACCCGGCCCAGCTTCCCTGCCATTGTCCCCCAGCCCTGGAGGGGCCTAGCTCTCTCCCCACACCCCCTCAAGTTCAGTCTCTCCCCTCTGTCCTTTGCCCGGCTGCCTGGATCAATGGCCAGGGCTACCTAGTGCAATGGGGGGTGGCGACTTGGACACCTGGGCTGAGACCCCCCCCAGCTCGCATCACCCAGGCACTGAGTGACTGTGGGGAGATGAATTCAGCCCCCGCGTCTGGGCTTGAGTTGGCAACCTGCAGGAGAGCGGCTCCGGCCCCCTGCTGACCTGGGCTCACTCTGCCAGGTGGGTCCCCAGCTGCACCTGGTCCCAGACTCCGGAGCATTGGCACCCCCTGCCCAGGCCTGGCCATGAGGCGCTTCCCTGGGCAGCAGGGAAGGTGGGGGGGTGGCTGTGGACCAAGCCTGGGGGTGACTCCTGTCCCACTGCCCCCCAGCACCCGGTTCTCCTGACGGAAGCCCCCCTAAACCCCTGCAAGAACCGCGAGAAGGCGGCTGAGGTTTTCTTCGAGACCTTCAACGTTCCAGCGCTTTTCATCTCCATGCAGGCCGTCCTCAGCCTGTGAGTACCGGGCCCTGCCCCCCTGCAGCACTTGGGGAGCCCTCGGGAACACCGGGGCGCTCTCCCCTCACAGGCAGTGCCGGCCCCCACCCTCTAGTGGGCAGAGATGGGTCCTGACCTGGTGATGGGGGTGCTGGGCGGCAGGGAGCAGGGCATGTGCCCTGCCGGATGGTTTGGAAGCAGCCCCGGATTGCTTGTGATTGGCCCAGAATCCGCAGCGTCTTGTGACCGACCCTCTGCCGCGGCAGTTAATCCGGGCTCCTGAACGGCCTGCCAGCGCCGCGTGGCTGGGTGCTGCTCGGTAGTTGCTCCGTCGCTCCCCAGAGGTGGCTGCCCCTTGGTGGGGGGGTGAAGCCGGGCCTCGCCGGGCCTGTGCTGTCTCGGCGCTCTCGGGCTGCAAGGGGCGATCTGACGTACGCCACCGTGCCGGGCGCTTTCTGGGGATCGCCAAGCGCCGGCGGGGCCGAGCTCACGGGCTCCTGGTGTCTCCCTCTGCTCCAGCTACGCCACCGGCCGCACGACGGGGGTGGTGCTGGACGCGGGGGACGGCGTCACGCACGCGGTGCCCATCTACGAGGGCTTCGCCATGCCGCACTCCATCATGCGGGTGGACGTGGCCGGGCGGGACGTCTCGCGCTACCTCCGCCTGCTGCTGCGCAAGGAGGGCTACGACTTCCACACCTCGGCCGAGTTCGAGGTGGTCAAGATGATAAAGGAGGTACGGGGGGAGCCAGGGAGCTGCCCTGGGGCTGGGCCTCGCTGCAGGATCGCCCTGGGCCAGGGCCGGGGATGCGCTGCTCTCCATCTCGCTCTCCGTGCTGAGCGCCGCCGGGTGGCCGGAGGGCTAGCCCAGTGCTGGAGCTTTCAGACCTGCCCTGCTGGGGGTCCTGGGGCAAGACCCTGCCCGTCTGTGCCCCAGTCGTGACACGGAGGCTGGGGTTCCTGCCGGCTCAGGCTCTGAGCCTCATGGCTGGGGCGGGGAGGGGGGCAGGGAAGTCTTGGACCGGCCGCTCACCTGCTCTCGCCCGGCACAGCGGGCCTGCTACCTGTCCATTAACCCCCAGAAGGACGAGGCGCTGGAGACGGAGAAGGTGCACTATAGCCTGCCAGACGGGAGCACGCTGGAGGTAAGTGTCGGGAGATCTCTGTGCCCTGGTGGCTCCGGTCGCTGGCTGGCCAGGAGCTCCCCTTGCCTGGGGCTGGGTTCGGTGGATTGTGTGTGGGGCCTGCGGGAGCCGGGCCTGGCTTGGCAGCTGGGGCTAGGCGGTGTGGTGTCCTGGGCACGCGGTGCTCCGTGTCTCAGGGAGCAGAGCTTCTCCCTGGGGGCTGGCTCCATGGATCCTGGGGCAGCCAAGGCAGAGATGTAGGAGCCGGTGAGAGCTCAGAGAGCGGGGCCCCATTACCCTGCGGCGCGGGACTAACGTTGCTCTCTGGCAGGTGGGCCCGGCCCGCTTCCGAGCCCCTGAGCTGCTCTTCCAGCCAGACCTGGTGGGGGACGAGAGTGAAGGGATCCATGAGGTCCTGGCCTTTGCCATCCAGAAATCCGACCTGGACCTGCGGCGGACACTCTTCGCCAACATCGTGCTGTCCGGCGGCTCCACGCTCTTCAAAGGTATGGCCTCGGCGCCCTGCCCTCTCTGCGTGGGGCCAAGCCGGGCTCTCCCTCCCCCGGCCCAGACAGCATGGCGCCCGGGGGCTGGTCACGGCCCGTGGCCTGGCCAGCCTGGCGCCTTGGCCATCAGTGGCAGGGGTCCCCTGACCCTCTCGGTCCTCCAAGGCAGGGGGGCAATTCCTTCCTGACCCTCGGGCTGAGCCTCTGCCGATGGCGCTCCCCCGCTGCCCCTGCTGTAATTGGAGGGTTTTGGGGCGAGGCCCCTGCTTCGGGATTGGGGGGGCGCTGTGGATCCTCTGCCCCGCTGAGGGATTTTGATGGGGGTGGGGGCCTCCCAGAGCATCCAGCAGGGCTGAGAAGGATCCGTTCGGCACGTCTAGTGAGCGACTGGCTCCAACTCTCCTGACCCTTTGGCTAGGGACAGCGCAGCCAGGAGGGTGGGGTCTCTGATGACCTCACAAGCTCTGCCCCATGGAGGCAGGATGTCATCAGGGCCCCCCGGGAAGCGTCCCCCCTGCTCCCCTGTGAGCTCAGATAGCATGGTGGGAGGGCCCCGACACCCCCTGCCTTTCCCAGCAGTGATGATCCCTCAGTCCCTAGGGGAGGCAGGGAACCCCTCAGCATCCAGAGGGGGAAACTGAGTCATGTGCTCCCCCAGGTCAGGACCCAGCTCTGCCCACTAGAGGGCACTCTCACCTCAGCTTGGGACTCCCTGAGCTTGTGCCCGCGACTGGCCACGCAATGGTCCGGCCGCGCCCCTCCTCCCATAGTGCCTGGCGCTCCCGGGTGGAATCTGTCAAGGCCCCTTACCCTGCCCGGGGTCTCTGCACACTGGGGTGGCGCTGGCCGGTTTGGAACTGGGCTCTCATCAAGCGCTGGGCAATCGGCGTGGAAAGCGGGTGGGCCAGCTGGCTCCTCGGGGTAGCCTTTGCTGGGCAGCATGGCCTAGTGCTGACTGCTGAGCAGAGCGCTCAGCCCCCATTCCAGGCGGACACACAGCTCAGCTCCTGGGGGTGGGGAGCCCCCTCCTGCCCCCAGACCCGGCCTGTGTTCCGGGAGCCTCACCCCTAGGGCCCAGCTGTGCAGCCCTGGGGCGAGGCCGAGAACGGGGTAATTCCCTGTGGGAGGCAGCAGGAGGCGTAACACTCGCCAGCCCCCCCGCAGCTGCCTGGTTCCTCGTCCCTGGGGAGGCCGGGTTGGTACCTGAAGCCAGGGGCTGCCATGCCGCTCCCCCAGGGCCATAGGGTGGCGCCCTAGCGCCCAGCTTTCCAGCTGCTGCATGGGGACCCCTGTGGGGTGGGGGCAGGTTGGGGGCTCTCTCTGAGGCAGCTGGGTTCACGCCCGTGTTCCCCCTTCAGGGTTTGGGGACCGGCTGCTCAGCGAGGTGAAGAAACTCGCCCCAAAAGATGTCAAAATTAAGGTGAGGATTGGCAATGCCCAGGGGCCCCCCCAGCACCCCTTTCCCCTGAGATCCCCTCCCTCATGCCCAGCCCCTCCTGCTGTGATTACCCTGGCACCGCTGCTTCCCCCAGGGCACAAAGCTACGGTGTGCATGGCGCAAACTGCCCTGGGTCCAACCCCCTGCCTGCTCCACAGCCTGGGACCCTCCTGCCTGGGCCAGTCCTGCCCCCTGGGCACAGCTCATTGCTGCTCTCCCGGCTCCCTACACGTCCCCGAGCGACTTCAGCCTCCTGGGCCATGCTGGGAACTCTCCTGAGGCGCTGCCCCCTGGATCTGGGGGGAGGGAGGGGGCTTCGAGGGAATCCCCCCGTGATCAGGGTGGGCCCAAGGATGGGGTGCCCTGGTAGGGCTGTGTGATGGGGGGTGTGCACAGCAGGGCAGACCTGTCAGCTGGACGCTGAGCCCCATTCCTGGGGGGGGGCTGTTGCAGGCTGGGCTCCGGGCTGACCCTCTGCTTCCTTCCAGATCTCTGCCCCGCAGGAGCGGCTGTACTCCACGTGGATCGGGTGAGTGGCTGCCCCAGGGCCTGGCCCCCTGCTCTGGGGCCCACCCCACCCACTGAGGGAAGGGGAGACTTCTCCAGTGCCGCTGCGGGAGGGGCCCCTGGCGTGGGTGCCCTCTGCGTGGCCCAGGGACCAGGAGAAGCCCTGACTGGGGGAGGGAGCCGTGCTGGGCCCAGGGCAGACTTGCTCTGTCCAGAGTGGGGGGGGGGCAAGCCCCTCTGCCCCCTGTGGGTCGGGGGCTGGTTGGGCCCTGTCCCCGCAGGGCTGGGGGGGGGCGGGGGCATGTGCCTCCAGCCCCTGGTGACTCTGGCTCTCCCCTGCAGCGGCTCCATCCTGGCCTCGCTGGACACCTTCAAGAAGATGTGGGTGTCCAAGAAGGAGTACGAGGAGGACGGGGCACGGGCCATCCACCGCAAGACGTTCTAGGGTGCGGGGCCAGCGGGCAGCTGGTGGGTGGGGGCGTGTCCTCCCGTTACCCCTTTCCAATCCAGGGCTGCTAGCACCAGCCCCGCTCCCGGGGCCTCGTCAGCCCCCTCGCTCCCCCCTTCAGCTGGACCCCTCCGAGCCGCTCATCTATGCGCACACGGCCCCCAGGGCCTTGATCCCTGCTGCCCTGGCCGCACCTGCACCTGTGGGGAGGCTGGCAGCCTCAGCCCTCGACCCCTTGGGGCCTTCAGAGCCCCTGTGGCCGGGGGCTTTGTGTGATGGGGCCAGAGTGCCCTAGCCTGCTTAGTGATCGTTGGAAGCCCAGCCAGGGCATCTGGGGGCAGCGACCCCATGGGAGCTGGGCTTCGGCCTGAGGGTAGATGGGGCTCCTAGTTCTAGCCCTAGGAGAGCCTGCCGGGGCACATGGATCCAGCACCCCCTGGCTGCCCTCAGCCCCTGCTGCTGAGGAGGGGTGGGAGCCACCCCCAGAGGCCTGGAGCAAAGCCCTGGTGCCACAAGGATGGGTGGGCTCGGCCCACCCTGTTCCGGGCCGTGCTGGGGCCAAGCTCCTTCCAATGGGGGCAGATTCCTCCCGCTGTGGAGGCGAGCTGGGGTGCGGCTGGCTCTGGCCCAGGCAGGGCTGTGGCTGCCGGCCCCGGCTGCAGCCTTGGAGTCACAGCCCCTAGCTCGCCAGAGCTGTGTGATCAAAGCCTGGAGAGCAGCCGCCTCGTGGTGCTACACTAGCCCCCGGCATTAGCCACACCACAGCCGCTGGTAGCCATGGCCCCTTGCCTTGTGCCTGGAGGGGGTCTCTGGGGCCCTGGGGGCAGGGCAGTGGCGTGCCTGGCCCTGTGGGGCAAGTACCAACCCTGGATTGGAAAGGGGTGAACCCCTGAACTTTTCCTAAAGGGCAGCAACTCAATCACCTGCCCCAGTGCGAGGTGAGGGGCTGTGGGGCGCCTGGCGGGGCAGAGCTCAGCTCTCTTGCCCCGGGCTAGTGGCCTGTGTCTGGATCTCAGCTTCTCCCGGTACCTCCCTGCTGAGCGGCTGCTGGTGCCCCGGGCCCCCTGGAGGCCCCTGCCCACGCCCGGCTGCAATGTACAAAACTGAACACAGTTGCCTGTATTTTTTTTTGTAAATTCATTATAGTAATAATTATAAATTAACCCCTCGTGCCCTGTGTCTGTCCTAGAGCCGCTCCTCCCAGCTCAGCGGGGGAAGTAAGAGGAGCTGGTTTGGCTGGAGATGGGTCTTGTTCACGGGCTCAAGGGGGGCTGGATGAAGGAGTAGCCCTGGGGGCTTGTGGTTCTAGGGCCCAGCTGTGCCTGGCCCGGAGCACAGCCTTACACCCAGCTCCCCTGCCCCTGCCCCTGCCCCTGCCCCTGCCCCCGGCCTCGGCAGCAGGTGGGGCTACGTGCCCCTGCCCCTGCCCCTGCCCCTGCCCCCGGCAGCAGGTGGGGCTACGTGCCCCTGCCCCTGCCCCTGGCCTCGGCAGCAGGTGGGGCTACGTGCCCCTGCCCCTGCCCCTGCCCCCGGCAGCAGGTGGGGCTAGGTGCCCCTGCCCCTGCCCCTGGCCTCAGCAGCAGGTGGGGCTACGTGCCCCTGGCCTCGGCAACAGGTGGGGCTACGTGCCCCTGCCCCTGCCCCTGGCCTCGGCAACAGGTGGGGCTACGTGCCCCTGCCCCTGCCCCCGGCAGCAGGTGGGGCTACGTGCCCCTGCCCCTGCCCCTGCCCCTGGCCTCGGCAGCAGGTGGGGCTACGTGCCCCTGCCCCTGCCCCTGCCCCTGCCCCTGGCAGCAGGTGGGGCTACGTGCCCCTGCCCCTGCCCCCGGCAGCAGGTGGGGCTACGTGCCCCTGCCCCTGCCCCTGCCCCTGCCCCCGGCAGCAGGTGGGGCTACGTGCCCCTGCCCCTGCCCCTGCCCTCGGCAGCAGGTGGGGCTACGTGCCCCTGCCCCTGCCCCTGGCCTCGGCAGCAGGTGGGGCTACGTGCCCCTGCCCCTGCCCCTGCCCCCGGCAGCAGGTGGGGCTACGTGCCCCTGCCCCTGCCCCTGCCCTCGGCAGCAGGTGGGGCTACGTGCCCCTGCCCCTGCCCCTGCCCTCGGCAACAGGTGGGGCTACGTGCCCCTGCCCCTGCCCCTGCCCCTGGCCTCGGCAACAGGTGGGGCTACGTGCCCCTGCCCCTGGCCTCGGCAGCAGGTGGGGCTACGTGCCCCTGCCCCTGCCCCTGGCCTCGGCAGCAGGTGGGGCTACGTGCCCCTGCCCCTGCCCCTGGCCTCGGCAGCAGGTGGGGCTACGTGCCCCTGCCCCTGCCCCCAGCAGGGCTGTGCTGAGCAGCAGAGGGGGAAGGGGGGATTGCTATGCCTGACTGACTGGGGACAGGGTGCACAAAATGTCCCCATTGTGCATCCCCAGGGGAGTGTCAAAGTTGCCACACGAGGGCAACCGCCTCTTGGGTTGCTGAGCCAAGCTCTGGGTGGGTGAAGGTCTCTGGGGTCCAAGCAGCTGCTGCCAAGTGGGGGGCCCCCCCAAAGCTCTGGGGTGAGGGGCTGCTGCTTGCATGGGCCTAGGTTCTGTGCTCACCTGTGCCCAGGGCACACTACCCTGAGCGACACGCTGCATCCGTGCTGGGCCCAGTGGGTAGCTATACCTAGCCCTGCTCGAGGCGCTGGAGAGCCATGGGGGGCCTAAGAAGGGCCCAGCAGTACTCCCCTCAGCCACACACACCCCTCCCCACTGCTGCAGGGGGCTGGGCACAGTGGCTGCCCCCAGCTGTAAGCAGGGCGGTCTGAAGAGGAAGGCTGTGCCCGGGGGGCAGGGGCTGCTCTTAGAGCAGGGGCTCTGCTGGAGGCTACACACAAGGTGTCAAGCCAAAGCAGGGCTGGGGTCTCCTCTCTCAAGCACCCACTGGGGCCAAGCTCCCTGCCTCTGGGAGCCAGTCTCCAGGGGGCAGAAACAGGTGTAGTGGGTTGGGTGCAAACTCTGGCATGGGGCTTTGTGAACACCAGGCCCTGGGCACATGCCTGAGCCTACTTCCTGCCCTCAGCCCAGGAAACCACCTAGCTCCTACTGCAGGGCCTGGGACAGCTCCACTCGCCCTGGCAGGGATTGGCAGCCTGGCATCTCCCCTACAATTCTCTCCAGCCCGGGCCAGCTGCACTGTGGCCCTTGCTGGCTCTTCCCCCTGCTGAGCGACACCACCCAGGGCTCCCCAGGGCACACGGCAAGAGCCTCACTTTACCCTCTGGCAGAGCCATGAGTGAATGCAGCTGGGGGGGGGAGTGCCCCACTGAGGCCAGCACAGGAGATGCCCCGCTGCAGGTCAGAGGGAGGTTGCTGGGGAGAGTAGCACCAGTGGGCCCCTCCAGCCAGTGCCCAGCGTAGCAGCAGGCTGGCCTAGACACTGGGGCTAAGGAAGCAGGCCAGACATGGGTAGAGGCAACGCCTTTAACACACCAACTCTTTATTGGCTCCAAGAAGCAACACGACATTGTAAAGCAGCAAGCAGCTCGGCCTGGGGTCCCACAGAGCAGAGACAAGAGGGTCCCACGGGGGTCAGGGCACCCTCTCAGTGCGGCAGATGGTGGGGGACCAGCTTGTAATGGGCACCGCAAGAGGGGCAGCGCTGGGGCTCCCCCTTGTGCAGCCAGAACCAGATCACGCAGCTGTTGTCCTCTTCACCTGGGCAGGGAGAAGGGGGTTAGACAGTCTGAGGTCACCGGGGTGGAGTGCGGGGCTGTTAATCAGCAGGCCGGATGGGGGCTGACAGCAGCCGCTAATCAGGGAGATGGGCTCCCCCACAGCAGTGCAGCGTGCCCTCCTGGCACACTCCGCTCCAGGTCCCGAGCCAGGCCGCCACGCTCAGGTGTCAGGAACAGGACCCAGGCATCCTGGCTTTTACTCCCTCCCCTCAGGCCAGGAAACACCGACTCCAGCTGGCCCAGCTCCCACAGCTCTGGGGCCAGGCTGGAACCCCCAGGCTGCTCAGAGGCCCAGCCATTGGCCCTGGAAACCAGAGTGAAGCCTTGTCCGAACCCAGCAGCCAGCTCCCCACTTCCCCTGCAGCACCGCAGCGCCAGGCCCTCCTGCCACACAGGGTGCCCTGAAGAAAGCAGTTCACTGGTCAGCCCAGAGCCTCTGTCCCCCCCGCCTTGGATGACGCGTCACTCACAGATGCAGCCCACGATCCTCTTGCTGGAGATGGAGGGGACCAGGTTGGGATCCTCCTTGGTCCCAGCATAGCGCTTTGGTTGGAGGATGTTGTAGGGATCCTGCAGGGAGCGCAGGACCATCAGCCAGGGAGTGAGAGAGGCAGTCTGCTGTTGCACCTGCCTCTGCCCCAGACCCAAGCTTTGACTGGGCCACCAGCCCACATCCCCCAGCACCGCGCCCTGGCTCTGCTCCCACGCCCAGGAGCAGCACCGCCAGCCCAACTCGGGAAGCTGGTCCCATGCCACGCGGCACCGCACGGTGCTACCCCAGGGACATGGGTGGCAGAGGAGCTCCTGCTTAGCTCAGCTTGTGTCATTCTAAAACCAGGATCCCCCCATGGCCTAACCCCAGCCCTGCACCCCCAAACTCCACCAAACGCTGTCAGTGATTTAACCTGCCTGTCGCACAGTGAGACTGGCCGCCCGCCCCCCTGCCTGGAGGTAAGGAGCACCATGGGGGGAGGAAGAGGATGGTGCAGTGGTTCACCGGCTTGGTAACAGTGGATGAAGGAAGCTGGGTTAGAGAAGAGGCTGACTATGGCGTATCGGTGGGAAGGTACTGGGATTAGGAGACCCATTTCAGGGTAGCTCTGCTCACCTGTCCCTTTTCCATGGCCTGCATGACTTTCCTCTCCAGCCCTGTCGCTTGCTCTTCGTCGCTGGGGATACCTGGGCAACGGGGATAAAGACAACAGCAGAGCGTGATGACCCTCTTGTCATGGACAGGATCCCTCCCACCCCACAAGCAGGTCTCCACGCACACCTCTGTGCTGCTTGGGAGGTGTTGTCCCAGGGCAGGAGACCATCGGGCAGGAGCAGAGGGCAACCATCCCATAGCTGGGACCCTCCTTCCAGGCGTGTCACTGTCTCCTCTCACACTGAGGAGACCCCCAGTTATTCGAAAGAGACAGGTAATAAATAGCAACAAGGGATTTGATCATTAGAAATCTAGCTGGGTTATGATGACCGGGAGCATCGCAGCGGGACTTGCCTGCCAGGTGCAAAGGGTGCAGCTCTCTCAAGACATTGAGACAGGCCTATGTGCAGTGCTGGGGAGTAGACAGTGGTTGTGGTACATATAGGTACCAGTGACACAGGAGAAGGCTCTACTCAAGATAGTTAAGTCCCAGGCAGACTGAGAAGAGCTACACAAGGATCTCTCAAAACCAGGTGACTGGGCAACAAAATGGCAGATGAAATTCAATGTTGATAAATGCAAAGTAATGCACATTGGAAAACATCATCCCAACTCTACATACAAAATGATGGGGTCTAAATTAGCTGTTACTGCTCAAGAAAGATCTTGGAGTCACTGTGGATAGTTCTTTGAAAACAGCCAATCAATGTGCAGCAGCCATCAAAAAAAAGCTAACAATGTTATTCCAAAAAGAACAGGAGGACTTGTGGCACCTTAGGGACTAACCAATTTATTTCAGCATTAGCTTTCGTAAGCTACAGCTCACTTCATTGGATGCATCAAATGGAACATATAGTAAAAAAAAATATACACGCACACATATACATACACAGAGAACATGCAAAGGTGGAGTAAGGCTAATTGAGAAAAAAAACTTGTAGTGATGATCAAGGTGGCCCATACAGACAGTTGGCAAGAAGGTGGGAGGACACTTAACATGGGGAAATAGATTCAATGTGTGTAATGAATCGCCCCATCTCAAAAAAAGATGCACTGGAACTGGAAAAGGTACAGAGAATGAAAACAAAAATTAGGGGTATGGAAGTTTCCGTATGAGGAGAGATTAAGAAGACTGGGACTTGGAGAAGAGTGGATTGAGCGGGGGATATGATAGAGGGCTATAAAATCCTGACTGGGGAGGAGAAAGTGACTAGGGAAATGTCATTTCCCCCTTCACCTAACACAAGAACCAGGTGTCACCCAGGCTGTGGCTACACCACAGAGCTCCCAGCGGCGGCTATGCCGCGTTCATGGCTGGTGCAGACCCTCTAAGACGACGGGCAGCAGCAGCAGCTGTGTCGGCTGGAGACGCTCTCCTGCCAACGCAACGCTGGGCGCACCCGCCGCCATGCAGGTCCGTGTAAATTAGCAACAAAATTTCTACCAGCGCAGACTGCAGTGCGTACAGAGCCCCAGATAAATTAAGAGGCAGCAGATTTAAAACAAATCTGCTGGAAGTATTTCTTCACCCAACGCACAGTCAACCTGTGGAACTCCTTGCCTGGGGATGTTGTTGTGAAGGCCAGAAGTATCACAGGGTTAAAGAAAAGATTGGAGAAGTTCACGGAGGACAGGTCCCCCGATGGGGATTAGCCAGGATGGGCAGGGACACAGCCCCCTGCCCTGGGTGTCCCTAAACCTCCGAGAGCCAGAAGCTGGAGCGGAAGTTGCCCCGTTCATTCCCTCTGAAGGGCCGGGCCCAGGCCGCTGCCGGCGGACAGGACACGGGGCTGGACGGACCTTTGGGCTGAGCCGGTCTGGCACCAGGACCCTTGTCCGGACCCCCGCCCTGGACACCCGGGAACGGCCTCACCGTCAGGAGCCAAACGGCACATCGACCCAGGGGAGTGGGGTAGAGATTGGCACTGCCACGTGCGCCCCCCCTGCGGGCCCCTCCCCCGCCTCCCTCCGGGCCCCCGCTCCCAGCCTCCCGCCGGGCCCCCCGCTCCCAGCGGGCCCCTCCCCCGCCTCCCTCCGGGCCCCCGCTCCCAGCCCCCTGCGGGCCCCTCCCCCGCCTCCCTCCGGGCCCCCCGCTCCCAGCCCCCTGCGGGCCCCTCCCCCGCCTCCCTCCGGGCCCCCCGCTCCCAGCCCCCTGCGGGCCCCTCCCCCGCCTCCCTCCGGGCCCCCCGCTCCCAGCCCCCTGCGGGCCCCTCCCCCGCCTCCCTCCGGGCCCCCCGCTCCCAGCCCCCTGCGGGCCCCTCCCCCGCCTCCCTCCGGGCCCCTCCCCCGCCTCCCTCCGGGCCCCCCGCTCCCAGCCCCCTGCGGGCCCCTCCCCCGCCTCCCTCCGGGCCCCCGCTCCCAGCCCCCCGCCTCCCTCGGGGCCCCCCCCCGCCTCCCTCGGGGCCCCCCGCTCCCAGCCCCCTGCGGGCCCCTCCCCCGCCTCCCTCGGGGCCCCCCGCTCCCAGCCCCCCTCGGGGCCCCCCTCGGGGCCCCCCTCCAGTCCCCGCCCCGCCCCCGCCAGCCCCGCGCGTGCCCCCCCACCTCCCTCCGGGGCCTCCCTCCAGTGCCCGCGGCCCCCCCGCTCCCAGCCCCCCCGCCTCCCTCCGGGCCCCCCGCCCCCGCCCCCGCCGGGCTCCAGCGATTCCGCCGACCGAGTCTCTCTCAAGCCCCGGGCCCGGCCGGGAGCTCGGGGCCGGGGCTGTTCTCGGGGGGGGGGGGGGGGGGCTCATGAGCCGGCCAGAGGCGGGGCCGCCCCTCGCCCCACCGGGGGGGCCGCCCCAGGCCGCGCCGCGGAGCCCCGCCCGCTCTGACCCGGCAGCCCCCGGGGGACCCGCCGCGAGGCCCCGGCCCGGCCCGGCGCGCGCTCACCCACCTCCAGCCGCCAGGCCGCGGGCGGGGGCGGGGCCGGGCGCGCGGAGCAGCCCGGGCGGGGGGCGGCGCAGGGCCCGCAGCGCGCCGCGCACACGCAGTAACCTTGACGCCATGGCGCGAGCGGACAGACTGAGCCGGGCGCCCGCCGACAGCGGCTTCCTTCCGGGAGATGGCCGGAAACAGGGCGGGACTTCCGGGACACGTGAGCGCGGCCCGCGGCCCTGCTGCCTCACGTGACCGGTCGGCGCCGCTCCGCCCGCCACGTGACCGGGAAGCGCGGCTCGGCCGGGCGGGCGGCTCCCTGCCACGTGATGGAGGATGGGCGGGGACAGGCCCGCTGGCCACGCCCCCCGCTGGGGTGACCCGCCCCCCGGCAGGTCCATCACTCGCTCACCCGAGGGGGGGCAGAGAGGCCCAGAGGCGAGGAGGACCCAGTGGGGGGGGGCCTCCCCGCTGCCTCCCCCACATGGCCCCCCCGCGCAGCGCTGGCCCCCGCCCCTCGCTCCCGCCCCCGGCCCGTCTGTGTGCAGCGCCCTGCACCCGAGGCTGCCCCCGGCTGGCACCCCGAGGTGCTGCGGCAATACCGGGGGGGGGGGCGAGGTTCAGTCGAGACGGGCGCTGGGAGACCCGGCGTGATGCCAGCCAGAGGGAGAGCGAGGCCCGGCCCGGCCCGGCCCGCCAGGAGAACCGTCCGGGGCCGAGGGGCTCAGTCAGGCTCAAGGCGTCCGCAATCGGAGGCCCAGAGACGGAGACGCTCCGGATTAGGGGCCACTTCTGCAGAGGTGGGGCTGTATCGTAAGTGACATGGCCAAGGCCAGCCAGGCCCCACCTGCCGGCTCCCTCCTGGGGCCCTGCAGCGCCAAGAGCCGTGCGAGAGGCCGCGCTCGCCAGCTCTCACGCTAGTGAGCGTGTTTCCGCAGCCCCCGCTCCTGGTGTCACCGGGTCGCACGGGAGTCGCTTGCTTTCGTTCCGTTCGAAAGCACGTTGCCTGTGGTTGACGGGAAAAGCTTTGAACTGCAACCCTGGACGGCTCCAACACCAGAAGGCCAATAAACAGCACCACCACACTGAGTGGGAGGCAAGCTCGTCGTTGTGGGGGGCCTGACTGATGAGAGCTGAACGCGACGTGTGGGCAGCATTGACCAATACAGGACCAGTGTGGCTGTTTCCTCAGAGAGGTGGCTTTGAGAGTATAATCAAAATCATCATTCTTGGTAAAAGGTCCCTAGATTCCAAGGCCAGAAGGGACCATTGGGATCGTCTCTGCCCTCCTGTCGAACGTAGCACTTCCCTGACTTCATTCCTCGTTGAACCAGAGCAGATCTTTTGGCAGCTCTGGGCTTGTGTACGCTTGAAATCCTGCTGTAATGATTCCACCTCCCCGAGAGGTGGTACCGAGCGCTGTCTACACTGGTGATAAGTCAACTTAATTTTCTAGTGTGGACCAGGCTTTCGTCTCCTTGTTAGCTGTAGACTGGCTTGAGGCTAAGTCCACCCCCTGAGCAACATAGTTAAGCCAGCCTAGCCCCCAGCATAAACAGCGCCCAGTACCGCTGCTCTGGGAGGTAGACCATCTACGCCAATGGGCGAACCCCTCCAGCACTGCAGTGAGTGGCTACAGCAGCATTTCCAGTGAAGACGCAGCCTCAGTGACGTTCTTACCTGGGCTGCGAGGCCGACTGGCTGGGCTGGGCTGACACCCAGGGCTGGGTTGGCCTCTGGGTTGCTCCCGTTTGTTTCACACTGGAGGGCCTCCATGGAGATTGCTGGGAAGCTGTGGGAATGGCACGGTGAAGCCAGGCCTTGGCTTTCCCACTTGTGCTAGCTACAGACAGGCAGTCCCAGTTACCCCAGCCAGGGCCATCCTTAGCCATACACAAAATACGCAGCTGCTTAGGGCACCACAAAATTTGGGGCATACATGGCAGCACCAGCTCCGGCGGCCAGCCCTATCCCCTGGCCGGACCCCACGCGGGCTGCGCCCACTGCAAGGGGCAGGGCCATCCCTGGGGGGGTGTGGGGCTCCAGACAACCCCCTCTGCCCCACCTCTTAGCCTTTTCCCCTGCTCCACCCCCGGCCCACCCCCATTCCACCTCTTCCCCCAGCGACCCCGCACTCACCAGCAGCAGGCAGCGGAGCGCCGCGGCTAGGAGCTGGCGGAGCTGGAAGACCGTGCTGCTGACTGAGCTGTCATGAGACTTTGAGTTCACAGCTGGCTCTTCGTGGAGAAACAGAAACCGCTTCTCTCATCCCCGCCCTGTGCAACTGTCCGGGCCGATCTGAGAGGGGGCACCACTCCCAAGCACCCACTGCCATCCATGGGCACTGCGGGCGCTGAGGATTGGACAGGGGAGCTGCATGGGCTGGAAGGACCCGAGCCTGCACCTCGGAATAGGTGTCAAACCCCTTGTCAGCTCCCATGGCTCCAGAGGGGTTTGAGAGCGTCTCTCCACACTGTGGAGGATCAGGACTGAAGATGAATCTAAAGTAATTAGCACGTGGGAGGATTTTTGTTAAGCTGTAACCAGTGGCGGGATCATCTCCCTTTAAACTCTGGGCTTCTCGATATTAGGGCTAACGCTCAGAAAAAGAAGCCAGGAGCCCTGGGATCTACGTGGCTTTGGACAACCCGCTGGGTGTCCTTCGGCAAATTCCCCCCCAGGCCCTCTGTGCCTCCATTTTCTGAGGTGTTTCCCTCCATGGCAAGGCGCTTGGATGAGCTGAATTCTTTCTTGTTGGTAAACGGCTGGGAGCATCTCATGCCACACCCAGCATCACTATTCCATGGGCACAAGCAATGGCACGAAGGGAAGGGATCTGAACAGAGGGCGTCCTGTTCCCAAAGCCACGGGAGTCATGGTACACACGGAGCGTTGCAAGTCTCAGCAAGCAGAGTCAGAAACAGCGAGTGACAATCCAGTCACGTGAAAATGCCGACAGCCGAGACAAACCCGAAATGAGACCGAGCGTCCGCAGGTCCCACTCGGAATAGAGCTGTCAGACTGCAGGGGCGGATTAGTCACTGGCCATCGGGGCCCTGGCAGGAGCACCGGGTGCTACAGACTGGGGACTGACTGGCTAAGTGGCAGTTCTGCAGAAAAGGACCTGGGGATTACAGTGGTTGAGAAGCTGGATATGAGTCAGCAGTGTGCCCTTGTTGCCAAGAAGGCCAATGGCATATTGGGCTGCATTAGTAGGAGCGTTGCCAGCAGATCGAGGGACGTGATCGTTCCCCTCTATTCGGCACTGGTGAGGCCTCACCTGGAGTATTACGTCCAGTTTTGGTCCCCCCCCCCCCACTACAGAAGGGATGTGGACAAATTGGAAAGAGTCCAGTGGAGGGCAACGAAAATGCTTAGGGGGCTGGAGCACATGACTTATGAGGAGAGGCTGAGGAAACCAGGATTGTTTAGTCTGCGGAAGAGAAGAATGAGGGGGGATTTGATAGCTGCTTTCATCTACCTGAAGGGGGGTTCCAAAGAGGATGGAGCTCGGCTGTTCTCAGTGGTGGCAGATGACAGAACGAGGAGTAACAGTCTCAAGTTGCAGTGGGGGAGGTTTAGGTTGGATATTAGGAAAAACTTTTTCACAAGGAGGGTGGTGAAGCACTGGAATGGGTTCCCTAGGGAGGTGGTGGAATCTCCATCCTTAGAGGTTTTTAAGGTCAGGCCTGACAAAGCCCTGGCTGGGATGATTTATTTGGTGTTGGTCCTGCTTTGAGCAGGGGGTTGGACTAGATCTGAGGGGGTTGGACTAGATGACCTCGTGAGGTCCCTTTCAACCCTAATATTCTATGATTCTGCGATTCTATTAATAAACAAAAGTGATTTTATTAAGTATAAAAAGTAGGATTTAAGTGGTTCCAAGGAATAACAGACAGAACAAAGCAAGTTACCAAGCAAAATAAAACAAAACAGGCAAGTCTAAGCCTAATACATTAAGAAACTGATTACAGGTAAATCTCACCCTTAGAGATATTCCAATAAGCTTCTTTCACAGACTACACTCCTTCCTAGTCTGGGCCCAATACTTTCCCCTGTACAGTCCTTGTTAGTTCCAGCATGCATTTTAGGTGAAAAGCAGGGGTTTTCTCATGACTGGGACCCCACTTGGTTCTTTTCCACCCCCTTTTATATCTTTGGCACAAGGTGGGAACCTTTTGTCTCTCTGGGTTCCCACCTCTCCTAAATGGAAAAGTACCAGGTTTAAGATGGATTCCAGTATCAGGTGACATGTTCACATGTCCTGTGAGACCCCCCTCCATTCTTCTAGGGCTGGCCCGCGTGTACACAGGAAGGCTTGCAGGTAAATAAACCATTTACAACCAGTTGTCCTAGTCAATGGGAGCTATCAAGATTTTAAACCACCATTAATGGCCCACTACAGTACTACAATTTGCATAACTACAATAGGACCTCAGAGTTATACTTCATGTTCCTAGTTTTAGATACAAGAATGATACGTACATACAAATAGGATGACCACACTCGGTAGATCATAAGCTTTGTAATGATACCTTACAAGAGACTTTTTGCATGGAACTTATTCCTGTTCCATCATATTCACACTTATAAACCTGTTTTTATGAAGCATGGGAGTGCAACGTCACACCGTAGTCCACCTCCCAAGACCTAGACATAGTCTCGCTTAGCTTGGACTGGTTTCTCTCTAACCTGGCGACACTGGTTTCCCACCCCATCAGTGCGTGGGACCAAGCTACCGGGGGTCTCTCCGTGGCTTTGGAGGGGCTGTCCATGGAAAAAGGAACATTTCAAAGCCTGTTATTTCCGTCCCGCGCATGGCGACCAGGAGGTGGCAGCACAGAGCCATGCTGGGACTCCCAATGGCCCGACGGGATCGGCCCAGAGCCCTGGTTCCACCTGTCGGCGGGTCGCTGGCCGTGGGTGTTGGTCACTCTTGCCGGCAGCCTCAGAAGACAAGACAAGGGACGCATCAGCTGCCGGGATAGAACTGCCCTGAGTCTTGCCCAGCGTCCCCAGTGGTTCCTGCCAGGCTGATTCGTAGCCCAGCCGCGCGCCGGGTGCCGTTTCTGTGGCAGCATTTCCTTGCATTGCAACACGTCGGTGCTGCCAGATCGTCCGAGGTATCTGTCGCTGGGCTAGTGCGAGCCAAGGGCACCCATGCTGCAGCCACCCCTGAGACTTCCGTGTAACCACCCCCCAGCGGCCCAGAGGGAGGGGCACTCATTGCCCACCAGAGGCTGGGAAAAGCCCATTGCCTTGAATCCATCGATTGGTTTCTGGGGATCGCCCAGCCCCAGGGGGACAGTGCTGAGCAGCTGGAGATGCTCAATGGCTTTGCACGCCTGGCTGACGACTGCCCCCACGGGAGGGGTTCCAACTCCAAACCGATGGCTCACAGAGCGGTAGCGATCCGGGGTGCTGGCACCCAGAGAGTGACCCATCGCCCCCTTTCTCCCCTGGCAGAGCCTGGGGCCTCTGCGCTGCAGAGCTGGGGCGAGCTCGGCACCTGGCTCCAAGGACGCAGCCGTCTGCATCCCCAGGCTCTGGAGCCGCAGCTGCTCCTCCCAGGTTGGCATCACGATGGGATCCCGCCGCCTGGGGCTCAGAGTGGGGACCCAGCCCTGCTGGTGTGAACGCCTGCAGCAGGTGGGCCAGAGCACTCGCTGTCTCCATGGGCCCCTCACCCTCGCAGCCCGGCTGCTGGCTTCCGCAAACACGGACGAATCCCTCGCCGGAGAGCCCTGCCGGTCCGTGCAGGAGCCCCGGGTCTGGGGGCGAGAAGGCCGCAGGTTATGGGACGGAGCGGAGGGATTTGTGGGCATTTGACCCCAACCCCCCCACCCAGTTCCCTGAAAGGGGTGGGGCTGTCCCACAATACACTGCAACAGCGGCCCACAAGGCTGCGCAGGGGACCCCTACCCACAATGCATGTGGCTTTTGCAGGTCCGGCTTGATGCTGGCAGGACACGCTGCAGGGAGCCGAGCCGAACGGCCCAGTTCCCCAGTGCGGGCAAGGTCTGAGCGGGGCCGTGCAGGGGGAGGCGCTGTCTGCACGCCCCTGGCAACGCAGCTCCAGGGCTAGCCCCGGTGGGAAAGGGGCCCGGCCCCTCCTGGGCGTGGCTGTGCCCCTCAGTCGGGCTGACCCAGCAGAGCATCCACCAGGCGCCACCCAGCTGCCGGGCCGAGGGACAGGCAGACACCCTAATTCTGGGATCCCCGGCACGGTGACCTCGCCAGACACGGAGCTCTCTGTTCATCCCATGGGCCAGCACTGAGATCCCAGGGCCAGGACCCCCTTGCCCACCCCCGCGGTAGATCAGGAGCCCCCGGGTGCGACACTGCTGTCAGCTCCCGGCGCCGGCCGTGCAACGTCCTCTCCCCTTCCCGCACTGCGACCCGCAGCGCCAGGGTACCCTGGGGGAGCCCCGGCCCCCAGCCGGCCTGGGCTGAACATAGGGATGGCTCATTAACCCGCCTTCGCCCTCCGAGGGCAGTTCCGAGGCCAGGAAGGGGCAGGTGCAGCCACCTCTGGTGTGGAGCATGGAGGGTGCCGCTGCCCCTGGGCTCAGGGGACGCTGCTGGGGCTGCAAGGAGGGTGGGAAGGGGGATGGGAGGGTCCCTGCCTGTCCCAGGCTCTCCTGGGAATCCTCCAATGCTCTGGCTTTTGTCCCGTCTGACGGACGCTGCCTTCAACAGCCCAGCACCCCCTAGTGCCACGCTGGGGCCAGCGCTCATTGAGCAGGGAGAGCGCCCCCCGATGAGCCCCCCGCGCCCTGCAGCCCATCGCCCCCAGCGCCGTTCCTCCTGTCACTCCTTTGGCTTTCCCATGCCCCTGGCAGCAGCTTAGTGGGGGGACGGGAGGGGCTGTGGGAGGCATGGTCCCGCGTGGGCATGTCTGAGTGGGCACCCGTGTGACTGTGTGTGCTTCTGGGGGCTCCCGGGGGCTATGTGCACAGGCTGGTGTGTGTAGGAGCGTCTGTGCTCATGTGTGACAGGGTGTGTAGGTGTGTGTGGGGTGCGTGGAGATGCATGCGGGATGCGTGTGTAAATGCATGCGGGATGCGTGTGTAAATACATGCGGGCTGCGTGTGTACATGCATGCAGGCTGCGTGTGGAAGTGTGTACATGCATGCGGGCTGCGTGTGGAAGTGTGTACATGCATGCGGGCTGCGTGTGGAAGTGTGCGGCCGTGTGCGCACACTCATGACTACTCCAGCAGGGGGTGAGGCAGGTTACCAGCTCTGTGGCAGCCTGTGCTGGGTGGGGCCGGGGCGCGGGGCCTGCTCCTGAGTCCCCGAGGAGTCGCTCGCTGGCTGGGCTCGGCCATGGGGCCAGGAGGCTGGCCCGGGCCGAGGCAGCCACCCGCCGGCGCCTGCTTGATACTCAGCCCCGCTTGGCGCTGCTAATTGACGGGCCCAGCCCTGCTCTCAATCTGCAGCTGTTGCTGTGTAGCAGAGCCCAGACCTGGGCCCTTGGGGGGCTGATGCCCCCCCAGCCCCTCCTGCAGCTGGGGGCCACCTCCCAGTGGGCAGGCCAGCAGTGCACAGCTGAGGGCGGGGGAAGGACACCTGGCTACCCCAGCTGGGGAGCAGGAGGGACCCAAGGTGTTCACTGGCCACTGGGCTCGCTCACGATGGTGGCATCTCGCCCACAGCACCAGCTCCTTTCTCGAAAAGCTCACACACTAAATGGACCCAGGGAGGGGAAACTGAGGCTCATCTGGCCCCAGCCTGGCATATCTGAGCAGCTCCCTCCTTACCACATGCAGCCTCCCCGCACTAGGGACAGGGACGGGGCTGAGGCCCGGATCCCGGGGCCTTGCACCTGCCGCTGAAATCAATGGGCCCCAGGCCCCGCAGTGAGTCCGTGCAGCGTCTTGGCCCCCACGTTGACAGGCCAACCAGGCTCACACTCTGGTGCCCCCAGCAGCTGTGTGGCCCTGGCGGCCTGGACTGGGGCTCTGAAGGTCAGAGTGGGGAGCCCGGGTTCTGGGACTCGTTGCCGCTCGCTGGGCAGATCCACCCAGAGTCCAAGCGACGCTTCCTTCTCCAGGCCCTGGCATCCTGAGATCTCCATGGAGCCTCCCGGACGCTGGGGAGGGGAGCAGCAGCAGCCCAGCCTGTGGCCTGTTGGTGTGTACAGCCCCTGGCACAATGAGCTGGACTAGGCCCCACAGCAGTGTAAATGCTTAATAACAACGTACATCTGGGGAAACTGAGGCACAGAGAGGGGCCAGGACTTGCCAAGGTCGCACTGAGCCGTGACTAGGACCCAGGAGTCCTAATGCCTTGTCCCTTAACCACAAGCCCCGTGATGCGCAGGGCTCCTTCCCCTGCCCATCCATCAGCCCCGCAACCGCTCCGCGGAGCTGGCGCTGCGGCTGGCCCGTCGTAGGTGCTGCCACGTGCCTGCCAAGGCAATGGGGTGCTGAGCTGAGCCAGCCCTTCCCACAGCGCTGAGCGGGCAGCGATTCGGGGAGGGTTAGTCCTGCTCGGCACCTGCCGCCCCCCCGTAAGGATCAGGCCTTTTCCTGTAGCCATATTGTGAGGCCCAAAGCCTACGGCCTTCGGCTGCAGCCAGATTCGAAGAGCAGCCAAGCAGCTGCCGTTAGCTGAGATGCAGGAAGTCAGATCCGCACGGTCCAGCTACATGACAGTAAAACAATGTCAGATCTGGCTGGTGAGGAGGAGACCCCGTCCCAATGGCCCCCACGACCACCAGATAAAGACCCAGCTCTTAAGATGGTTAAAGAAAACTTAGTTTGATGGCGTCTGTTGTGAAACCCTCATTGCTTCATTGTTTTGTCTTTATGGTCCCCACTCCCCCATTGTTTCTCTGTCTGGTCTCTGTCTGGTTCTTGAATTGTTTCTGTCTGATACATAATTAATTTTGCTAGGTGTGAGTTAATTAAGGTGGTGGGGTAGGATTGGCTAGAGAATTTTGTTACACTGTGTTAGGATTGGTTAGTAAAATTTCAGTATAATGACTGGTCAAGGTGCACCTAAAAAGGACTCAAATTTCACTGTATAAACTGGGGTCCAAAAGGAAGTTTTTGGGAATCAACTCCAGGACACAGCCCCAAAGATCAGAACTGCCAGACTTCAACACCCTGCCAATGACACCGGGCAGAAACCGGAGTCCCCCGGATGGACTGATCCTGCCTGGCCAGCAGGAAAAGTTATTGGGCCTGGTGAGCACTGTTTTTGGGGCGTGTGCCGTCTGGTCTGGGTGATTGTTAATCAATAGAGGTGATGTAGGGCATTACCGCGTAAGGCTCTTTCACTGGTAACAGGACCTGCACACCTGCAGAGGTAGTTACACCCGGAGCCCTACGCACTGGGAAGGGGTGTGGGTCCAGGTTAGTTACACCCGGAGCCCTACGCACTGGGAAGGGGTGATCCTGAGCCCTACGCACTGGGAAGGGGTGATCCTGAGCCCTACACACTGGGAAGGGGTGATCCTGAGCCCTACGCACTGGGAAGGGGTGATCCTGAGCCCTACACACTGGGAAGGGGTGTGGGTCCAGGTTAGTTGCACCCAGAGCCCTACGCACTGGGAAAGGGTGATCCTGAGCCCTATGCATTGGGTAAGGGTGGGTGCTTTTCGCCTGGAGCCCGATGGACTGGGAAACGGTGGGGTGCCCTAATGGGTGCAGGTAACACCCCAGCCACTGTCGCGGCCGCAGGAGCATCAGAACCGCAGCTCCAGCCCCTGCCTGGGCCTGGCATCGCCTACGCGGAGCCTGTGCGGGGTGACTGGCGCTGCCCAGGAATCAGGGCACTGCTAGAAACACTCCCTGGGTGTAACGCAGCAGCTGCACCTGCCCTATATCCGCTAATGTCCGTCAGTCCCGCCCCCAGCCCCTTCTGCTCCAGCCCCAGGGCCTCCCTGCTCTGCTGTGGGCCTCCCCTGGACTGAGGGGGGCTGACAACTAGCCTGAACCCAGCACCCGTAGCTCCCTTGTGACTTGGTCTGGATTGAACCCACTTCGTCAGCCCTGGGTCGTCTCCGGCAGGGGACAAAGGCGCCCTTGATTCCCGGTGGCAGGGGACAGACCCCCCCTTCCTGTGCCTCCCCCCTTGCTCGAGATCTGGCCTCATCCCCCCAGCCGGACAGGCAGCTCTTTGGGGAGTGGTGCTCCCCCCACCCCCGGCCGCGGGCGCAGTCGGGCCGGCAGGAGCCGAGCGCGTCAATCGGCCCATTGAGAGCCCCAGGCAGGATACAGGAGCAGGCCCAGCAGAGCCCCCCAGTCCTCCTGGCTGCATCTCCCTGTGCGGGGCCTGCCTGGGACTTGTGCCTTGTGCAGAGCACGTGTGTGCGTGGGATTTGCACGGCCTGTCTGTCCTGTAGAATCACAGAATCCTAGACTGTCAGGGCTGGAAGGGACCTCAGGCGGTCACCTAGTCCAGCCCCCTGCTCAAAGCAGGACTGATCCCCACCGAAATCAAAACCCCACAGGACACACGAGTTGTGTATAGTTGTGGGGGGAGGGGCTGTGTGTGTGCATGTGTGATACGCATGTGGATGCACACGTGTGTGTCAGGTGCGTGTGGCACGTGCAGGCGCGCGTGCGAGCGAAGGAGCTCGGGGCACGCACAGAAGAGCTGTTCCTAGCGAGGGGAACAAAGAGTCTTCTCTTCTGCAAATGCCGAGCGCGCCCCGGTGGGAGTAAACGCCGCAGCTCGCGGGGCCCGGGCAGGATGGGACGCAAGCCGCCTGCCCGGGGGCCCATCCGCTGCCTCGCTCTGTTCGCAGCCGCCGAGCCTGGTTTGCCCTTGAAAAGCAGGTGGAAACACGGTGAGCGGCTGCTCCCAGGGCTTTGATCGTCCTCTTAATGCACCAACACAAACCCGCCTCGCTGGGGTTTCTGCTCGCGCGGCTCGCAGAGAACTGAACGGGCTGGGGACGCTGCTGCTTTGGGCACGTTCTCCCTGCGGCCCCGATCCCACGGAGCACCCCTGAAATCCACCAGTGTGATCCTGGCAGCTGGGGGTGCCCCCTGCAGCCCCTGGAGGCCACAGGAAAGTGTCCCCAAAGCCGTCAGGGCCCCAGGCAGGGAGGCCAGGTCTCGGCGCTGCAGGCCCACGTCCTGCGGTCCCTTGGCATTCTCCCCTCTCCCCCGCGGCTGGCAGCCAGAGCTCGGGGCTGCCCTGGGCAGGAAGAGCTGGGGCTGGAGCCAAGCCGGGAGCCTTCTCTGAGGGAGCCTCCACTCCAGAGTTCACTCCAGAATTGCCCCTCCGGTGCCAGCCTGCCACGGAGCTCTGTGCCGGGGGGAGGGGGGGTAGCTGGCACTGGGGGCTCTGTGCTGGGGGGGTATAGCTGGCACTGGCTGGAGGGTGGTGTGTAGCTGGCACCGGTGGCTGGGGCTTCTGTGCTTGATGGGGGGTTGTGACGTTCCCCTCTGGTGATATCCAGACTGGTGATCTGCTAGGTCCCCCAATCCTCGACTCTGGGAGCCGGCCTTACCCTGCTCTGCTGGGAGAACCCCCACTTCTGGGCTGCTCACGCTCAGCCTCTGCCATGTAAGCTGCTCCCAGCTACTTGCGAGTGAATGACACTAGCCAATACCCCCGGTCCCAGACACAACCCTGGGAACCGCCGTCTTGCCGTGTCCAGTTGTGCCCGCTGGACGCTGCAAGCGTTTTTGAGCGCATCAATTTAACAAAGAAATTGATATGTACAGTCCCAGACTGACCAAAGGAATGGGGGTGACTCACTCCAGAGTCCAACTGATCCTTTTGTTGCTGGCTAGGCCAGTGTCCTTTGTCCCTGTGAGGCTGGGCCGGGTCTGTCTCACACCTGCCCTGATGAGGTGTGAACTGCCCCTCTGTGAGCTGTAGCTCAGGAAAGCTCACGCTCCAATAAATGGGTTAGTCTCTAAGGTGCCACAAGTCCTCCTGTTCTTTTTGCTCTTGGAGCATTTTTGCCTGGGCTTGTTTTAAGCCATGAGGACACATTTTCAGCCTCCTAACTATATCCATGAAATCACAGACTACCAGGGTGGGAAAGGACCTCAGGAGGTCGTCTAGTCCAATCCCCTGCTCAAAGCAGGACCAATCCCCAATTTTTGCCCCAGATCCCTAGATGGCCCCCTCAGGGATTGAACTCAGCACCCTGGGTTTAGCAGGCCAATGCTCAAACCTTTACTATAACATTTCTGCAGCAACAATCACTGTCACATGACTAGAACAACCATGCTCAGGGCACCATGAGCCTTCCGAAGACACCCGACATGACAAACTTTGCATTGGATCCCACACAGTCATGTTACAAAGATGAACACGGGGAGGGGGGGGACAGGTGTTCCCCCGAGGTACCGAATGTCACAGGGGTGTGTAGCTGGCGCTGACGGCCGGAGCGCTGTGCATAGCTGGCCTGGGGGCTGGACTCTGTGCTGGAGGAGGGTGGGGAGCTGGCAATGGCAGGTCTGTCTGATTGGGGGGTAGTTTCTGGGCAGGGTGCCGGGAGGGCGGCCGGAGGCTTTGCAGGAAGGACCCCGAGGGCTCGCTGGGCATGTCATGGAGCTAACCTGCATCTGACATGTGCACTCACGCCAGCTCTGCCCCGCTCTGCCCAGGCCCCCTGGTCGTGCCAGCCGGCTGGGTTATCCCCCCGGTGCCCCAGGTGGATGTGGGGGGGCTCAGGGCTCAGGGGCAGAGGGTGAAGCCAGTGGGGAGGACAGTGTGCGCAGGATCAGGGTCAGACGGCCAGGCAGGGGGCAGGAGCGCCGGGCAGCCACCCCTGGCTCCATGTGGAAGGGCCCCAAGGGTTCTCGGGAGACTCCCAAGGGGATCTCGCATCCGGCCCTCGGTGCATTTTCCCTGGGCTCCGAATCCCACAGAGAATTTCACCAGCCTGTTGGTGTTGACCCTGCCCCCCAGTATGGCGCCAGGGGGCGCTGTGCTTTGGGGCCCCGGGGGCTCAGGCGCTCTCCTCTCACCCTGAGTGCTAAACGCCAGTGGAGCACTAGGGGGCGCTGTGCTGGAAGGAGCCGGGGGCTCACTAGGGGGCGCTCTCCTCTCACAAAAAGAACAGGGGGACTTGTGGCACCTTAGAGACTAACCCATTTATTTGAGCATGAGCTTTCGTGGGCTACGGCTCACTTCATCGGACACATGCGGTGGAAATACAGTGGGGTGATCTATGTACACAGAGGACATGAAACAATGGGTGTTACCAGACACACTGTAACCAGGGTGATCAGGGAAGGTGAGCTATGACCAGCAGGAGAGTGGGGTGGGGGGGAACCTTTTGCAGTGATGATCAAGGTGGGCCATTTCCAGCAGTTGACAAGAACGTCTGAGGAACAGTGTGGGGGGCGGGGGAATAAACAAGGGGAAACAGTTTTACTTTGTGTAATGACCCATCCACTCCCAGTCTCTATTCAAGCCTAAGTTAATTGTATCCAGTTTGCAAATGAATTCCAATTCAGCAGTCTCTCCTTGGAGTCTGTTTCTGAAGTTTTTTTGTTGAAGAATTGCCACTTTTAGGTCAGAAATCGAGTGACCAGAGAGGTTGAAGTGCCCTCCCTCAGCACAGGGGGCTCCTGTGCGGTGTCTGGGGGCGGTTGGTCGGGGCTGGGGGCTGGGAATTGCAGGGGAGATGGGAGGATTCCCAACTTTCTACTCGCACAAAACCGAACACCCTTGCCCCGCCCTCTGCCCACACACCTCGCTGGGCATGGACGCTCCTGTGCCCAGAGCTCGGGGGCCTTGTCCCCAAGGCCCCCCATGACGGTGCGTCTTCCCTGGGCTGTGGCCTGGCTGCAGCCCCTGGTCGGTGCCGGTTGGGCCCTTCCAGCCTCAGGCCTGCCCAGGAATCTGGACTGGGAATGACTGGGAGGGGCTGGAGCCCTGCGTGGCCCCACACAGGGACTGAACCAAAGGGAGGAAAGGGAACGTTAGCCCCTGGCCTCTCTCTGGGGTCTGCTGCCCGGCCCCAGGGATCCCACATGCTGCCCGGCCCCAGGGATCCCACGTGCTGCCCAGGCCCCAGAATCCCACATTCTGCCCGGGACCAGGGGTCCCACATGGTGCCTGGTCCCAGGGATCCCACGTGGTGGCCAGGCCCAGGGGCTGTGGCCGCCTGCTCTCCTTGCTGGTGCCAGCCGCGGGATTAGCCCGTGTGTCTGCCAGCCAGGTGCAGCTCCGCATCCCACGCAGGGATTAGGAGCGGGCGTGTTCCATTCACACTCCATTGTTGGAGTCCCGGAAGGCTCCTGCCCCCCCTGCCCAATGCAGATCCCCTGCCACCCCACGCCCTGGAGCAGGACCAGACCCGCCTACTTTCATTCACCAGACGTGCCTGGAGCGTCTCACCCAGTCCTCCCCAGCAGCCTGTGCCGGGGCCCTTCCCACAGCCCGGTCCTGGCACAGGGCTCAGCCCATGGAGAGCTGGACCTGAGGCGAGGTCCCTGCAGGCCAGGGCACAGCGGGCTGGCGGCCGTGAAGAGCCGGCCCTGGCTTGTGGAGAAGCTGTGGACTGAGCGGCAGAGGTGCCAGCTGTTCAGAGTGCGCCCCAGTGCCCACGCCCAGGCAGAGCCTCCCGAGACCCGGCAGGCCCAGGACACAGCCACGGCGGGACGTGTGGGGTCACTTGGCCGCGTGGGCCGGGAGATGCCACCTCCCCAGGTGGCCAGCTGGCAAACGGAGCTGCTTCCTGCCCCTCTGCCGCCTGCAAGAGCAGCTCACACGGGCACAGACGGGTTCCCTTGGTGCCACAGAGCTTGCAGGGGCCTGATCCTGATCCCCCACCAACATCATCCTGCTGGCCCTGCCAATGTCACTGGAGCCCATAAATCCACCACCCCCCCCCCCAGCCCCACTGCCATCAGTCAATCAATCAAGTGGATGAAATCCCACATACAAGAAGCATGTACCCAATGGAACCCAGGCCGCCCGCCATGCCCCACACAGCCGACCTTACGCTGGCAACCAGATCATAAAAACTCTCTTCTTCAGCACGGTGCCAGCAGGACCATTCCTCCGGTGCCGTTACTGCCGGGGGTCGAGACAGCCCCAAACCCCGGGGCTGCCGCTCTCTGGCCAATTGGCTGCTCGCGTTGGGAGCAATAGCAAAGCCCAACTGCATTACGCCCGAGGGGAGGGGCTGCTCTTGCTCGGAGAGCGGCGACCCCGGGCCTGAGCGTTGCAGTCGGAGGGACAACGGGGGGCTAGCCAGCACGGGCCGCTTGGCGTTTGTGAGCAAGCAACCGTGTCCTCAGCCTCTGGCAACAGCGGGCTGGAGCGGCCCGGGATCTGTGGCCAAGAAAAATGATCTTCCCGTGAAACGGCCTCATCATTCATCGAGAATTAAAAGAGGCGCTGGACAGCCCTGGCGTACGCCCCAGCACCAGGACAATGGCAGTGCCTTCTCTGCCGACCTCCTCTCCTCCCCTCCCTGGCTGCCTGGCGCAGAGCGACCCGAATACCCACCGTTCTCAATCAATACCCCTCCTGCTTCACGGCACCCGCAGCGAGTCTCAGCTCAGAGGATCAAATGCCGTCGTGAGAGTAACCGCAGCATCGCTAGAACTCCCAGCGGAGAAAAGGAAACACTTCCCAGTGATGGCTCTCCCGGCCCGCCAGCCACTCACGCGGGCAGGTAGCCGCCAAATCCCTGAGCCAAGTGCAGATCATAAAAACCTAGAATCGTTTTCCCTGCCACATCGAGCAGACCAGGAGGTGCAGGTGATTCACACCAGTCAATAGTGCAGCCAGGTCTGGCCGGCACCAGGCAAAACTCTCCTGAAAAACTTCAGCGCGGGGAAAATCTTCTGGAGCTTTTCTCCATCGCTGGCCTTCGCTGTCTGTTCCTGGAGGCCCATGTGATAAATCACAGAGAGGACCTGGCAGCGCATCCGCTAGGGGAGAATCAGAGAAAGAAATAGGTTGGGGGGATTCATTAACGGCCTGGCCAAAACGTGCCATCCAGGGTTCACCATGACTCCAGGTCCCTCCCCTGTGGGCGTCTGCCAGAGGCCCTGGCCACCAGCCCTCCAAACATGGAAGAATTTTTAGCTGCAGCTGCTGCTTGACAAGCCTTCCACAGGGATCTAAGATATCCTGGGGCCAGCCCTCTGTGGAGAAAGAGGTGGTTCGGGACTATTTAGAAAAGCTGGACGTGCACAAGTCCATGGGGCCGGACGAGTTGCATCCGAGAGTGCTAAAGGAATTGGCGGCTGTGATTGCAGAGCCAGTGGCCATTATCTTTGAAAACTCGTGGCGAACGGGGGAAGTCCCGGATGACTGGAAAAAGGCTAATGTAGTGCCCATCTTTAAAAAAGGGAAGAAGGAGGATCCTGGGAACTACAGGCCAGTCAGCCTCACCTCAGTCCCCGGAAAAATCATGGAGCAGGTCCTCAAAGAATCTATCCTGAAGCACTTACACGAGAGGAAAGTGATCAGGAACAGTCAGCATGGATTCACCAAGGGAAGGTCATACCTTACTAATCTAAATGCTTTCTATGATGAGATTACTGGTTCTGTGGATGAAGGGAAAGCAGTGGATGTATTGTTTTGTGACTTTAGCAAAGCTTTTGACACGGTCTCCCTCAGTATTCTTGTCAGCAAGTTAAAGAAGTATGGGCTGGATGAATGCACTTTAAGGTGGATAGAAAGTTGGCTAGATTGTCGGGCTCAACGGGTAGTGATCAATGGCTCCATGTCTAGTTGTTAGCCGGTATCAAGCGGAGTGCCCCAAGGGTCGGTCCTGGGGCCGGTTTTGTTCAATATCTTCATAAATGATCTGGAGGATGGTGTGGATTGCACTCTCAGCAAATTTGCGGATGATACTAAACTAGGAGGAGTGGTAGATACGGTGGCAGGTAGGGATAGGATACAGAGGGTCCTAGACAAATTGAAAGATTGGGCCAAAAGAAATCTGATGAGGTTCAACAAGGATAAGTGCAGGGTCCTGCACTTAGGACAGAAGAATCCCATGCACCGCTACAGACTAGGGACCGAATGGCTCGGCAACAGTTCTGTGGAAAAGGACCTAGGGGTGACAGTGGACGAGAAGCTGGATATGAGTCAACAGTGTGCCCCTGTTGCCAAGAAGGCCAATGGCATTTTGGGCTGTATAAGTAGGGGCATTGCCAGCAGATCGAGGGACGTGATCATTCTCCTCTATTCGACATTGGTGAGGCCTCATCTGGAGTACTGTGTCCAGTTTTGGGCCCCACACTACAAGAAGGATGTGGATAAATTGGAGAGAGTCCAGCGAAGGGCAACAAAAATGATTAGGGGTCTGGAACACATGACTTATGAGGAGAGGCTGAGCGAACTGGGATTGTTTAGTCTGCAGAAGAGAAGAAAGAGGGGGGATTTGATAGCTGCTTTCAACTACCTGAGAGGTGGTTCCAGAGAGGATGGTTCTAGACTATTCTCAGTGGTAGAAGATGACAGGACAAGGAGTAATGGTCTCAAGTTGCTGTGGGGGAGGTTTAGGTTGGATATTAGGAAAATCTTTTTCACTAGGAGGGTGGTGAAATACTGGAATGCGTTATCTAGGGAGGTGGTAGAATCTCCTTCCTTAGAAGTTTTTAAGGTGAGGCTTGACAAAGCCCTGGCTGGGATGATTTAATTGGGGATTGGTCCTGCTTTGAGCAGGGGGTTGGACTAGATGACTTCCTGAGGTCCCTTCAAACCCTGATATTCTATGATTCTATGATGCTTTTGTATGGTCCTCAGGCAGCTCCAAATGAGGAGAGGGGCTGGCTCTGGCCCCGTTAGCTGGCCACGCTCGGGCCGAGAGTGCTTATCTTGGCGGTAATTAAAACCAAACTCATTTCATTCAGAGACACGAGGCTGTGAGGACCCCGGCCCCTCCTGGGCTCCCCGGTGTGAGAGGAATTCTCCCGCTGAGATCTAAGGTCCAGGCTCCCAGACAGTCTGTGCCCAGTGGCTGGGGTCCGTGCTCGTCTGCCACAGCCAGGTTGTTCCAAGGGGGCTCTCAGGCTCTTCCCCCACGGGAATGAAACCGCTCTCTGAAAAGGGCACCTGACAGAGCTCGATGGGCACTACCGGGCATGGGGCCCTGCCTGTAGCCCAGTCACTCTCCTGGCAGCCCAGTGGGCGCTGCTGGCCCTGAGAGCCGCTGGCCTGGCAAAGCTACCATTCCCGACACGCCCTGGCATGGACCCAATGCCCAACCTGGATGCCTTTATCAAGCTGTGGGTCAGTCCTGACGCCCCCTAACTGAACCGCGCCTGGAGAGAGAGAAGCGAGGTCCCGACCCGCTTCCACGTTCTCCTCACAGGGGCCCGAGCAGATCAGCCGGGTTAAACCTCACCTCTCTGACACGGGGAAGGGCTGGTGTCCTGCTTTGGGCCTACGTCTGCGTTGTGGGGAATCCAGACCCTCCGCCGTGTCTCAGCCAGAAAGACTCCAGGCCCCAGCCCCTCTAAGGGGGTCTGGGCTGAGCCTGTCCAGAACTTGCACCCCCCGTTCTCTACCAGCACTGTGGCTACGGATGGACACCGTGCCTGCACCCTCCAGTGCCCCCTCTGGCTACAGCTCACTGTGGCAGAGAGCCGGGGCGCTCCTCAACTCAGGGGCCTCTGACAATTAGACTTAGATATGTCCAGGTTCACAACTTTCCAGCTCAGCACTGGAGCATCCCGGAAGTTGGGGAGTCTATTGACAGCTCCCCTTCTCCTCCAGCCCAGTTACGCACCAAACAGTTCCCAGACTCCAGGGTCACCGGGAGGTTCCACAGTTTGATCCGATCCACGTCGTCATCCTCGGCATTCCCTGGTCGTCACCCACGACACTTTCACCACTGGGACACTTTGTATGGAGACTCACTCACCAGTTTTGCACCCAAGCCCGTGTTCTGGGCCTGAAACCTCCTGTGATCTTTGCCAGCTGCCAGAGGATTCAGAGACTAAAGGAGGTTCGCCATAGGGGACCGCTGCCACCCTGCGATCCACTCTAGAGCTTCTGGAATTCCGTGTTTTCAGTACAAAGAGAGTGGATGCCCTGCCGCCCCATCCCAGTTACAATTGTCCAACTGACTCTCCACCCATACCCATCTATACTCCCTCTGGGAACCTGAACTCCAGACGCTCTGGGAGTACCGCTGTGAGGACCTGGAAAAGGGGTTCATTCACACTTCCACCTCTCTGGTGGGGGCTCCAATCTTCTTTGTGACAGGGGATGGCTTCTTACGCCCCTGTATTGACTGTCCAACTCTGACCAAAGCGACTGTCCAAAACCACCTATTAACGAGGTGCCGCTTGGCCAAGATTGTGAGTAAGTTGGACCTTTGTTGGGCCTACAACCTGGTCTGACTCAGGGAAGGAGACAACTGGAAAACTGCATTTCACACCCAATAAGGACATGGCTAGTTATGCCTTTTGGGTTACATAACGCTCCGGCGATGTTCCAGCATTTCGCCAGGGAGAGCTTCCAGGACATATGGGATGTTTTGTGGTGATTTAGCTGGATGATATTCCTGTTTTTTCCAAAAGCCAGGAGCTTCCCAAGCAACATGTGCACCATGTTCCCAGCAGACTCCACCAAAACCATCTTCATGCCAGACTGCAGAAATGAGAGTTTGACAAAGACACAGTCGAGTTCCTCGGTAAATCAACTCCCCCGCCGGGCTAGCAATGGACCCACCGGAGGGTGGGTTTTTGCCATCTCTGGTGGAAAAGCCCTGAAGGACGTCAGCAGTTTCTTGTCTTTGGCAATTACTACAGATGTTTTTTCAAAGGATTCTCTCACCTAGTAGTCCCAATAACTTCATCTGGTCGCCAGGGTCCCAGCTCACGTGTGAGCAGCTAACGAGTTCTTTTACTTCAGCTCCTGTTCTTGTGCACCCGGATCCTGCCGCGCCCCGGACCACAGAGGCAGATGCCATTGGAGTCATTCTGTCGCAACCTACTGGCCCTGTGACCAACTCCATCCCTCTGCCTGTTTCAGGGAAATGCCCCCTCCCCACCAAGAATTACGATATCTGTGACGGGGGGTTATTTGTGATGGAGGCAGCATTTGAAGACTGGAGACACCTTCTAGAAGGAGCTTGTTTCCTGGTCCAGGTCCTTACTGACCACAAGTTTCTGGACTGTCTCTGAACTGCTTGTATCCTTAACCAGGGACAGATCCACTGGTTGCTTTTCTTGGCCAGATTCGATTTCGTTGCCACCTACTGCCCTGGATCGTGAATGGGAAAGCAGAGGCTCTGTCCCACAAGGATGAATACACCGAGTCAGACACGGGTCCCTTGGCTACTGTTTTTCGCCCATCAAATTTTATTTGAGGGACAGCAAACAGGGACCTGAAATCCTTCATGCGGTCCCTGCTGCCTCAAGACCACCCAGATCTGTCAGACCCAGCTGTTCCCAACTCTCTGCCCAGGTCGGGTTTCATTTGAAGGGTGAGCTGCTTTATCGCAGAAGACGTGTTTACAGCTCAGACTCGAGGTGTTAATGCTCTGCCATGATACACCAATGGCCGGCCACTTCAGATGCTTCCAAACCCAAGACTTGGTGTAATGGAGTTTCTGGTGGCCAGGGCTGAGCACTGCCGTAAAGAGGTCATTAGATCATGTGATCTGTGCCAACCCACGCAGTCTTCTCCAACCTTTTCCTACCCCATCTCAACCCTGGTCCTTGGTGTCCTTGGACTTCATTGTAAAGCTGCCCCGCTCCCGGGTTGCACCATCATCCTCGTCACCGTCAATCTCCTCACTCTGATGGCACATTTTATTTCTCTTCGCTCCCCCAGCGCCCAGGAAAGCCTGGGCCTTTTCCTAGGTTGTGTTTTTCTGCTGCCAACCAGACTTGTCACAGATCAAGGTTCCCAGTTCACGTCCTGTTTTTGGTGCAAACTCTTTGGAATGGAGCCGCTTCCCTCTGGGGCCCATCACCTGCAGGTCAACGGGCGAGCCAGGCCCTCAAGCCTTCCTCCTCTGCTTTCTCATTGTCCGGATGACGGGGCCACCCTCCTGCCACATGGGGTTTGCGTACAACAGCTGCACCCGGGCAGCCACCTGGCAGAGCCCATGCTGTGCAGACTGCCGTTCCACCCTCACCTTCTGCGGCCGCACCCACAGCCCCCGAGTCTCCGCTGCAGCAGGTCTCCTTGCCCAGCCTCACCGGGTCCACCAAGAGCTTACCGAGTACCTGGGCCTCCAAAGAGACCCACAAACGCCACTCCGACTGAAAACGGCAAGCCACCGCCCCTATCGGCAGGAGATAATGTCTGGCTGCCCTCCAGAGGCCTCAGATCCACCCGACCCTCAGCCAGCCTGGAGGAGCAGTGCTTCGGCCCAGGTGAGAGTGCAGAACAAACTAACCCTGTAGCATTCAGCCTCCAGCTGCCAGAATACTTGAAGGGTCCCTTCCCTTCCTGACCTCTGACTCCCGGCTCCAACCCTCAGCTCCACCTCTTGACTGCGGCTCCCGTTAGCCCTTTGGCTTGGGCTTTGGTCTCTGACTCCCGGCTCCAGCACTCGGCTTCACTTCTGGACGTGCCCCGTCTGGATTCAGCTCTAACTGGCAGGCTGGATGCTTCCTCCAACCACTAGGCCAGACCGTCTACAACTTGGACTCTGACAGGGGGTGAGAAAGTACAGCAAAATTCCTATGGAAGGACCAATTAATTATCGGGATTATATTGTAATCACTAATATCACCACCAGTCAATGAGCTATAGGTAAAATGTCCTTCTCTAGCCTCCACATTTCCTCCATTTACAGGTAGCAAATTGAACTTGTCTAATAATGCTTTTAATTTGCCTCTGGAGATTTTAACCACCTGGGGTCTAGAGTTTCAAGGGGGAAGTTCAAAAATCTCCTCCCTAGGTTCATAGAAAGATGCTCCCACAATGACTCAGAATAAAACGGGAGGATCGGGGGCTGGGAGGAGATAAACAGTTAATACTAAAATTTGGAGAGCATGAATTTTTTTAAAACTACATTCTGAATGTCCTGACACTTTGATTCCCACGGTAAAATCTGGGCTCTCGGGAGACAGGAAAGCAGGTTAGCCAGTCCCGCTGATCTATGGCCCCTTTTACACAATCATCTTCCTCCTTGAGGAGAGGATCCAAACCCAGGCCCAAGTAAGATTGCAGGCTCAGCTAATCATGTTTCTTGTAAAAAAAACCAAAACAAATGGAAGGTTTCCAACAATGTAAAAAACTCCATCTCGTTCGTCTTACTTTGCTACCCAGATACAGTTCAGGGTATAATACCTAAATCATCCCAGGAAAGCCCCCGGGGCAGAAGGGAAGAAGTCAGACAGGCTAGTCAGAGATAAGAAGTGGACCCAAAAGCCTGATTGTAAGAGTCTGACTCATCTCCAGCTACCACATCATTTGATGAGTAACTTGCCTGGGTGACCGTACAAATGGGGCCAGGGAAGGATCCTCCTGGAACTCTAGCTCGGGGCTCCCACGGCAGAGAGCACCACCCTGGGGAGGGGGCATGGTAACAGGGGTTGGCCTAGAAGACCGGGAGCTCAAACCTGGGGGACCCGGTTCAGCTCTCAGGGGAGTGTTTGCGCCCCTGGAGATGAGAATTTCCAACTCCTGGAACGTGTTCACTGATGAGCAAATTCCCCTCCTGCCTCGGGTCTAAAGGGGCCATCTCAACTTGACAGCGCTGGCTGGTGACTAGAAACGACCTGTGTCTGCCCGGCGTTGTAGGCCTGAATATTGTCCCTTCAGCAAACTAGAAATCAGCCGCCGGGACCAAGTCCCAATGGGCCAAACGTGGCAGGGTGGGGGATAAGGGTGGGGGAGGGGTGGATGGGCTGGGGGGGAGGGGAGAGGTGGCAGGGCATGGGATATGGGGGGCTGACAGGGTAAGGGGAGGGAAAACACTGGGGGGCTGGATTGTTACCCACACAACTTCTCTGTTACACACACACACTAGGGCACCGGGCACCCACCCTTTCCCAATTCCCAGGGCCCAGGGTGTGATCTGGTTACGTTCCCACCCAGACCCAGCTCCTAGGGCTCAGGACACCCGCCCTGCAGGACCCCAGTGAAACCGCCTCACACAGCAATACCCGCATCCTCTGGTGATGAGCAATTCCCCAGCAGAATACAGGCGCTGAGCACCCAGTGCTGGGCTCGCCAGTGCTCGTCACCCAGACGGACTTTCCCTGCTGGCCTGGCAAGGTCGGTCTCGTCTGGGTTCTGGTTGCTGCACGTCATGGTCGTGTGGAGGATTCTTAGCAGCTCTGATCTTAGGCTGAGTCTTGGGGGTGAGTTCTTCTTCTTCTGCTTCTGCTTCTTCTTTTTTCTTCTGCTTCTTCTTCTTCTTCCAGGCCTTTCCTTCTTATTCGTCTGTTCCTTCTGCTGGTCTCCTTCTTGAACCCCAATTTATACAGTGAAACTTGAGTCCTGCTTAGCTATTAGCATCGCCAGGCGTCCGGTTTTGGACTGGAACGACCCGTCGAAAAGGGACCGTGGTGGCTCCGGTAAGCACAGCCGACGGGGCCGTTAAAAGTCCAGTCAGTGGTGCAGCGGGAGCCCGGGGCTAAGGCAGGCTCCCTGCCTGCCCTGGCTCCATGTGGCTCCTGGAAGCAGCTGCCAGGTCCCTGTGGCCCCTAGAAACATGGGTGGCCAGGGAGGCTCCACACGCTGCCCCACTCTATGGGCCGGCTCCACAGCTCCCATTGGCCAGAAACAGTGACCAATAGGAGCTGCAGGGGCAGCGTCTGCGGGTGCAAGGGCAGTGCTTGGAGCATCTCTGGCCACCCATGAGCCTAGAGGCTGCAGGGACCTGGCAGGCTCTTCCTGGGAGCTACGGTAAACGCCACCAGGAGCCTGCACCCCAAACCCCCTCCCCTGCCCCAGCCCGGAGCCCCCCCTGCACCCCAAACCCATCATCCCTGGCCCCACCCCAGAGCCTGCACCCCCAGCTGGAGTCCTCACCCCACCGCACTCCAACCCCCTGCCCCAGGCCGGAGCCCTCTTCTGCACCCTGAACCCCTCATTTCTGGCCCCACCTGAAGCCCGCACCCCCAGCCCAGAACACATCCCCCCCCCCACCCTAACCTCCTGCCCCAGCCCAGAGCCTTCTCCAGCACCCCAAACCCCTCATTCCTGGCCCCACTCCAGAACCCACCCCCCCCGGGCAGAGCCCTCACCCCCCCCCCCCCCGCACCTGAACCCTCTGCCCCAGTCTGGTGAAAGTGAGGGAGGGGGAGAGTGACTGACAGAGGGAGGGGGCCTGGAGTGAGCAGGGGCGGGGCCTTGGCGAAGAGGCGGGGCAGGAGGCGGGGCAGGGATGCTCGGTTTTGTGCGATTAGAAAGTTGACAACTCTATTAGATATCCCTGAACCAATCATTGTACTAAACAATTCTCTAAGCAATCCTGACATAGGGTAAACCAACCCTTTAACCAGCCCTACCCCGCCACCTGACTTGATTCACACCCAGCAAAACTACCTATGTAACAGACAGAAACAGACAAAGAACCAGACAGAGACACAACAGAGAAGTGGGGACCATAAAGACAAAACAGTAAGTGGGGATTTCACAACCACAACGGTAGAGAAGTGATTTCGTGCCAGACAGACGCCATCAGACAAAGTTTTCTGTCCCCATCTGACGCTGTTTCTGTACCTGGTGACGCTGGGTGCTGTTCGGACGGGCTCTCCTCCGAAACAGCCCGAGCTTGCAGCGGTTTAATGTCGTTTAGATGGGATGTGACTTCCTGCTTCCCCGCTGATGGCTGCTGGTCTCTTCTTACGTGGGACACACAAAGGCCTTACCGGATCTGGGGCGAGGGCGTGGGAGTGGAGCGAGGCCAGACCATAGTGGGCCCGGTTAACACAACCCATCTGCTCTGGGTGGTGCCCATGTGTCCGTGAGTCCCATACGGCTGCCTCCGTGTACCTGTGTATCCACGTGTGTGCGTCAGGGCTTCGGATGCCCGTGTGTGCAGCGTATGTGTGTCCCACAGGCCTGTGGGGTGTGGCTGTGTGCTGGGGAGGTGGCATGTGTGTGTCTCTGCGTGCTGGTGGAGCTGTGTGAGCCTGCGGGTGTGTCTGTGTCTGGGGGGCGTGTGCGTCCACATGGCCGGGTGTGTCCGCGTGTCCGTGGGGGCGTGTGTGTCCGTGGGGATGTGTGTATGCTTGAGTCTGCGCACGTCGGTGTCTCCGTTTCTGTCCATGGGGACGTGTGCATCCTCAAGTCTGTGGGTGTCCGTGTGGGTCCATGTGTCCGTGTGGGTCCGTGTCCGTGCGGGTCCGTGTGTGTCCATGTATCCTCGTGTCTGTGGGTGTCAGTGTAGGTCCGTATGTCTGTGTGGGTCCATGTCCATGTGTGTCCTCGTGTCTGTGAGTGTCCGTGTGGGTCCGTGGGGATGTGTGTGTCCTCGTGTCTGTGGGTGTCCGTGTGGGTCCGTGTCCGTGCGGGTCCACGGGGACGTGTGTGTCCTCGTGTCTGTGAGTGTCCGTGTGGGTCCGTGTCCGTGCGGGTCCACGGGGACGTGTGTGTCCTCGTGTCTGTGGGTGTCCATGTGGGTCCGGGTCCATGTGTGTCCATGTGTCCGTGGGTGTCCGTGTGGGTCTGTGTCCGTGTGGGTCCACGGGGACGTGTGTGTCCTCATGTCTGTGGGTGTCCGTGTAGGTCCGTGGGTCCGTGGGTCCATGTGGCTCTTCCCATGGATGCATGAGGGGTTCCCGCTTGCCCGAGGCAGGTCTCTGCCATTCGCCCTCTAGCTCAGACGCGGCCCTTTCCCCCGATCCTGGCCCTGGCCCCGGCCGCGGCTCTGGGTGTGGTGCGTACAGAGGCACATCCTGCTTTGCCTGTAGGGACGGGGAACGAGCTCCCCCCCAGCCAGTTCTGAGCCCCACGGTGCAGGCGGGGAAGCCATGGCCCAGGGAGGGGCAGGGACTGGCCCAGACCCCAGCTCCCCAAGCCCCGGCTCTACCCACCAGCACCCCGCCCACCATCTCCTGCGGCTGCCCAATCGCTGCCGTGTTTCAGCGGTGCCGGGCGCCTGGCTCAGCTCATAGCCCGGCCCCGCGGCACCCTCTGCGCAGGATCCGCCCGGCCCACCCAGCCGGCATGTCCTACAGGGCACCCCCTGCCCGACCCCGAGCACCCTGGTTTGCAATGGGGCTCTGCCGACAGGCTGGCTGTAGGGTACTGCATTCGCCCCAGGCCTGCAGGAGACAGGGGACCCCAAAAGGCAGCTGGGGGTGGGGCGCAGCCATAGATCTGCAGCTCCTTGGCTGCCTGGCAGTCGCCCGCAGGGGGCCCTGGGGCCAACCTGTCCTAGTGCCCCACCTCGAGCCCAGGAGCTGCAGGTTCCGGCTGAGCCCCTCATGCCCGCAGGCAATGCAGCCAGGCCCGTGTGGCTGCTCTGACCCCAAGGCCCCGTCTGCCAGGGCTAGATGTGCGAGATCATGGGACCAGAATTCCCCCCAGACCTAGCATCTGTGCATGGGGTGGATGGCCTCCTCCCCAGAGCGAGCTGCACCTCCGTGGGGCTGGGCGGGTTTGGAGCCGGCAGGCCCCTCAGACACTCAGTATAATCTGGGGCCCAACAAGCACCAAGTGGGGAGCGGTTCCCCGATTCCCCCATCTCCCTCCCTGCAGCACGGTGACCCTCTGGGGCTGGGGGCCCCATCCCTGCCAGCTGGCTGGGATCCCCAGAATGGAAGCAGGGCTCCTGTGGGCTGCCGAGAGCAGCTGCATGTGGTCCATCGTCCCGGCCGCCCCAGCTGCCTTCCAGGTCCCGGAGAGGAAACGTGTGGTTGTGAAAGTCGGATGCATTAAATAAAGCAGCGGAAGGGCCTCTTGCCATGCCAAGTGGGTCAGGCCTGGGGAAGGGCCCCCCCCCCCCCAGCCCCGCTTCCTGCCGGAGCCATGTGAGCTGCCGTGGGGCCTGCTTGGGTCACTCCTTTCCTTCCTAGTTCCTGACATTGTCTGCCGTGGCCCGCCCACGCGGCCGCCCTGCCCGCCAGCCCTGCCCCGACCCGCGTGAGAGTACAGGCAACGGGCAGGCGCAGGGAGCCAGGGCCCCGGCCGTCATCGGGTGACGGAGAAGGAGGGGGCCTAAGGGACATGGCAGCACAGAGCAATCCCACACTCCGGACGCCGGGGTTCCCGTTGCTGATCCTTAAGGGTCTGGTCCAGATCTGAGCTTCCCTGCAGGCTGTGGGGTGTCGGAGCCAGGAGCGGGGTCGGCCTGTCTCTGGTTCTAATCCTCACTGGGTCACATGTGGGTTGACTTCAGCGTGTCAGCCTGGTCCCGCGGGACAGTGGCTGCAGCCTGCCCGGTCACGCCCAGGCCCCAGGTCAGGCCCCAGGCCTGTAGGGTAGGGTCGCCGTACATTTGCCAGGCCGCCGAAGGTGCCAGCTGCCCCTTTGTGAATGGCTCATTTCAGCATCAGGACATCAACCTGCACCCTGGAGGAGCCCAGCGCCCCCCCCCCCCCCCCGCATCTCCTCTGGGAGCCCCCGCTTGTCACAACAGTCCGGTCCCTCACTCCAGGCTTGAGCCATGCAGGCAGTGCCCAGCCCCCCACCACCTGCCCCCCAGGGACAGGGCGTACTCCCTGTACCACCCCCCATCTCCGCCCTGAGTCCTGGCAGCACTTTGGGCCCCCAGCGAGCGGTGCCCGGCGCAATCACCCTCTCGGCTCAGGGCAGCTTGGGCACACGGCTGCGCTCGGCCCTGCCCGTATCGGGTGGCCTTGGCTGGGCTGCCATGACCGGCCGGCTGGGGCAGTGTTTCGGCTGCACTCGTGTCTCCCCGGCTGCGAGCTGACCTTGGGCCAGCTGCAGCCGGGAGGCAGAGCCCCCGTCGTGGTGAATGTCCCCGGCTGGTGTCACCTGCCCCACTCAGATCTCCCCCACATGGATGCGGCACAGCCCAGACCCTGGCACTCAGGCTGCATGGTGCCCGCCCGCCACCCCATCTCCAGTCAACTCCTCTCTGCTCCAGCTGCCAGCTGGCGTGTGCTTGCTCCTGGACCTACGGCCGGCCGGGGATATCTGTGCCCCAGGGGCACAGAGCCATTAGCAGGCTGGCCTCCCGGGGGAGGGGGGGCAACACCTCTGGGGTGGGGCTGGCCATGGGCGATGGTGAAGTGCTGCAGACAGGTGCCCCCTAGTGTGGCCCTGGGGTGAGGCCTTCGGATGAGAGCCAGGCCAATGGGGGCAGTAAGGGGGACAGGGAAGAGACACAGGCATATGGCCCATGTTGGCATGCCAGGACCATGATAATAGAGGGTTGCCACCCTCTGGGATTGTCCTGGAGTCTCCAGGAGTTAAAGATGAATCTTTAATTAAAAATTACATCACATGATGAAACCTCCAGGAATACGTTATAGAATCATAGACTATCAGGGTTGGAAGGGACCTCAGGAGGTCATCTAGTCCAACCCCCTGCTCAAAGCAGGACCAGTCCCCAAATAAATTATCCCAGCCAGGGCTTTGTCAAGCCTGACCTTAAAAACTTCTAGGGAAGGAGATTCCACCACCTCCCTAGGTAACGCATTCCAGTGTTTCACCACCCTCCTACTGAAAAAGTTTTTCCTAATATCCAACCTAAACCTCCCCCACTGCAACTTGAGACCATTGCTCCTTGTTCTCTCATCTGCTACCACTGAGAACAGTCTAGAGCCATCCTCTTTGGAACCCCCTTTCAGGTAGTTGAAAGCAGCTATCGAATCCCCCCACATTCTTCTCTTCCGCAGACTAAATAATCCCATTTCCCTCAGCCTCTCCTCATAAGTCATGTGTTCCAGTCCCCTAATCATTTTTGTTGCCCTCCGCTGGATGCTTTCCAGTTTTTCCACATCCTTCTTGTAGTGTGTGGCCCAAAACTGGACACAGTACTCCAGATGAGGCCTCACCAATGTCGAATAGAGGGGAACGATCACGTCCCTCGATCTGCTCGCTATGCCCCTACTTATACAGCCCAAAATGCCATTGGCCTTCTTGGCAACAAGGGCACACTGCTGACGCATATCCAGCTTCTCGTCCACTGTAACCCTCAGGTCCTTTTCTGCAGAACTGCTGCCGAGGCATTTGGTCCCTAGTCTGTAGCGGTGCATGGGATTCTTCCGTCCTAAGTGCAGGACCCTGCACTTGTCCTTGTTGAACCTCATCAGATTTTTTTTGGCCCAATCTTTCAATTTGTCTAGGTCCCTCTGTATCCTGTCCCTACCCTCCAGCGTATCTATCTCTCCTCCCAGTTTAGTATCATCCGCAAACTTGCTGAGGGTGCAATCCACACCATCCTCCAGATCATTAATGAAGATATTGAACAAAACCGGCCCCAGGACCGACCCTTGGGGCACTCCGCTTGATACCAGCTGCCAACTAGACATGGAGCCATTGATCACTACCCGTTGAGCCCGACAATCTAGCCAGCTTTCTACCCACCTTATAGTGCATTCATCCAGCCCAGACTTCCTTAACTTGCTGGCGAGAATACTGTGGGAGACCGTGTCAAAAGCTTTCCTGTGTTAATATCATGCTGGCATAATGGTGCCATGTTGCCATATCAGTTGTCATGCCAGTACCCGACCCCTGTGATGGTGCCGTGCCGCCATGCCAGGCCAGTGAGGGGGTGAGCGAGAGGCCCTCTCAGGTAGGGGTGGGTTCTGCTCTCAGGAGGCCCCCGAGAGCTGGGTTTGCCCGGGGGGGGGAGGTCGTGCAGCCCAGGCTGGCTCAGTCCTACACTGTGCCTCCCTCCCCCCGTGCCTGGGCTCCATGGAGGGGGAAGGGAGCGGAACGGATGGGAGGCCGCTGGGCCCCTGGAACCAGGCAGGGCCTCGGCCGCTGGCTGACCCCCGGGCTGCTGCACGGGGGCCGGTTTCCTCCGGCTGGAGCGGGGCGGGCCGTGGCCACAAGTCCCTGTCCCTGCGAGGGGAAGCCAAACGCTGACAAGGGCGATGAGCTTCCTTCCTCCCGCAGCTCAGCACCGGGCACAGCCTGCCTGGGCCTCAGCCCCCCATTGGCATCGCGGGCGCAGGTGGGTGCCAGGGCCTGCCAGCATCACGGTGTGTAATGGGCTGGGGCCAGGGGGTGGGCAGGGCCCCTGGGAATTCTGGGTAATGGACTGGGGCCAGGGGGATGGGCAGGGCCCCAGGGGATTCTGGGTAACGGGCTGGGGCCATGGGGTGGGCAGGGCCCTGGGGGATTCTGGGTAATGGGCTGAGGCTATAGGAGTGGTATCCTTTAAAAAGTGGAAGTTAAATCCTAGTGAGAAAAATAGAAAGGAGCATACACTCTGGCAAATTAAGTGTAAATATACAATTAGGAAGGCCAAAAAAGAATTTGAGGAACAGTTAGCCAAAGCCTCAGCCCTGGTCTACACTAGGAGTTGAGGTCAAATTTAGCAGCATTAAATCGATTTAACCCTGCACCCGTCCACATGACAAAGCCCTTTTTTCGACTTAAAGGGCTCTTAAAATCAATCAGTTTCCTTACTCCACCCCCAACAAGGGGATTAGCGCTGAAATTGGCCTTGCTGGGTCGAATTTGGGGTACTGTGGACACAATTAGACGGTATTGGCCTCCGTGAGCTATCCCAGAGTGCTCCATTGTGACCGCTCTGGACAGCACTCTCAACTCAGATGCACTGGCCAGGTAGACAGGAAAAGGCCTGCGAACTTTTGAATTTCAATTTCGTGTTTGGCCAGCTTGGCAAGCTGCAGGTGACCATGCAGAGCTCATCAGCAGAGGTGACCATGATGGAGTCCCAGAATCGCAAAAGAGCTCCAGCATGGACTGATCGGGAGGTACGGGATCTGATTGCTGTATGGGGAGAGGACTATGTTCCAGTTTTTGAAATGCCAAAACATTTGTCAAAATCTCCCAGGGCATGAAGGACAGAGGCCATAACAGGGACCCGAAGCAGTGCCACGTGAAACTTAAGGAGCTGAGGCAAGCCTACCAGAAAACCAGAGAGGCGAACGGCCACTCCGGGTCAGAGCCCAAAACATGCCACTTCTATGATGAGCTGCATACCATTTTAGGGGGTTCAGCCACCACTACCCCAGCCGTGTTGTTTGATTCCTTCAATGGAGATGGAGGCAACATGAAAGCAGGCTTTGGAGACGAGGAAGATGATGATGAGGTTGTAGATAGCTCACAGCAAGCAAGCAGAGAAACCAGTTTTCCCAACAGCCAGGCACTGTTTCTCACCCTGGACCTGGAGCCAGTACCCCCCGAACCCACCCAAGGCTGCATCCCGGACCCGCCAGGCGCAGAGGGGACCTCTGGTGAGTGTACCTTTTAAAATACTATACATGGTTTAAAAGCAAGCATGTTTAATGATTAATTTGTCCTGGCATTCGCGGCTCTCCTGGATGTACTCCCAAAGCCTTTGCAAAAGGTTTCTGGGGAGGGCAGCCTTATTCCATCCACCATGGTAGGACACTTTACCACTCCAGGCCAGTAGCACATACTCGGGAATCATTGTAGAACAAAGTATTGCAGTGTATGTTTTCTGGCGTTCAAACAACATCCATTCTTTATCTCTCTGTGTTATCCTCAGGAGAGTGATATCATTCATGGTCACCTGGTTGAAATAGGGTGCTTCTCTTAAGGGGACATTCAGAGGTGCCCGTTCCTGCTGGGCTGTTTGCCTGTGGCTGAACAGAAATGTTCCCTGCTGTTAGCCATGGGTAGGGGGGAGGGGAGAGGTGCTAGCCACGCGCCGGGGAGGGGAGGCAACATGCGACCTTGGAACGAAAGCACATGTGCTATGTATGTAATGTTAACAGCAAGGTTTACCATGAAAGTGCACCCATTGTTCTATAAAATGTGCCTTTTTAAATACCACTGTCCCTTTTTTTTCTCCACCAGCTGCATGTGTTTCAAGGATCACAGGATCTTCTCCTTCCCAGAGGCTAGCGAAGATTAGAAGGCGAAAAAAACACACCCACGATGAAATGTTCTCTGAGCTTATGCTGTCCTCCCACACTGACAGAGCACAGACGAATGCATGGAGGCAGACAATGTCAGAATGCAGGAAAGCACAAAATGACCGGGAGGAGAGGTGGCGGGCTGAGGAGAGTAAGTGGTGGGCTGAAGAAAGGGCTGAAGCTGAAAGGTGGTGGCAGCATGATGAGAGGAGGCAGGATTCAATGCTGAGGCTGCTGGAGGATCAAACCAATATGCTCCAGCGTATGGCTGAGCTGCAGGAAAGGCAACAGGAGCACAGACCACCGCTACAGCCCCTGTGTAACCAACCGCCCTCCTCCCCAAGTTCCATAGCCTCCTCACCCAGACGCCCAAGAACATGGAGGGGGGGCCTCCGGCCACCCAGCCGCTCCACCCCAGAGGATTGCCCAAGCAACAGAAGGCTGGCATTCAATAAGTTTTAAAGTTTTAAACTTTTAAAGTGCTGTGGGGCCTTGTTCTTCCCTCCTCCACCACCCCTCCTGGTGCTTCTCTCCTCCACCACCCCTCCTGGGCTACCTTGGTAGTTATCCCCCTATTTGTGTGATGAATTTATAAAGAATGCATGAATGTGAAGCAACAATGACTTTATTGCCTCTGCAAGCGGTGATCGAAGGGAGGAGGGGAGGGTGGTTAGCTTACAGGGAAGTAATGTGAACCAAGGGACGGGGGGTTTCATCAAGGAGAAACAACAGAACTTTCACACCGTAGCCTGGCCAGTCATGAAACTGGTTTTCAAAGCTTCTCTGATGCGCACCGCGCCCTCCTGTGCTCTTCTAACCACCTTGGTGTCTGTCTGTGCGTAACCAGCAGCCAGGCGATTTGCCTCAACCTCCCACCCCGCCATAAACGTCTCCCCCTTACTCTCACAGATATTGTGGAGCACACAGCAAGCAGTAATAACAATGGGAATATTGGTTTCGCTGAGGTCTAACTGAGTCAGTAAACTGCGCCAGCGCACTTTTAAACATCCAAATGCACATTCTACCACCATTCTGCACTTGCTCAGCCTGTAGTTGAACAGCTCCTGACTACTGTCCAGGCTGCCTGTGTACGGCTTCATGAGCCATGGCATTAAGGGGTAGGCTGGGTCCCCAAGGATACATATAGGCATTTCAACATCCCCAACGGTTATTTTCTGGTCTGGGAATAAAGTCCCTTCCTGCAGCTTTTGAAACAGACCAGAGTTCCTGAAGATGCGAGCATCATGTACCTTTCCCGGCCATCCCACATTGATGTTGGTGAAACGTCCCTTGTGATCCACCAGAGCTTGCAGCACTATTGAAAAGTACCCCTTGCGGTTTATGTACTCGCTGGCTTGGTGCTCCGGTGCCAAGATAGGGATATGGGTTCCGTCTATGGCCCCACCACAGTTAGGGAATCCCATTGCAGCAAAGCCATCCACTGTGACCTGCACATTTCCCAGGGATGTCAGCAGATCTTTGATTGTGTTGGCTATTTGCATCACAGCAGCCTGCACAGTAGATTTGCCCACTCCAAATTGATTCCTGACTGACCGGTAGCTGTCTGGCGTTGCAAGCTTCCACAGGGCTATTGCTGCTCGCTTCTCAACTGCGAGGGCTGCTCTCATCTTGGTATTATTGCACCTCAGGGCAGGGAAAAGCAAGTCACAAAGTTCCATGAAAGTGCCCTTACGCATGCGAAAGTTTCGCAGCCACTGGGAATTGTCCCAGACCTGCAACACTTGTTTCCCAAGCACAGAATCGGCGTTCCACCGCATGAACCTGCCCCATTAGCACCATGATGCCCACATTGCCAGGGCCCGTGCTTTGAGAGAAGTCTGTGTCCATGTTCTCATCACTCTCGTCACTGCGCTGACGTCACCTACTCGCCCGGTTTTGCTTTGCCAGGTTCTGGTGCTGCATATACTGCTGGATAATCATAGAATCATAGAATCATAGAAGGTTAGGGTTGGAAGGGACCTCAGGAGGTCATCTAGTCCAACCCCCTGCTTGAAGCAGGACCAATCCCCAATTTTTGCCCCAGATCCCTAAATGGCCCCCTCAAGGATTGAACTCACAACCCTGGGTTTAGCAGACCAATGCTCAAATCACTGAGGATCTCTCCAAAAATATATGATCTATACTATGAAAAAGTTTGAGAACCCTGATATAAAACTACTGTTTCTCTTACACAAAGGCTATTTATACACTGCGACTCTACAAACACTGCTTCCTGTTTAATCTTTATTTTAAAAGACCATACAATTACACATTAAGTTAATATCAGGGTTCTTTTCACGCACGCGCTCTCTCATTTGTTTGATGCTGCAAGCCTTGAGAAGTTTGACCAAAAAAAGATGATTTAGTTGACTAAAAATTTTAGAATAACCACAAGAATATGTTAAACTACAATCCATCGGTGATCTTCCTGATAACACCATCCTGGCCACTATGGATGTAGAAGCCCTCTACACCAACATTCCACACAAAGATGGACTGCAAGCCATGCTCGTGGTGTTTAATGTGCTCCTAATTGCCAAAGTGATCTGAGCAGGCTCCATGCTTGCCGTGGTATGGCGTCTGCACAGAAAAAAAGGCATGGAACGATTGTCTGCCGTTGCCCTGACAGAGGGAGGGGCGACTGACAACATGGCTTACAGGGTTGGCTTACAGGGAATTAAAATCAACAAAGGGGGTGGCTTTGCGAGAAACTGAATGGCCCCCTCAAGGATAGAACTCAAAACCTCAAGGATAGAAATCAAAACTAGGTTTAGCAGGCCGTTGATTTCACAGTGGGAGGGAGGAGAAAATGAATACAAAACAAATCTGGTCTACTTCTTGTTTTCAGCCACTTCATCTATCTTTATACATCTTGCTGGCAGCAGACTGTGCAGCACGACCGCTAGCCATCGTCATCTCCTGGGTGCTCGGCAGAAGACGGTGCAGTATGACGACTAGCCGTCATTTTCTGCTGGCTGCAGATTAAAAGACAGCGCACTGCCGGTAGGACTGAATCGCCACGAGACGAAACAAGGGAAATGACCTGGCTGAGTCACTCCCATGTTTGCCCAGGTGCCCGGTTAAAAGAGCAGCCAGGACTACATCGATGACGGCTACCAGTCATACTGCACTGTCTGCTGCCACAAGGCAATGAGCTGCTGCTGTGTAGCAATGCAGTACCACGTCTGCCAGCACCCAGGAGACATACGGTGACGGTGAGCTGAGCGGGCTCCATGCTTGCCGTGGTATGGCGTCTGCACAGGTAACTCAGGAAAAAAGGCGTGAAACGATTGTCTGCCCTTGCTTTCACGGAGGGAGGGATGGAAGGGGGGCCTGACGACATGTACCCAGAACCACCCGCGACAATGTTTTAGCCCCATCAGGCACTGGGATTTCTACCCAGAATTCCAATGGGCGGCGGAGACTGCGGGAACTGTGGGATAGCTACCCACAGTGCAATTCTCCGGAAGTCAACGGTTGCCTAGGTACTGTGGACACACTCCGCCGACTACATGCACTTAGAGCATTTGTGTGGGGACACACACAGTCGACTGTATAAAAACGCTTTCTACAAAACCAACTTCTATAAATTCGACCTAATTTCGTAGTGCAGACATACCCTCAGAAAGTAATAGCAATTTTTTTTTTCAGTGCATCAGAGGCAGGAAGCCTGCTAACAACCAGTAGGGCCACCGGACGATCGAGATGCTAAAGGAGCACTCAAGGACGATAAGGCCATTGCGTAGGAACAAAATGAATTCTTTGCATCGGTCTTCACGGCTGAGGATGTGAGGGAGATTCCCAAACCTGAGACATACTTTTTAGGTGACAAATCTGAGGAACTGTCCCAGACTGAGGTGTCATTAGAAGAGGTTTTGGAATAAACTGATAGATTAAACAGCAATAAGCCACCAGGACTAGATGGTATCACCCAAGAGTTCGGAAGAAACTCAAATGTGAAATTGCAAAACTACTAACTGTGGTCTGTGACCAATCATTTAAATCAGCTTCTGTACCAGATGCCTGGAGGATAGCAAATGTGACACCAATTTTTGAAAAGGGCTCCAGAGGCGATCCTGGCAATTATAGGCTGGTAAGCCTGACCTCAGTACTGGGCAAACTGGTTGAAATTATAGTAAAGAACAGAATTGTCAGACACAGAGATGAACATAATTTGTTGAGGAAGAGTCAATATGGTTTTTGTAAAGGGAAATCATGCCTCACCAATCTACTAGAATTCTTTGAGGGGATCAATGGGCATGTGCCCCAAGGGGATCCAGTGGATATGGTGTACTTAGATTTTCAGAAAGCCTTTGACAAGGTCCCTCACCAAAGGCTCTTATGCAAAGTGAGCTGTCATGGGTAAGAGGGAAGGTCTTCTCATGGATTGGTAACTGATTAAAAGATAGGAAACAAAGAGGAGGAATAAATGGTCAGTTTTCAAAATGGAGGGAGGTAAATAGTGGTGTCCCCCAGGGGTCTGTTCTGGGACCAGTCCTATTCAATATATTCATAAATGATCTGGGAAAAGGGGTAAACAGTGAGGTGACAAAATTTGCAGATGATACAAAACTACTCAAGATAGTTAAGACCCAGGCAGACTGTGAAGAGCTACACAAGGATCTCTCAAAACTGGGTGACTGGGCAACAAAATGGCAGATGAAATATAATGTTGATAAATGCAAAGTAATGCACATTGGAAAACACAATCCCAACTATACATATAAAATGATGGGGTCTAAATTAGCTGATACCACTCAAGAAAGAGATCTTGGAGTCAGTGTGGAGAATTCTCTGAAAACATCCACTCAATGTGCAGCGGCCGTCAAAAAGCGAACAGAATGCTGGGAATCATTAAGAAAGGGATGGATAATAGGACAGAAAATATCATGTTGCCTTTTTATAAATCCTTGGTATGCCCACATCTGGAATGCTGCGTGCAGATGTGGTCGCCCCATCTCAAAAAAGATATATTGGAATGGAAAAGGTTCAGCAAAGGGCAACAAAAATGATGAGGGGGATGGAAAAGCTTCCGTTTGAGGAGAGATTAATAATACTGGGACTTTTCAACTTGGAAAAGAGACGACTAAAGGGGGATATTCACAGTATTCTTGCCAGCAAGTTAAAGAAGTATGGGCTGGATGAATGCACTATAAGGTGGGTAGAAAGTTGGCTAGATTGTCGGGCTCAACGGGTAGTGATCAATGGCTCCATGTCTAGTTGGCAGCCGGTGTCAAGTGGAGTATCCCCAGGGGTCGGTCCTGGGGCCGGTTTTGTTCAATATCTTCATAAATGATCTGGAGAATGGTGTGGATTGCACTCTCAGCAAATTTGCGGATGATACTAAACTGGGAGGAGTGGTAGATACGCTGGAGGGCAGGGATAGGATACAGAGGGCCCTAGACAAATTGGAGGATTGGGCCAAAAGAAATCTGATGAGGTTCAATAAGGATAAGTGCAGGGTCCTGCACTTAGGACGGAAGAACCCAATGCACAGCTACAGACTAGGGACCGAATGGCTAGGCAGCAGTTCTGCGGAAAAGGACCTAGGGGTGACAGTGGACGAGAAGCTGGATATGAGTCAACAGTGTGCCCTTGTTGCCAAGAAGGCCAATGGCATTTTGGGATGTATAAGTAGGGGCATAGCGAGCAGATCGAGGGAAGTGATCGTTCCCCTCTATTTGGCATTGGTGAGGCCTCATCTGGAGTACTGTGTCCAGTTTTGGGCCCCACACTACAAGAAGGATGTGGATAAATTGGAGAGAGTCCAGCGAAGGGCAACAAAAATGACTAGGGGTCTGGAACACATGACCTATGAGGAGAGGCTGAGGGAACTGGGATTGTTTAGTCTGCGGAAGAGAAGAATGAGGGGGGATTTGATAGCTGCTTTCAACTACCTGAGAGGTGGTTCCAGAGAGGATGGATCTAGACTATTCTCAGTGGTAGAAGATGGCAGGACAAGGAGTAATGGTCTCAAGTTGCTGTGGGGGAGGTTTAGGTTGGATATTAGGAAAAACTTTTTCACTAGGAGGGTGGGGAAGCACTGGAATGCGTTACCTAGGGAGGTGGTAGAATCTCCTTCCTTAGAAGTTTTTAAGGTCAGGCTTGACAAAGCCCTGGCTGGGATGATTTAGTTGGGGTTGGTCCTGCTTTGAGCAGGGGGTTGGACTAGATGACCTCCTGAGGTCCCTTCCAACCCTGATATTCTATGATTCTATGATTCTATGATATGATAGAGGTCTATAAAATCATGACGGGTGTAGAGAAAGTAGATAAGGAAGTGTTGTTTACTAATTCTCATAACACAAGAACTAGGAAAAAGAACAGGAGGACTTGTGGCACCTTAGAGACTAACAAATTTATTTGAGCATAAGCTTTTGTGAGCTACAGCTCATTTCATTGGATGCAAAAAGAACTAGGGGTCACCAACTGAAATTAATAGGCAGCAGGTTAAAACAAACAAAAGGCAGTATTTCTTCACGCAATGCATGTCAACCTGTGGAACTCCTTGCCAGATGATGTTGTGAAGGCTAAGAACATAACAGGGTTCAAAAAAGAACTAGATAAGTTAACGGAGGACAGGTCCATCAATGGCTATTAGCCAGGATGGGCAGGGATGGTGTTTGCCAGAAGCTGGGAATGGGCGACAGGGAATGGAGCACTTGATGATTCCATGTTCTGTTCATTCCCTCTGGAGCACCTGGCATTGGCCGCTGTCAGCAGACAGGATCCTGGGCTAGATGGACCTTTGGTCTGATCCAGTCTGGCCATTCTTATGAGTGGGCAGGGCCCCAGGGGATTCTGGGTAATGGGCTGGGGGCAGCGGGGTAGGCAGGGCCCTGGGGGATTCTGGGTAACAGGGGGTGGGAGGATGGGGCTGGGCCGGGCCCCACTGGATTATGGGTGATTAAGACGTGAGCATTCAGTCCCAGAGGCTCCTGGGTCATGCCAAAGAGGAGGAAGCCCCAGACACGTGGCACGGCTTCTCCACCTCACCGCCCCATGTCTCCCCAGTGCGCTGACTGGGAGTTCAATAGTGTTTGCCCACAAGGCCCAGACCACCAGCGAGGGAGCGCGGCCAGAGAGCCCATCCCCGGCACAGGGTGAGGGCGGCTCTGGGGGACACAGAGTGGAGGCTCGTGGGGGGAGGTGAGTAGCCCCACTGCAGGGCATGGTGGGATGGAGCTGGCCCAGCCGGCTGCACTGGGGCAGCTGCTGTGCTTGTGGCTTCCCATCCTGCCTGCTGGGGCCGCTGCAGCCACCAGCAGCTGGGTCGGGTCTGCTGAATTCCAGGTTCCAACCCAAATTAAGTCCTTACCCCTTGTGGTTGTGAAAAAACTGTCCCAGCTGGGACTCACTGCAGACCTGGCCGACAGACGGATGCTCGGAGTGGTGCCATCTCTTCCTGTTCAGCTCAGTGGGGTGTTAACTCTGAAACCTAGTGACCACCTGTATGACAGCCATCAGCTGTGTCTCTGCTGATCAGGTGAGTACAAACACTCAGCTGCATGGCAGTCATTGGCACAACTTGAGTAGACCCCCCCACCCCCACCCTCCTGAGCCTACCACTCAACTGCTGTCCTAGCTGCACAGTGGGACAGGGAGTGTATGCTTTAATGAAGAGGCAATGTTAGCTAGAAGTCAGAGCAATGGGAAGGGAGTCAGGACGCCTGGGTTCTAGCCCCAGCTCTGGGCGAGAGTGGGGTCTAGTAGGTTGGAGCAGGGGGCTGGGAGCCAGCACACCTGGGTCTATTCCTGGCTCTAGGAGGGGGGTGGGGTTAGTGGGGGCTGGGAGCCAGGACACCTGGTTCAATTCCTTGCTCTGGGAAGGAAGTAGGATCCAGTGATTAAAGCAGGGAAACAACAATACTTCGCAGTTATCTAATGGGCTATTTGACACTGTACAGCCATTAACAGATTAACCCTCCGCATAGCCCCATGAAGCAGGGAGCTATTATTATCCCACTGGTAGAGATGGGGAAACCGAGGCACAGAGACTTGCCCAAGCTCCCCCAGTGACAGAGCTGGGAACAGAACTCAGGAACTCAAGTCCTCCAGCCCATGCTGTCCGAGAGCCAGGACTCCTGGCTTCTGGTCCTGACCAGCTGCACCACCTGGGGCTCAGCCCATCTCCCTCCATGCCTCAGTTTCCTGGACTGCACAGCCGGGATCATGCTGCTTCCCTGGGGGGGGCACAAGGGTTAATGGGTCGCTTACAAAGCCCCAGGTAGCATCGACCTCTGTAACACCAACCTGCTGCCTTGCTCCAGGCTGCTGACAGTTCCCCCAGACAGCGGGGGCGAGGGGGGCGTTTTCCCAATTAGCACCTTGGGTGCTGCCAAAGGAATCTGATACTAGCCAATTAAGCTCGAAGAATCCTGCTGCATAGTCCCCTTGCCAGCCCCTGCCCCGCAGCCTGTGCTGGGTCTCCCGGCCGCACCCCTTGGCTGCCGGCCCAGCTCCCTGAGTAATTAGACCTGGTGCCGAGGGGTTATTTGGAGTTTAGTGTTATTTGTCTGTGTGGGAGCTGGGCTCAGCCCCCCGGGCACAGGGCCAGGGCCGGGGGAGGGTTTGTTGTTCTTCTCACTAACTCCCTTATTCCATCAGGCTGCACACGCACAAAACGGGCAAGAGCCCCATGGCACTGTTAGCCCATCGCCTCTGGCAGCCTGGCAGAGATCTGTGCCACTCGCACTGGGCAAAGGGGATCTTCCTAGGGGTCCGGGCATCTTCTGCATCCGGCTGGGTGTCACGTCAATGGAGCTGGTGCTAGTTGCTGAGCAGACACGTAGTGAGACACTTGCTGGCAGCCGAATGGGTAGGGGAAACTGAGGCACATATCATAGCATCATAGAATCTCAGGGTTGGAAGGGACCTCAGGAGGTCATCTAGTCCAACCCCCTGCTCAAAGCAGGACCAATCCCCAACTAAATCATCCCAGCCAGGGCTTTGTCAAGCCTGACCTTAAAAACCTCTAAGGAAGGGGATTCCACCACCTCCCTAGGGAACCCATTCCAGTGTTTCATCACCCTCCTAGTGAAAAAGTTTTTCCTAATATCCAACCTAGACCTCCCCCATGGCAACTTGAGACCATTACTCCTCGTTCTGTCATCTGCCACCACTGAGAACAGTCGAGATCCATCTTCTTTGTCTCTGCCCAGTCCCCCCAGCCCTGGGGCCACGGGGATGTTTTGCACTGGGGGGACAGGAACATGACTTGCGGTCCCGCTGAGGCCAGTCCCATGGGTTTGCTCCCTTCCCCCAGCGGGGTGGACGGCCGTGGGGAGAAAGCTTCTGCATGGCCAGCTAGCCCGTTCCTGCCCTACCAGCCCAGGCCCATCTAGCGGGATCCCACTTCCTGCCATCCACTGCAGAGAGAGGGGCCCTGCCCTCTGCCCGCAGTCCTGCCTGGCCCCACGGCGCAGAGGCTCTGGCCAGCCCGACCCTTGCTCAGACCCACGGGGGTCAGTGAGGCTTGTCTGAGGCCAGCCCTCTCGGGATTCGCCCCCCCAAGTGGGCTGACCCCCCAGGATCCTCGGACCGAGTCTGGCCGGTCTTCTGCCCGGGGCTAGGCCTTGGACGGCTTGTTCCCCTGCTGCCACCGATCCCATCGGCTTGGCTGCTGTGCTGGGACCTCTGCCAGAACCCCGTCTTCTCACTGCACCCCAGCAGACATGGAGAAGCCAGGCCCCAGCTCCTCTATCTCCCTGGGGACTGGGGCAGGCCTGTTCCCCAGGGGGCGGCTCTGCAGAGGTGGGGTGACCCATGGCAGGGCTGCCCCCTGCCGTCTGCTCCCCAGCGAGCTGCCCAGCCTAGCTGCCAGCGTCCCAAGCTCGAGGCTGCCAGACCTGCCCCAGGAGGTGGTCCCCAGTCCAACAGACCCCACCAGCCGAGTCGCCCGCCTCAGTGACCCCCCTCGCCACGGCTTGGGGATGGGGCGCAGCGTCCGTTCCATGTGCCAGTGGGTGGGAGTGATGCTGCATCCCCCTGGCCTCGGGGCTACTGTCTCCACCCCAGCGTGTCGCGCTCGGCCAGGGCAGCCCGTGTGGACAGCCCCAGATGCACTGTCGGAGGGACCCGCCTGGCTGGCGTATCTGATCACCTGCCTGGCGTGGGGGCGGGGGGGACGCCACTCGCAATCGGCCGGGGAGGGAAAGCCCGGGTGTAACTGTGCTGCGGGTGGGGCGCAGGGGACATTGGCAGAGCCAGGGATGGAACCCAGGAGTCCTGCCTCCCCGCGGCCATGCGCAGGCTGACAGGCTGCACTGCCTGACAGCAGAGCTACCGGGGGCGGGGAGGGGACCGAGCTGAGGGCCACGGGAGTGGTTAATAAATGTGGGGTGACCAGGGGCCCAAACCACAAATTCTTGGCTGGGGGGGGCAGTAAAATCTCTGTCTCTTCCCCATCTGTACTGTGTGGATAACCAAACTGTGCCTGTCTGCAACTGCCTAGAGCTCTTGGCACCAGCACCCACCTCCTCCTGCTCCCACACCAGGGGCCTCGGCCCCCTGAGCCTGTGAGAATCCCCACAGGCACTACAGGGGCTCTGACTCATTGCATCCAGAACAGGGCCATGGGGCATACCCTGCCCCCACCGCTGCCCAGCAGCCAGAGGACTCTGCGATTGGCTCATGGGCTCTCTCCCCAGCACTCCTGCCCAACACTGCACTGGCATGGCTAACCTGGCATGGATGGAAAGGGCACGTGTTCAGACACCCACCGCTCACCAGATGGGTCCAGAAGGGAGAGATGTGGCCCTAAGACAGCCCAGACAGCAGGCACCAGGCAATGGGGGAACCCCACGGCGGGGCAGAGATGGGGGGTGGGGGGAGTTTCAGGACCACATGCAATGAGCTGGTTGTAATCAGCCCCGTGACTGAACCCTGCCCAGACTCGGGGGTATTTCTGGCTGCACCCTCTGTGCAGCCTCTGGCAGGATACTGGCCAAAACAGCAGGCTGGCCTAGCTGCCCACAACAGCTCGGATGCAGCATGTCTAATGGTTAGAGTAGGGCTGGGTGCCAGGACTCCTGGGTTCTCTCCCCAGCTGTGGGAGGGGAGTGGGGTCTAGTGGGTTAGAGCAGACAGGACTTGAAGTCAGGACTCCTGGGTTCTGTTCCTAGCTGGGCACTGGCTCACTGGGTATCCTGGGTGAGTCGTCTCTTTGTGCCTCAGCTTCCCCCTTCGTAACCTGGGCTCGAGGTTCCTACCCTCACAGCCTCTCAGGGCATGGGTGTGAAGGGCTCTGGGCCGGAGGGTGCCCAGAGGTGGGGGGCAGGTGGGTGTCCCAGCTAGGAGCTGCACTCCCTCTGCCACAGCACAGAGAGAATCTGTAGCCGGCTCCGTCTGCCGGAGGACGCTGGAACGGCGAGCACTGGCAGGGGCTAGGCTGGGGCATCGAGCTGCAGCTGGCCAGGTAGAAACACTTTGCTGGGGCGGGTGTAATGAATCCTAGAATCTTAGACTATCAGGGTTGGAAGGTGTCACGGAGTCCCTGGGCGATGCTCTGGAACTGCTCCCCATGAAGCCAGTCAGGACTCTGGGGCAGTCGCCTTTCTGTGAGCAGCCTGTCTTCAGGACACACAGCTCACCCGGCTTCCACCTTCCTGGGTCTGACCTCGGAGCATTCAGCATCCTCTGCCCCTCCGTGCGCTTCCCACAGCGAGTCCGCTCAGGCGGGGCTCCTGGGGAAGCCAGAGGGTCCTGCACCCCAACTTCGCAGTCAGACATGACTCTCAGCCAGCCAGTAAAACAGAAGGTTTATTAGACGACAGGAACATGGTCTAAAACAGAGCTTGTAGGCGCAGAGAACGGGACCCCTCAGCTGGGTCCATTTTGGGGGGCAGTGAGCCAGACAACCACGTCTGCACTTCACTCCATGTCCCAGCCAGCCCCAAACTGAAAACCCCCTCCAGCCCCTCCTCCCCTGGGCTTTGTTCCTTTCCCGGGCCAGGTGGTCACCTGATTCCTTTGTTCTCCAACCCTTCAGCTCTCACCTTGCAGGGGGGGAAGGGCCCAGGCCATCAGTTGCCAGGAAACAGGGTGTCGGCCATTCTCTGTGTCCAGACCCCTTCACACACCTGCCCTCTAGGGCTCTGCAATGATCATACACCCTTACTCCACCCCCTAGATACTTAAGAACTGCCTAGGGGAAACTGAGGCACCCCCACACTATTCAGAGGAAACATTAAGAACAGTCCCACTTCGTCACAGAAGGGACCTTAGGAGGTCATCTAGTCCAACCTCCTGCTCAAAGCAGGACCAATCCCAACTAAATCGTCCCGGCGAGGGCTTTGTCAAGCCTGACCTTAAAAACCTCTAAGGAAGGAGATTCCACCACCTCCCTAGGGAACCCATTCCAGTGTTTCACCACCCTCCTGGTGAAATAGTTTTTCCTAATATCCAACCTAAACCTCCCCCACTGCAACTTGAGACCATTGCTCCTCGTTCTGTCGTCTGCCACCACTGAGAACAGCTGAGCTCCGTCCTCTTTGGAACCCCCTTCAGGTAGTTGAAGGCTGCTATCAAATCCCCCCTCATTCTTCTCTTCCGCAGACTAAACGATCCCAGTTCCCTCAGCCTCTCCTCATAAGTCATGTGTTCCAGTCCCCTAATCAGTTTTGTTGTCCTCCACTGGACTCTTTCCAATTTTTCCACATCCTTCTGGTAGTGTGGGGCCCAAAACTGGACACAGTACTCCAGACGAGGCCTCACCAATGTCGAATAGAGGGGAACGATCACGTCTCTCGATCTGCTGGCCATGCCCCTACTTATACAGCCCAAAATGCCATTGGCCTTCTTGGCAACAAGGGCACACTGTTGACTCATATCCAGCTTCTCGTCCACTGTAACCCCTAGGTCCTTATCTGCAGTGGTGGTGGTCAGGGACTCTCACCACAGGGGGACTGAGTCATCTATCTGCCGCCCTGACCGGGAAAACCGAGAAGTCTGCTGCTTGCCAGGGGCTAGGATTCGCGATGTGACAGAGAGACTGCCGAGACTCATCAAGCCCTCGGATCGCTACCCCTTCCTGCTTTTCCACATGGGCACCAATGATACTGCCAAGAATGGCCTTGAGCGGATCACTGCGGACTACGTGGCTCTGGGAAGATGGATAAAGGAGTTTGAGGTGCAAGTGGTGTTCTCGTCCATCCTTCCCGTGGAAGGAAAAGGCCTGGGTAGAGACCGTCAAATCGTGGAAGTCAACGAATGGCTACGCAGGTGGTGTCGGAGAGAAGGCTTTGGATTCTTTGACCATGGGATAGTGTTCCATGAAGGAGGACTGCTGGGCAGAGACGGGCTCCACCTAACGAAGAGAGGGAAAAGCATCTTTGCGAGCAGGCTGGCTAACCTAGTGAGGAGGGCTTTAAACTAGGTTCAACGGGGGAAGGAGACCAAAGCCCTGAGGTAAGTGGGAAAGCGGGATACCGGGAGGAAGCACAGGCAGGAATGTCTGTGAGGGGAGGGCTCCTGCCTCCTACTGAGAATGAGGGGCGATCAACAGGTTATCTCAAGTGCTTATATACGAATGCACAAAGCCTTGGAAACAAGCAGGGAGAACTGGAGGTCCTGGTGATGTCAAGGAATTATGACGTGATCGGAATAACAGAGACATGGTGGGATAACTCACATGACTGGAGTACTGTCATGGATGGTTATAAGCTGTTCAGGAAGGACAGGCAGGGCAGAAAAGGTGAGGGAGTAGCACTGTATGTAAGGGAGCAGTATGACTGCTCAGAGCTCCGGTACGAAACTGTAGAAAAACCTGAGTGTCTCTGGATTAAGTTTAGAAGTGTGAGCAACAAGGGTGATGTCGTGGTGGGAGTCTGCTATAGACCACCGGACCAGGGGGATGAGGCGGACGAGGCTTTCTTCCAGCAACTCGCAGAAGTTACTAGATCGCAGGCCCTGGTTCTCATGGGAGTCTTCAATCACCCTGATATCTGCTGGGAGAGCAATACAGCGGTGCACAGACAATCCAGCAAGTTTTTGGAAAGCGTAGGGGACAATTTCCTGGTGCAAGTGCTGGAGGAACCAACTAGGGGGGGCGCTTTTCTTGACCTGCTGCTCGCAAACTGGGAAGAATTAGTAGGGGAAGCAAAAGTGGATGGGAATCTGGGAGGCAGTGACCATGAGTTGGTCGAGTTCAGGATCCTGACACAAGGAAGAAAGGAAAGCAGCAGAATACGGACCCTGGACTTCAGAAAAGCAGACTTTGACTCCCTCAGGGAACTGATGGGCAAGATCCCCTGGGAGAATAACATGAGGGGGGAAAAGAAAAGGAGTACTTGTGGCACCTTAGAGACTAACCAATTTATTTGAGCATGAGCTTTTGTGAGCTACAGCTCACTTCATCAGATGTTTACCGTGGAAACTGCAGCAGACTTTATATACACACAGAGAATATGAAGAGCTGGCTGTATTTTAAAGAATCCTTATTGAGGTTACAGGGACAAACCATCCCGATGTGTAGAAAGAATAGTAAATATGGCAGGCGACCAGCTTGGCTTAACAGTGAAATCCTTGCTCATCTTAAACACAAAAAAGAAGCTTACAAGAAGTGGAAGATTGGACAGATGACCAGGGATGAGTATAAAAATATTGCTTGGGCTTGCAGGAGTGAAATCAGGAAGGTCAAATCACACCTGGAGTTGCAGCTAGCAAGAGATGTTAAGAGTAACAAGAAGGGTTTCTTCAGGTATGTTGGCAACAAGAAGAAAGTCAAGGAAAGTGTGGGCCCCTTACTGAATGAGGGAGGCAACCTAGTGACAGAGGATGTGGAAAAAGCTAATGTATTCAATGCTTTTTTTGCCTCTGTCTTCACAAACAAAGTCAGCTCCCAGACTACTGCACTGGGCAGCACAGCATGGGGAGGATGTGACCAGCCCTCAGTGGAGAAAGAAGTGGTTCGGGAATATTTAGAAAAGCTGGACGTGCACAAGTCCATGGGGCCGGATGCGTTGCATTGGAGAGTGCTAAAGGAGCTGGCGGATGTGATTGCAGAACCATTGGCCATTATCTTTGAAAACTCATGGCGATCGGGGGAGGTCCCGGACGACAGGAAAAAGGCTAATGTAGTGCCCATCTTTTAAAAAGGGAAGGAGGAGGATCCGGGGAACTACAGGCCAGTCAGCCTCACCTCAGTCTCTGGAAAAATCCTGGAGCAGGTCCTCAAGGAATCAATTCTGAAGCACTTAGAGGAGAGGAAAGTGATCAGGAACAGTCAGCATGGATTCACCAAGGGCAAGTCATGCCTGACTAATCTAATTGCTTTCTATGACGAGATAACTGGTTCTGTGGATGAGGGGAAAGCAGTGGACGTGTTGTTCCTTGACTTTAGCAAAGCTTTTGACACGGTCTCCCATAGTATTCTTGTCAGCAAATTAAAGAAGTATGGGCTGGATGAATGCACTATAAGGTGGGTAGAAAGTTGGCTAGATTGTCGGGCTCAACGGGTAGTGATCAATGGCTCCATGTCTAGTTGGCAGCCGGTGTCAAGTGGAGTGCCCCAAGGGTCGGTCCTGGGGCCGGTTTTGTTCAATATCTTCATGAGAGTACCAGGCCTCTGCCCACCCAGGGACACAGCCTCTGAGCCCCAAGCAGCGTGTCCCGGGGGCTCCTGAGAGCAGATGGGGAGGTGCCCCTAGGCTGCCCCCTCCCGCTGTGTGGCAGCTGCTGAAAGGGTTAAGTGATGGGACAGATCTTGGGCAGTGCTGGAGGAAATGTCCCACCCCCCTGTGTAGTCAGCCCATAGGGGGTTGCTCTAGTGACATACTGCGTGGTGTGTAGGGTGGGGGTTGGTGGGGCTGGGAGTCTAGTTGGGGGTGGGGAGGACGAGGTTCTCCCATATACCTGGGGGCCAACCCAGCACCTGGCTGGCCTAAGGGAGCAGCCCTGTTAGCCAGCTGGGGGCACTGCTCAGGGGAGGGGGCAAAAGCCAGAAAGGGGTGGGGCGGGGGCTTGGGGGAAGGGGTGGAGTGGGGGCAGAGGAGAACGGGCGGGCTGAGGCCAGGTCACTCGCTGCTGCTGGCAACAGGCCCCCTGCTAACCCCCCAGGCCTCCCTGGACCCCATGTCCCCCTGAAGTGCGGGGCCCCCAAAGCGCGGGGCCCGGGGCAGTTGCCCTGGTCTGTCCTATGGACAGGACAGCTCTGACTAACTAAGCCCAAACATTGGTGGGGCCGGGCCCCACGGGCCCATATAACTCGCCGCCTTTGTCAGGAGTTACATTGCAGGAGAGCAATCATTCTCTTTGGGTTGTGAACAGACGGGCTCTCACTGTATCTGTGCCGGTCCTGGCCCAGCGGGGCCCTGATCTCGGTCAGGGTCTGGGCAGCGCCCGCTGCGGGTCGGGAGGGAGGGGCACCGGCAGGGCTGAGAGTGCCAGGCTGGGCTAGTAGGGGCTGCAGGTCGGGAGTGAGGGGCACCGGCAGAGCTTGGGGGTGCCGGGCTTGAGCCGTGCTCTATTCCCAGCTCTGTCACTGCCTGGCCTGGTGACCTCAGGCCAGCTCCCTGCCCGCTCTGCGCCCCCTTCACCCGCCCGGCATCTGCCCATGTCTGCGCAGCACCCAGTGCAGCGGGGCCCAGATCTCAGCTGGCATGGGCAGGAAGCTCTGGGGTGAGGGATGCCTGAGGCAGGGGATTCTCCCATCGGCCGGCATTTTGGACCCCCAGGTCCCCCGTGATCGCAGCCCAGCGATGTCTTGGGGCCCTGGCTGGACTCCCCCGTCTCGCCCGCCTGGATGGCATCTGCAGAGGGCTGGGGGCGAGGCCCGGCTGCCTCGTGGCATTTCCCGTCAATGGGGCCCTTTCAGGCAGCCCCCGCCTCGCCCAGCAGCAGGGCAGCTGGACAGACTCTCCCTGTGCCCAGGCTGGCTCCATGCCAGCCCCGCGCTCCGGGGCCTTGCAGGAGTCTCAATGCCGGGGGCTGAGCTGTCGCCTGGGGAGGGTGCAGCAGGGCCGGGCGGTCACAGCCGAGCTCCCAGGCTGGGGCCGCGGACGCTGTCCTGTGGCGGGTCCAGTGTGGCAATGGGCCGCCTGTTTCTGCTGCCAGCACTGCCCATGGACAGGGCCTCTGCCAGCCCAGCTCTGCTTGCCACCAGGGCCAGCTCCCCCCGTCTGGGGGCAGCATTCGCTCAGCCCAGCCCGGCTCCCCACCCGGCTCCCCAGGGCTCCTCCCTCTGCACTGCTCAGCCCCTTCCCTGGGTCCTCCTGTCCCCCAGGGCCCTGCTGGCCCAGTCAGCAGAGCCCGCCCCAGTTACCCCTCCCTGCAGGATCCAGCCCGCTGGCAGGTGGGACATGAACAGACACAGCCTCCCCACCCATTCCCCACCAGCTCCACCCAGCCAGGGCAGCATCCTGCCCTCCAGCGCCCGGCCTGGCTGTAAGCGCCCGAGCCCTGGGGGACAGCGCCGCAGTCGAAGGGGTCTCCCTCCCTGAGAGATGCCAAGGGATCCCCCTAACCCCGCCCGCCTGAGGCACTTGCAGGATGTTCCCCACCCCCCAAGTAGCAGTCACCCCACCAGGCTGGGCCGGTCGCTTCCTCTGGCCCCTGCTCATCCGGCCTGCTGCTCCCGCCTCTCCAAGCCTCTTGGAGAGCAAGGCCCCGGGGCTGGGTGCAGGGTGCTGGATGCAGGGCTCTGCGTGCTGGGTGCAGGGTCCCAGGGCTGGTGCTGGGCTCTGGGTGCTGGGTGCAGGGCGTGGGGCGCTGGAGCTGGGTGCAGGGCCCCAGGGCTGGGTGCAGGGCTCTGGGTGCTGGGTGCAGGGCGTGGGGTGCTGGGCTCTGGAGCTGGGTGCAGGGTCCCAGGCAGGGGGGTCTCTCGGTCGGGGCTGCTGCCAGAGCGATACGTCACCCAGTGGATAACGCTGATCTCTCTGATTTTGCTCCTCTCCCAAACAGACACATTCAGCTCGTTACTTTCATTTGTCTTTATTCGTTTCCCCCCTTTCAAGCTGGATCAGAGCCATTGAATCGCTCGAGGTCTTGCCCATTCGAACCGGACACATTTCGGGAGATTTTCTTCCTTATGGAATGTAGGGTGACCAGATGTCCCGATTTTATAGGGACAGTCCCGATATTTGGGGCTTTTTCCTATATAGGCTCCTATTACCCCCCCATCCCGTCCCGATGTTTCACATTTGCTGTCTGGTCACCCGAACAGAATGAGACGCTGAACCAAACCGTCCGCAGCTTGGCCTGGCTCCATTAAAAACCTCCCCCGCCATCTTCTGCGGCTTAATTAACCTTCCCCCCTGACCTGGCCATGCTCTGTGGCTCTGGGGGTTGGGGTGCTGTCACTTTAAGAGCAGAGATTGCTGGGAAACCCCTGCAGCATATAAAAGCGGGGAGTTTGGCCCAGGCAGCCAATGTGGGGATGGGAGCTGGTGTCTGCTGGGCTCGCTCTGTGCTGTGGCTAACGAGCTGAGCCCTTGTCCCTTTGCAGATGGAGAAACTGAGTCAGGGAGCGGGGCTGTGGCCAGAGGCCGGTTCAGAGTGGGGTGGGGGCTGGCTCCCTGGCCTGTGCTCGGTATCCTTTGCCGTCCCCAGCCCCTGGAGTCGTCCTGCCCTGGGCCAAGGTGGCCGGAGACTCAGGCCCTGCCTGCCCGGGAGAGGCTGGCTCTGAGCAGGGGCTGTGGATTTGCTGCCTGCCCGGCCCTGGCCCCATGGAGCCCGGCTGCAGCCTCCTCCCACCCAGGGAACTAACAGCTCCTCTGCCTGGCTCCTGGGTGCCAGAGCCGGCTGCTGCTGCACTGGGAAACGCTGGGCAGGACGGGCAAGTGTTCCTCGCCCAGCCCTGCCGGTGCCCCTCCCTCACTCATTACATGCAGCCCCTGCCAGCCCAGCCCTAACTCCCCCCAGCCCTGCCGGTGCCCCTCACTCCCGCCCCGCAGCCCCCTGCTCGCCCGGCCCTAACTCCCCCCAGCCCCGCCGGTGCCCCTCACTCCTGCCCCGCAGCCCCCTGCCAGCCCAGCCCTAACTCCCCCCAGCCCCGCCGGTGCCCCTCCCTCACTCATTACATGCAGCCCCCTGCCAGCCCAGCCCTAACTCCCCCCAGCCCTGCCGGTGCCCCTCACTCCCGCCCCGCAGCCCCCTGCTCGCCCGGCCCTGACCCCCCCCCAGCCCCGCCGGTGCCCCTCACTCCCGCCCCGCAGCCCCCTGCCAGCCTGGCCCTGGGCTCCCCCCAGCCCCGCAGGTGTCCCTCACTCCTGCCCCGCAGCCCCCTGCTCGCCCGGCCCTGACCCCCCCCCAGCCCTGCCAGTGCCCCTCACTCCTGCCCCGCAGCCCCCTGCCAGCCTGGCCCTGGGCTCCCCCCAGCCCCGCCGGTGCCCCTCACTCCTGCCCCGCAGCCCCCTGCCAGCCTGGCCCTGGGCTCCCCCCAGCCCCGCCGGTGCCCCTCACTCCTGCCCCGCAGCCCCCTGCCAGCCTGGCCCTGACCCCCCCCCAGCCCCACCAGTGCCCCTCACTCCCGCCCCGCAGCCCCCTGCCAGCCTGGCCCTGGGCTCCCCCCAGCCCCGCCGGTGCCCCTCACTCCTGCCCCGCAGCCCCCTGCCAGCCTGGCCCTGACCCCCCCCCAGCCCCACCGGTGCCCCTCACTCCCGCCCCGCAGCCCCCTGCCAGCCTGGCCCTGGGCTCCCCCCAGCCCCGCCGGTGCCCCTCACTCCTGCCCCGCAGCCCCCTGCCAGCCTGGCCCTGACCCCCCCCCAGCCCCACCAGTGCCCCTCACTCCCGCCCCGCAGCCCCCTGCCAGCCTGGCCCTGGGCTCCCCCCAGCCCCGCCGGTGCCCCTCACTCCCACCCCGCAGCCCCCTGCTCGCCCGGCCCTGACCCCCCCCAGCCCCGCCGGTGCCCCTCACTCCCGCCCCGCAGCCCCCTGCCAGCCTGGCCCTGGGCTCCCCGCAGGTGTCCCTCACTCCTGCCCCGCAGCCCCCTGCTCGCCCGGCCCTGACCCCCCCCCCCCCAGCCCCGCCGGTGCCCCTCACTCCCGCCCCGCAGCCCCCTGCCGTTCCCAACCTGGGACACGGGGCGTTTCCCAATCCTGGAGCTTCCAGTTGAGCCAAGCGCCAACAGCACCCGCCTTCCCTGCCCGCCGTGGCTCCTCTCCAGCCCCATCCTCCCTCCCAGGTGGCAGGCTCCCAACCTGCTCCCGCTCCCTGGGGGTGGGGTGGGGGGAGCTTAGGGGCGTGCGGGGCCGACACTGACTTGGCGTCATGGCGCTGGGGCTGGGATCTCAGCGTGATGGAGCATGCAGGAGCCAGGCTGCCACACGCAGGGCCTGCGGGGCTGGGACGGTAGCTGCAGCCCCATGGATTTGCCTGGGGCACAGGAACTTAGGGGGGCAGCGGCCAGGCCTCTCCCCTCAGCTACAGCTGCTCCTCCCCCCACATAGCAGGGTTCTGCGGGGGGGGGTGCAGGGCACAGGCAGGGGTTCAGCGACAGCCTCCACCTGGGAGCCAGGACACCTGGGTTCTGCTCCTAGCTCCACCACTGATTCGCTGGGGCCTCAGGCAAGTCTCTCTCTTGCCCTGTGCCTCAGTTTCCCCATGTGTACAACGGGGTATGCTGAATAACTCTGACACTGCTCAAGCAAGGACCACAGTCCCCTTGTATGGCTGGGGCCCGAGCCCTGGCGGGGGGCGGGAGGGGCATGTCCGACCCCACCCCCCCAGGTGATTTCCAGAGGTGCTCAAGGGAGCTGCTGCTGCAGCAGCCTGAACTGGCCCCAAGGGCGGGTGCAGGGCTGGGTCCCAGGAGGGGGGGTCTAGCTCCTACCCTGGAGCCCCCCCTTCCCCACCTGGCTGGGTTGCTGGGGCTGTTCACTGCAGAGTTCCTGCCTCTCCCCAGGGCTCGGAGCGACTCCAGCAGTGAGCGGCTCCAGTCCCTGCAAGTGGCCCCAGGCCGGCCCCAAAGGGCCCATTCGGGGGGGGGGGGGGCAGGGAGAGGGGACACGACAGTCACCCAGCAGGTCAGCGGGAAGAGAACCCAGGTGTCCTGGCTCCCTGCTGGCTGCTCCAGCCACTAGGCCACGCTCCCTCCTGGGGTGACACCGGGTCTCTCCACTAAACTGGATCCGCTCTGAGTCCACCCCCGTGGGGCTGCCAGAGGCCACTGATCCAGGCAGCCCTGAGGCCTGTGGTGCAGCTGCCATGACCCCAGGGCACCCAGCAGGGGTCGCTATGTGGCTGTTCCCTTCATCCCATGCCAAGCCTGCTGGACTCCACCCCAGAGGTGGCTGCAGAGGTCCCCTGTGTCTGTGCATTTGGGGTCAATGGGCAGTGGGGGAAGCCCAGGACAGCCCACGGGGCACAATGTGGGGGCTGTGCTGAGGCGGGGCCCAGGAGGGCTGCAGGGAGCTCAGCTGTACAGCCCGGACGGTCGCGAGTTCAGATCCTGCTGCAGGGGATTGGCAGGAGCCACCATGCCATGGGGGAGGGGAGGGTAAAACTGCCCATGGCTGCTGGCCGCCCCCCCATCAAACCAGCCCCGAGGCCAGGGAGCAGGGCACCCCAGCCGTGGCCCCGCTCTGCCCCTATGGCGCAGCCGGCCCCGGTGTGGCCTGCGGTGCCAGTGGGAAGGGCACGGCTATAGCACCAGGATGCTGGAGGGAGAGGGCTGTGGGGCGCTGAGCTGGGCCAAAGCCCCTTTCCAGAGCTCCCACCGGCTCCTCTCCCCTCACTCCCGCCCCGCAGACGCTACCAGCTGCTGGGGCTCTGTGGGGCTGATCCCTCACTGCGCCGGTCAGACAGCATAACGGCTGCCCTGTCCCGCTCACCGGCTCAGCCCCCCAGAGCTGTGCTGTCCAGTGGGTGGGGCTGGGAGCCAGGCAACCTGGACCCTATTCCCAGCTCTGCCCCGGCTGAGTACCCTCCCCACTGTGTGCCTCAGTTTCCCCATCTGTGCCAGGGGGATGCTCCTGGCCCCCCTCCTGCGGCGTGCTCTCTGCTCTCGAAGCCCTGGGGACCCAGCGGAGCCCTGCGCTCACTCCGCTCCCCAGGCCTGCTGCAGCAGAGACCCTCCCCGCCGAGCAGGGGCTCCCACAGGCCGGGCTCTGGAGCACGTGGCCTGCAGGGGGTGCTGCGCTCTGGGCAGGACGCGGCACCGGGTGGAGCCAAGCACCTGCCTGGAGCCCAGCTCTGTGGGTTGGGAAAATTACTGTGAAGCCGGCTCTTTGCTGAGCTACTCGCAGCCAGGCAGCCACGCCCGGACACACACAGACACGCGCGGCCCCGTGGGCCCTGCAGGGGAGCCAGAGCCGTGGGCCTGCACGGATCCCGCGCTGGCAGGACCCTCCGGAGCTGGGACCAGGGGGAGTTAAGGGTTAAATGTTCCCCTGGGAAAGTCCCAGGGGCAGGGCTGGCTCCAGTGGCCCGGGCCTGCGGGGAGTGGCTGGGGCCGGGGGCCAGGCTCTGAGATCCCCCCCACATCACCTGCACCAGCCCCTACTCAGCCGGGGCCACCTCCTGCCTGAGTCAGGTACTATTTAAAAACCAGACACACACACACACCCCCGCCATTGCTCGCCGGGTCAGGACAGATTTGCTTGCGCAGCCGGGGCTGGGGCCTGCAGGAGGCGGCCCTGGCTGAGTAGGGGCTGGTGCAGGTGATGACCCGGCACCTCCCCGCCTCCCCCACCCACAGTAACCGGACAGAGGGTGTCCGGTCGGTAGATCTAACCAGACGCTGTCGGGTCCCCTGTTCGACTGGACTTTCTGGTTGAAAACCGGCCGCCTGGCCACCCTAACAGGATCGCCCAGCCGGAGAGCTCCCGTGTGCTGCCTTCTGGGTCCTCCCTGTGGGGGGCCCTGTGGGGGGGTCAGGCTCCCTCACGCCGATGGGTAACCCCCCAAACGCCATCCCATGCGTGCTGCCCCCACCTGCCCACAGAGCCATGGGGCTGCTGGGGCCAAGCAGAGCAGGGGGCTGTGCCAGGCGGGGCCCTGCGTGGCAGCCCCGGGGCAGGCGGGAGGGCAAGGGGCCCCCGGTGGCTGCACGGTGGGACCCAAGGGCACGGGGCAGCAGGGGAGTTGGCACAGCCCCATGAGATGCAGCATTTGGTGGGATCAAGGCTGGTGCCCATCAAGCCCATGGAGCCCTGGTGCGGGGCCAAGCAGAGCCTGGCAAATGCAGCCCCCCAGGCTGGAGGTGCAATCCCCACTGGGGAAACTGAGGCACAGGCCCTAGGTAGCTCCTCCAAGGCATCATGCTGAAACACCCCAACTCCCTCTGAACACATTTCCCAAACCCCCTTTCCATGGCTCCTGCCCCCCCCCCCATCTCTCTAAGGCGGGAGGGCTGAGGGTGCTGGCTGGGACCGGGGCAGCGAGATGGGAGCTCGGGGGCGTGGGGCACAGAGGGACCTGGCCACAGGGGCTAGAACTACGGGGGCTGCCGCCCCCCCAGCGGGACGTGGTTTCCATTCTATCCAGGGTTTGCCGTTTGGTTCAATGGCCCCCCCCCCGTACACATCATTCCAGCCCCCTGGGCCTGGCTCTGGCTGGGCTGAGGGGTTCCAGTGTCAGGCCCACATGTGCCTGGGGGGTGACAGCCCCAGCCCAGATGGAGAAACTGGGCACTCCCGGCGCAGGGGCTCGGCCTGGGGCCACGTCCTGTGGGAGCCCCCGGCTAGCTCAGCCATGCAGACCCCATGTGCCCAGCAGCCTGCCAGGTGGGGGGGCACCAGAGCCTGGGGAACCCCAGCAGGTGCCAACACAATGCCCGTTGCCTGGCACAGGGGCCTCCATTGAGCCCCCCATAAGGGGATCCCCTCAGCAGCCTCCTGCGCACCCTGGCTGCCTGTGCCCCCACCCCGGGGCCGAGGGCCTGGAGTCCCTCCCCCAGCCCAGTCCACGGCGGGACCTGATCGCTGGCCGGATACCCCTGGGCAGGTCTTAACTGCAGTCCACGTGGAGGCGCTGGGCTATGGGGGCAGTGCCAGGCCGGAGGGAGGGTCACCACCAGCCGGACATAGCCCTGAGGTAGGATCCTCCAGCCACAAGCCTGAGAGATCTTTACAGAGATTCATTTTTAACCCTTCCCACTCCAGGGGGTGTCAGTATCAGCATCCCCATTTCACAGGCAGGGAAACTGAGGCACGGGGTGTGCGGTATGGAAGATGGAAGGCATGGCAGAGTCAGGAAAAGAACCCAGGTGCCCTGAGTCCCAATCTGTATTCCCCCCACCTCCAACCACATGCTCCCACTCCCCTCCCAGAGCCACGGATAGAACCCAGGAGTCCTGGCTCCCAGCTGCCCCCCCTCCTCGAACCACTCATCCCCACTCCCCTCCCAGAGCTGGGATAGAGCCCAGGAGTCCTGGCTCCCTTGCAGGGATCCGCAGGCTGCCTGTGAGCGACCAGCAGCAGGCAGCTTTTGAGCCCAGTGCGCCCGGTGTCCCGTGGCTCGCAGCGGCCGGTGCCGGGGAGCCGAGTGCCATCCCGGTTCAGCCAACTGCACGTCGCGCTGCAGCCGCGCCCCCGGCCCGGGAGCGAAACCGGCCAATCGCGTTTCTGGCACCCACTGGGCCTGCCCCAAAGAGCCAAATGGGCTGGGTCCGTGGGATCCCATCCGGGCAGCGCTGGTCCAGGCTGGGCTGGGCAGTGGGGTCCCATCAGGTCTGGTCTGTGGGGTCCTGTCCGGGCATGGCCTTCGTCCAGAGGGCGGATTCCCTGCTCCCCCCACCCACCCCCCATTGCACTCCCCAGAGAGGGGGTGGGGTCCTGCCCTCGGACAGCAGATGGGGGGAGGGGCACTCCTCCATGCCAGCCCCATGAGCAGGGACCTGCAGCCAAGCTCATGCCAACGCTCACCCTCCACGGGTCACGGACAGAGGTGTCAGCTCTCCTGTCTCCAGGCTCAGCGCGCCCAGCTCTGGCCTGAGCCGGCTCCGCCACGGAGAACAGCCTGCCCCGGACAAGGGGACCCCCCCCATTCTCACAGCATGGGCCGGGGCACCGAGCAGGCTCTCAGCTTTCTCCAAAGCATGGCAGCAGGAGTGTGACCCCCAGGACCTACCGCACACCCCAGCCCAGGGCGGGGTTAATGGCTGAGCTCAAAGGGCCTGGCCCGGTGGGGTGGGACGGGGAGAGGGTTACAGGGGGTTGCAGGGGTTTTGCTGCAGGGGCCATAGGGGGCAGGCGGGGGCGCTCTGCAGCTGGGTTTAATAGGCCTGAATTGCCACCCCCAGCCCCCTGCTGCCCACGCCCCATAGCGGAGGGGCTGGGTCTCCCCCACGGAGCACAGCCCCCCCCACATTCCACACGCTCAGACCCAGCTCACACCTACGGCCCAGTCGGGAGGAGCCCCCCCAGCCTCCCCCAAGCTGCTCCCCACTCATGGGTCCCAGGACTTAGAGCTCTGCCAACCTCAGCCCCTGCCCCCACCTGCCCAGCCCGGGGCCGCTCCAATCGCATGGGGCCCAGCTCCACGCAGGGTCAGCGTCTCCGGCAGGGAGAGGAGGCCCCCGGGCCCCAGCCAGGGCTGAAAAATGGTGCAGCCAGATGTGACTACGCCAGGCGGTCCCAGGCACCCAGAAGCAAGGGACTGCAACAGAGACCTCCTGGCACGCCCAGCAGCTGCTGCCATGTGCCGGGGGGCGGGGGGGTGGGGGCTGGCACAGCTGAGCTGACGGTGCCCATCCCTGGGAGGCATCTCTATGTGCCCTGACGCTCACAGATGCTGCTTTGCCCCCATGGCCGCGGGCGCTGGCAGGAAAATATTATCCCAAGGTTAAACTGAGTCTTCATTAGCAAATCGGGGTCCGGGGGGGGGGCACATCCACCACTGAGGCAGGGCCCAGGGCTGGGAGTCAGGAGAACCAGGCTCTCTTCCTGGCTCTGACACTGGCCTGCTGGGTGACCCTGGGCAAGTCACTGCCCTGCTCCGTGCCTCAGTTTCCCCTCACACCCTGTGTCTAGCTGATCTGTTGAGTATGGGAGGTCTCTGGGGCAGGGACTGTCTCTTGCTGTGTGGCGGGGGCCTCTAGTGCTCCTGGACGAGCACCACCTCCGAGGAGCCCTGGGGTGACACCTTGGCCTGCTGGGCTTAGCTCTGAAGGGAAGGAGCAGGTGGCATCTGGCTCTGGGTCAGGCCTGCTCTCAGGGCCGCTGCCATCTAGAGCCTGTGGCCCGGAGCCGGCTCCGAGTGCCGTGCTAAATCCCAGGGGTCGGTTGGAACGCTCCATGTCCAGGGTCTGTCATGCCTGGTGACCTTCCCCTGAGCTCAGGGCCCTGTCAGGCCAGGCTGACCAGGCCAGGGTGAGAGTCAGGCCCTGCCCCACGGAGCCCACAGTCTGAATGGCCACGACAGACGCAGGAGGGGAAACCGAGGCAGGGAGTGGCAGCGTTACGTTCTGGAACCCCTTCGTTTTTCCCGAAAGGCTCCTTGCTCTAGAGCCAGCCCCTGCCCGTTGGGCCCAGCCCCCTTTCTTGTCATTACCTGTCTAGGGCCCCCCAGTGCTGGGCTCTGCACAAACACTAGCCTCTGTGCACACTGCTAGGACCTCTGGGCCCCGACGCCCAGCCCCTGCCAGTCCCTGAGCTTGGGGCACTCCGTCTGGGCATCCCCTGAAGTAAACTCTGATCTGTGAGGGGGCGCTTGCTGCGGGGGTGGGGGCTGCTCATCCCAGCTGGCTGTGGGTGGGATGGGAACAGATGGCGGGCTTTGTTCATTTCCCCTTGGAGGCAAAGCAGCCGGCGGCTGAGCTGTTTGATCTGTGCCCGTGTCCCCCCCGCCTGTTGACACCGGTTTTCCGCTCAGCCGGTCGCTCCTGCCCGCGGGTGAGGGCTGCGCTGACAGGGAGGGTCGTGGTGGAGAACCGGGGCCGGGAACCATCAGAGTCCGGGCGGCCCGCGCTCGCACAACAGAGACTGACGGTGCCACGGCTCCTGGTGGGGTCAGGGAGCCGGGGCTGAAACGCCACCCAGGGCCAGGGCCCCGTCCTGCTTACCCCCCGGGTGACCTGGGCCTCGGCCCGGTGCTCTGCCCCGTTGGGTGGGTGCGTGTGAGATGCAGGATGCGGATGGGAGTTCCTGGCCCTGCAGGCCCCCGCCCGTGGGCTGAGCCCGGGCCCCCTCTCAGCCCAGCCCAGCTCTGGGGCCAGCCCGGCCTGCTGGCAGAACATCCCTGCTCACGCCGTCACTGGCCTGACGCCCGCGGGGAGGCAACGGGCAGGGGGCGGGGGAAGGATGCGCCAGGGCAAACGGGCAGGGGGTGACCACGGAGGGGCAGGCAGGGGCCAGGCTCCCCCCTCGCACTAGGGAGCAAAGCGATACCCCTTGGGACGTCAGTGCCGCTGGCTCTGGCGTTTGCTCCCAGCCCTGGGACGTGGGGAGACGTTGGGTTCTCCGCCCAGCTCTTCGTCCTCCAGGGGGTAGAGAAAGCTGGGAACTGTGACCCCCAATGTGAGCGCCCCAAAGTGACCCCACACGATCCCCCAAAGTGAGGCCATGTGACCCCCAGAGTGACACTCAAAGTGACCAATGCATGACCCCCCTACGTGACCCCAGATGACCCCCCCATGTGAACCCTCTGTGACTCCCCCCCCCCCCCCCCGTGAGCCCCAAAGGCAAATAAAAAGAACCCAAATGATGTTCAATGCCCTGCCAGTCTGGGGCGCCGGCCTCGGGCCTTTGGAGGGCTGGGGTGGGGACGCACTGACTGTCCCCGTGCGAGGAGACTCGGGCGCGGGGCTGAGCGGCCCCGTGACACTGCAGAGCAGGGGCCTGGTGGTGCCTGGACAGGGAAGAGAGCTGGGAGCCGAGGCAGCCAGAGACCCTGTGTAAGGCAGCCTGTCGCTGTGAGGGTCACGCGCATCGTGCGTGTGGCTTGGTGAACGGAAGAGACTGTTAGTTATAAAGCACCCCAGGGAGGGGCGAGACACGCACAGAGATTGAAAGCAGGGCTTTGCCCCAGCGAGCCTGTAAGCTGGGGCTAGGGCCTGGCTCCGGGAGGGGAGTGGGGTCTAGTGGTTAGAGCGGGGGGGGGCCTGGGAGCCAGGACTCCTGGGTTCTCTCTCTGGCTCTGGGAGGGGAGTGGGGTTTAGTGCTTAGACCAGGGGGCACTGGGACCCAGGACTCCTGGGTTCTAGTCACAGCTTGGGGAGGGAGTGGTAACAGATTCATGGATTCCAAGGCCAGAAGGGACTATTGTGATCATCTCATCTGACCCCCTGTAGGGCACAGGCCAGAGACCTGCCCCATAGTCATTCCTAGAGCAGATCTGTTAGAAAACATCCAATCTTGTGTTAAAAATGGCCAGTGATGGAGAATCCACCCTGACCTGGATAAATTGTTCCCATGGTTAATTCCCCTCCCTGGTAAAAACGTGCACCTTATTGCCAGTCAATTTCTCTAGCTTCAGCTTCCAGCCATTGGATCTGCGAGGCTGAAGAGCCCCGTATTAAATCTTTGTTCCCCATGTAGGTCCTGACAGACTGGGATCAGGTCACCCCTTCACCTTCTCTGTGTTAAGCTAAATAGACGGAGCTCCTTGGGTCTGCATCGTTAGGAAGCAGGGTTTTTAATCCTTCAATCATTCTTGTAGCTCTTCTCTGCCCCCTCTCCCATGTATCAGCATCCCTCCTGGCTTCTGGGCACCGGAACTATGTATTCCAGCAGCCATCGCACCAGTGCCAAACACAGAGGTAAAATCACGTCTCCTCCTAGCTGAGATTCCCGTTTATCCATCCGAAAAGCACGTTGGTCCTTTTGGCCACAGCATCCCACGGGGAGCTCATGTGATTATCCACCCCCCCACATCTTTTTCAGGGTCCCCGCTTCCCAGGGCAGCGTCCCCCAGCCTGGAAGTGTGGCCTGCGGTCTTTGTTCCTCCATGCCTAAGTCTGCATTTAGCCGGACTAAAACGCAAATTGTTTGTCTGTGCCCAGCTTCCCAAACAATCCAGGTCGCTCTTTATCAGTGGCCTGGTCTCTTCATCAGTCACTGCTGCCCCAGTTTTCATGTGAGCTGGAAACTTTATCAGGGATGATTTTATCTTTACTTCCAGATCAAATGTTAAATAGCATAGGGCCCAGAAGAGATCCCGGTAGAAAGACACCCACCCCATGATGATTCCTCATTACGGTGATATTTGGAGTTGTGTGTCAACCAGCTTTTAATCCATTAACTGTGTGCCTTGGTAGTTTCATATCATCCTCGCTTTCTAATCAGAATGCCGCGTGGCACGCCGCACAATGCTTCACAGACGTCGAAGATCATTACATCACCACTGTCACCTTTATCAACCAAACTTGGAATCCCATCAAAAGCCATCAGGTTAGTTTGACAGGATCGCTTTCCAGAAACCCACGTTGATTGGCATTAATTACATCACCCTCCTTTAGTTCTTTATTAATCGAGTCCTGGATCAGCTGCTCCATTATCTTGCCCAGGATCGATGTCAGACTGACAGGCCTGGGTCATCCCGTTTACCCAAGGTCAGCTTCCTCCAGGATCCTGGAAGGTCCCCAGCCCTCCAAGAGTCCTTGTCCGAGGTGGGTGCTGAGCCCTGAAGGGAGTGAGAGCCGGGTGCTAGCATGACTCTGGGGAGGCAGGAGGCTAGGGGCCAGGACCCCTGGGTTGGAGTCCCAGCTTTAGGGGGCAGTGTGGGATGGCTGGGGTTTGTGTTTCACTGTCGGTATACATGCATAGTGGGGTCTAGGGGTTAGAGCAGGGGTGGCTGGGAGCCAGGACTCCTGGGTTCTCTCCCCAGTTCTGGAGGGGAGTGGGGGCTGGTGGGTTAGAGCAGGGGTGGCTGGGAGCCAGGACTCCTGGGTTCTCTCCCCAGTTCTGGAAGGGAGGGGGGGCTGGTGGGTCAGAGCAGTGGGGGCTGGGAGCCAGGACTCCTGGGTTCTGTTTCTGACTGTTACTGATTTGCTACGCGCCATCAGGGAATTTCCTTCTTCTCCGTGTTGGGCACAGCGCTGCCCTGACGCCAATTCAGCGTGACACTGAATTAACGCTTGCCGAGCCCTGCAAGCCCGTTGATCAAAGGTGGAATAGAGGAGCAGCACGCTGCCCGCTGCCTTTCCACGCCAGCCGCAGAGCCGAGCTGGTTCAGAAGAGGCTTGTGGCTGGTTTTTCCAACTGCTGTAATTACCAGGTTCCCCTCCAACCGGCAGGATGACTAATGCTCAGCAGCCTGGCGGGGGCTGCGCTCCCCAGATCTGGAGAACGAACTCTGGCGCAGGCGGGCTGAGAGCTGTGACTGTTCCCAGCTCCTTCTGTCGTGCCCAGCTCCCAGCATCGCCCTCCCCAGCCCCGCCCCCCACCTCAGACAAGGATCAGGGAGCTGCCGAGGAGCTGGAATCCAGGAGCATCTGTAGGTTTGGCTCTACTGGGACCGGCCCCCATTCCCGACACGACACCGGGGCAGAGCCCTGGAGTTCTCTGCAGCCCCTCCAGAGGGCCCAGCCCAGGGGCAGGGGACTTTACGCCACCTGTGGGGCCTTCCAGATCCTGGGCTGCTCCGGGGACCAAATAGCCCTTGGCGTAAATTAGAGCAGCCCCAGGATGCTCTAGCGGCAGCCCAGCTGAGCTGCCCATGGGCTGTGGCGCAGTCTAGTCACTGCAGCGCCACATACCACAGGCCTGGAATGCCCGGGGTGCCTGGGCTTGTGCGGGGAGCACTCCTGGGGCCGTGCCATGCTGCCCGGGCATTACCCACCCCGCACGCTGGTGGAATGGCTCAGGGACAGGATCTCTCGCTGTGCATCGCTAGGCAAAGCCACTGTTTGCACCATTGGAGCGTCCCTGGGTGGGCATCCGGGGTTCAAATCACCATCTGGCCACGATCGGGCCGGGCATGGGGATTGATAGCATGGACTAGACGTTCATTTCACAGTCCCTGATTTCCCCACCCTGAGCTGCATACAGGGCGAGCGGGGGCCGTTCTCCCTCCTTTGCTAGCCGGGGGTCAGGCTGGACAATCCGATGGACCCTCCAGGCCATAAGCTCTGTTCCCCCGGCCAGGGCACAGACACACCCTGCAATGGGGGTATCTCAGGGGGCAATGGCAGGTTATTTGGATCATCCCCGGAGTGCAACACAAACCATTTAACGCAGAGCAACGCCAGGGATCAGACGTGAGGCAGGGAGGAGTTAAATCCCGCCCCGGGCAGACAGGCAGCGCCAGGCCTCTGCACCATGTTAGTCCCACTGATGCTGGTCAGCAGGGCTAAGTGGTCCCAAGGCCTTGCTGGAATAGATTCACCCGGCCCTTGCCTAGGCCCCGAAACCAGCAGCCAGGCTTCAGAGTCGCCAGCAGCTCCCACTGCTTTCCAAGGGGGGGGATGAGACGGGCCACACCTCTGGAGCCACCCGCTTCCCCAGGGGCCAGACAGTGATGGACGTCTGAGGTTGACACATCGGCCACCAGATCCATGCCCCTAGGGCAGCTGATGGGAATGGCCCAGAGCGAGAGCGATGCCAGCTTGGGGGACTCAACTCTTTGATCCCTTTCTGGCCTTCCTTGGCTCACCCCCCTCCCTTGGCTGCGTTTCCAGGGGGGTTACTCAGCACAGAGGGAATTCAGGCCTGTGCACACCTGGCCGGGCTGCCTCTGTTACCGCCCCTCCCCCACCGTGCACACTCCTGGGGGAGGTGCTGATTTTGGTCTGAGCCACTTACTGCAGCTTGGTTTAACCTTCAGCCTAATCGGTCTGACCTAAACCGGATTAAAGCCGCTCTAGAGGGGAGCAGCTGCCGGCCTGCGGCTCTGGTTTCACACCACCCTTCGAGGCTAACGGGGTACAGGCCTGCACAGACTCCCTGCAGGCAAGCACTGTCCCTGTGCCTCTTACACGGCTGCCAGTGACACCACAGACGCTCCTCTAGCTGTTAGCACTATAGGGACTATGACACACGAGCAAACAGATCTGATTCTGTCCAGCAGAGGGCTGCCTCGCACACACCCTGCCGCTCCAACAGACCCACTCCCCGATCCCTGGGGCCTCCTGTGGTAGCGTTATCTCCCGCTTTGTTTGGCGGGGCTGGTGGACTCAGTAACCAACGCGTGTTTCAGTTAGCACAAGAGAGCCACAAACCAGCCCCATGCCCTGCCCCCAGCCTGCCGCTCCCATCCATCCCCCACCCCATCCACACCCCCTGCCCCCAGCCCCATCCACCCACACACCCCAGCCCCCCACACCATCCATACACCCCTCATCCACACCCCCTGCCCCCAGCCCCATCCATCCACACCCCATCCGTCCCCCACCCCCTGCCGGCCATCCACACACCCTGCCTCAGCCCCATCCATCCCCCACCCCCAGCCCTCCACCCCCATCCATCCACACTTCCAGCCACAGCCACACCCCCTGCCCCCAGCCCCATCCACCCACACACCCCAGCCCCCCACACCATCCATACACCCCTCATCCACACCCCCTGCCCCCAGCCCCATCCACCCACACCCCAGCCCCCCACACCATCCATCCACACCCCATCCGTCCCCCACCCCCTGCCGGCCATCCACACACCCTGCCTCAGCCCCATCCATCCCCCACCCCCACCCCTCCACCCCCATCCACACCTCCAGCCCCATCCAGCCCCACCCCCAGCCCCAGCGGCACACACCATCCACCCCCCGCCGGGGCTGATCCCAAGGGCTCCCCGTGGCCCCGCGGCAGCAGCGGACGCTGGGGGGCTGGGCTCCGAGGCGTCCCATTCATCTGGCGAGAGAGCCCCGCCCCCGCTGACGTCAGCCGGAGGAGGGGAATCGAGGCAGGCAGGCGAGCGGGCTGCACGCTCGGGGCGAGCGAAGAAAGGGCAGCGCCAGCGCCGTGTGCCGGGCCCCCCGAGCGCCCCGCAGCCCCGGGCCCGTCGGTTTTCGCGCTGGGCCGGGCCCCAGAGCCCCGAAGGTGAGTGGGGGGGAGGCGAGAAGCCGCTTTTGTTCCTCTCCGGTGTTTGCGGGGGGGCTGCCGGGCTCGGCTCGCTTGCGGCTCAAAGGGAAGCGAACCCCAGCGCGTCGCCCCGGGCCCCCTTCGCCACAGCCCCCCCGTCGGGCGGGGAGCCCCCCCGTGCAGCCGGCACCCCGCTTTCCAGGGCAGGCTGCAGCCCGCGGAGCCCCCCCGCAATTGACCCACTTTCTTTGTGCGAACGAGCCTTGGGCTGGGGGCGAGCGTCCCCCCCCCGGCCCCCCTCCCGCTCAGCCGAGCGCGGCGGGCGGGGCCCCCCCAGACTTTGGGGGGGGCACTGGCTTTGCTCTCCGTGCGCTGCAAAGTTTCCAGGCTGGGCCCTCGGGGCTGGGGCGGGTTGGACTCCGGTGGTGGGGGCCTTGGGGCAGATCTGCCCCCCCCCCACGAAAAGCCCCTTTGCGCTCCCTGCACCCAGGGCTCCTGCAGCCTCGCCTCGGGGGAGCGGGGGCCCCTCAGCCCAGGGGCTCGGGCTCCCCGCCGGCGGCCGAAGTCCCCGGGGCGGGGGTCGGTGGCTGGCAGGACCCGGGGGGGGGGGGATCCCGGCTCCGCGCTGTGGGGCGCAGGACCTCGCCCCCTGTCCAGGTCGTGTCAGCAAAGCCGCGGCCCGCTGAGCTTGCGGAGGCTCCGCCCGCGTCTCCTTTCTCCGCTCCCAGCTCCGCCGGGAAACCAGCCCAGCCCCGCTCCCCGGGGGCGGCCGGGGGGGCGCAAGCAGCGCCCTCGGCGAGCCTCTTCCGCTGCCCCCTTGGGGGGTTATTGCCCCCCGTGTCTCCGGGCTCGGCTCCAGCCCCGCGGGGCCTCGGGCTCCCCCCACTGCTCCGGCTCCGGGGCGCCCCGCGGCGCTGGCTCCCGCCTGCCCCCATCTTTGGGGGGGGGGGCGACCCGGGAGTTGAGGGGCTGGGGTGGGGGACCCGGGCCCGCCCCCTACAGCCCCGGGCGGCTTCCCTAGAGCCCGCGGAGCTGGCAGCGCCCCCACCCGGCTCGGTCCCTTGGGGGGGGGACTGCCCCACCCCGCTCGGCGGGGCCGGTCCCCGAGAGCAACGGGCAGTGCCCGCGCCGGCCGGCAGGGGGCGGAGCGCGCCGGGCCCAGCCGGGCTTTTGTTCCTTCGCAGCCCGAGGGGCGGGGGGCTGCTGGGGGGGGGCGGCTCCGTGCTGGCCGGGGGGGGGTTGCTGGGGGGGGCGGCTCCGTGCTGGCCGGGGGGGGGCTGCTGGGGGGTGGGGGGCGGCTCCGTGCTGGCCGGGGGCGGCTGCTGGCCGGGGGCGGCTCCGTGCTGGCCGGGGGCGGCTGCTGGGGGGTGGGGGGCCGATCCGTGCTGGCCGGGGGGGGGCGGCTCCGTGCTGGCCGGGGGCGGCTGCTGGGGGCTGCTCCATGCTGGCAAGGGGGGGCTGCGTGCTTGGCGGGGGCGGGGAGGGCTGCTGGGGGGCGGCTCCGTGCTGGGCGGCGGGGCAAGCTCTCGGCCCCACTGCACCCCAGGCAGAGTCCCCGCAGCCCACCCCTGCCCCGGTTGCTGGACTGGCTCCGTGGGGCAGAGCAGGGGCTGGCCAGGCTCTGCGGGGTTGACTAGTGCTGGGCCTGCTGGCAGTGCGCTCACCCCTGTCCCCCCTCAGGCGGGGAGCCCAATGGGGAGACCTGGGGGGGTCTCTCCCCCCCAGGCTGGGGAATGGACGAGCCCCACGGCGGCTGGGCTGCGCCTGCCTTGGCCCCCTTCCCCCACACGGCAGCTGGGCCCCCGGGCTGGGCTAGGCTGGCATGGGCAGCTGCTCCGCTGGCCTGACCGTGTGTGGCCGGGGGTCCCCCTTGGCACTGCCCCTTGCCACGCTCCGTGGGTTCGGGGCCTGGCGTCTCCCGTGGTCCCTGGGCTTGGGCTCCTCTGCCCCTGGTTGAGCCCTGTGCGTGGGGTGATGCCGCGCTCCTGGAGTGTCCCCCCCCCCCCACGTGGTGCCCATCGTCTCCCCCTGCCCCGCGGCAGCTGGAAGGCGGGTGTGCCAGGGGCAGGCCTTTCCTCGAGGGAGAGCACGGCGCTCTCCTGCTGCAGGTGCCTCCTGACCCGTGGGTCCAGCAGCTGGTGGAGTAGGGGCAGGATCTGTCCCCTGCGCAGGAGCCAACAAGGACTCGGGCTTGGTCTCCTGAGCTGCCTGTCCCCTGTCCCCTCCAGCCCCCCGAGCAGCTGCCAGACGGTGGTGGTTCTTGTGACGTGGGTGTTTGATGCACTGGTCGAAGACCCGCCAACTCCGAGGGGCTGAGAGCAGGGGCTGGTCCCCGCGGGCTGGATTGGGCTGGGGGGGTTCCAGATGTTCCCTTGACTCCGTTGGGAGTGGCAAACTCAGGCAGGGGCAGGGGCTGCCGCCTTGGCCTGTCCCCAGCCGGATCTCCCATTGGTGTGGCCGGCTTCCTGGCCGGGCTGGCCAGGATTCCCATAGCCCACTGCCTCGCTTCCTGGCCGGAAATCCACTTCTCCCCTGCGTGTCCTGCGGGGTGGGAGAGGCAGCTTCCTGCTTCCCTTCATGGAAAACAGTTATGCTCCTGCCGCTGTCCGGCTGGTAACCTGTGAGCTCTTCCCACATCCATTGCCCCCCAGCCCTGCCCTGTCATCCCCCCCACTCTGGCCCCTGCCCGGCTGGATGCCACGGGCACCTTCTGTCCTCTGAGGCCGTGTCCCACCTATGGTCTCCGTCAGTCCCTCCCCAGGACATGCTGGGGGACTCTGGGCAGCAGTGCCCCCCTCTCCCCATGAGGCTCCAGGCATGTTTCTGCCCGCTCTGCTCCAGGCTGGCAGCGGGAAGCCAGGTGTCTGGGGTGGCAAGGGCCCAGCACAGGGCAGGAGAGAGCCAAGGGTCCCAAAGCCCCTCACTGGCGTGGAGGTAACTCACCAGCTGCCACCTGGGCTGGTGTCATTCTACCCATGTTAGAGGGGGAAACTGAGGCACAAGGCCAGAGAGGGAGTCTGTCAGAGCTGGGAATAGAACCCAGGAGTCTCTGCTCCCTCTCGGAAGGAGCCTGTGGGGACCTGCCCTGTCGGGATTGGCTCAGAGGGGCCCCTTTGGGGCTCTGAATGGGGAAACCCCCTCACCCATCCCTGTGTGGAGTTTCCTCCTGCAGAGGATGTGATGGCTGCAAGGTGGAGTAATCCCAGGGGAGTGTGTGTGTGTGTGGGGGGGGGGGGCAGCTGTGTGTTAGCTGGGAAGAGGAAGGAGCAGCTTTGCTGGCAGCCCCTGCGGCTCTTCCCCCTCCCCGGCTGACTCAGCACCAGCCCCATTGATGGCAGGAAGTAGTTACCGAATGAGGTGACCACAAAAAAGGGAATCCGTGACCCAGGGGTGGCACCGGCTTGGCAGAGTCGGGGGAAGCTCCCAGCAGGAGGGGCTGGTGCACCCCCAGCTCCCGCGGGGGACACTCGCCTAGGAAGGGGGGTGGCTGTGGATAAGGGAAGAGAAGCCAAGAGCTCCTGTGTGCGCCTCCCTCTCTGACACTGGGCAAATCCCCCACCAGCCTGCCCTTGGCTCTGGGGGTAGGGCTGCCCCCCATGGTCGTTTCCCAGCTGGCTGGGTCAGACCCATTTACTCTTCCATGGGGCTGGGGCTGGCTTGGCAGGGAGTGCTTTGCGGGGGAGGGTGGGGGAATCTGGGGCTGGCTCAGCCCCCACCCCAGCTGAGTGTTCAGAGCAGATGCATCTCAATGGTTCCCTTGTCCCGGTTTCCTGCCTGCCCACGTGCTTTGGCTCCTCTGCCCTTGGCCCCCCGTAACTTGCCCATCTCTCACCGCCAGGCCCCCGGAGCAGCGAGTGGAGCCGGGCGCAGGGAGGCCAGACCCCAGCATGCCACGGGGCAGCATGGACACCAGCCTCCCGGGCCTCGCCCTGCTCACCGCCGTCTGCCTGAGCGTGGGCACCACCGACACTGCCTGGTGGAACCTGGTGCCCAGGAAAACCATCCCCTACAACGGTGAGTGCACCCGTGGCCGGGCTGGGGGGACGTGTCGTGTCTCAGTCGGGTGGCGCCCAGCCCCGGCTGAAAGCACAGAACCAGTGCGGTGCCCTGGGCTGGGCTGGGCTTTTTGGCGTTAAACCGGCTGATAGAGGATGGGGGGGCAGCAGAGGGTCTGTGGAGGTGTGGGGCTGGGAACACCCCATCAGACAGACCCCTGGAGCCTGTCCCCAGGAGCATCCGCCCCACGGTGCTGAGCTGGGATCCTAGCGACTCAGGGCAAAGGGGCCTGGAGGGATGACAAATTTTAACGAAGAAGTCGAGGGTCTGGCTCCGCAGTGCTGAGATTGGGGAGAGGTGGGGGGTCTGTGCGTGTCACTGTCAGGCTCGCGTTCCTGGCTCTGCAGCCACAACCATCTCTCGCTGTTTAAAGGGGAATGCAGAGACTCGCGTGATCCTGGGACTCCAGGAGCTGAGGCTTTGAGGAAACCCCCAAATCCCATGTGCCTGGGGCAGGGCCAGTCCCTGGCTCGCTGTGCAGTGAGGGTAAGGGGCCAGCAGTGTCCCTGTGCTGGGGGGCAGCTGTGGAGAATCCCTGCCTTTGGGGGGGGGAAGCTCCCAGTCCAGCCTGCACTCGCCTCAGCAGAGGAAGGCAGGCCCAGTGGTTAGGGTGCTAGCTGGGACTTGGCAGACCTGGGTACAGTTCCCTGGGCAGCCATGGCCTCCCTGTGTCCCACGGGAGTCCCTGGAGCCTGTTCCCTGGGACGGGAGCACGTCCCCCCACCCCCTCTGGGTCTGACTCGAGGGGCTGGAGCGGGGAGGGAGAGGCAAAGGACAGGGTAGGAGTGACTGCTGCAGTTAAGCTGGGGTGTGCTCAGCCCTGGGGCCCCTGGCTGGAGGGGGGGGGTGGGGGGAGGACACGCCACAGTCGCTCTGAGCCCTGTTGGGGGGTGAAGCTGGTTTGGGGAGCTCAGGCCCCAGTACCGGGCCCATTGCCCAGAGGGGGCGTCTCCTGGACTGTGCGTGGGGCACAGGGCAGCACCTGTGGCCCTGGCAGCCTGGCCCCTCCCTTGGGGGCAGCCCGTCCCTTTGCATAAATCTGGCTGGCACAGCCGGGCCATGGCGAGTCGTGACGTCCGGGCGCTGCTGGCGGGCATCTCCCGCTGGCATGGGATTGGGAGCCCCCTCCCCTCCCGGGACCCCCAGCAGCAGCCTCCCTGCCCTCCCTCCCAGCTGTCTGCAGGAGTTAACACTGGCCAGACCGGGAGCTCTGTGGGGTGGGGCGGGGGCCTCCGTCCGACTGCCGGGGTGACCCTCCCCGGCCTGGCCCCCATGGCTGGTTTGGCCTGTCAGCCAGCTGCTCGCCCCCTGGCTCCGTGGTACCTACTCTGGGGTCCCCAGACTCTCCCGGGGTCCCCCCCGGCTGGTGGGAAGGGGGCCTGGCTGGCCCCAGGGGGCTGCCTCTCCGGAGGTGACATCAGGTGTTTGCACCAGCCCCGGGCAATGATCTCATCCTGTTTGCTGCTTGCTGCCCTCCCCAGGGCTCCCCTCCATCCTGCGCCCTGCTGCTCCCCCAGCGCAGGGGCTGGGCCCGGGGGCGGCGTCCCTCCCTCGTGCCCACAGCCCCTCCTTCGGCTCCTGCCAGGCGGGACGGGCGCCCGGCCCTTGTGCCCGCTCTGCTCTCCGTCTCTGCTCCCTGGGCGCTCCCCCCTCGGTCCCGTGGCACGGCACAAACCCGTCTTCGTTCCCCGCCTTGGCGCTCGCTCTGGGGGGCTGACGGCCCCCGTTGGCGCGTGGGCGGGGATGTGTCATGAGGTGGTGCTCCTCGCTCCCGACCCGCAGCCCCTGCTTCTGCCAGGCTCTCTGCCCCCAGGGCTGCTCAGAAGCTGGCCCCGCTGTGCCCAGGGCAGGTTTCCTCCTGGGCCCCCTTCAGCACTCGGGCTCTGCAGCCCCCCCCCCCCCGTTCCGCCCCCCGGCTCTCTGGGCACCCCAGTCCCTGCAGGAGCTGACGCACCAGCCAGCCTGGGGTTGCCCTGGGGCTGGGTGCTGCCCGCTGGGTCCGTTTCCCAGGCCCCGGCCTGGCTGTGGGGTGGGAAGGGGGTCGGGGGCCCTGGCTCCTCGCCAGGGGGCCCAGAGCTGGCCTCACCCCACAAGCGTGGCTGGTGCCCGCTCTACCCGCTGCGGGGGGCTGGGCCCATCCTCTCGGGTGCGGCTGCCCGCGGCCTGTCTCCCCATATGGTGGGGGCTGGGCAGTGCTGCAGGCTCCCCTCCCCCGCCCAGCCGAACCCTGGGCTGGTGAGTGGGGGAGGGAGGCTGATTGAAGCCAGGTGCCTGCTTTGATCAGCCGCGGCGCTGTGACGGGCTCTGCTCCCCGGGTCTAATGGGCCCCAGCTGGCGGAGCGGCCGAGCCAGCCCCCTCAGTGCCGAGGCCCCAGGTTCTCCATCTCCCCTGGGAGCCCTGATCTCCAGGGTGCCAGGGGGTCGCCCCCACCTCCCAGTGCTCCTGGCCTGTGCCGAAGGAGTCTCTGGGTGTTCGTGTGGGGGAGCGGGTGCGACCGTCTCTGGGGAGGCTCATTCCCTGCGTCCAGTCCCGCTTTGCCTGTGTCACCTCAAGGTGCCCATGCTGCCCGTCTGCGACTTTAGGCGCTGGGGATGCCAAGTCTGGCAGGGTCTGTGCCCCAGGGCAGGGGTGAGCTGGCCACGGCGGTTCCAGCTCTGGCTTGGAGCCTGGTGTGCGGCGCCGTGTCTTGCATTGATGTCCGCGCTCGGCTGCCCTCACCCCGGGTTCAGGATCCAGGGAGATGCGGCCTGGTTGGACCTCCCCATGCCAGCTGGCGTGTGTGTATTTGGGAGTGTTGTACGTGGCAGCGTCTAGGAATCTCCCTGTGCCCCTGGTGCCGTCGTGCCAGGCGCTGTACAGACCCGGACTGCAGAGCCGGTCCCTGGCCTGGGGTGACGTGCTCCTGGGTTGGGGATTGGGACCCAGGAGGCTTCCTGGAAGTGGGGGGGGGGGGGGTGTCCCTGTTTCTCCCAAGGCTCCAGGCCAGTGTGAAGCGATCCGTACCCTGGGCCCTCTGCGCCAGCCTGGGGGATGGGTTTGTGTCGGGGGCTCACATTGCGGCTGGTAACACGACCGGGCTGGTGCTGGGTTTCCTGCCATCAGCTTGGCCCAGCTCCGCTTACGGGGCCGGAGCTGCTGGTCCCAACTTCCCTTTCCAGTCTCCCTGCTCCGGTCCCTCCGGCGCCCCGGGAAGGCAGAGCATGCGGCCCCCAGCGCTGTGTCCAGCGTGGAGCAGAGCGAATGGGGGGGCTGTGTGGGCGACAGCCCCTTCCCCCCCCCCCCACCCCCAGCAGTGCCTGGCAGATCTCCCTCCCCTCAGCCCAGAGTGGCTGGAGTTAGCTCTATATGCGCCCCCCCCCCCCCCCCCGGCTCCACTCTCCCCATCAATGTGCCCTTTCTCTGAACAAAGCTGGCCCTGGGGGCTGGGCTGGGCAGGGGTGGCAAAGGGCCCCTCTGCCAGGGCGCCAGGCTGAGCACTCTCCGTTTCCACCCGGCGCATCCCCGACAATGGCTCCCTTGTCCAGCCAGCGCAAGGAGCGAGCGGATCCCTGGGGGGCAAGGGGGGGCTTCCGGGAAGGGGCTGGCGCCCGGGGCGGGGCTGGCTGGTCCCACGTGAGCTCCCAGGGCGCTCAGCGGGTCTCTGCGCCCTGTGGGGCCTGGGCCCCAAGGAAGGGGCACGTTAGAGCTGAATTTGTCTCCAGGCTCAGGGCGTCTGTGGACGAGATGACAAGCTCAGGGCTGTTCCCAGCTGGGATAGCAGCTAGCGTGGGGGGCTGCGGGCTGGGAGTGAGGAGCATCGGTGGAGCTTCCGTGAGGACCCCAGGGTTGGGTTAGGCTAGCAGGGGGCTGTGGGTCGGGAGTGAGGGGCACCGGCAGAGCTGGGGGGAGGACCCCGGGGCTGGGCTAGCAGGGGGCTGTGGGTCGGGAGTGAGGGGCACCGGCAGAGCTGGGTGGGGGGCAGGGCGGGGCTGCGGGTCGGGAGTGAGGGGCACTGGCAGAGCTGGGGGGCACCCCGGGGCTGGGCTAGCAGGGGGCTGCGGGTCGGGAGCGAGGGGCTGCCAGCCATGACAGTGCAAGGAGGCAGCAGCCGCTTGCCTGGCCCTGTTGCCTGTCCGGCCCCATCTCTGCTGGGGGCTGTTGGCTCTCAGGGCAGGAAGCGGGGGGCGGCTGGGGCAGTTACACTCCTGCTGGCAGAGAGCGAGTTGTCTCCAGGACGCCCTTCTCTAGGGTTTAAGGTTCATGGAGCCTTGTCCTGGGGCCAACTCAGCCTCAGCCTCGTTCTCTGCTAGCCTTGGCCCCTGGGATCCCTCAGCACCTGCCCCCCAGTGGGTGGGATCCCCCCTTGCCCTACAACTGGTTGGTCCAGTGCCCGGGGTGCCAGCCAAGCAGCCAGCAGGACCCCTGTGACTCCTGGATCCCGCCTGCCCCCAGGGTGCAGCCCGGGAGTGAGGGACTCGCTCGCCCTCGCTGGGGCAGGGTGTGGGGCGGGAGCCCTGGCATTACCACGCGGCTCGGGAACTTGGGGCCTTGCAGCCTCTCTCCGGGCCCCTCGGCTGGCACTGGGCAGCAGGCGGCCTGGGTCACGGTGGTGGTGCCAGGCCATGGTCTGGCCCTGTGCCCCCAGGAGCCCGCAGGCCCCCGAGTGCCCTGACGCCCTCCCGTCCCCTCCCCGCAGAGCTGAAGGACGTGGCGAAGCGGTTCTCCAAGGCGGGCGTGTCCCACTACAAGACGCTGACGCTGGGCGAGGCCGAGAGGGTGCTGTACGTGGGTGCCCGTGAGGCCATCTTCGCCCTTGCCACTGGCACCATGGAGCTGAAGGCAGCGGTAAGAGGGGGCGGGTCACCACAGGGCCTGGGAGTGGCCCCCAAAGCCTGGCGGTGCCCCCCATCTAGGGGGACGGGGCCACGAAGGGTCTGGCTGGCCTGGGGGTGCTGGTTAAACAGCCCCTTGGGGAGCGGTACCCCCTGCTGGGCACCCCCTGAAGGCGGGCGTGTTCTCCTGGCCGTGCCCCGGGCTGGTTGCTGGGCACCTCCTCTGCAGGGAAGGGGGGGTGGCTCTTGACCCAGCTAGGAGCCCCCCCAGATGTCGGGGAGCGTGGAGGGCTGAGCCCTGTGTGGCTGCAGGAGATGGGGGGTGGGGCAGGACCTGGGGGGCTGGTTCGCCCCTGACCCCACTCCCTCTGGCTTGGCAGATCTCCTGGGAGGCTCCGGCAGAGAAGAAAGTGGAATGTATCCAGAAGGGCAAGAACAACCAGGTACGTCAGCTGGGCACAGGGGCCCCGGCTCCCCCCTGGCCTCGCCCCATGGGCAGGGCCCCCCCTCCTGAGCCCACGGGTCTGTCCTGCAGCCCCTGCTGCGCGTGGGGGGGCAGGTCCCGGTGCGGCAGGGTGACGGCACGTGCCACGTCCCTCCCCGGGCTGGGGGAGCTTGCGGGGTCCCACATCCCCAGGCAAGTTCTGCTTGCTCCATGGCCAGCCCTGCCCTGGGGGCGGGGGGACCCCCGATAGACCCCCCCCGCCCACTAACCAGCCCCTTTCTCCCCAGACCGACTGTTTCAACTACATCCGCTTCCTCCAGAGCTACAACAGTTCCCACCTGTACGCATGCGGCACCTTCGCCTTCCAGCCCAAGTGCACCTACATCGTGAGTACGGCCCGGAGCGGCTCCTTGCCCGCCGCGCCCCCTGCCGGGCCGGGCCGGGAGCGGCTCCTTGCCCCGCCCCCCGCCGTGCCCCCTGCTGGGCCGGGCCGGGAGCGGCTCCTTGCCCCGCCCCCTGCCGCGCCCCCCTGCTGGGCCGGGCCGGGAGCGGCTCCTTGCCCCGCCCCCCGCCGCGCCCCCTGCTGGGCCGGGCCGGGAGCGGCTCCTTGCCCCGCCCCCCGCCGCGCCCCCTGCTGGGCCGGGCCGGGAGCGGCTCCTTGCCCCGCCCCCCGCCGCGCCCCCTGCTGGGCTGGGCCGGGAGCGGCTCCTTGCCCCGCCCCCCGCCGCGCCCCCTGCTGGGCTGGGCCGGGAGCGGCTCCTTGCCCCGCCCCCCGCCGCGCCCCCTGCTGGGCTGGGCCGGGAGCGGCTCCTTGCCCCGCCCCCCGCCGCGCCCCCTGCTGGGCTGGGCCGGGAGCGGCTCCTTGCCCCGCCCCCCGCCGCGCCCCCTGCTGGGCTGGGCCGGGAGCGGCTCCTTGCCCCGCCCCCCGCCGCGCCCCCTGCTGGGCTGGGCTGGGAGCGGCTCCTTGCCCCGCCCCGCCCCCCCCGCCACGCCACGCCCCCTGCTGGGACGGGCCCGGAGCGGCTCCTTGCCCCGTGCCCCCCCCCGCCGCGCCCCCTGCTGGGACGGGCCCGGAGCGGCTCCTTGCCCCGTGCCCCCCCCCCCCGCCACGCCCCCTGCTGGGACGGGCCCGGAGCGGCTCCTTGCCCCGTGCCCCCCCCCCCCCCCCGCCGCGCCCCCTGCTGGGACGGGCCCGGAGCGGCTCCTTGCCCCGTGCCCCCCCCCCCACCGCGCCCCCTGCTGGGACGGGCCCGGAGCGGCTCCTTGCCCCGTGCCCCCCCCCCCCACCGCGCCCCCTGCTGGGACGGGCCCGGAGCGGCTCCTTGCCCCGTGCCCCCCCCCCGCCGCGCCCCCTGCTGGGACGGGCCCGGAGCGGCTCCTTGCCCCGTGCGCCCCCCCCCCCCGCCGCGCCCCCTGCTGGGACGGGCCCGGAGCGGCTCCTTGCCCCGTGCCCCCCCCCCCACCGCGCCCCCTGCTGGGACGGGCCCGGAGCGGCTCCTTGCCCCGTGCCCCCCCCCCGCCGCGCCCCCTGCTGGGACGGGCCCGGAGCGGCTCCTTGCCCCGTGCGCCCCCCCCCCCCCGCCGCGCCCCCTGCTGGGACGGGCCCGGAGCGGCTCCTTGCCCCGTGCCCCCCCCCCCCCACCGCGCCCCCTGCTGGGACGGGCCCGGAGCGGCTCCTTGCCCCGTGCCCCCCCCCCCACCGCGCCCCCTGCTGGGACGGGCCCGGAGCGGCTCCTTGCCCCGTGCCCCCCCCCCCGCCGCGCCCCCTGCTGGGACGGGCCCGGAGCGGCTCCTTGCCCCGTGGCCCCCCCCCCGCCGCGCCCCCTGCTGGGACGGGCCCGGAGCGGCTCCTTGCCCCGTGGCCCCCCCCCCGCCGCGCGCCCTGCTGGGACGGGCCGGGAGCGGCTCCTTGCCCCGTGGCCCCCCCCCCCGCCGCGCCCCCTGCTGGGACGGGACGGGAGCGGCTCCTTGCCCCGCCCCCCCCCCCCGCTGGGCTGGGCCGGGAGCGGCTCCTTGCCCCGTCCCCCCCGCCGGGACGGGGGAGCCGGGAGCTCCCTCTGCCCCATTTTGCCAGTAGAGGCTGGGAGTCCGAGGTGGCGAACGAAGCAGGGGATGCTGACAGGTGCTGCCCCCTGCGTGGCCGGGGTGGAGCCGAGCCGTGGGGCGTTCTCAGACCCGGCTGTGGGCCCAGCACAGCCCCGTCTCTGCAGGCTGTGTCCCGCCGGGCCCCACTGACCCTGCGTGGGGGGGCATCTCTTTCAGGAGCTGTCCAGTTTCTCCCTCAACAGGCTGGCCTTCGAGGATGGGAAGGGGAAGTGCCCCTACGACCCGGCCAAGGGCCACACGGGCCTCATCGTGGGTAGGTGGCGCCCTTGGGGGGGGGGGGGGCTCTGCTGGGGGCCCGTGGGCTGGGCCGGGGGGTGTCCGGCTGGGCTGGGATGGGGCCTAGGGTGCCCGTGCTGGGGTTGGGGCTGGGGTGGTATTTCTGCCCCGTGCACCCAGTTAACCCCTTCTTGGCCATGCCGTCCAGATGGTGAGTTGTACTCGGCGACACTCAACAACTTCCTGGGGACAGAGCCCGTGATCCTGCGTAACCGGGGCCCCCACTACTCCATGAAGACGGAGTACCTGGCCTCCTGGCTGAATGGTGAGGGGGGGCACAGGCCTGGGGGGCTGGCTGAATGGGCGGGGAGAAGGGCCCCGGGGCCACAGCTCGCACAGTTGGTCCTGCAGCCCCCTTTCTGTCGCGGGAGGGGTTCTCACTGGGGGGGGGCTCTGAGAGGAGCCCCCTTGGGCCCCCCAGTACCAGCCCATCCCACTGTGGGTCTGGCGAGCTGTAAGGCCTCCTCCTGGGCTCCTGCTACCCAAGTCTGGGTCTCTCCCCATGTCGCCTCTGGCCGGCGGGGAGGCTGCATCGCTGAGCTGGGGGCTCTGGGGGAGCGGGTCCTGCAGCAGCCCGGGGGGGCTGTTGGAGGGGGCGCAGCAGGGCATCTGGCACCAAGCGTGACGGCTGGGGGGCCCGAGCGGGGAGCTGGAGGGATGTGGGGCCCAGGAGCCCTGGTCTCATGTGTCCCCCGCCATTGCAGAGCCCCACTTCGTGGGCTCAGCCTACGTGCAGGAGAGCGTGGGCAGCAGCAGCGGGGACGACGACAAGGTCTACTTCTTCTTCAGCGAGCGGGCCGTGGAGTACGACTGCTACGCCGAGCAGGTGGTGGCCCGTGTGGCCCGGGTCTGCAAGGTACGGCCGGGAGCTGCGGCAACCAGCCCCCAGAGACGCTGCGGCATGGCTGGAGCCCGGGGGGCCGGGCCCTGGGGGGGGGGACCGTGGTGGTGGCTCGGTGTCGAGGGGGGCAGGAGAGCTCCCGGGGCTGGTGCCAGGCAGGCTGGGCCAGGGCATGGGGCTCTCGGGGTCTGGCCTGTCCCGGCCCCTCACGCGGTGCCTCCCTCTGCCCAGGGGGACGTGGGCGGCGCCCGGACCCTGCAGAAGAAGTGGACGACGTTCCTCAAGGCCCGGCTGGTCTGCTCCATCCCGGAGCAGCAGCTGCATTTCAACCGGCTGCAGGCCGTGTACACGCTGGGCGGGGCCGGCTGGCGCGACACCACCTTCTTCGGCCTCTTCCAGGCTCGCTGGTGAGCACGGCGGGCGAATGGGGAGCCCCGGGCCACTGGGCATCCCCCCAGGCCCTGCTGCCTCCGTCCCACCTCCACAGACCCCCGCCCCTCCGCAGCCGGTGCCAACCCTGCCATTGGGCCCGTCTCCCCAGGGCTGCCCCCCAACTCTCATACGCCCCCTCGGGCCAGGGAAGAAGCTTTCCCCTGGCTCCCTCCCATCCCCCAGGCTCTGCCCCGGCCATCCCTCCCAATCCTCCCAGCACCCCCAGCCCCAGCTCCACGCTGGGTCTCACCCTCCCTCCCCACAGGGGGGACGTGGACGTCTCTGCCGTCTGCCAGTACCACATCGAGGACGTGCGCAAGGCCTTCGAGGGGCCCTACAAGGAGTACCGGGAGCAGGCCCAGAAGTGGGGCAGGTACTCGGACCAGGTGCCCAGCCCCCGGCCTGGGGCGGTAAGTGCCACGGGGACTGGGGGGACCCAGCCATCACAGCGGGGAGCGCCAGCTGCTCTCATCTCTGCCAGGGACCACCCCCCAGAGCAGTGCCCCCTTGGGGGCTGGGTGGGCACTCACCAATCCCCACCCCAGGGCTAAAAGGGGTCCCCCTCCCAGCGCGGGCACTTCAGCTGCCTCTACCCCCCAGGCTGCCAGCTAAGCTATGCCCTGCCCCCCAGGTTGGTGGTGTCCTCTGCCCTCACTTGGTGCCTGGCCCCTCTGGGCTGAGGGCTGGGCGCTGCCCGGCCCCGCACTGACGCGGCCCCTCTCCCCGCAGTGCATCACGGACTGGCACCGGCAGAACGGTGTTGGGAGCTGCCGGACAACACGCTGAACTTCGCCAAGAAGCACCCGCTGATGGACGAGCCGGTGCTGCCATGCCACAACCGGCCCCTGCTGCTCAAGAAGGACGCCAACTTCACCCGGCTGGTGGTGGACCGGGTGCGCGGGCTGGATGGGGCCTCCTACAACGTGCTCTTCATTGGGACAGGTACCCACCAGGGCTCTGCTCCCCCTTCCCCTTCCCTCAAGAGGCTCAGCTCTCCCCCGCCACCAGCCTGGGCCCAGCCTTGCCCAGCGGGGGGGTGCGATGGGGGGAGGGGCCGCTTTGGGAGCTGGTGAGCATGTGATGGGGGGCAACCTGGGAGGTGCATCTCCCAGCTTGGGGTGGCCGAAGCGTTACTGGGGGCACCGTGGGGATCCTGCAGGAGTGATGAGGGCTGCCCGGGGCCCCTGCCCTGCGCACGGCTCCCTGCAACCCTGCCCTGCGGCTCTTCCAGGTGATGGGTGGCTCCACAAGGCCCTAGTCCTGCCCTCCCGCGTCCATCTCGTGGAGGAGCTGCAGGTCTTCGAGCCGGCGCAGCCCATCGAGAGCCTCGTGCTGGCCCGCCAGAAGGTAGGGGGCGGGGCACCTTGGTGACAACCAGAGGGCAGTGGGGGGCGGGGTAGAGCACAGGGAGTGTGTGTGGGATGGGAGATGTCCTGGGCTGTTGTGAGTGCCGGGATAACGGGGTGCCGTGGGGGAGGGGGCCAGGTGTGGGGGGGATAACCAGGAGGCTGTTGGGGGGCGGGGGGGGGGCACAGGGTATGGGCAGTGATGGCTCTAGGCTGCTCCATCTGCAGTGATGTGTGTGTCCCTGCCCCCCCCCCAGAAGCTGCTCTTTGCCGGATCTCGCTCCCAGGTGGTGCGGCTGTCCCTGGCCGACTGCGCCAAGTACCGCTCCTGCACCGACTGCGTCCTGGCCAAGGACCCCTACTGCGCCTGGAGCCGTAACGCCAGCCGCTGCCTCCGGGCTGACGGCGCTGACGGGTGAGGGGGCCGCGGGCTGAGGGAGGGGTCATGGCCTGCGGGCCGGACGCTTCCCACGTGGAGGGCAGGAAGGGGCTGCCCCCTCCCAGAGGGCCCTGATTAGCATCTCTCTGCCTTGCCCCACCCCACTGGAAGGTCTCCTCCTCCCCCCCCGGCCAGGCTCTGGCCCCCATCCGGAGCAGTGACTGCCAAGGGGCAGTGACTGGCTTGGCGCCCCACGGGGACAGCTGGGGCTGTGCTGACTCTGGGTCTCTCTCAGGTCCCTGCTGGTCCAGGACGTGGTGAACGCGGACACGGCTCTCTGCAACCTCCTCCGAGCAGCCCCCTCAGGTGAGAGGACACCGGCGCCCCTCCCCAGGCTGGGAGCCAAAGGGGCTGGGGGGGACATGCACTCTGTTAGCTTGGGGGGCCCCCTCTCAGCGCGGGCTTGGGAGCCAGGACTCCTCTCTGTGCCTTAGTTTCCCCAGCTGGACAGCCAGGCTGACGGGTGCTGAGGTACCTGCCCAGAGCTGAAGCTGCCCTGTGCTGCAGGGTTTGGGTTCCTGTCCCAGGGCCTCTCCTGGGTCATCCCCAGGACCTGGGTGAAGGGCACTTGGCCCCTGGGCTGTCAGGCCAGTCCATGACTCAGCCAAACATCTCCCGTGTACCCATCCTACAGGCCACAGCCACCCCCCATGCCCTGCCGGTCGTGGCACAGCCCAGGTGCGTCCATGTGCCCAGCTCCTGCCGCGGCCTTTGTGAAACCCGCAGCAACGTCAGTGCCCACGGGGCACGCGCTGTCTCCAGGCTGGTCCCTGAAGCCTCAGCAGAGAGGCCTAGGCCAAGCCCTGGGGCTGGCATCGCCCGCGGGGCATCCCTCTGGGGCAGGGCTGTGGGATGGGCAGAGGGCTGGTGGGAAGGGGGTCCAGCCCCCACCTCAGCCTGACCCCTTCTCCCCTCTGTCCCGCAGTTAAAGTCACTCCCAAGAACATCACGGTGGTGGCCGGCGCAGACCTGGTCCTGCCCTGCCGCCTCACCTCCAACCTGGCCCGGGCACGCTGGACCTTCGATGGGCGGGAGCTGGCCGAGGACCAGGCCTCGCTGCTGTACGACGCCCACCTGCAGGCCCTGGTCCTCCTGGGCGCGGGACCCCAGCACGGTGGCGCCTACCGGTGCTTCTCGGAGGAGCAGGGCGCGCGCCTGGCGGCCGAGGGCTACGTGGTGTCGGTGGTGGCCGGCCCGGCCGCCACGCTGGAGGCCCGGGCCCCGCTGGAGAGCCTGGGGCTGGTGTGGATGGTGGCGATCGCCCTGGGCGCCCTGTGCCTGGTGCTGCTGCTGGGGGTGCTGTCCCTGCGGCGCCGGCTGCGGGAGGAGCTGGCCAAGGGCGCCAAAGCCGCGGAGAGCACCCTGGTGTACCCCATCGAGCTGCCCAAGGAGCCCTCCAGCCCCAAGTTCGTCCCCAGCGCCGACTCGGACGAGAAGCTCTGGGACCCGGCCAGCTACTACTATTCGGACGGCTCCCTCAAGATCGTGCCGGGCCGCGCCATGTGCCAGAACGGCTCGGCCACACCCTCGCCCCCTGCCAACGGCATCCCCGGGCAGCCCCTGGCCTCCCCGCCCCCGCACTCGCCCAGCCGCATCCACCTGGGCAGCATCCGCGGCTCCTCCTCCAACGGCTACATCCGCCTGCAGCTGGGGGCCGAGGAGCGGCCCGGCTACGGCGACCTGGCCGAGGAGCTGCGACGCAAACTCCAGCAGCGGCAGGCGCTGCCCGACTCCAACCCCGAGGAGTCCTCGGTGTGAGCCCGGGGCTGCGGGCCTCTGGCACAAGGCGCGGCTACCTCCGACCCGGCCGGGGGCCCCGGGCTCCCCCGCCCCGCCCCGCCGGGACGCTTTTGCATTTCAGGACACGCGTGGGACCCTTTCTCGAACGACCCCTGTGGATTTCGATACCCCGGGGTGGGCGTTTCACTGGATCGGGCCCGTTCCGGAGTCCGCCCCGGCCCTGGACTCTGCCCCCCTGGCTGGGCCCTGGGAGCGGCCGGTTGAGACGCACGGGCAGGTCCTGGACGGACGGAGGGGGCGCACGAGTCTGCCCCGGATCCTGGGTGGACGGAGCCTACTTGGGACCTGGTGCCTGGAGTGGATGCTGGCTGGATTTTGGAGGCCGGCTCGCCCGAGAAGCACGGCCTGGTGCTGTTGGCTGCTTGTGACTGCCCATCCTGGCTGGCATGGCACTGGCCGGTGGGCGCTGGCATGTGGGAGCGAGGGCAGACCCTGAGCTGACACAAGACGCCCTCCCAGTAACGTTGGGCAGGACTGCATTGCATGCTGGGAACAGGGCGCCCATCCCCATTGCCTGTGGGCGGCAGTCCTTGGAGAGGAGGGGGGGAAGTCGGCTCTGGCCCCCTGAAGCGGGTGATCTCCCATGCCCCACGGCCTGCATGCTGGCGATGGGCCAATGGTGTCCTTGTGCCCAGGTGGGGGAGGGGCTGGTGGAATGGGGGGCCTGTGTTCCTGTGCCCCCCAGGCCAGCTCAAACTGCAGAGATGGACTTGGTGACTTGGCCGAGGAGTGGAGGAGGTGGGGTGGGGGTCACCAGTGTAAATACCCCCCGACGCACCCCGCCTGGGTCCCTGCCCCTTGGCAAGCCACTTCCTGCCCCACTTACCCCCCCATCCTGCACGCCAGCTGCCCCCCTTTCCCCACCATGTAAATAAGCAACAAGGACCCACCCCACCCCTGTGTAATTTATTTGTTACGGAAATATATTTATTGGCTGTAAATATTGGAGTATTTTTATATTAATAATAAAAGGGAGAGAAACCCCAGCCGGTGCCTGTTGCCGTGTGTGTGGGGGGGCTGGTAGGTGTCGGCAGGTGCTGTGTTCTGCTCCCGGCTCTGCTGGGGTTGGGGTGGGTTTGAGAGAGACGTGGGGGTGGGCAGTTGGGCTGAGTTGGGGGGGGGGCAGCACTGTGCATTTTGTAGTTAGCGCATCACCCTCCCCACGCACCCCCTGGGGCTTGGCCTCGCTGTCTGTGCCCAACCTGGGCCCTGCACCCCCTGCCCGAGGCGCCCGGGCCAAAGCGCGGGAGCCCTGCCTGGGCTGGCGGAGGGCTGTTCCCGGCCCCCGGCCTGTGAGCTCATGGAAAAAGGAGCGGGCGGCCTATAAAAGGGCATTGAGTCTTCCCAGAGTGGAAAAAGCCAGCGCTCCCCTGGGAGCTGGCCTCCCTGCCAAGGGGGAGGGCTGGGCCCTCGCCGGGCCTGGAGCACTCTTAAAGCAGCAGCCGCAGGGTCTCTGCCTAATCCGTGCGGCGGGGTGGGAGGTTTCTGTGGGTTGGGGGGAGCCTCTTGCAGCTTTGCCTCCCCACCCCAGCCCCCTCTGTTCCTAACCCTCTTGGGATCAGTGCATGGGCTGGCTGGGATCCCCCCTCCACCAACACAAGCTAGGACCCCTGGGTTCCATGCTCTACTCTGGCACTGCTCCCATGGGCCCAGGCTCACGGCCCTATGGAGAGGGGCCTGATCCTGCTGCAGCCCCATGGGGACAGGCATGTGTGGATCTGTGCTGTGCTCTGCCTGCCCTGGGGCATCAGGCTAGGGGGGTTCAGGGCACCCCACTGATCATCTCGCTCGCTGGCCTTTGAACCCTACCCCTCCTGCCGGCTTTGCAGCCCAATCCCAGGGTCCGTGCCTGCAGGCGCCTCTCAGAACTGTGCCCCCCTCCCCCGCCCCAGCATGTGACAAGCTCTGCCTTGAAAGCCCTAGTCCTTCCCTTTCCCCAAACCACAGAGACTGAAAGATCCTGCTCCTCTAAAGCACAGGTGCAGCTTAGAACAGTCGTTGCAACCTTGTCACTCTCCAGATGAGCTGCAGCCAAAGCAAGTGCTAACCTGCTTAACCCTTTAGAGGCAGAGCCAGTCTATAGCTGAGACTTTCTGGGCAGGCCCAGCACCCTGCTCACTGGGGCGTGATGTGAATGTGGGGGGCGGGGGTTGCCAGCTGCCCAGGGTCCCCCAGGAGCAGCCCTGTGGGGTAGCTCTCGGAAGTCTGGCCAGGTGCTCGGTCCCTGCTGACAGCTGTCCGCTTTGCAGGGCCACCCCAGTGCTGGTGGCTCTCGGGGCTGGCTGGCCCAAGCCCCAGTCGATCCTGGTTAAATCCACAGGAACGGCCGGGCTCTGACTCCCCCAAGTCCAGCGTGTGCAGCGCCCGGGGGGACCGGCGCCATCCTGCTGGGGGCGCTGTGCGCTCAGGGCCTGGGGATGGGCGGGGCTGTCCTGGCCCCCTGCAGTCCAGTGCCATAGCTCCCCCTAGTGGTGGGTGGAGGAGCAGGTACTATTGAGCCCCATACAGACCCTCCCAGCCTTTGCTGGAGGGGCAGTGGACCCTGGCCAGCCCCTTTGCCAGGGCGGGGGGAGGCCGTGTGCCATGTTGGGCCCAGGCAAAGGATCTGCTTTTGCTGGCCCTTCGGCACTGGGGCAGGGGTGCTCCGTGGGGAGGGTGGAACAAAGCAGGAAGGTGGGAGGGGAGAGGGTCCATCCCCTCCTGTGGTGCAGGGAGGCCTTCCCCTCCCTTCCTGGCCGGGCGGCTCCTTCCCATGGCCATGCAGCACCAGGACATGCTCTCCAGGCCTGGCGCCACGTCCTTGCTAATTAATTACCGGAAACAGCTGGAGAAAGCGGAGCCAGCAAAGGGGGGTGTGCATGGGCCATCACCCCATCCCTCCATAGCTGGAGAGCTGCCCAAACCGCTTCCCTCATAACTGATCCTCACGGGAGCGTAGCATTGCTCCTTCCGCCCACCCCTTACAGCTGGGGAAACCGAGGCAAAGCCAGCTCAGGCCACCCAGCCTGTGAGCAACCAAACGAAGAGGAGAACCCAAGAGCCCTGACTCCTAGTCCTGCCTCCGAACAGGTGGCTGGGGTAGGTCCCTGCCTCGGACATGCGAGGGGCTACACTCCGCTCCAGGCGTGCAGCACAGCGGATGTGGCCATGCTGGGCCCTTGCCAGCTGCACAGTGGCTGGGGGATGTCAAGGAGGAGTGGGAGGGAGGCAGGAGCTGCCAGGAAGCCCGGGCTGTGGGACAGAAGGGTGTATGCTGGGGGGCGGAGCTGTGTCCTGATGCCAGGTCACCCCTCACCCTCCCAATGAGGGGCCCCCCCAGTGTGGCTGTCTGTGTACTCTGGGCCTTGCCAGTGGGGTTTTGCTGGGCCTGCTCTCAGAGCCCCCAGCGGGTGGTGGCCACGCCAGGGGCCCGCGGCAGGCTCCCACGGGCCGCTCCCTGAACCCGAGGAGGGCTTTGTGCCATGCCGTGGTGGCTCTGCCTTTGCACGTCCTCACTGGCCCTTTATCTTCCTGCCCTGACGGGAACTTCTGGGAAGTAGGTTGTGTAACAGCGGCGTGTCCCGGGGCTGGGCTGCTCCCCACCAGCCCTCCAAGGGGCGACCTTCTCACGGGGCTGCCCCAGGGTGGGCGGAGCCCCTCGGCAGGCAGATCACCCCTCTGCCTGCTGGGGTTCTGGGGCGGGTGGGCCAGCAGGCAGAGGGGTGTTTCTAGGGAGACCCCAGCCCGGGTCGAGCCAGTGGGTGCTGGAGAGGGGCAGGGGCACCTGGTGCCAGCTGGGGGCACCCTCCCCCATTGCAAAGTTTAATGAATTCAGCCCCCCCCCCCCAATATTGCACTCCTGGGGACACTGGGGTTCTGGCCAGGGGCCGGAGCGCCCTCTGCTGCCTCCGCGGGTGGTTCCCATTCCAGTCTCCTGTCCCTCTCTGCCATGGGGCCTGCGGCCAGCAGGACCCCGGCACTGCTTTGTGGGGGGGGAGGGGGGAACGTGACGGAGCCCCAGGCCCCGAGCGAGCAGAGACGCACAAGCGTGCGTCAGACCCAGCCCAGGGCCGCCCGCTAAGGAAAACAAACCCGAGCTAGGCTGGGAAAATAAGTGTCCCATGAGAGCGCCGGGTGCGTTCCCCGCCTTGCCCAGCTGGCCCCGCCGAGCACAGGGGGCAGCGCTGGGAATCCTGGCGGCCAGTCCCTCCCTGGAGCGCAGCTTGGCCGCTGTCCAGCTGGCAGGGCTGGGGGAGGGAGATGGGGTCAGGCCCGGGGAGAGGGTCACAGGTTTTCCCAGCACTGGTGCCTGGCTCAGTGGGGCTGGGCCCAGTCCCCGATGGAGACGCAGGGATTATGCTTGATTATGGGAAATGGGGCTGCAGAGCCCCCCTGGCCTCACAGGAAAGCGCCAAGGGTCCGTGTTCTCTCCATGGCTTCTCTGGCCAGCCTGCTCCTCCCACCCTGCTGCCCCTAGACCTTGGCCCCATGCAGAGATGGACGTTGCTGGGCCATTCAACTGTGCTGATGGGGCAGGTCCCCTGGCCCACACAGGTCTGGGGCGCTCGTTCCTTCACACCCACCCCACGCAGGAAGAAGCTTCATAAGGAGGAAAGATACAGCAGCAATCGTGTCTAATGGTTAAAGCATGGGGCTGGGCGTCAGGACGCCTGGGTTCTGTTCCCTGTGCTGGGAGGGGTGTGCGCTGTAGTGGTTAGCACAGGAGAGACAGTCAGGACTCCTGGGCTTTATCCCCAGCTCCATCACTGACTTTGGCTGACCTTGGGCAAGTCCCTTCCCCTTGCTGTGCCTCAGTTTCCCCAGCTGTGAACCAGGACTAACAATACTGACTCAGCTTTGCAAAGTGCTTTGAGTCCCCCCTGTCCGGAGGAGTTGGCGCAATCATGGCTAGGGGTTGGAACAGGGCTAGGAGTCAGGACTCCTGGGTTCTATGCCAGGCTCCAGGAAGAAGCACAGACTAGTGGTTAGGGCAGAGTGTCAGGACTCCTGGGTTCTAGTCTCAGTTCTTCCACTCAGCGGCAATCTTGTGTGTCCCAGGTGAATCGGTGACTCCGTGGCAGGGGCAGGCTCCGTCTGGCCTCTCCTTCCTGGCGCTGCCCTGTAGGGTCGTTTCCCCTGAAGGAATTAGGCTCAAGGGAGAGGCAGCTCCTGGGGGGAGCCCAGCTCCGCTCTCATGGCCCCGGCTTCCCAGCCTGGGAAAGGGCAGCTCCTCGGGGCAGGGTTATGCAGCCCTGCAATTAATGGGAACCTGACGCAGGGCCTGGCTGCTGGCACGTCACCGTCAGGCTACGGCAGGGCAAGCGCTGCGGCTCACTGTGGGAAAGGCCAGGTCCCCCTGCACCAGCCAGCCGCTCCCCCGCCAAGCCCCAATGGGAACCCCGGTGGTGATGCCAGCACAACCAGCCCCAGGGAAGAACAACCCCCTCCTGTGGCCCCGGGACAGGTGCGATCTCTCCAGGCTGGCCCTTTCCTGGCTGGGGGAATGGCTCGTCTCCTTTCCTCACGGCCCCGCAATGCCAGGGCTCCCCGGAAGGCTGAGAGCTGCCGGGGGTGGGGGGGGGGGGGGGGACCTGTTCTGGGCCAGCAAGAAACGGCTGGAATGTGCCCAGTGAAGATCCTTCCCCTCTGGGCTCTTCCCAGCCCGCCCCAGAGCTGCTGGTGGCCCATGGGGGAGCGTCACCCTGGCGATTCAAACCTATGGGTGCAGCTGGGTCTCAGCCAGGGGCCTAGGCCCTCAGGGGGGGATCATAGAATCATAGACTATCAGGGTTGGGAGGGACCTCAGGAGGTCATCTAGTCCAACCCCCTGCTCAAAGCAGGACCAATCCCCCAATTTTTGCCCCAGATCCCTAAATGGCCCTCTCAAGGATTGAACTCACAACCCTGGGTTTAGCAGGCCAATGCTCAAACCACTGAGCTATCCCTCCCCCCTGAAAGATTTCCCCCCCCCCCCACCTCTTTGCAGCCACCTCCTGAGAAGCGTCTCTTGTTTACAATGGGCTGGAACTGCCCGCAAAGTACCCACAATGCGTCGCTCGGCCCTCCTGTCCCGGCTGGCACGTTGCTGGCCCTGTGGGAAATCGCTAGTCAACAAGCTGCCCTGGCCTGTTGCCATGTGGAGCAGCTGGCACCTGCATGCAGCACCTGGGGGGCCAAGTTCCCTGCCCCTCCCGGGCACCGTGAGAGGGGCCTGGCAGGCTCCAGCAAGGGGGATAAGCAGGTACCGGTAACGCCACTGACCGGAGAAGGGCCCAGCCCATTTCCAGAGCCTGGGGCGCTCTGACCCAGCCAGCTTCCAGCAGACCAGCTTGCAGCGCACCATGGACCAGACACGGCTGGCGTACACCTGGCACCCCCGCCAAGGCCATCCACTGGGATCCGTCGCAATCCAGCCTGCACCCAGGACACAGAGCTCCCGGGCTGGCCTTCCTCCCTCTCCAGGGCTTGCATTAGCTCAACCCCAAGGTGAAGTCCCTGCACACCTGTATGACAGCTGCACCTCGCGGTCCCGGGGGAGATCAGGGGCCGGCTGAGCCAGGCCCTGCACAAACACAGAGTGAAAGACAGAGCCTGCCCAAAGCCATGTAGACCAGAGAGACGGGGAAGGTTCATTAGCCCTATTCTAGAGAGGGAAACTGAGGCAGCGGGGCAGTGACTGGCCCGGGGTCACCCAGCAAGTCCACGGAAGAGCTGAGAATTGAACCTGTGCCCCAATCCACCTCTGCAACCACCACACCTTCCCCCAGGGCTCCATGTCAGGGGAACCCACTCCGAGCAAGCGGCTGCCTGGCCTCCCGCTCACCCCAGGCTGCAATCAGAGGGCCTGGCTGGGCCACGCCAGCGCCGGATGTGAGCAGCAGCCCACGGCTCTGAACAGAGGCTGTAATTAAGCCAAGGAGCTCCAAAATGACAGGCACCCGGGCTGCATCTGGCCAGGGCTGCCTGTCATTTGGGGTCAGGGCTCTCCCCTAATGGGAAGGCTAGTGGGTTAATTTCAGGGTGCACTGGGCAGTGTGCGGGGAGCACTGGGCGACGGCTGCAGAGGGTGCCAGCCAGGACGCTGGGAGGGACTGCCCTGTCTGGGAACCCCACCTCACGTGGGGTTACCAAAGCACGTCAATGGCTGCTGAGCCACTCCCTGCGTGCCCCAGAGGTCACCGGCCAGATGGGATAAGGCCCATGCTACAAGAACCATGGGACGTGGGCCTTGTCCCACTGGGGAGAAGCCTGGGGGGCATCTGAGCCGCCCCACCGTGTTTGACGCAGGCCCATCTGGTGGTGGTGTGCATTCGGTGAGCTGGGCCATCCCAACCCTCCCCCTGGTAATTTACACTGATCGGCAGGGCTGCCACAGCTGGGAGGCCAAGGGCTGTGGGGCCGGAGCTCCCCCTTCAGCCAGGGCTGGCTGGTGGGGCATTTGCATGGCTCTCCAGCACGTCTCTCCTTGAGCTGGGGGAGCTGCTGGCAGGGTTGGGATCCTGCTCTGGAGGGAGGCCAAGGACAGGCTGTAATGCAGCCACCTGGACGGATCAGGTGTATGGGCATGGCCTGCTCCGGCGGGTGGGGGGAAACAGGACTGGGAGCTGCAGAGTGACCTCCCAAAGGAAGGGGGCTGGGCGTGGGGCTTGTGCCATGGGTCTGCAGGGCAGGAGAGCAGAGGGAGGTGGGGGAAGCGGTAAATTAGAGGGGCCTCCCCTGCTCCCCTTGGAGCTCTGGGGCCCGCCTGTCTCCAGGCCCCTAAGCTGGGCTCTGCGTGATGCTGACCCCAAGGCTGGCTTTGGCCCAAGCAGTGTGGACGCCTGGTGCTTTGGGGTGGGGGGCTAGTGAGAGGGGCTTGCCCCACTGTCGGTGGGGAGGAGTCTCCTCCATCCCCATCGAGACCTGCTGGGACCTGAGTGTCTGGAGCGAAGGTGGGGGTGCGGGGTTCCAACCCCATCAAAGCCCCTGCCTGGGTTACTGTGCAGCCCCCCCACCCCAGTGCCACCGTGTTTCCTGGGGGCCCCTCACAGGCGGGGGGAGATCGGCTGCCACCTGCCAGGCTCTCCAGCATGGGCCCCTTTCCGAGGCTGCTGACCCGGAAACCTGCCAGGTGCCCCGTGCCCACGGCGACGGGCTCAGGAGGGTCCTGCAGCTCCCGGTTTTGTACCTCAGCCGTGGCAGCTCTGTGGGAGCGTGGCCGTGGGGGGAGGACGTGCGGGGCAGGACACCCCCCGCGCCAGCAGGAACCCCGGGGCCAGGAGCAGCGGCGGGGCTGGAGTCCAGACCCCCAGCCTGGCATCCCGCGCTGCCCGGGGCCAGCGTCCTGCGGGTCCTGCCCCGGGCCAGCGTCCTGCGGGTCCTGCCCCGGGCCAGCCGCGGGCCAGGCCGGCCCCTGCCGAACTCAGGCCCCGGGCAGCGCGGCCGGCCTGGCACCGCCGGGCCGCCCCCGGGCCCGTGGAGGGGGAGCCGGGCTCGGGCCCCCCCAGGCGCACGTGGGAGCGGAGCCGGGCCCAGCTGGGCCCCTCGCCCGCGCCCCCGCCCGGACCCTGCGCTTCGGGCGCCCCCTGGCGGCTCCGCGCTGCCAGCGCGCCCGGGGAACCGGCCCTGGCGGGGGGGGATCTCGGCGCCCGGCGGGAGCCCGGGGCCGGCGAAGGCGGGTCGATCGGCGCCAACCGGAACCGGAACCGGAACCGGGGGACTGGAACCGGGGCTGCGCCCAGCCCAGGCCGGCGCGGGGCCGAGGCTGCTTCCCGCTGCCGGACCCCCCCCCTCCCCCGCAGGCGGCGGCCCGGGGATCGGGGATCCGGGATCGGGGCCCCCATGGCCTCCTCGGGCCCCCCCGGCTCCTGCTGCCCCCACGGGCCGGCCGTGCCCGGCGCGCACCAGACCGCGGCGGAGATGGACTTCGAGCGAGGTACCGGGGTGGGGGGGAGCAGGGACCGGTCCCGCCCCCCCGGCCCCGGGCAGCGGGTGAAGATCGGCCCCGGGGGGCGGCCCGGCTGGGGGGCAGGGCGGGGGCTGCGGCTGGGGGGCAGGGCGGGGGGGCCCGGGGCGGATGGGGGGGGCTGGCCCCTCCCCCACGCCCGGGCCCCAGATCTCGCCTCTCTCCCTAGGGGTCTGGTCGGCCGCCCTGGACGGGGACCTGGGGCGGGTCCGGAGGCTCCTGGTGGAGAAGCGGGTGGATCCCAGCCAGCCCGACCTGGCCGGCTACACCGCCCTGGTAGGTGCCTCGGCCGGGCCCCCCAGGCCCTTCGGGGGGACGGGGCTGGTGCGGACTCCCTGGGGCAGGGTAAGGGTGGCACGAGCTGCTGGGCCCCGGCTCCTGTGACCGGCCGGCCTGGGGCAGGGGGGAGATGGGGGGGTTCAGGGGCGGGGGCCCCCGTGGGGCCAGGGCTAGACTCGGTGGAAAGCTCCGGCCCCCCGGGAAGACGTAACCGCCCCGTGGCTCAGCCCCACGCCGGTGGCCACGGAAAGGGCAGGAGGGCACGGAGCCTGTGGGGTTCCCGGCAGCCGGTGCCCAGGGTGCCAGCCAGCTGGGCTCAAAGGGGAGGCAGGGATGGGATCCAGCCTTGTGACCTCGTCGCCCGGCGCCCGCTGCCAGCTTAGCTAGAGAGGGGGTTGACCCCAGACAGCTAACCTGGCGCACTCTGTGTGTGTGGACGCTCTTCAATCCGGGGCCACCTGCCTGAGTGCAGGTCCAAGGGGAGCCCCCGGAGCTGGGCCCACGCAGGCCACACGGCTCGCACCCACTAGGCTCCGCTCTCACCGGTGTGACGTCTGCGTGTAGACAAGGCCTGGGATTTAACGAGGGCTTGGCTGGGAGGTCTCGTGGTGGAGGGCTGGTGGGATTCCCGAGGGGATGCCGTTCCCCGGGGGGAGAGCGGGCGAGCGTTACTTACCCAGGGCCGCAAGGCTGGGCCCAGAGTTTGAACTCGGGACGAGAGCTGTGTACCCATGCCCTGCCTGGTGCTAAAATGCCATGGCTTGGGTGGGGGATTAAATGGAGGTTCTTAAATAGTCAGATCCCCTGGAAGCTTGTCTTGCGAGCTGGGCTGTGATCATGGTGTCCCTCCCCAGAGCCAGCTGCACTTCAGGGCAGACCGAGGCGTCCCGGGGCTGGGTGGGCAGAGCACTTTGAGGCGTGGGGGGCGGAAGGAGCTGAGCGCGCAGAGGCGGCTCCTGAGGTGCCCTCTTCCCTGTGTTTCAAAGCACTACGCCAGCCGCAATGGGCACGGAGCCGTCTGCCAGTTCCTGCTGCAGAGTGGGGCCCGGTGCAACGCCCAGACCCACGGTGGGGCCACCGCCCTGCACCGAGCCAGCTACTGCGGCCACGTGGACGTGGCCAGGCTGCTGCTGGCCCACGGAGCCGACCCCGGCATCGTGGATGACGACGGCATGACAAGTTTGCATAAGGTGCGGGGCTGGGGCCCCTCCCCCCCGCTGTCCCCTTGTGGTTCCCTGTTGTGGGCGGGGGTCTCAGTGCACAGCACTGCCCCCTGCAGGCAGACCTGCCCCAGCAGGTGTGTCGCTCGCCCTCTGCTGGCTGGAGCGGACAACGCCACTCCATGCCTGGAGCCGGGAAGGTCCTGTTTGCGCAGCCGCGGGCTGCAGGTTCTGTTCCCGGGCCCCAGGGCCGAGGTGGTTCGATGGGAGGCTGTGGGGCTGCAGAGTCAGCACCCTGTCCTGTGCCCCAGCTGGGCCCTGGTTCTCTCCCCTTTGCTGACAAGAGACGTCTCCTTCCTCCACGGGCATCTGGTCGAGCGAATACTCCCTATGGGTCCGTGCCGCACCCTGCCCCCCGCCCCACGGGAGCGCGCGCCCTGCCTCACTCCTGCTCTCCTTTCGCAGGCCGCCGAGCGAGGCCACCGTGAGCTCTGTGAGCTCTTGCTGCGGCACAGCCCGGGGCTGAAGGGCGTCCGGGACAGGAGGGCCAGGAGCGCACGTGACCTGGTCCCCGGCAGCGGTGCCTTGCGGGACCTCCTGGAGCCCTGAGGGCAGCGCGCGGCGGGGTGGTGCCGCCCCAGGGTGCTCTGTGCTTTGTCTCCCCCTCTTGGCCTGCTGCGGGATTGCAGCCGGTGCTGCCGTTGGGCCCTCCGGCCTCTCCCGAGCTGTCCCTGTGCGTGCAGCCCTGGGGTGATCTGGGCGCGCACCCCACTGGGCGGCTGCTCTGGGGAGCCTGCGGCGGGAGAGGAGAACGGGCACAGCTGGGCAGGGAAAAGGAGGGAACCGCTATAAACCGTGTACGTGTCCCTGGCTGCGGGGAGCCACGTTCGGGGGCTGAGATCAAGGGGAGTCCAGCGAGACGGCAGGACACCCGGAGCCGCCAGGGTGCCCCTGCTCCCAGCCTGCACTGCTGATGTCACCACGCGGGGGCTCCCACTGTGCTGACCTGGCCTCCGCAGGCAGGGAAGAGGCTGCCGGCTCCGCTCTCAGGCAGCTGCAGTGGCTGGCGGCGGGGTGGGCCTCTGGGGGGCAGGGGCCTGTGTCCAGCCCTCTGCGTGAGCCAGGCACCACTGCCCAGGCCTGAGCCAGGCTCCCAGGGCCACACGGCTGGCGGGAAGCTGAGGCAGCCATGTTGGTTGTGGGCATTGAGAGACAGGCGTGGGCTGGTCCCCTGTGCTGGGCACCACGGACCCTGTCCAGCAGGGGCTGCAGGCTCACATCCCCTGGGAGGAGGAGTCTGGCTGGGGTGAAGGCCGGTGGCCTGCTCCGTGCCCAGAGCAGATGGCAGCACGGTGCCAGGCAGCGTCTGCTGGGATTTCTGGCCTGGCACCGTGGCTAGGGCTGCTGTGGGCTCCTCTCTATGCCCGCAACCCTGAGCTGGGGGAGATGGGGGGCTGAGATAGGTTCTCCCCCTTCATGGAGCTATTTCAGTCCTTGGTACTGGGCTGGGGAACCGGAACCCCCCAAGGATCTGGTGCCAGGATGTCGGGCTTCCCCACCATTAACTCTTCCCCACCTAGTCCCCTGCCTTGTCCGTGTGTCCCGCGGGGCTGGTCTCTGGGGTCCTGCCCTCTGCTGGGGAAGATAGGTTAGTGCCCACCCCTGCCCTGTGTTGCCTGCTCCTCTATCCCCTTGCTGTTCCGCCCCGCTCCACCCCCTCACCGCCCCAGCAGGAAGCAGGCTGGGGGTGCGGTCCTGCAAACATATCCTCCCCACTTGCTCACAGCTGGATTGGAGGGGACCAAAGGGGAAAAAGGGGGAGGGAAGCCCAGACCCCTCCCCATCTATTGCACAGTGATCTGGCTGGGGGCAGGGTGGCTTCTTCTACTCCCCCCTCCCCATGCTAAAGGAACCCCCCCAACCATAGGCCCACAGAGAGCCACCCCTCCCACCCATCCCCAGTGCTAAGCGGAGGTGGAACAGGGGGGCTGCCCTGTCTCCCAGGGAGGGTCCAGCGGAGCCCCCCAAGCTGTGGTCAGTGGAAACTGCATGGAGGGCAGGCCCAGGGGCTGGGAGGTGGACGCTGAGCCTCAAACAGCAGGGCCAGCCCCGACCTACAGGGGAGAGCGCCCCCTGCTGAGCGCCCACCATGTTCCCTGCAGCACAGCGCCCCCTAGTGCCAGCCCCGACCTACAGGGGAGAGCGCCCCCTGCTGCGCGCCCCCTGTACTCCCTGCAGCACAGCGCCCCCTAGTGCCAGCCCCGACCTACAGGGGAGAGCGCCCCCTGCTGAGCGCCCCCTGTACTCCCTGCAGCACAGCGCCCCCTAGTGCCAGCCCCGACCTACAGGGGAGAGCGCCCCCTGCTGAGCGCCCACCATGTTCCCTGCAGCACAGCGCCCCCTACTGCCACACTAGGGCCAGCCCTCTGCAGTGTGCAGTGTCTTTGGGAGGTGCCCTGTTTCTGGGGGGTGGGGACATGCTAGCAGGGCATAAATTCATAATAAATCCCTCACCAACTGCACTGTCCCTTTTTTGTGTAAACTCACCCTGACGAACCTACGCGGAGATGGGAGCAGTGTGGGGCAGGGACTGTCTCTGTTCCGTGCCTGTGCGGCGCCTGGCAAGGGGGGCTGGGCTGGGCACATCGTCCCGCTAGCCGCTGGTGGGGCAGACGCCTGCTCCCTGCCCCGGGTCCTGCGCTGGTCCCCGGGCCGGTCTCCCTGGTGCTGAGGCGCGGGGGAGGCCGAGGGGCAGCGTGGCTGGGGGGTTACCTGCCAGCCTAGCACGGCAGGAGAGCTGGGTTCCAGTCCTGCCTCGGCCAGGCCTTTGCCCCAGCTCTGTGCCTCAGTGTCCCCGCTGGGGACGGGGGGGTGATGGCTGCTGGCAACTGGCTCTGAGGGGGTGGGGGCGCTAGAAGGGCTCAGGGCTGTTCCCGGGGCTCTCCGGGGAGCGTTGCCCGGTCAGGGCACCCCATGGCAGGGCCCTGTGGGCCCCGCCCCGCTCCCTTCGCTCTGGGGCCGGGCCGGCGCTGCCCGTGGGCCGCCGGCGGGGAGCCCGAGGCGGAGCCGGGCGGGTCACCGGGGCCGGCGCCGGGGGTGGGGGGCGGACCCGCCGCTGGGATAAAAGCAGCGGGGTGGGGCGAGCCGGGCGCGGGCGGACCATGGAGCTCATCAGCGTCCAGCAGCTGGTGAGCGGAGGGTGCCCCGGGGGGTGGCGAAGCCCGGGGAGCCGTGCGGGACACGGGGGCGCTGCGCTGCTGGGCCCGGCCGGAGCCCTTGGGTCGTCCAGGGCGGCGGGTTCGCTTCACCCCAGAGGTGGCTGCATTGGCCCAAGCCCCGTCCGCGGGGCGTGCGCAGCCCCCTGGTCTGCGGGCCAAGGCTGGGGGCGGGGCGGTCCCAGCCGGACTCTCCTTAGGTGCGGGGAGGGGGCCTCTGGATTGACTTTGTGTCCGGGGGGCGGGGGGGCTGGTTATGGGGCAAATGTCTGCTCCCGGCGGCAGCGTCGTGTGTCAACCCGGAGGTCTCCAGGGCGCTGGGCTGTGGCTTTCCTGGGAACAGACCCGGCTGGGGGCCCCACTGGGCTGCCGCCCCCCATTGCGGTGACGTGGCAAATGGGGGGTGGGTTTGTGGATGGGGGGATGCAGGGGACTGCCAGGGAGCTTGCCCCCTCACCCCCCAGAACGGGGCACTGCCCCCGGGTCACCCCCTGCCCTTGTGATCTCCGCAGTCCCTACACGGCGGGTCTGGTGGGATCCCCCTTGCGCCGCCCCACTCGCCTGGGTCTGGCGCCTGGCTAAAGCCCCGGGGACGAGGGGGTTGGGGGAGCTGGTGCTCAGTGCCGCGGGGGCTGTTTGGGCAGCCCCTGCACTGGCCCTTCCAGGCTGGGCCAAGGCCGCTGTGTGACTCGGCTGTTGCTTTGTGGGTTGCTGGCTCAGTCTGCCCAGGGTGGGCTGGGTACCCCCTGTTGCCCCTTGGCCCCTGGCCCTGCAGGCTTGTTGGCACTTGTTTGCCCTTGGGCAGCATCCACCACACGTGCTGTTTATTTCAGGCGGGCCCCAGCCCCTGGAGGGGGTATAAATAGGGGCTGACGCTGCCCTCGGCCCGGACAGGTGCACGGCCGGAATGCCAGCCGCAGCCAGCGGGGCGCCCGGGCAGCCATGACGGGAGATGGCAGAGCAGGGACTGGACACCCCCTTCCCCTGGGCGAGCAGGGCCCAGCCAGCCAGGGAGCGAGTGATCCGGGGAGAGCTGTGCGCAGCCCGGAGCCGGGCCTGCCAAGGGCCCAACGACCTGGGAATGTCCCGTTCGCACCCCCGCACTTGGCACCAGCTGGGGAGCGCGGAGCTAGTCATGGGGAGCCGGGCTTAGCACTTCCAGCCTCCTCTCCCAGCGTCCTTCTGTGAGCCAGGCTCCCGCTCTGCCCTGAGCCGCCCCTGCTCTGTGCCTCTTTCCCAGCTGTAGAGAAGGCCTGGCCTCACTACACCCCCTGAGTTTTAATTCATGTTTGAAAGGTGCATCCCATTCCCTGCCCCCTGAGCCAGCCAGTCTCCGTCCTGGGGCTGGATGGGAGCCAGCACCCCCCAGAGGGGAAAGGCCCCGTGTCCCATTCACTGCCCCCGAGACAGCCAGTCCAAGCCCTGGGGCTGGAACCAGTGTCCCTGGAGGGGAAAGGCCCCGTGTCCCATTCTCTGCCACCCTGAGCCAGCCAGTCCCTGCCCACCCTGGGGTCAGATGGCAGCCGGTGCCCCCTAGAGGAGAAAGGCCCCATGTCCCATGGGGATGCCCCATCTCCTACATTTCATGCCCTGGCTCCACCCTCTACCTCTCCTGCCCCCCCTTCTCCCCAGGTAAGTGGTGACAGGTATGAGGGGACGGTGCGGGCCTTCGAGGTGCTGGCGAGGGGAGCAGCACAGGAGCCCGAGGGCTGGCGGCGCGGCGTGGCCGGGGTGCGGGATGCCGTCAGCAAGGAGAAGCAGAAGGTGAAGGAAGAGAGGAGGAAGAAGGTGAGCGGCTGGCCCCTGGCAGGGTGGGGTGGCCACAAGGGAACTCCGGGGACAGGATCCTATAGGATCCATAGGGTCTTTCCCCAGCCCCGGTGTCTAGCTCTGTGAACTCTGTGCTTGCTTGTCCTGCTCTGTGAAGGCCAGAATGGCATTTGGTGCCCCTCACTCCCGACCCGCGGCCCCTGCCGTCCCAGCCCTGGGCTTCCCTCCAGCTCTGCTGGAGCCCCTCAATCCCGTCCCCCAGCCCTCTTACACCCCAGCCCTGGGCTCCCCCACCCCCTTCTCTGCTGGAGCCCCTCAATCCCGTCCCCCAGCCCTCTTACACCCCAGCCCTGGGCTCCCCCACCCCCTTCTCTGGTGGTGCCCCTCACTCCCGACCCGCGGCCCCTGCCATCCCAGCGCTGGGCTCCCGCTCAGCGGAGAGCACTGAAGAAGTCAGCGGTGGTCTCCCTAGGCTGGTGGAACCAGGTGTCTGGGGGACTCTAGCTCTCCCCCCTTGACTTAGAATCTGACCCCCTTGACCTGGCTTTGTGCCAGGAGCTCAGACGGGCCTAGATGCCCCTGGGGGGACCGAGTGCCCAGTTCCTGTCCCATGCTCAGGACAACCCCAGCTGGGTGTGGCATGGCCCCAGGTCCTGTCCACTCTCCTGGGCGGCTGGTGCCGGCACCAGGCATGCTGGCTCTGCCCTAACCTGCACTCTGACCTGCCCTGGCCAGCTTGAGACGCTCAACAGCTCCCGGGTGCGGCTGGAGAGTCTCCAAGACCTGGAGGACATTGTGAGGCTGCGGAAGCACAAGAAGAGCCGGACGCGGGTGGTCCGCCCCAAGGAGCCAGAGCCAGAGCCGGCAGTGACGGTGAGCGACACCCCAGCCGCCCGGCCCGGGATGGGAGCGAGGCCGCCGGGGGCTCAGATCACTCGGTCCCAGCCAGCTGCGCTAGTCCGGAGCCAGCGACCCCTCCTCAGGGGCTGCTCTGCCCCCCTGCAGCGGTGGCTGGAGCCCTCAGGGGGAACGGGGGGGATGCTGGCGAGATGCTCTGAGCCAGCTGGGCAGTGCCCCGGGGCGTGGGGGGGCACTGCCCGGGCACTAACCCCTCCCTGTCCGCCCTAGGCGGAGCCTGTGGATGCTGCGCGGTTCCTGCAGGCGGTGCTGGAGAACCAGGTTCCCACGATTGACAAGTACCTGGCGGACGGCGGGGACCCCAATGCTCACGACCAGGTGTGAGGGCCGGGGGAAGGGCGGGTCCTGGGGCTTTAACCCAGGACGTGCCTTGAGCGAGGTTGGTTCTCGCCACGAGCCCAGCCTGCGGCTGAGCCCCTCTAGGTGCCACGGGACGTCCCCTGCTCGGGCTGACGCCCCGTGGCCAGGGGGATCCGGCTGGGACCTTTGATTGGCGGGGCTCCCCCGGCAGAACGCGCCTTGGGGAGGGTGTGCCCAGCCTTGCGGGGGGGAGGGGGGCAGTGATCTAGCAGCTGGAGCGCGTGTGTGTGTGGGGGGGATCCAGGGCCTCGGGATGGCGGGGGTGTCATAGAGCTTAAGGGCGGAAGGGACCAGCTCACCCAGTCTGACCCCCCTGTATATCCCAGACCACCCCCACCCACGGACCCAACAACCACAGATCCCAGCCCTCGGGAGCCCGGGCTGGCATGTGCCCCAGGCGGAGAACAGGAGGGACTGAGGTGCCCGGTGCCCCGCAGTGGCAGGGAACGATGACGTGAGATACACCCTGGCAAGGGACCCACCCCCCATGCTGCAGGGGAAGGTGACAAGCCCCCAAGGTCCCTGCGTCTGACCTGGGGGAAATTTCTTCCTGACCCGTCTCAGGCCACCAGGGAGACCTGGGGGTCTGAGCCAGAGCCGGCCACCCACGGGCCTGAGACAGAGAGAGCCCGGTGCCCCCGCAGAGCCCGGCCCTCCCCATGGGCCCATCCCCAGCTGGGGCTGCCCCTTGTTTAACCTCCCAGAATACACTGGGGGGAGGGGGGATCTCTTCCTGACCCTGGCGGGGGGCCAGCTGGAACCTGAAGCATGAGCTTTAGGCACATGGGAGTTCAACCCACCCAGCCCGCCATGGTCCCAAACGCCCCGGCCAACCAACGCCCCCTCTTGTCGGTTTGTCCTGCGCGCGCTTCAAACCCGTGATGGTGTTTGGCCAGCAATGCCCATGGGGGGCTGTTCCAGAGCCCGAGCCCTCCGGCGGTTCGAACCTGCTGGCTCCCTCGTGCCCGGAGCGTGTGTGTGTGTGGAGGGGGGGGGATCTAGCGCCCGGAGCGCGTGTGTGTGCGTGGAGGGGGGATCTGGTGCCTGGCTCCTGGGGAGCTGGGGCTGCGCTGCCCAGGGCAGGAGGGCAGCGGGGACCCAGCGCTGAGAGCAGCTGGGGTCGCCTGGCGCCGGGTGACACGGGTCTCTGCTGCAGTTCAGATGCACGGCGCTGCACTGGGCCTGCCTCCGGGGCCACACGGAGCTCGTGGACAAGCTGCTGGCGGCTGGAGCCAGGCTGGAGCCCAGGGATATGGTGAGCGAGCGTCTGGTGCCCACAGAGCCGTCCCCCTGCCGGGTCCCATGGCCAGGGCGCTTGGTGGGGTCAGAGCCCCCCGGGTCCTGCTCTGAGTCATTCCCAAGGGCTGGCAAACCTAGAGACTCTGAGAACCAGGCATGAGCGCTGGTGACCCGCAGCCCCCCGGGGCGCTGTGACCTGGGGCCCAGGGTCCGTGTCCCCGAGCAGCCCGGTGCCCTGGCCCCCCGGCGCCTGACTCTGCCTTCGCTCTGCCCAGCTGGAGGCCACGCCCGTGCTCTGGGCCTGCCGTGGGGGGCACCTGGAGATTCTCAAACGCCTGCTGGACAGAGGAGCCAAGATCTCCACGCGGGACAAGGTGAGGGGCTGGGGCTGGCAGCCGAGAGAGGGCAGCACCGGGGCCCGCTGCCACGGCCGTGAGAGGTGGCTCCCTCGGGGGGCTCTGCTGGGGGGAGTGGGTTTCCCAGCACCGATGGGGCAGGCTCTTTCCCTGCTCTCAGTCCCGTTTTGATGCCAGCCTTTCCTTGGCTCTCACTCTGCGTCCAGCCACCTTCCCTACATCACTCCATCCCACCTCTATTTCCCTTCACTTCCTGTCCTAAACTGGAGTGCGATGCAGGGGTGAGCCTGATCAGTGGAGACAGGGGCTGGCACCAAGCTGTCCAGGCCAGCTGGCAGCTCCCTCCCCGCTCTGGGCCTGTCCAGCAGGGTGTGCGCCCCCCAGGAAGCAGGGGCACTGGAACGGACAGGGCCCCCAGCTGCCCCTCCAGGTTAAAGGCGAGGGTGGCTGGTTGGGGCCTGGTCCGAGCTCCCTGCCCAAACGTGCTGTGGAGGGCGGAGAGATAGCTCAGTGGTTTGAGCATTGGCCTGCTAAACCCAGGGTCGTGAGTTCAATCCTTGAGGGGGCCATTTAGGGATTTGGGGCAAAAATTGGGGATTGGCCCTGCTTGGAGCAGGGGGTTGGACTAGATGACCTCCTGAAGTCCCTCCCACCCCGATAGTTTGTGCTTCTATGACCCCGGGGAGCGGGTGGCGCTAGAAGCGGGGTATTGGGGGCTGTGGGGAGGGGTGTGCGCCCCAGGGGTGTGTTGCCATGGTAACGGGCCCTTGTTCCCCTGCAGCTGAGGAGCACGGCGCTGCACGTGGCCATCCGGACGGGGCACTGTGAGTGCGCCGAGCACCTGATCGCCTGTGGGGCCGAGATTGACGCCCAGGACAAGGTAGCGGCCCGGGGCCTGAGCCCCCAGCCTCACTCCACGGGGCACGGCCCAGAGCCAGGGGCCGGGGAGCAGGCGCAGAGCTGTGGCTTGTACCCTGGGCTGGCTGGGCGCCGCACAGGGCCCCAGAGGCAGCTGCATGGGGGCAGGGCGGGGCGGGGGCAGGGGCGGGGGCAGTGCCAGGCATGTGCCCTGGTCCCGCTGAGCTGCCCGTGCCTTTGGCTGGCAGGAGGGGGACACGCCCATTCACGACGCCATCCGGCTGGGCCGCTTCAAGGCTGTGAAGACCCTGCTCATGTACGGTGCCAATCTCAGGGTCCGGAACCAGGTGAGCACCCTGTGGGGCTCCCCCGGGGACAGCCTGGGAGGGCAGGGGCTGCTCCCTCTGCCCAGCCTGGGGGGCTGTAGCCAATGGTAGAAACCAGCCACCCCCAGAGTGAGGCTCCCTCAGCCGGGAGCCCAGGCAGTGCCCTACCAATGACACCCTGAAGAGGGGGCTCGGGCTCCTGGGTTCTAGCCCAGCTCTGGGAGGGGCTCCCATGGGAGTCTTGGCTGATTGCAGGATCCCCTGGGGAGAGCTCCCCCCATGCTGACCCCCGGGCCTGCCCCATGCTGTCTGCACAGCACTGCCCTGGCCAGCGGGCTCTGCCCCCTCCCCGGACCGCTCATGTAGCGTGCGCCGGGTCCGCAGCGTCCCAGTCCTTGCCTAGTGCCGGGGAAGGGGCTCATGCCCACCGGCAGCCTAACAATATCGGCTCCCCGCAGGAGGCCCTGCGACCCGTGGACCTGGTGAAGGACTGGCAGAGGGGCATCCGGCAAACCTTGCAGGCGTGTGCCAACCGGCAGCGCCCCCCTCGGCGGCACTGATGTAGCAGAACCAGCGTTCATTCCCCCCCACCCTCCCCCCGTGACCACCAAAGGGGGCGGGGGGGACCAGGGCGCTGCCCTGAGCTACCCCGGTGCCCCTTGCAGGCTGTGCTCATCCTCACACGGCTCCCACACCTAGCCAGGGGACACCAACCTGGGGACAGTGCCATCCGTCCTAGCGGTGCCCTTGGGGTGGGGTGAGGTGAGGTTTGAGGTTGGTCCTAGGCAGAGGATTGACCCTGATGCTCCCCCATTCCTGGTGCCCTGGGGATGCTTCCCTTTGCCCAGGTGAGTCACTTGCCGTCCCTGAGGGAAACTGAGGCATGGAGGGGCTAAGCCTTGCCCATGGCTGGTTAGGGGAAGAGCTGCTGTCTTTCTCCCAGCTGCACTCATCTCTCTGTGGCCAGCACCAAAAGGAGAGGCACTGCCCTGGGGTCTGAGCTGACCCCCCACCTGTCCCTGGCCTGACCCCCGCCCCTCTTCTGGGCAGGCGAGCCCTGCGGCCTTCCCAAGGCTGTGTGCTGTAGGGAACACGGCTGCCCCCAGGGCCTAAGCATACAGCCCCCACTGCACCCCAGTCAGCTGGAGGCATGGGGCTAGGCTTGGGGTGCCCCCTAACTGCGGGGAGAGGCTGACCTGGCCCTGGGGGTAGAGCATGGTGCAGTGAGATGAGGCGGCAGGGCCCAGTCCCAGCCCAGGTTCCTGGCTGATGGAGGCAGACAGCTTTCCCGGCTGGGGGAAAATGGGGGGGAACCTCCTGCCCTCGGCCGCTCCCACTGTCAGTCTGTGCCCTGGCCCAGCTTCTGGCCATGGCAGCCCCCCCACCACCGTGGGCTGGCAGGGCCTGGCCCCTCCTTATACTAGTGCCTGAGAGGCTCCTGTTCCCCCCTGCACCCAGCCTTGCCCTTGTCCCCCAGCAGCCAGCCCCACAGCAATGAGCGTCCCCTGGGCTCAGGCTCCAGCCAGCGGGGAACAGCAGCAGGATAGGACATGGCTGATGGCTCGTGGGGCAGGGGGTGCCCCCTTCGCAGCCTGGCACAGGACAGGTACGGCCCCCTCTGGCCTGCCTGGAGGTTGTTCCCGGAGCGCTGCTGTCCCAGGAGCCGAGCTGGTTGAGATGCCCGCGGGGGCAGATAGGGAGGATGAGGGCCAAGGAACCCATGACTCTCCAGCCAGTTAGCCTGGAGCCGGGCAGCACCCACACCCCGCTGTGCCCCAGGCTGCCCAGCATGGTCCTTGCCCTTCTCCCAGCACTAGGGGAAAAGTGCCCAGGCCAAGAGGCAGATGGTCCTGCTTCTCTGCTGCGGGCTTTGGGTGAGTCCTGCCCCTTGCCTCAGTTTCCCTCTGTGTAAAATGGGGCTAACAGTGAGTGGAGCCAGCTTCCAGGACCCCCTAGCAGTGCAGTGGGTGAGCTGCAGCGTGCCCCGGGTTCATACCCAGCCCACAGGCAGCTCTGAGCCGCGGGCTGCCGTCTCAGCGCTGCAGGTCAGGCTGAGAGTGTGTGGGTCACCCTGGTTGGATTTCATGTGCCCAGGAAGCTGCTGGAGCATGGCCCCTGGGCCCCATCTCACCCCCGCTGGCACAGGCAGCCCGGCCAGAACCAGTACCAGGTGCCACCGGAGCTGTTCACACTCGGGGGGGGCATGCAACGTGGGCGTAGCAGACAGCAGCGTGGGCTTGCTACAGGGCTGCCCCCCTTCGAACAGTGCTCAGAGCAGGGCCCGCTGGCTGGTAGAGGCTCCAGTGCCCAGCGAGGGCAAGGAACCTGCGCCCAGGGCCGGGGGGGTAAGGCTAGAGGAAACGGTCCCTGCACCCCTGCCCTGGGTCACTGCCTGGAGTGGCCCCAACGGGGCCCCAGGCCTGCCGGGACAGGCACAAGGAGGCAGCAGGTGCAGGCTGGTGCAGCCGGGGATCTGCTCTGGCCGCAGCCCCCAAGGGGGGGCTCCAGGCCTGCAGGTGCCCGGCCCCGCCCCAGAGGCGCGTGAATAAAGCTCCATGGCAAGCAGCAGCGGTGGTGTGGTCTGTGCCCACCCTCGCTCCGCAGGTGCCATGCCAGGGCAGCGGAGGGGCGCGGGCTGCTCTAGGTGGGGCAGACGGGGGGCTGGATCTCAGCTTGGTTGGTTCACGCCAGGTATTCCCCTTCCCCCCCCAACGCAGGGCAGCACCGCATGAACTGTGCCAGCAGGCGCCCCCCCCCCTCCAGGAGAGCACCCGGCCCGGGCACCTCCTTTCACTCCCGCAAGGCGCAGAGTGGGGCGGGAAAGTGACTCGCCTGGGCCCTGGGGTGGGCGTTTCCTGCCCTGTGCCAGGTGGGTCACCCCCTGGAGGTGGTGGGTCTGCTCTTGGGGGTTAACGCAGGGCAGTATGGGGGGCGGGCGCCCCTCGCGGGGAGCCCCTGAGGGAGCCTTCACAAAAAGCCTGGTCCTCTGGCCGAGAGGAGCCCTGACAGCTCAGGCCACTCCGGCTCTGGCCGAGAAAGATGGAAGCCCCCCAGCCCCCCATTTCCACCCCCCACCCCACTTAACTGCAGCACCTACCTTGTGCCCTAAGATCCAGCCAGGGCCCTCCCCGCTCCGCAGCCTGTCAGCCCCCCCCCCACGCGGCGCACAGTCCCTGGGAACGGCACAGACACGACAGGGCAGATTACAACTCCTTTACCTGCGTGGCCCCGGCTCTTCGCCAGGCTCTGCCGCTCCGGAGACACTCGGCTCCTGGCGCCCAGCTTCACACGGACTGAACACACTGGCGGTGGAGATGAGCACACAAGGCAGGTGTCCAGCCCGGCGCCCTGTGCTGCGGCTGGCGGCCCTGCGCCCGGACGAGGGGCGGGCCCGGCTGCAGGCGGACTGCGTCCATGGCAGACCTTTCGCCCCCTGGCGGCTGCGAGCTCTCCGGGGCTGGCGGCCGAGCAATGTCCCTGCGCCCACGTGTGGGGATCTCCGGTCCATAGGGCTGCTCAGGAGACCATCTGATGCTGTCTGCAATCAAGGCACCAGGTGCCTGGGGCCCCTGTGATCGCTCATCCTTGGGGGGTAGGGCAGGGGAGGGCTGCAAGGACTGTGCCCCCCAGCAATCAGCCCAGTTGACGGATGGGCAGCCCCACCGGGGCCCACTTGTGAAGACTGGCAAGGCCAGAGCTCCCAGCCTGCCGTGTGGGCTCTCTGCTGGCAGCCACTGGAAGGGGCTGGTGGCGATGGGCTCTGGCTCAGGAGGGCAGGGTGTTTCGCACTGAGTGGCCGGGGTGGGGTGGCACCCAGCGCCCCATGGGGAGGGAAGCCTAGACAGGTAGCTGATCACACGGCTCTGCCCTGGGGCAGGCCAAAGAATCCCAGCAGGACTCCTGGAGCAGAGCTGGCTTGGCGGGCACAGGGGAATGGCCCAGGCTGATGCTCGCAGAGGAGGGACAGCCCAGGGCAGCCTGGCAGAGAACACACCAAGGAGAGGAATGCCCAGTCCAGGGACACACACAGGGCACCCCATGGAGGAACCAGCCCACAACCCGCCACCTGCATCTCTCCTGCGGCCCCCACCCAGCTCGCCAGGTGCCCCCAGCAGGTCTGGTTCGATCTGGGCGCGCTGCTCCCTGGAGGTTTGTTGGCACAGACGCTGCCCAGGGCTCCGGCCACTGAGGGGGGACTGGGGCGATCTCCCGTGGACTGGAATCCAGCTCTGGCTGCCCTGGCAGTTGGTCCTGATGCAGCGAGATCCTCTGGAGCAGAGTCCAAGTGGCTGGCATCCTTCAGGGCAGCAGGGGGGTGCGGAGGGCGTCTGGGGCATCCCGCCCCATGAGATTACTGCTGCTGTCAGGAGAGTCCCCGGGGACCAACTGCCAGCCAAGGGGCGGCTAGGACAGCCGGGAGGATGCTAGCCTAGAGCTCCCACGCTGACATCAGCGGGTCCTGCGGGGGGGAGGGGCTCCATGCCCGTGCTCTCGTCTTCCCCAAGCGGCTGGCTGCTTTTTCCTGGTACCAGAGCAGAGAGAGCAGCCATTACACGCCCATTTGGCCCCAGATCTCTAGGACCCACAGATCCCAAAAGCCCTTGCACAGATGGAGAAACTGAGGCAGGGGGAAGGGTAGGGACTTGCCCAAGGTCACGCACAGGCCAGTGGCAGAGCTGGGACTAGATCCAGGTCTCAGCCCAGTAGGCCACGCTGCCTGCTGCAAGGCTGGGCCCAGGAGCTCCCGCCAGCAGTCAGTGTAACCAGGGAGACGGCTCCAGCTCAACCCCCTGCCCCCCCACCCCCCCACGGCCGTGTCCTGGAGCTCGGGCTGTGCTGCAGTGCCGTGACCCGGCCTGGACCATGGGAGCCAGGAACGCGGGGGGCTAATTCCCCTCTTGACCCACCACCCAGGGCGTGGGGCCCCGTTCACCAGCCCGAGCAGGGAACAAGGCTTGTGCTGGGGGCCATGGCTCCCTGGCTGAGCAGAAGGGAAGGCCGAGCGTGCTGGCCACGCTGGGCCGCCAGCACCCTGCCTGAGGGAACTGCTCTGCACCCCGGCTGCAGGGGGCGTCACTGGGATGGTGCATGAGCATCCGGCAGCCACAGGATTAGGACGGAGACAGCCAGCCCCTGGGGACTGGCCAGGCCCCTGCACTGGTCACAGCTCCCAGGCCTGGGAGTCAGAGCAGATCGAAGGGAACACTCCCCACCCCGAGCAGAGCAGGGGGAGAACCCTGCTGTACCAAGCGGACAAAGGTCCAGATATTTACCTCCTGCCCATCAGTAACCCCAGGGATCGCGCAGAACCTGCCATCAACTGCAGAGCTCAGGGGTGCCCAAGAGAGAGCGCGTGGCTGGACAGAGCACAAGAGAGAGATGGTCAGCCGCTGAAAACGAGGGAAGAGAGAGTGAAAGACACGACACGCGGGCGGGATTATCGGCCGAGCTGGGGGGTGCCCGCCAGAGCATGCTCCCAGCAGCTACCAAGCAACCCTCAGCTGCTTCCTGTGGAGAAGAGCAGAGATGGGGAGCACCTGCTGAGGGGGCTGGGAGAGGCCAGGGTCCCCAGGTCACTGCAGGGGTGCTGGGCACGGAGAGGTGAAATGGGGCACACAAGACTGGGCAGCACCGGGCCATTCCAGGGGACGCTGGAGACGGGCACTGACTCCAGACATCCCCGTCCTCAGCCCTACAGACCCTCCATCCCCAGGAGCGCAGCGTGCTGCCTTCCAGTTGGGTCAGAGAATGAGCCCAGCCAGCCCGGACCAGGCCTCCCTGTGACCAATTCTGGAGTCGCCTGCCCCGGGGAAGTTCCTTCCTGACCCCTTCCGTCACGCCCTGCAGCATGAGGGTTCATAGCTGGGGGAGGAGCCCAGGGCACAGGCCGCCTCGTCCTCCAACACAAAGACACGCAGCCAGTTGGCGAGCAAAAGGAAACCTGGCCGAGACACCAGACACAGCCACTGCTGCGGAGAGCCCCGCCTGCGTGGGCAGCAGCGAAGGGGTTAATTGCAGACCCGCATGCAGCAGTGGGGAGAGCAGGAAGGGGTGGGTGCAGGCAGCCCGCTGGGCTCGGATCCCGAGTCCTCACGCAGCAGCCAGGACGGGGTCTGGGAGCTCTGGAGCTGGCCACAGCCTGCCCAGCCCATCTGCACTGGGCACATGGAGGCCTGGCGTGTGCCCCCCTGAGCAGCCCCCAGGGTGCTGTGCTTTGGGCCACTCCAGTGAACGCCAGCTAAGCAGACCTCCAGTGCTGCATGGCAGCCTCGGAGAATGCGTTTGCACCGCGTCCCCTGGGTGCGACCACGGTACCTGGCACAGTGTTCCTGTCGTCCAGGAGCTTCGTCTGGCTGTTGGGGACGATCTTCAGCTCCACGCTGTCGGGCGACTGGGGGGACGGCTGTATCCTGGAGGCCATCAGGGCGTTGAGGTACTGCAGCCGGGTCACCTGGGGGAGGTGAGCCAGAGCCCTGAGCGCGCAAGCCCACCCCGGGCACAGAGGCCCGGGTGCTCCCCTTTCCTGGCAGGGGCCCAGGTTCCAGCCCCAGGGCTGGGTGCTGTTGGGGCTCCAGCCAGCCCTCCCTGGAGGGATGGTGCTCACCCGGGGCCAGGCTAGATGGGTGCAGCGGCTCCAGAAAGGCTGCTGTGTGGGAAAGCAAGAGAGACCCAGAGGGGCGCATGATCCCTGAGAAAAGGGGACCAGAGCAGGGATGGGGCAAAGCACCCCATAGGCGTCCCCAGAGGTGGGGTCTCCCAGCCAGGGAGGAGGCAGAGGTGCGCAATCACGAGGGGACAGCGGCTGCCCCAAAGCACAGTGCCACCAGGGACACCCCAGGGTTTGGGATGCTGTGTACCTCCCACAGGTCCCGGCTCTCCTTCAAGCACAGGGGGACGTGGCCAGAGACCCGAGGAACGGCTGAGCACCAGCAGAGTCGTTTCACTTGTGGCATGCTCCGAATCTGAACCCAGATGGTCCTAGGGGAGAGCCAGTGCTGGAACCCTAGCAGGAGGTAGCAGTCCCGGCTTGCTGCTCCTTCCCGAGGGCAGGGTGAGGCTGCACACCCATTCACCCAAGTGAGGGGGCAGTGTGGCTGTGGCGAGGATCACACCGTGCAGCGGCTTATCGCCTTGGCAAGCCCGGCACCGAGAGCACAAAGGTGCGCGTCTGTAGGGCCCTAAAAACCCGGCTCTTTTCCCCCAGGGTTAGGGCTGGCAGCTCCCAGCCCAGCTGAAACAGCGGCGTTTCCAACGCCAGCGGGCGGCCCTTACCTTGATGAACTGCAGGTCGGTGAGTGCCCGGACGGTGTAGTCGGGGCAGTACGGGGGGCAGGCGGTGTTCTCGCTGCAGTCGAGCGGCTGCTCACACTGGTTCGGCCGCAGGGTGGACGCTGGCGACTGGTGAACTGTTGGCAGGCGGAAATCAGGGGCCAGAGGGACGGGAAGCCAGCGGGGAGCCCAACACCCCAACGGCTGGTTGGGAAGGAACCTGGTCTCCAGGTCTCCCCGCCCCTGGCCTATGGCCACACAGCCAGGCTCACCACCCCTTCTGCTACCAGCCAGCCAGGCCAGGAGCCGTGCAGAACTCGGGGCCTGGACTCCCCCCAGCACCGGGCTCTCGGGGGCGGCGCACACCCGTGGCCCCGCGGCGACTCTGCAGCGCTGCAGCCCCAGCCCAGAGAGCGGGCGCCAGGCCCCGGGGCCAAGCCCCGCTGCCGGTGGCCGGACGCAGGTGCTCACCCGAGGAGGGCGCCATCAGTGCCGAGACGCCGTAGTAGGTGAACGCGCCGTTCTCGAATTTCAGCCCCTCCTTCCCGATCTCCACTTCCAGCCTGCCCTGCGGAGGAGAGGGCCGCAGGTCAGGGGCAGCACTGGCCAGCTGCTCGCCAGAGGCTCCTGCCCCAGCTCAGCGGGGCAGAGGCTCCACCGTCACAGGGTGGGCAGTCAGTGCCCGCCCGGCTCTCTGCCCAGACCTGCTGCCAAGCTGGCATTGCCCCCCAGCCGGCCTCCCAAGAGCCAACGCGCTTGCGAACCCTGCGCCAACCCACAGCCTGGCTCCCCGCACTCCTAGGCATGTGTAGCAGAGCAGCGAGATAAGGGCTCGGCTGTGCAGGGTGCTGCCCGGTCCGGTGAAAATGGAGCGCGGGAGGGGAAGAGAGGCGCGGAGGAGGACAGGGACGTGCCCAAGGCCACAGCCAGGGCCAGAAACCAGCCCAGGGCCCTGCCGGCTGGCAGATCTGATCTCGGGGGGTAGCAGGGGCAGGCCGGTACCTGCAGGACCAGGACGAAGTAGTCGACCGGCTGGCCACGTTGGTATAGGTAGTGCTCGGGGGCCAGGCGGTCGCGCTCGTTGAATTTCACTTCCTGGCTGACGCTGGGGTGCCTCAGGAGGTGCAGCAGGACCTTCTCGGAGACGCGGGCCGGGCTGAACAGATCCACCTCTGGTGGGGAGCGAGGGGCAGAGAACCCAGCCTGAGCCGCCCGCTCCAGGGACAGGCCGCGCCCCTGCAGGGAGTTTGAGGGACGGGCCCCAGTTGCTCCCCCTGCCCCAAGCCCAGGGGACGGACTGCGCTGTGCGTAACGGGGTCGGACTGGCAGCAGTCTGCCGGGGAGGCAGGCCAGGGGGAGCCCAGAGCCCTCTCCTGCCAGCGATCAGCCTGGAGATGCCCCTGGGCCTTTCCCCCCCGGCCTGCTGGGCAGGAGCCGTGGAGCCAGGCGGGGGGCACAGGGAGGGATGGCCGGCGGGCTCCCTGCCCTGACTCACCTCGGGCTAGGAAGCGCTGCGTGGCCAGCAAGAGCTGCGAAGAGATCTTCACCTTGTGCTCGTCGTCAGAGCCTTTGAACAAGGAGAAATCTTCCTTCCTGTGCTCCAGCAGGGTGCCCATGGGGGCCGGCCTCTTCCGCACCTTGTTCTCCTCTAGGGCACGAAAGAAGGGGACAGGGCAGGCCGAGCCAGCGTCACACCAGCCGGCAGCATAAACCTGGTCCCCGGACTCTGGGGATCCCCAGAGCAGCTGCAGGCCGATGATCCCAAAGCACAGTGCAAAGGCACCTCAGCACCTCCCACCTTACACAGGGAAACCGAGGCACAGACAGGGAAGGGACTTGCTTTAAGTCATGCAGGAAACAGCGACAGCTGGGAATACAGCACTGCAGCGAGGCTCCCCATGCTCCCACTAACTGCTCGAGCCCACAGCTAGGAATGGACTGTGGGCAACCCACGTTCCCCGCTCTCCTGAGGAAGAGCTTGGGGGCAGTCCTGGGGGAATTCGCATTCTGCTGTCAGCCTGGCTTGGGCTGGGGGAGGAGAAGGGGCTGGGGTATAGGCAGGCGAGGAGCCGCCTGCACAGAACAATGCACCCGGAGCACTGCCCGCCTGCCACTGCTGTCCCCGGGGTTGACTCTGCAGCCCCCCAGACCCGAGCCAAGCTGCTGGGCGCGCCGGACGGGGCTCACTCACTGTAGTCGTCCGACTCGTCCAGGATCTCCGACCTGATGATCTCCTCGATGACGTCCTCCAGTGTCACCAGCCCCATGGCCTCGTAGAAGGGGTCGCCCTCACCCTCGTTGTTCACCTTCTGCACGATGGCCAGGTGTGATTTGCCTGGGGGGCGGGTTACACAGCTTGCTACAGGTGCCAGGGAGGCCTCAGAGGTTCAAGGCTACCCAGCAAGTCAGGAAGAGAACCCAGGAGCCCAGCTCCCAGCCTCATGCTCTGACCACTAGAGAACTCTGCCTCTCCATCCTGATGCAGCTTTTTATAAATAACTACGGAGCAGCAGAGGAAGGGTGGGGCAGAGCAAGGGGCTAGGCGGCAGCCTCCTTCTCCTGCCCCCCAGCACTCTCTGTCCCCCCACTCCCAGGCCGGACATTGCAGCAGCGAAGATGGCCAAGGGAGAGATTTTCCTCAAGGGCCCTGTTCGGAGCAGGGCCTTCCCTCTCCCGGCTGGGGCTCAGCAGCGCCGCGCACAGGCCAGGGACCACAGTACACTCCAGGGAGCCGAGAGGGATGCGTGGGGTGCTTGTTCTTGGGGAGCCCTCAGGTGGCTGGTATCCAGCCCTGCCTTCTTCCCATTCTCTGACTACGGGACTCACAGATTCCAACAGAAGGGACACGGGGGTCCAACTGGCAACCTGCGGGCCAGATCCAGCCCTCAGGACCATTCCGTCTGGCTGCGCACCATTTTGCTCTGCCAAACAGCACCCTCCATGCGGGGGGAGTTTGTGTGCACCGTACGGCTGAGGTCATACACATGGAGGACACCTTTTGGGTTGTGTATGTTGCTTGGGGAGGTGCCACACGCCTCAGCATACTGCCCACATCACTGAACAGGGTGGTCCTTCTGTACAGCACCAGCCAGAGAACTGCCCCACAATACCTCCTAGAGCAGCGCATCTGGAAATACAGCCAGCCTTGATTTCAAACTGGGCAGCGACGGAGAATCCACCATCATCCATGGTGAATTGTTCCACTGGGTAATTACCCTCCCCGTTACAAATGTGCACCTTATTTCCAGTCTGAATTTGTCTCGCTTCAACTTCCAGCCATTGGATGGTGTCAGATCTTCCTCTGCTAGACTGAAGAGCCCAGTATGAAATCTTTGTTCCCTACGTAGGTACTGATAGGCTGGGATCAAGTCTCTTTGTTAAACTAAATCAATTAAGATCCTTGAATCTCTCACTCTCAGGCAGGTTTTCTAATCCTTTGATCATTCTCGTGGCTCTTCTCTGCCCCCCTCCAATTGATCAACATCCTTCCTGAACTGTGGGCACCAGAACCGGACACCGGATCCCAGCAGCGGTTGCACCAGTGCCAAATACAGAGGGAAAATCGCCTCTCTGCTGGAGATTCCTCCGTCTACATCCCAGGATTGCATTAGCCCTTTGGCCACAGCATTGCATGGCTTGTTCATGTTTAGCTGATTAACCCCCATATCTTCTCCAGAGTTATTTTTTCCCAAGAAAGTCCCCCATCCTGAAAACATAGCCTGCAGTCAATGCTCCCAGATGTGTACATTTACATTTAGCTGTATTAAAACACATTCTGTTTGCTTAAGCCCAGTTTCCAAGCAAACCAGGTCTCTCTCTATCAGCGACCTGTTCACTTCATTATTTGCCACTCTCCCAATTTTTGGGTCATCTGCAAACTTGATCAGGGATGATTTTATGTTTTCTCCCAGGTCACTGATAAAAATATTAAATCGCATAGGGCCAAGAACCGATCCCTGCGGGCCCCCACTAGAAACACACCCATCCAATGAGTATTCCCTGTTTACAGTTACATTTTGAGACCCCCACTGACCGCACACCCCTAGTTGTCACCTACCACCCCACCTTGAAACCCAAATGGGATATCATCAAACAATTACAATCCATACTCGACAGAGACCTCATCCTGAAACAAATCTTTCCCAAACCCTCCTCTTCCAGCCCTAAAACAACTGGCTAATCTCATCATCAGAAGCCAGCTCCCCACAGACCAGGACCTCTAAGCAGCACCAGAGCCTGTCATAGACCATCAGGGTTGGAAGGGACCTCAGGAGGTATCTAGTCCAACCCGCCAATCCCCAATTTTTGCCCCAGATCCCTAAATGTCCCCCTCAGGGATTGAACTCACAACCCAGGGTTTAGCAGGCCAATGCTCAAACCACTGAGCTATCCCTCCCCCCACAGAACAACTGCTGCAAAACCTGCAGACACATCTCCACTGCTACGATGATCAACACCCCTGACCACACACCTCTTGACAGGTGTCCGTGGGTCCTACGCAGGCCTGTCACAGCACTAAACGCCCCAACAACTGTGTGGGTGAAACCAGCCAATCACTGCGCTCTCCAATTAACTCACCCAGGAACATGCTAAAACACAAACACACCCTGTGGGTGAACACTCTTCACAAATTTCAGAGGAACAGCCGTGTTAGTCTGTATTCGCAAAAAGAAAAGGAGTACTTGTGGCACCTTAGAGACTAACCAATTTATTTGAGCATGCTCAAATAAATTGGTTAGTCTCTAAGGTGCCACAAGTACTCCTTTTCTTTTTACTCTTCACAAAGCGATCAGCCTGCCTCCGACCCATCAGTTCTTGTCTTTAAGAGAAGCCTGCACAACACCTTCAAAAGACAAGCCTGCGACCTTCAATTCCTAACTCTGCTAGACACTAGAAACCATGCACTCAGTAGAGACACCTAGTGCCTGTCTCATTCCAACAATCTGTCCCATGACTGCAGAGGTGTTAACTGCCCACTTCATCCTGAATGGTCTCTTCCAACACGACAGGTGTAACTCTTTACGCACACCAACCCCTTCCGCCTGGTATGAGCTGGGACACCCTGAGTACCTTTCCAAGCCCTGAAGAGCTCCTCTCTCTCACTCACAGAAGTGGGTCCAGTGAAAGAGATTATCTCACCCACTTTGTCTCTCTCATTTTGAGACCTATCAGCTTTTAATCCATTTAACGTGTGCCAGGTTAATTGTATGTCCTTCCAGTTTTTGATCAGCAATGCTGTGCTGTACTAAATCAAATGCCCGACAGAAGCACTGTTACCTCTACCAACCAACCTTGTAATTTCATCCAAAAAGACATCAGATTTGTTTGACAGGATGGATTTTCCATAAACCCATGTTAATTGGCATTAATTATATCACCCTCCTTTAATTCTTTATTATTCCAGTCTTGGATCAGCCACTCCATTACCCTGTGCAGGATCGGTGTGAGTGACAGGTCTGTGATTGCCTCGGTCATCCAGTTTACCCTATTTAAATACTGGCACAACATTAGCTTCTCTCAGGGCTCCAGGAGTTAATGAAAATCAATGTTAAAGGTCCAGTGAGCTCCTAAGCCAGCTCTTTTCAAACTCTTGGATGCAAGTTATCTCAGCTGCTTCAGGCTGGTGACACCATCCAGGCTGCACATGCAGCAGAGTTGGGCTCTGGCCCGAGAGTGCTCAGCTGGTAGGCCGAGAAGACTGGTCTCTTGCTGCCGATCCCACGTCTCTGGCCTGGGAGAGCTGGTTTTACTGCAGTACAATGGCGTAACAAATGCTCTGAGCTCCTATCACACTTCTAAGGAGCTCAGAGCACTTAGTGACATGCATCCCTATTGTCACCTGCACTCTATGGAGGGGGAACAGAGGCAGAGAAGGGGGGGAGTGACTTGACCAACGCCACAACATAAGTCAGTAGCAGAGCTGGGAACAGAACCCAGGAGGGCTGACTGCCAGCCCCATCCCCACTTCCCTCCCAGAGCTCACAGCAGAACCCAGGAGTGCTGACTGACAGTGCTCTGGAAACAGGAGAAATCAGTGGTGATTGGGCAAAGGAGCACTTTTCATTCACACCTGCTGACAGCCAGCCAGGACATACCTGAGGATGGGGGAAAGGGAGTGGCATGCTGGAAGCAGCATGGCAGGAGAAGCCACCCAGACGCCCTGCCCCCAGTGAGGTGCTCCAGCAAAGGAGTGGGCCTTTGGGCACACCAGGCAACGTTAATAGGCCTGGCATCGCCCCCAGCCCTGCCCACGTGGGTTTGTCTCAGCTGAAGCCTGAGTCACAGGGCTCCTTGTGCTGATCTCAGTGCCCCCGCAGCATGGGCAGTACACGTGGGTGCAGGTCGTGCTCTGCTCTGTGGGGTCTCCCCGAGCTGTTCTCACACACACCGGGTTTCAGCTCGGGCTGTCTGAGCTCAGCAAACAGGATGTTCTCCTCTCCTGCCAGCGCCCTCCAGGGCTCAGGTGAACGGCTTTGATCCACTGCAGGCTTGTGTCCTCTCTCTAGCCCCTTGGCCAGGTGTTCCCAGATATCCAGCCGTGCACGTTTGCTGGGGAGGCCACCCGCTCCTGGAAGACTTTGCAGGGACCGGCCCTGGATTAACGCCGTACAGACACTGTGGGTGGGCTGCTACTTCAGAGCTCGCATGTCCTTAGACTCGGACATGACGCAAGCTGCCGGGGCTGGGGGCACAGCCTATAAAAGGCACAACAACAAGCGGCCTTCTGACAGAGGTGAGGGGCCAAGCAGAGCCGGTCTGCTTTGCACTCGGACCCCAGCAGTCCGGAAGGGCCCCCGCTGTGCCAGGCACTGCACAGACCCTGTTCAAGACAGGCCGCGCCCCAAGAGAGACAACAGAGTTCTCTCTCTTACAGGCCTGGGGAGGTGAAGGGACTTGCCCAGGGTCACAGGAGGTCAGTGGCAGAGCCTGGCTTGAATTCAAGCCTCCTACAGCCCAGTCCAGTGCCTTAGCCAGGCCAGCCACCCATCGCCCTGCCCCCAGCATTAGAGCGAGGTCTCCCTGCCCTGACTTCTCTTTAGCCAGGGGGGCCCCAGGAGCTGGCTGGTCCAGTGCTGGCTTTGACATGTGAGAGCTGCAGTGCATTCAGACGGAGAGGCTCCTCCCTCATTATGGCTGGGACAGGAGTTGGGGCTCGACACCAGACCCACGGATCCCCCCCTCCCCTGCCTCCAGCCAGGAGTGAAGCAGCCTGCTCCGAGGGCCCTGGGGAGCGCGGAGCAGGTGACATGCACTCAGCCGTGGGAGCGGCCAGATCCCTGCAGTGACGCCGAGGTCACGGAGGCAACGAGCTGGCCCTGCCAGATGTTTCCATGGCAGCAGTGGGCCCTGGCTCATGCAAAACGCTCTCCCCGCAGAGACCAAAGCCAGACCTGCCTGCCCGTGCCCTGGAGCCCAGCAGGCCTGGGGATGTACAGCCTATCCCCACCCTGCGGGAGGGAAGAGCCTGGCTTTGAAGGTGACCTTCCCCAGGACCCACGGGGAAGGAGGGCTTTTCCTGACTGTACTGAAATTGGCACTACCTTGGGGGAGGTCAGGACAAAAGGGCTTTTCTGCTGGTTGTTGTCCACCAGGCTCTGCAGCCAGGCAAGGAGAGCACCATGCCCACGAAGCAGCCATGACAGGGCAGGGTTTGCAATCAGGCTGTTTAAAACACCATGTGGTTCGCTTAGTTTTTGCCAACCACATGCAACTCAGACACCCACGAACCACTTGGGAGCAAAGCTCTCTCTGTTAAAGATTTTACAGTCCTTCAGCTCACTCCACTGCCCAGCTGTGCCCTTCCAGGAGGCCAAGAGAAACCCCACCGGGAACATCTGATGTTCCCAAGAGGCACCCGCGGGTACCAGAGGAATGTCTACAATTCCCGTCAGCCTGCGCGTGGGCTCCGAGGGGGTCCGGCTGATGGGGGTGGCGGGGATAGCTAGGGCAGAACTTCCACAAGGGTGGGGACTATGACCTGCTCCGCAGCCCCCAGGATTCCCCCGACCGGGCGAGCTTCCAGAGCTGGTCTGGCAGCCCTGGTGCAGGTGGCTGGCGCGTGGCATGGCTGGAGAGGTTGCAATCCTGCACACGGAGGTACCTCCCAGGGCTTTGTTACCATGGGGAGGAGACGATAAAGCACCAGAAGTGCCAGACTGGAGCAGAGCCCAGGCCCACGTAGCCCAGTGTCCCGGCTGCTTCAGAGGGCGGTGCAGAAAACCCCGCAGCAGCAGACGAGGCATGAGCTGCCCCGTGGTGGTTGCACCTTAACTCCCAGCAGTCAGAGCCCAGCTAAGCCCCTGAGCTGGGGGCAGTTTTCACTGGCTGCCCAGGAACGATCTCACGGTTTCTCACTCGGATCATGCAGACACTGCTTGCCCGGGGCAGGTGGCTATCTGCAGGGATATACGAGAAAGGTGCTTTCGGACGTTCTTGTGCCAGAGCAGACAGCATAAACATCCCCCAGAGCATCAGCTGGGCCTGGTGTCTCAGGCCTCCTTGGCACAGGAAAGCTCAGCCTGCCACTGCAATCCTGGCACTCTGCTGACCGTGGGCCCCAGGTACGAGACGCAGGGTTTACTCCCCACGGGAAGTTGATGGGCAGGCACCAGCATGCCACAGAAGATCAGCGGCAGGGCTACCCACGGGGCACCATCATGCACCGCTGGACACCGTGCTCTGCTCTGCCCCAAGAGCACCTCTTGCTGGCTGGCTAATGGAATCAGTGCTGCGAGCTTAGGAAGAGTCTCAGCAGTGCAGAGGGGCCAGGGGATAAACTAGCCAGGGGATAAAGCACCCTAGCATCAGACAGCATGGTCCAGTGGACTAATGTCAGGGTCACGAGGTAACAACTGAGCAAATGAGGTCTAGGCTGCATGGCCACTGGGAGATCACAACCCCCCTGTGTCCCCACCCCCAGGCGATGAGCCTGACCCAGCACCCGGACGGTGGGGCCCCTCAGCACTGTTCCCAGACCCGTCGCACCTCTCCTTAGCCATTACTTTGAACACAGTAGCAGTCACAGCATCCTGAGGCCCCTGTGTTCTCTGCCTGCTGGCCCTGCGCTTGGGGAAGTTTCCAGGCCTGTAAGCATTTGTTCTAGCCAGCTCAGAGTCCTGCTTCCAGCCCCCACAGACCATGAGGCCTTGAGACGTAGGAACTTAGAAATCCCAGCAGCCCGATTACCCCTGCACGCCTCCCCTCAATCTGCATATAATTTCAGCAGCAGAGTTCAGCTTGTGAGTTAGAGATTTGTGCTCACAGGCCCTCAGAACAGTTGGAAGTGGGCTAAGGTGCGGGTGTCTCAAAACCATTTCTGCTAGAATCAAGTCGGGTGGAAGAAACTCAACAGAAAGTGACCAAAGAGTCCAGTATCCTGTGAGTTGCCAAGTACTGAACAACTGGGCTCCCCACCTACACAGCATCTGTTTAGGACTCTTGCTTCGTGAGGTCTCTGGCCATAAAACAGAGGCTGATCTCAGGCTTAGTCTGCGGGACTATAGGAAGACACTCCACTCTACAGGGGAGATTTGCAGAGCGTCTGGTACAAGCCAATCTACAGGCTATGCTCCCAGAGCGTGGCACTCTCTGGGGCGGGAGAGGGCAGCGTACGTTACCACCACACTAGGGCAGGGACAGGAGACTGCCACCTACAGCTGAAGCTGGAAGGCTGAAGTTTGGCCGGGGTGCTGACACTCACTGGAGTGCCCAGCAGGGCATGCTCAGGCATTGGGGGCAGCACTGACCCAGAGGGAAAAGCGGCCCTAGCCAACCCACTCCAGGCAATGCAATATCCCCTAATGCTGCGCTGTGCCAGGAGGTCAGTGCGGGCTGAGCGGGGACCGATTCTCCTATGGCACCCCCAGCCTGGCCCCCGCACAGCACCAGAGCATCGGGTCAGCACCTTATCCAGAGCTCCCGTCGCCCCACTCCCTGCAGCACAGCACCCCCCCCCCAGCACGGAGCTGGAGCACTGGGGCCAGCACTGACCGCAAGGGGAGAGCACCCGTGCGTCTGCCCAAGCCCCGAGCAACCCAAGGGCGGGGCGGCTACCTCGTTTAAACTCCTCCAGGACGGCGTCCAGCTTGGTGTCGTTGAAGACGAAGTGCAGGGGGTGGTTGTAGAACTTGCTGATGGTGCTGAGTGGCACGCAGTCGTCCGGGTCCACGAGCGCCAGGTCCTTGAGGTAGAGCATGTCCACCAGGTTGGTGCGCTCCTCCTCGTAGATGGGGATGCGGGTGTAGCCGCTCTGCATGATCATGGACATGCTGCGGAAGTCCAGCACGGAGCTGGCGTTGAGCATGAAGCACTGGTCCAGCGGGGTCAGCACGTCCTCCACCGTCTTGCTGCGCAGGGCGCCCTTGCTGAACTCCTCGCGCACGAACTCGTCGTACGGGTCGCTGCCGCGCACCGTGTCCGCGAGCGTCTCCCGCAGGAGGCAGGGGCTGGCGTCCCGCCGCAGGGCCAGCTCCAGCAGCTTGCTGAGCGGCAGCGAGACGGGGCAGGTGAGCAGCATGCAGAGCCGGGTCAGCCAGCGCCCGCGGGGGGCCAGCACCAGCCCCCAGCGCGCGCAGACGGCGAAGGGCAGCAGCTCGGCCAGCAGGAAGACCAAGCCGGCCGCGGCCAGGATGGCAGGGGCCAGGGCCCGCAGGGCCCAGCAGGCGAGCACGGCCAGGGCGGCGTTGGCCAGCGAGCTCAGCAGCAGCAGGGAGCAGAGGGCGAAGGGGCCCCGGGGCCTCGCCAGCGCCTGGCCGGCCTCGCGCTCCGCCTCCGAGCCGCGGCCCCGCAGCAGGCCCAGCTCCCCGGGCTGCGGCCAGAGCCAGCCGAGCTGCAGGGCCCGCAGCAGCGCGGAGAGGGCCAGCAGCAGGGCCAGCAGCGGGGGCAGCAGCCAGGGGGCCGGGGGCGGGGGCAGCAGCCGGGGGGCCGGAGAGGGCGGGGCCGGGGGCGGGGCCAGCAGCCGGGGGGGCGGAGAGGGCGGGGCCGGGGGCGGCAGCTTGGGGGCCGACGAGGGCGGGGCCAGTAGCCGGGGGGCCGGCGAGGGCGGGGCCGGGGCCAGCAGCCGGGGGGGCGGAGAGGGCGGGGCCGGGGGCGGGGCCAGCAGCCGGGGGGCCGGCGAGGGCGGGGCCGGGAGCTTGGGGGCCGACGAGGGCGGGGCCAGCAGCCGGGGGGCCGGCGAGGGCGGGGCCGGGGGCGGGGCCGCCCGCTCGCCCCGCCCCTCGCCCACCGGGAGGGCGGGGCCCGGCGCGGCGGGGGCCCAGGGCCAGCGGCCGTCGGCCAGGCCGGGGCCGTGGAGGCGCGGGCGGAAGCGGGCGCCCGGCGCGGCCCGGACCAGCCCCCCGCGGGCCCGGGCCCCCTGCTCCGGCCGGAAGCCCGGCACGCGCGGCGGGGCGCGGGGGGGGGGCTCGCGGGCCGCGCCCCCCCCGCCCGCCGGCCCCCCCCGCGCGGCGGCGCAGCCCAGGCACAGCGCGGCCACGGCCCAGCGCAGCCCCCCGCCCCCCACCATGGCCGGCGGCGAGTGGCGTGCGCGCCCCCGGGGCGGTCAGCTGACTCGCCGCGCGCGCCCCCGGGCCCGCCCGGCCAATCGGAGCGCGCGGCTGACGGGCCGCGGCCAATGGGCGCAGGGGGCGGGGCTGGCGGCCCGGGGAGCGCAAGCTCGGCTGCGCCGCGCGGTGAACAAGCGCGAGGCGGGGGCGGGGCGCTGGGTTTAAAGGGCCAGAGCCGGGCGCGGCGGCGGCGGGGGCACTTATCCGCCGGGCCCCCCGTGCACGGGGCAGCTACTGCGGAGTGGAGGCGGGGGGCGAGTGGCCCATCCCGGGGGGCTCCTCGGCCCGAACCCCTGGACACGGACCGCGGGTACCGAGCCCCCCCCCAGCTCGGGCCGCACCCCGCGGGCTAAACCCCCCCCAGCCACGGGGCCGCGGGTCGCCTGCTGACCGGAGCCACCAGTGTCTCTTTTCAAGCCGGTCTTCTGGTCAGAAACCAGGTGCCGGCAACCCCAGCCCCAGCCCCAACCCCGCCCACGCTTCAGAGGGGCCAAAGCGGCTGGGAGGAAGCATTCACTCAGTAAAACAGGAATGATCACTGGGAGCTGGTTAGGAACACCGTACTCGATGCCAAGAAAGCCACAATCCCCCCCATCAAAGAAGAAGGCCGTCTTGGGTAAAATAGCAAGCTGGTTTAGAGGGGAAGTAAAGGCAGCTATTAAAAAAAAAAAAGGGGGGGGGGGGAAGAAAGGGGATGTTGATCGTCATGCCTCTAATCAGAAGCTAGGCAGTGTCAAAACTTGACGAGAAGCCAAGGAACACAGAGAGACACCCATGGTGCGCCCGCACCTTGAATGCCGTGTGCAGTTCTGGTTGCCTCATCTCAAAAAAGATCTATTAGAATTTGAAAAAGTGCAGAGAAGGGCAACAAAAAAGATGGGGGGTCTGGAACAGCTTCCACGTGAGGAGAGATGAATAAGACTGGGACTGTTCACCTTAGAAAAGAGACGCCTAAGGAGGGATATGATAAAATCATGACTGGGTGTGGAGAAAGTGAACAGGGGAGTGTTATTTACCCCTTCACATAACACAAGAACCAGGGGTCACCTAATGACATTAATAGGCAGCAAGTTTTAAAAAAAACATAAGGAAGGGGATGTTGTGAAGGAAGAATAAGTGGGTTCAAAAAAAGAACTCCGTAAGTTCCTGGAGGATAGGTCCATCAATGGCTATTAGCCAAGATGGTCAGGTATTGCCCTAGCTGGGGGTGCTCAGTACCCGCTGCCCGTGTCCATGCTCTGGGTGTTGCTTCCTAGCTTCTGACTGCCAGAAGCTGGGACTGGACAACAGGATGGATCACTTAAAATTTCCCTGTTCTGTTCATTCCCTCTGAAGCATCTGGCACCAGCTACGGTCAGAAAAGAGGACACTGGGCTAGATGGACCATTGGTCTGACCCAGTATGGCCGTTATTATGTTATTAACTCTATGGCCAGCAAAAGTTAAGGCCAATAAGATGGAGTTTTTTAAGTATATTAGAAACAAACAAAAAAACCCTGACCATGGTATTGGTTCATTACTAGACAGAAATAGTAGAATTATCAATAATAATGCAGAAAAGGCAGAAGTGTTCAATAAATATTTGTCTGTATTTTGAAAAAACAGATGATGCAGTTATAGTATATGATAACACTCTTTCCATTTCACTAGTATCTTAGGATGATGTTAAACAGAAGCTACTAAAGTTAGACATTTTTAAATTGGCAGGTCCAAATAACTTGCATCCAAGAGCTTTAAAAGAGCTGGCTGAGGAGGTCATTAGAACATTAATGTTGCTTTTCAATAAGTCTTGGAACAACAGGGAAGTTCCAGAAGACTAGAAGAAAGCTGATGTTGTGCCATTATTCAAAAAGTGTAACCGAGATGACCTGAGTAATTACAGGCCTATCAATCTGATATTGATCCCAGCCAAGATAGAGCAGCTGATATGGGACTCGCTTAATGAAGAACTAAAGGAGGATAATATGAATAATCATCAATGCCAATCAACATGGGTTTGTGGAAAATAGATCCTGCCGAACTACCCCGATATCCCTTTCATTTGGTTGATAAAGATAATAGTTCCGGTGTCTGTACTTACTCTTCTGTAAGGTGTCTGACCTGGTACCTTGTGACATTTTGACTAAAAAACTAGAAGACTATAAAATGAACACAGCACACAGTAAATGGATTAAAATCTGGCTAACTAATAAGTCTCAAAATGTAAATGGGGACTCATCACTGAGCAGATCTGTGTCCAGTGGGGCCCTGCAGGGATCAGTTCTTGGCCCTATGCTATTTAGCATTTTTATCAATAACCTGGAAGAAAACAAAGTCATGCCTGAAGAAGTTTGCAGATGACACGAACGTTGAGGGAGAGGTAAATAATGGCGAGGACCAGCACTGATCCAGAGTGATCGCTCACTTGGGGAGCTGGGTTCAAGCAAACAGGACGTGTTTTAATATGGCTAAATGTAACTGTAAATAAAGATGGGCTGTTTGTCTGACAGATCTGCGCTAGGGATTATTGTGGGCAGGCCTCTGGCCTGTGCGCTACAGGGGGTCACACTAGATGATCACAATGGTCCCTTCTGGCCTTGAATAAACAGCCTTGCCCCACCTCTGCCTCCCCATCGCAGCATTGTGTGCCAAGGTGCTGAGCATTTTATAGTGTTCTAGTTTTTTAATCAAAATATCGTGCTTCCCACTCGAGACCACCATCGGGAACACCGCAGGAGTGCTGCCAATGGGGTGCACCCACTTCTTCAGTCCCAGCCTCTCCCAGCAGGGGGTGCTGTCAGGAGGGGGACAAGAGCTTCTTCGATCCTGGCCTCTCCCCCAGCTGACAGTGCTGGAAGGAGCAGGGCGGGAACACTGGCTCTTGGGGGCGGTCCCAGCTGAGGGGGTCGTAGGGAGTGGGGCGGGAGCAATTCTAGAGAGTTGAAGTCTGCACCCCGTCCTCCCCAAAGAACGAGCCCAGCCTAGCCCTAGCGCGCCCTGTTCTGCCGTTCCGAGGCTTAGCAATCAGATTCGAACCGGCCACCGTAGCAGTCAGTGGAAATGGACCTGCACACCAAGAGACAGGCCCTGTCCCTAAGAGCCGACAGTGTAAATAAACCAAGCGTGGGAGGGGAAACTGAGGCATGGAGGGTGCAGTGATTTGTCCAAAGTCACCAGCAGGGTGGAGGAAGAACTAGGAATATAAGCCAGGTCTCCTGAGCTCTGGGGAAATGCCCGACCCACTCGGCCTCTGAATGAGCGTGAGCTCATTTTGTTATTGGGGGAGGCTCAAGATGCTGCTGAGACACTGTAAAACTCGGCTCAGCACCGAGCTCCAGCCTTGTCCTCTCTGCTGTACTACAGCAGGGGAGCGAGTAGAAGGGGGAGCAGGGCCACACGCCCGCTCCTGTGCGTTTCCCGGGCTTTGGTTCAGCCCCGAACAGCCTGCCCAGCTTGGACACGGTTCCAGCTGGGAAATCTCGGGGCGTTCCGTACCATCACCCGTGTTCCCGGAGGTGTAAAGACCCAGGCTTTCAGCTCTCACAGCCCAGGGCAATGCTGCCACCTACCCACCAGCCGCAGGCCGGGGCCCGGCTGGATTTGGAGCCTCAGCTCCTCAATAAGGGCCTGGTCTTGGATCCGCTTTCTCATGCGGTGGCATTACGTATGGGGTATTACAGTAGTGTCCAAAGGCCCCACCGTGCAGGGCGCTGCACACACAGCCCCCAGCCCAGTGAAAACGGACTGGTCAGTTTCACCTTTGTATAGGAGTCAGTTTTACTCTGGGGCTCTCCAGGCCCAGCAAACCCCTGCTCTGGCGTGGCAAAGCCCTGGCATCATTCTGCAACCCCCAGGGACAGAGCGGTCAATGGGACACAATACCACTGCCACCAGGATTCTCGTTCAAAACAAAATCAGGAAAATTAGGGTTGTTTTTTTTGTTTTAAAGTAAGTTTAGGACCCAAACTCTGCCCCGTCCCTTTAAATTCTCAGCTGCTCTAGGAGCCAAAAGCAGTGCTGACGAGTGGGTGGGGGGCACGTTAGCTTTGGAGGTGGCTGCTGTCGCCCAGCCAGAGCAGGGAAGCACTAACAGCTTTGAATTGGTGAATGGAAAATGAAGAAGCAAATATAAGAAACTCTGTTTCTTTCAGTGCTGCCCCAGTTCCCGTTCCATCTCTTTACTAAACTCGAAGGGCCAGATCCTCAGACAGTGTAAAGCAGATAGGCCATTGATGTGACTGGAGCTATGCTGATTTACCCCAGCTGGGATCTGGCCCATTGACTCCCACGGAGCGATGGCCCATTGACCCCAGCTGGGATCTGGCCCATTGACTCTCATGGAGCAATATCCATTTACATCAGCTGGCAACCTGGCCCTTAGAGCTGAGTAAAGAAATGAAAATAGGATAAACAACACAGGGCAGATCCTCATTTGGTGTGAAACGGCAAAACTCTGCTGACTTCAAGGTAGCTACAACAACTTACATCAGCTGAGGATCTGGCTGAAACGTGAGCATTTGTGAGATCATGTAATTTGCTCCCCACCAAACACGTGAACAGAGAAACGATTCAACAGAAACAGACACTCCACTGCCCATGAAATTAGACATACGCAAATTCGGTCTCCCGGCTTCCACCTGCGCGGCTGGGAATGAACCTTCAGGGGCCACAAAGCGCAGAAGGAAGGGAATATAGAGAGATATTTTATTACCCAATCAAAAAAATAAATTCCATATTTCGTTTAGCAAATATCATAATTTCTTAGTGACAAGAGACGCAGACTCAAAAATGAAACACAACCAAATCCCCTCCCAAAAGGGCACAACTCAGAACAATGAAAAAAATATACAAGAAACGACGATCCCCCCAAATAATCACAAACATATACAAATTAAATCTGGTGCAAAATAAATATTAGTCATTTGCTACCTGGCATGGCCCGTCTACAGTATTTGGATCTCCCCGCCTTGGCCCCATCAGCGATGCAAAGCCAGGGGAGTCCAGTGTGGGGGTTATTGCTGATTGGCTAGGGAGGAGGAAAGCCAGCGGAATTGGGATTGCTCAGGAGAGAGGAGACAACCGGCACGGAGGAGCTAAAATTCCCTGCAGAGGATGTGTGTGTGATTCTCTCCTGCCCTGCCCCTTGTGCAGTCACTCACACTGTGCACAAGAGAGTATAAAACGCAGCCAAATCTGAACGCAATGCTTTGTACCTACTCTGCAGTGGTGTAACTGCCTGTATGCAGGGCAGGGCAGAATGAGGCCCACAGACTATGGAACGGCCACAACATTCGAGGGCATTTGGAGCCGAGTGTTGGGTTCCACCCAAGATCCCAGTGGGGACAAGGTCTGATCTGGATCGACACATGCCCTCGCTCTGTTCTGCACTTTGGTGCCAGCCGCGCAGTTTGCAAACCCAGTCCCCTGTGCTAGGTGGAGGCATTGTTTCATGGAGACGGTAGTATCCTGGATAAAACCTGAACACGACTCATGACAGCTACTGAGAACATCAACTGGGCCTTTAAACGGAATCGATTTGCTCCTCGTAACAGGTCGAGTCTCTGATAACCGAGGGCCCGAGTGACTCGATTCTACTCTCACACCAGCACAGATTAGGAGTCCGTCCTCTGAAGTCAGTGGAGAGAACAGTTACCAAGCGAATCAACCCACTGAAGTCACTGGAGTTACAGATGTGCATGGAGCTCCGATTCAGGAAAACCTGGACATATGTGCTTAACGTTAACCATGTGCTTTACTCCCACGACTCCAAAGGGGTTTAAACACCTGCTTAGGTGCTGTCCTGAATGTAGGGGATGCTTTCCTGGATTGGAGCCAGACTGATGAGAAACATGACCATGGGTGAAGTATCATCCTTTCTGAGGTCACTTCCTGGTCTCCAACAGAACAGGAAATGACACGTACCGAAAAAGGAGCCGTCTGTTTTATTTAATTTAATCGGCACATAACTAACTCCCTGCTCAAAGAGCTGCTGCCAACAGACCTCCGAGGAGACAGGTGGCATGAACACGGGCGTCTCCATGCACATGCTCACGCGTGCTCGGAGAAAGGGGCTTCAGGAGAAAACCCTCAGCTTTTTTCCAATCCAACGTTGCAGAGAAATATTTCTGCCTTAAAAAAAAAACGAACTGTTTTTTTTTTTTAATCTCTAGAGTCTCTCCTGACAGGAACGGATTTTAAAAACTTAATTTAAAAAATAACCCCCACACAATAAATTACATAAAGTCACCCCCAGTGGGCAGCATTTGGAAACCACGGTGCTTTTGTCTGGAATAAAAAAAAACTTCACACACAGTCAGAACATGAAAAATCAGACAAAAGCGACGGCAAGCGAAAGACTTGTATACAGGAAAGGAAGAAATTGCAAGGGACAACGATGCACTCCAAAAATCCCTGTGCAAGCTGTGGCATTTCTATGGCAACGGATGGCTCAGACTCTGACAAGGAGGGAGCCATACTTCTCAGGAAGGGTGACTGGAGAGGCATAGTGTCTATCTGCCACTGAATTTCAATGGGAAACACACAGTTAGAATTAAATGCAATACATGGAAATTAAAAAGCCCATTCTGCAGATGGGAGAATTGGGAAATCCTGGCAAAAAGTCCCGTCACTGGAGTTTTCCTTTCAGAAGGCTGAGCGGCGAGCTAGGTCGGCCCCAATCCTGCAACCCAGTCCAGGCAGATGGCTCATTCAGCCCATATGGTACCTCTATTACTTTACAAGGGTCTGCCCTCACTGGATCCAATTGCCTAAGGATGTCTTAACATCCTTTCCCTTCCCAGCTTCTTCTCTAACCTGGCCAGATTCATTTCCCCTGGGATCTCCCCTCCGCACCCCCATCCCATTTGTCTGCAATAAAGTCTGCCCCACAGGGCTCAGGCCTGTGGCTCTGGATGAGTCAACGGGACCAGCCTCTCAGTGAAACCTGAGGAGCCGCCTGCGAGCTTTGGTCATTAGCTCCGCTCACAGACTGTGAGCACGTTCACACACCAAAGGGCCCCCTCCCTTTTGGGAGGGTGCAATCAAAATACTGGCATCAGCGTCCGAACCAGCTGAGAAATGGTATGGATCGGACAGGGGTTGAGAAAGCCCTGTATTAAAACCCAACAGATCCTGCAGCGCTGTGCAGTGCTGGAGTGAGAAGTGCTCCATGATCTGGTGCCGCTTTGCTATGTATCCCCATATAACTTAGGAGAGTTTCATCAGTTCCAAAGATGGGGAAACTGAGGCACAGGAAGGGGAAGGGCTTTGCCCAAGGTCACACAGCTGTTCAGTAGCAGAGCTAGAATTAACACCTACGTCTACAGAGCCCCAGTCCTGTGCCCCAGACATGCAGCCACTCTGACAGCTGCAGGACCTTTTTCTATACAAGGGGTCCCACCCCCAGAATACAGCGCTGAGAAGAGACACAGCAAATCAGTCAGCGGCAGAATTCAGCGAGTCAATCTATGGAGCATGCTCAGGGAGGACACAGCTTCCCACTGCTGCTTGGCACCTTGGCTGCAGGGAGTCAAACGAAAACTTCAAGACGGTACAGTACTTAAAGGGAACCATGGTCCACTGCCTACGGATCTCCCCAGCCCATGGGCCCACGTGAGAGGCGTGTTCCAACAGCCGTCGCCAACAGCCTGGGCTAGAGTGATGGCAAATTCCCCTGGAGAGCCAGTCACTGAGCAGAGCCAGAGTGCAGTTAAACCCATCTGCTCCAAATCCACACACAGCACAGTGCCTGGGCCTGATCCTTCGCCTCTCTGCACCTCCTGGCGTCACCTGCTGAGAGGGCGGAAAACGACCAACCCTGAATTCTCCGCCCATGCTGTTGGTGACTTCCCGCACCCCTCAATCCCAGGCATATGTGGTCACACAAGGAGCAAAGAAAAGGAAGGCCAGACTCTCCCTGTCTAACCATACTGCAGCAAACCTGGTTTTAACAGCAGCCTAGATGACACCAATGAGAATGTCTCTTTTGGGGCTGCCATCGTAATGACACGGGAGGCGATCTCCCAGCTGCAGGCAGAGCACCAAGAGGCAGATCAAGACTGAGAAAATTCAGGCTGCCTTGGAAACCAGTGGAAACCAAGACCAATTGAACCACTGTTTTACAGTGTGCTTCTACACTGAAGAGTGACTATGTAAAAATGGCTTGTTTTCCCTCTAAAGACCAGCTCCCTGCGCCAATCCATTATCACAGTGCTCATCTTATTGTCCCAATCACCCTTCATCCTGGGGCGCCCTAAGAGGGGGAGTTTGGGGGAACTCTGGAGCTGTGTCTATGTACTGAATGGCTTTCCTTCATATTTTGATGGTGGTTATCATGAATGGGGATGAGAGACTTTTGGGGGACCAAAGGTCTCTCTGTAATTAGCCCAGAAAACCGGAAGAGGTGGACCAGGAAGCTGAGCCGGCTCCGTTTACAATTCAAAGGAAGATTTTTCCGCCTGCCAGAGCTGGACGCTGCCTGGGATTGGAGAGTCGAACTGGAGTTCATCTGCCCCCCAGCTAGAAGATTCTACACCAACAGAACGGTGACTAGACACTTCCCAGGAGCGCTCGGCTCTGGTGGGGCTGAAGGGAGAATTTTTTCCAGGTCGGGATGACTCCAACTTTAAAGGTTAGGAGCAGGAGAGCCATTTTTTCCCCAAGAAAACAACTTCAGAAACTTCACAGAAAATTGAACCGTCTCTCTAGAGACGTCTCTGACGATCTGCAAAGGGGACTTTTCTGACATCCCTCCATCTCGCCAAGGAGGAGGATTCCTGTGGAACGGACTCTCTAGTTCTGCTAAGCCCCCGAGGAGCTTCCCTCACCAACAAAACATACCCAGCACTATTCCCAGATCCCAAACGAGGGCTCCAGATCCGAACTCGACCGTGGAGTTCGGATCTGGAGCATACGCTCCAGAGCATACGCTGTGCAGTACCCATTTAAAACATCAGCATGCAATCCATCAGCGTGCGATATTTGTTCTATGGGAACCGTTAACTCCCAAGAGAATAAATCCAACAGTATGAAGATTTTTTTCCCTATCGCAACGTCATGGTTGCGTGCGGCAGTCAGCCCGAGGAGACTGCTACGGTCCCCGCGGTACATTTTGGGGTAAGGTACAATTGCCCTATGAAGAGCTCAGAAGCAGGAGTACTGTATCACTGACGGCGGGGGCAACCGACCTGATTCTTCTCACCCTGAGCAGGTGGTGTCAGAACATCCACATCAATTTTACAAGGTTTCGACTCACCCAGGTAACCAAGGACACCAGTAGGAAACTTCTCTGGGGCCTATAAGCAGCAGTCCTTGTTGGCGCTAACGTCTAGAGTCCGTTTAAAGCCTCGGTGTGGGTCAGGTGAGGTCCCCCTGCGAGGTGAACAATTCCATAAACACGTCAACGGCTGGGGCGTTTCTTTGATCAAATACCACAGCACTGACAACCAGGGCACCAGCTCTCGTGTCCCATGTGTTAACCCTGGCGTGGCCTAAACGCAGATCTGATCTGGAGACTGAGCCAAAGCAGGAGTCACCGAATACCGCTCAGACAAAGTCACTCTGAGGCGCGGAACAGCAGGTTTAGTTACACCCTGGAACTCATTCCACAGCCATACGTTTACGGGTAATTTAAGCACCGGAAATACATGAACCCACCCATTTCTTTAAAATTTGTCTTAAAACCACACAGATCTGACCAACTTCCGCCCCCAGCTCCGTGAGGCTGCCGAGGAGCATTACAAATGAACAATTACATTTAATTTCTGCTGACGCCCAGATGTAGTGATTGGCCCCGCCAGAGCACCTTGCTCTTCCCCTTTCAGCCAGAGCCAAGAGCGGGGCGGGAGGAGCTGAGCGTCTCTGCAGTCTCCCAAGGGGGCCGCCTGAACTGTCCTAGTTTCTGATCTTTGGTTGAAAAGGGAGAGTGGGCTGGAGTTCAAACAGGAGGCCCTAGCCAGAAAGGCCGCCCTGGCACCGGGCTGCGGGCAGGGACAGAGGGACCCGAGGGCTCTGGCATTGTTGACCCGCCCTGAAGGTCCAGTCCCCCCAGTGGAGCGGTTATGCCCTGGTGGGAAGACCCGGATCCACTGAGGAGAGGCTGTGCCCCCTGGGCCAGCTTGTGCCCACAGACACCCTGCCCCTTGGTCTGTCAATGGGGAGTGTGAACCAGCCAGCTACAGCAGCTCCCTCACAACCCCCGAACAAGGAACAGCTGGGGTGCAGGACAAATAGGCATCCCTCGCTGTCCAGAGGGGCTTCTGAGCACGGGGGCTGCCCTGCCAAGGCCCTGCCTCTTCCAGCCCCTCCAGTGTCACACGACAGCCCCATTACACCTGTCCACCTGCCTGGGGAGTCAGGGGCACCCAGGGGAGCCTGCCCTGCCCTGCCGAGGAGCATCCCCGGAGCAATTATTGCTCAGAAGCCAGGTTGGTTTGGAGGAGAAACTGGCTCTCCAGGGCAGCACTCCCAGACGGCATTCTCTGCCCAGCCCTCTCTCCCCGGCGGTGCCCCAGGCCAGGGCTCCCAGCTAGCCCAGACAGCAGCCACGGGGACACAGACAGGTGGGGGCACCACGGATCCCTGAGCCTGTGGGAGGGGACAAGCGACACTGCTTTGGTCTCTGCTGGCTCACGAGGACACAGGCTGCCCCACTGCTCTCAGTTACTCCGGGTCAACTGGGCTCAGCTAGCGAGTCAACAGGGTAAATCTGGACTGACACTGGAGCTACGGAGAGCTGAACGAGGTCCCTTGGTCTCTCTTGGCCAGGTGGGTGGAGAAGCCCAGGCGTCTGTCCCAACCGAGCCAGACCTCAGGCGGGTGCACACAGGGTACCCCACTGACACAGCAAACCCCACGCAGGCGAGAGCAGAATCCGGCCAAGCAGGGACAAAACCAACGTCCCCTCACAAGCCATGTCGGCCGGAGGGGGCGGTTCACTGACCCCCCCAGGGCCTGGCCCCTCCACTCCCACCCAGCCCCATTCACACCCACGCTCACAATATTACCCGCACCATGTCTGTTGAAGCGATGCAGAATCCCGGCCAGCGCCACCGCTCCGCTCTGCGGCCAGCGCTTGGAGCGAGAAGTACCCCTTGAGCCTGGCCCCACCACCCCCAGCTGAATCCTGGACACGTGCTGGGCTCCACCTCTGAGATGCGCCAAATGACACGGACGCACGAAGAGCTCTGCAAGGCCAGTGCCCGGCTAGGATGGGTTCCAACCACCCTGACTGTGGCCGACTCCAGTGCTGGCTGCTCCGAACTCCCAACCACCCGGCAACAACAACAAGAAAAAGAAACCTACGAGACACCAAGGCTCCCTGAGCTGGGCCAGCGACTCCCACAACCGGCAGCTGCTGCCCGGGCCGATCGCTGTCCCCTCCCCAGGCGGGATGGCCAGGGACTGATCTGCTGCTGGACCAGGGGTGGGGAGGGTGTGACATGAACCAGGGCCATGCTGCGGGGGGAGTGCAATGGGTCATGCTGAGGTGCCAAGCGGGTGAGCGTAGCTGCTCTCGGAGGGGGCACTCCAGGCACGGCCTGGGGTTTGAGAGCTCGTCCCTTTGTTTCCATCTTTATTCATTTAAATAAAACCCAGTTTAGAAACAGCAGCCAATGAGTTCCCTTTATAAATCCTCTGCGGAGTCACCCTCCCTGCTCCCAGTCCACGCCTGGCCCAGGCCGAGGTAAAGTCGGTCCCTGGGATCCAACAGCTCCAGGGCACATTTCGGGGAAGGGGTGGGGGATCCCCTTTTGCATCCCAGTGTGGCCACGGCGCCACGAACCCACATCCTCACCAACGCTGGCAGCAGGGGCTGCCCCGGGCGATCAAAGTGGCTCGCAGAGGGAGGGATCTCTAGACAGAGCTATTTGGACGCGGGGAAAGGCTCCCCACCCCGAAGGGTGTGAAGTGTCCTGGCGGGGGCGCCGGCGGGGGCCCTGGTGCCAGGCTCAGATGGAGTTCTCCTGGGGGCTGTGGCTGCCCCTGCGGTCCAGGCAGTTCCTCTCGTTCAGCAGGCTGGTGGTCTCGTCGGCCCCCAAGGGCTCCGCCTTGTCTGTCAAGCTGATGTCCATTTTGAGGGCACTGCTGTCCGGAGACTGAGGGCAGCTGTCCAGGCGCGAGGCCATCAGGCCATTCTGGTACTGCTGGCGCGTAATCTGCAGCGGGAGAGAGAGGGGCAGATGTGGTCAGCCAGCGAGACGAGCCCGGCTGGCCTAGCAGAGCTCCAGAGCGTGGCCCATGGCTACTGCCTTCTTGAGTATAGAAGAGCAGCAGCAAACTACTGATCCCAGCATGCCACGATCCATCCTGACCTCCCACCCCAACCAGAAACTACAGATCCCAGCATGCCACGCGCCATCCTGACCTCCCACCCCAACCGGAAACTACAGATCCCAACATGCCACGCGCCATCCTGACCTCCCACCCCAACCGGAAACTACAGATCCCAACATGCCACGCGCCATCCTGACCTCCCACCCCAACCGGAAACTACAGATCCCAGCATGCCACGCGCCATCCTGACCTCCCACCCCAACCGGAAACTACAGATCCCAGCATGCCACACGCCATCCTGACCTCCCACCCCAACCGGAAACTACAGATCCCAGCATGCCACGCGCCATCCTGACCTCCCACCCCAACCGGAAACTACAGATCCCTGCATGCCATGCTCCATCCTGACCTCCCACCCCACCGGAAACTACAGATCCCAACATGCCACGTGCCATCCTGACCTCCCACCCCAACCGGAAACTACAGATCCCAACATGCCATGCGCCATCCTGACCTCCCACCCCAACCGGAAACTACAGATCCCTGCATGCCATGCTCCATCCTGACCTCCCACCCCAACTGGAAACTACAGATCCCAGCATGCAATGCTCCCCTCCCCCACCAGAAACTACAGACCCCACCATGCCATGGCCATCCCCCCGCCCCCAAGTATGATAATTCAGTGCACTCCCTTCATAAGAATCACATCGGTCCCGGACAATTCGATTCTTATAAGCGCTTGACTCTTACAAGTGGAATTGCAAATAATGGATGAAATCGGCCGTTACGTTTTAAACAACTGGCTTCCCCCCCCCCAACTGAGAAACATCTCATTTACTGTCACTGAATTCTTTAGACTTTAAACATATTCACCGTGGAACAAAACCAAACCAACTTTCTAACTGAGCCACAGGTCGTTATCACCCACTCACTCCGCAGGTGCGTTTGTTGGAGGCAATTACTGCCTTGCGACTGCAGCAGGTAGTGGAGGGATATGCCTCTTAAGGAGCCAAAGACACATTTTAAAAATCTCTCAAACTGCAGCCAACCGAACACATGTAAGCGCAGTACCCGGCGTGTGACAGACCCGTGTACAAGACCCGACCAGACTGGTTCACAGTATTGGCTCACGTTCACCAATACGCAGCGTCACCTCAGTCTGTCATCGGCGTGGAGTGTCTGGCTGTGAATGCACAATGCCGTGGCACAATCCCCGTTGGATTATAAACTTGTCCAGTGTTTCCTGGATCACGGCACGATCCACGCCACTGTTAACCTCCTTTTCAGAGCAAGGCAGGAGGTTAAAATCACTGCACCCCCTGTACCGCAGGTCATTTGTCTGAGTTTTTGTCGCATTCAGAGTCTGCCTCTGCATCATTTTCGGGTTTCACTTCCAATCGGTCTCTGATCTCGGTCACATCATCAGAGACCAGCTGCGTAACACTCACCGATGGCTAGCCACTCTTCAAATTTGGGCGCATTAAGTTCTCTCGGGTGCTCAACAACTGCTTCTGCCATGGGCATTATGACCAGACTTCCTTTGTCGCAGCAATTCCGGGTTGCTGAAGCATCGACGTCAGACCAGGCCTTTGTGAGCACGAGAATGGCACCTAAAAGTCGGCACTTCCTGGCCATTTCCACAGCAGCAGCTTTCTTCTTCTCATCACGAATGTGGTGCAACACCGGGCGAGCCATTTGCTTGCAATATACCTTGGCCGTTCTGGTCATTCCCAGGTCACATGGCTGAAGGATAGAAGTTGTGTTCCTTGGGAGGAATTCACGTCGGATATTCCTCAGCGCTACACCTTTCCTCACCTGGGTTGGGCAGATGTCCACAAGTAGCAAAATCTTTCTCCTTTCCTGGCCCAACTTTCGATCCCACTCATGCATTATCCAGGCAGGTACACTGGCAGCAGAGCGGACTGGAATATGTCTCACACCTGGGTTTTGACTTTTCCCCAAGGACGAAAAGGTCCTTTTCCTTACCAGTCACAGAACAGGTGAACCGAGCAGCAATCTTGTCTTTAGAGGAGTTTCCTCCTCTTTTACTGTCTGATTTAAAGGTGAAAGTGCCACCAGGCAGGGCTCGAAAGTCAATTCCACTTTCCAAATGTTTTCTTCCATGAGGTCACGTCTCATTTTGAGCCACTCGTTTTCTAACCATTCTTCGCAAGACCTAATGTCTGCAGCTTTGACTTCTCCACACATTGTCGGAAACCAATCCCCTCGTTTCTTAAAGTGCTCACACCAGCCAGTGCTGGCCTTCAAGGTGATAACGCCCAGGGTGACCGCCAGTTCTGCTTTCTACATCACCAACAGCCCACTTAGGGGGGCATTTCTCTCTCTGGCATCTTTATAAGCACCACCTGGACCATAAGTGCCTTGCCTGACCACAGTCCTTCTGTCTCCTACATTCTGTAGGATGCTCTCCCCATCGCTGAGAAGCTTAGACAATGTAGGTTGCGGAATGCCCAATTTCTGAGCTGCATCTCTTTGGCCGGTCTTGGGAAGATGAGGGTAGGACTCGGGAAGGTGGCGTTTTTCATCTGCAGAAAGCGTCTCTCTTTTTCCTGCCATCTTGACTCTCACATAAATGGCACAACTGGTTTATTCTCTGCAGGGATTTTCCTTTCCATGGGCTATGTGCCCAGTAACGCGAGATCTGATCAGATTCCACCAGCTTTGCTGGCTCATTACATGTCGGTGCACTTGAGTATGGGAGTCAGTCTGCCCGAACCAGCGGCTCGCTGGAGCCTTACAAGTGGAGTACTTGCCCCAGTGGTTTTGATCACTTTATGCGGTTGGTTCTTGTATTGGTAATTCTTAGAAAGGGAGTGCACTGTAACTGGCCCGCACAAAACATGTTTCATCTGGGGGACCCAATTGCTTTCCAGAACACCTCATCTGTGGCCACAAGCCAGCCCTGCGCTGCAGCCACCTCTGGGGTGGGCTGGGAAGCTGCTAACCGGCACACAGCAATGCTCCCCAAGACGAAGGAGACACCAGTGTCCAGCAGATGCTAGAGGGGGGTTCAAAGAGGCTCAGTGTAGAAAACCCAAACTGGAATTGGGCCATGCCCTGAGATCTCCACCCTGGCAAACGCTCAGGGCCTTGGGCTTATGTCTCCTCTGACAGCAGCACAGCGCCCCCTAGTGCTGCACCGAGGACAGTGCTCCCTGCTGCTGCTTGCCAGGCTGCCGGCCGACCCGAGGGCCCCCCCGGCCCCGCAGCCCAACACACCCGGCCTCACCTTGACGAACTGCAGGTCCGTGAGGGCGCGGACGCTGAAGTCGGAGACGTACTGGGCGCTGGTGCACACGTTGAGCTGGTTGCTGCTGCCGCTGATGGGGGAGGCGACGGAGTCCGAGCGCTCATGGTAGCTGAGCGACGCTGAGCGGTTCAGGCTGCTCATGTGGGACAGGGAGCGCAGCTCTGCGGAGAGACACGGGCAGGGTTAGCTGGGGACCCCCTCCTGCCTCGCCCCGCTCCCCGTTCCTGGGCCCAACGGCAGCACCCGCCATCCAGAGAGGTGAGCCGGCCCCGGCTGGGCCCGAAGGGCCCCCCACCGCACCGTCCCTGGCACGCGGATGCCTCGCTGGGTGGGGTCAGCTCTTGGGAGGGGGCGGCCCCCCTGCCCTCACTCAGACCCCCCAGCTCGCTGCACACGGACCACCAGAGGCCAGGATTGGGGTCAGCCAAGCCCCAGGCATGTGACCGAGGCTCTGATCTAAACATCTGCCGCTTGCCCCAGAGCCACGCTGAGCCCCCCTGCTCCTCCCAGGCAGCCCTGCCCAGCTCAGGGCATTGCCCCCAAGGGCTCCCTCTGCCCAGGGCCCAGTGCACCTGTGCATTTGTTTACATGTAGGACCTACAGGATCCAAAAGTCACCTGGCTTTGCTGTGTTCCTCAGCCCTGGGTCTAGGTTAAACCCTGGGCGAGGCTGGAGGGAGCAGCCCATTCCCAGGGCAGGGAGGGGCCATTTCTGGCCTAGCCTGGGGACTGACACTGGAACCCCCTGGAATTCAAGCACAAATCTGACCCGGGGTCCAGCCACCCTGGAGAGATGCCCAGCCGGCCCCTGCATTAGCTCCCCCAGTGGGGCTGAGGAGGAAGGGCCCCAAAAGGGTGAAAGCTTCAGAGCTCTCCCCGTCCCCAGCTCCCTCCAGCCATGCCCAAATCCCATTCATTTGGGAACCAGTCTCTGCCGGAGCCCCAGCCTCCCCCTCCCCATTGCTCGACGTGGGGGACCCTGGTTGCAGGTGCTGGGGGATCACGGGGAGGGAATCCCCGGCGTGGGAAGGGTATCTGCTTCTCTCGGGGACCCCAAGGGAGGAGACAGGAAGGGGCAGAGGCATGGTGTCATGTCAGCCCCTGGCTCATGTTCCCTTTTGGGTGGCCCCAGACAGGGCTGGGTACACGAGACCCACCATGCCCATAGTGTGCTTGGCAGCCGCACTCAGCTGTGTGCCTGGGAGGGTTCAAGGGCATCATGCTTCCTCGCCGGGCAGCCCCGAGGGGGAACAGGGTGTGGGCACCATACACAAACCCGGGGTGGAACGTGTGTCCCCACGCCAGGCCCAGCAGGACTTTGGGAGTCTCCCTGCCGGGCCCAAGCTGGCAGATGCTTCAGCACCTCCCCCACACACTTGCCCCCTTTCAGCCCCACGCTGGAGAGCCCGGCAGGGGCAGAGTTAAAGTGGGGCTAGAGCAGCGGTTCCGGGGGATGCGCCCGGGCCTAGCCGGGCATCCCCTTTCTGCTCCGGGAGTCTTAGTCCCCCGCTGCCCTCTTGGCGTTCACGGGCTGGCTGGAGAATGGCCCAGGAGCTGGCCCAGGGGTGGAAGCTCTGCGGAGGAGAGCTCCATCCCCTCCATCCCACGGCCGGCGGGCAGGGGCCGGGACAAAGGGCTCTCCCCGGCCCCAGCACTCCCAGCCCCGAACACTCCACTGCTGGCTGACATGGGAAAGGCTCCGGAGCCGACTGTTTAACCCCTTCCCGCCCCGAGCCAGCAGCTGGGTAACTAGGAGACAGTTCAAAGTACCTGGGCAAGCCTAATTCTCTGCAGGGGGCTCGAGACGGAGCTGGGGGTTACGAGCGACAGAACCACGCGGTGTCCCAGCAGCACGAGGCAGAGACTTTAGGGAGGTCTCCCTGGCATCAGTCAGAGCAACGGGGGAGGGTGGGCATGCACGGTCCCCTTCCGCAGAGCAAGGCTTTCACCTCCTGGCAGGCTCTTCACAGACTGACACCCGCTCGAAGCTCTAACACCCCCCGTGCACTCACCCCCAGAGCACGGGCAAGGACAGAGCGAAGGCAGGCCATCGGGGGAGGCTACGGGGCCACAGACCGGCCACATGCTGCCTGCAAGGCGTGAGCCGCAGTCTCCTACCGGGCTGGAGGTCAGAGGGGCTCACCTGTGCCCCGCGTCGCCCCCTAGCAGCTGCAGCCGGCAGTGCAGGTGTCACAAGGCAGGTGTGGCAGCCGCACTGGGCAGGGACGGCTCCCGAGTTCTGCCCTACCGTTCACTTCCACGCCCACGAGGCCAGGGAGAGCCGGGGCGGCTGGCTCCAGCCATGCGTGTGACCATGTGTCTACACGAGGGGGCAGTGCAGGGCGGATACCTGGAGATGCTCACAAACCCGACTGCAGAGGGAGGGAAATGATGGCGCGCATTGGGACGGGCTTCCCCCAAATGGCCCCTGGTGCCAAAGAGGGACAGCCAGGTGCCCGCGGCGCGCCTCAGCCCTGCTCCCCACGGACGCGCTGCTAGGTGGGATGAGGTCCCCTTAAGGACCAGGGGTTAAGTCCGGCTGTGGCTGGTCACCCAGAGTCAAAGCAGGAAAGGCAGCGCTGCCCTGCCTGCCCCGTGCCTCACCCGGGGCCGTGCCGGATTGACACGGCCAGTCTGTCGCCGGAAGGCCAGCCCGGGTTAATCCCGTCACAGATGGGTCTAGCACTCCATGCATTGGCTTCGGTTACCTGTCAGCCTGGAAACCAGCAGCCCTCCCTCTAGGACCGGGCGGCTGGGCTGGGCGGGCTAGGCAGAAACACACAGAGGACAGAACAGAGACATGCAGGAGGAGAACGTCATAAGAGACCCTCAGGAGAGAGGCCAAAGCTCGGCTCTGCCAGCTCCAGGGGGACGGGATTCGCCGCGGACACCCCCGAACAGCCCCCACCTGGCCCTTCCTACGCTCGGCAGCTGGACCGACCGCCTGGCTCAGGTCCGGCTGTGGGCGGAGGGGGATCGCGCGTGGCTGCAGGAGGGAAGCGTGACGCCCCCGGCGGGGCTGAGGCGAGTCCCCGCCATGTCTCGTCTCAAGTCCTGGGTGCGGCCAGCGGGGCAGGACTTCCTGCCAAAAAGGACGGAACTGAGAGTTTCCCTCTGCGATCGCTTCTTCGGAGCGGACACGCCTGGCGGGCAGCTTCTGCCATAGTAACGCAAGCCCAGTTCAGTGGCCCCCGGGGCCCTGAGTGCCGGGGGGCAGCGGGAACGGGGAGCAGGCCGGCCAGTGCAGGGCAGGAAATCGCCTTGGTTCTCCATCTCCCCCGCCCCCACCGCAGGGCCAACGCGCGACCAGCGGCTCATCGCACCCCGGCCCCTTCGGAAGCCAGGCGACCAGGCAACGGGGGAGACCAACGGCTGCAGGAGGAACCCGGCGGCCGAACCCAAGCCTGGGGCACGGCCCCCCGCAGGCCTAGGCTGCTCCCTCCCTGCGGCTCTCAGCCCAGCCCGTCTGGCCCGCAGCTCTCTGGGGAGGGGCCGTGCTGCCCCGGGGGCACACGGGCAGGAACTCCAGCCGCACAGGCCGGGGGTAGCTCCCAGGCCTGCCTTACCCCCAGGACGGAGGTGCGGGCTGGGGCCCGTCAGGGCTCTCTGATCACAGCTGCCTGAGCCTCAAGGAGCCTGAGGGCGGCCGCAGGAGCATCACCACGGAGCCGCCGCACCAGCCCCCCGAATCTCCTGCAGCAGCTGCAGAGTCCTTGTCACTGGCACCCACGGCGGGGGGCAGGGGGGCCTGGGCTGGAGCTGGCAGTGTCACGGGGTGACACTGGCCCTTTAAGAAGGGGCAAGACCAGCACGCCTCAGCCCCTCACGCCTACTGCGGGCCCTCCCCGGGCGAGAGCCAGGGCTGCCTGGGAGCAGAGGGGAGCAGCGAGAGGGGTGCTGGCTCGTGGCCCCAGGCCAGAGGGCTAGAGGCAGGGGGGCGGCGCGGGGGGGGGGGGGCAGGAGCGGGGGCTGTGCCTGGGAGCCAGGACTGGAGGCGGGGGGGTGGGGGTCTGCCCGGGCGCCAGGGCTGGAAGCAGGGGGCAGCGGGGGGGGCCGTGCGGGGGGGTGGGGGGGGCGGAAGTCAGGACTGGAGGCAGGGGACAGGAGGGGGCCTGTGCCCAGGAGCCAGGGCTGGAAGCAGGGGGCAGCGGGGGGGCCGTGCGGGGGGGGCAGGAGCCAGGGCTGGAAGTCAGGACTGGAGGCAGGGGACGGGGGGGGCCTGTGCCCAGGAGCCAGGGCTGGAAGCAGGGGGCAGCGGGGGCTGTGCCCGGGAGCCAGGGCTGGAGGTGGGGCGGGGGGTCTGCCCGGGAGCCAGGGCTGGAGGCAGGGGGGCAGCGGGGGAGCAGCAGGGGACAGGCCCGGGAGCCAGGGCTGGAGGCAAGGGGACAGGGGGGCCCGTGCCCAGGAGCCAGGGCTGGAAGCAGGGGGCAGCGGGGGGGGGCCATGCCCAGGAGCCAGGGCTGGAGGCAGGAGGGCAGCGGGGGGCCGTGCCCGCTGACAGCTCAGGCTGGCGAGCTGGGCCCAGGGAGCCCCAGCAGAGAGGCTGCAGGGATCCCAGCTGGGGAGGGCGGCTTTCCTGCCGGCGGGCTGGCCTGGCCCAGGGACCGAGGAGACAGACAGAGTGGGCAGGGCGGAGTGGGTGAGATGATGCGGGACTGTAAAGACTCTGGGCCCTGGAGCAATACATGGACGACCCTTTGGACTATTTGCCCAGGGCTTGTGTAACACACGAGCCCCTAGGACTGGTACAATAGGTCCGTTCTCCGGGGCAGGACACAGAACACAGGCAGCCTGCGAGCTTGGCACAGGGCAGCATCCCCGAGACATCGCTCAAAGGGGCAGAACCCCCCAGCCCGTCAATGAGCGTGCGGAGAGCGCACAGGAAGCTGACGGACAGGGAACCACTGGAGCCTTGCGGCCGATACTCACCTCACAGCATCAGGCTTCACAGGGACTGACAAGGTAGGTCGGGAAAGCAGAAGACTGAAGGTCAACGTGGAAAAGACGCAGATTATGGCAAGTGGAGGAGACCAAGAAGACAAAGACCTGGGAGGCCCATCAAGGAGAGGGAATTGCCAAGATTAAAATAAAGTGGAAAGAAGCCAGGACATAATGCACTTACAGCAGGGGCTTGGCCCCAGATTGCTCACCATATGTGGGGCCCCAGAACAGAATCCTTAGGACTAGGAACAGAGGAAGGCTGAGGATGTGCTGATACACAGGGGCTGGAACTAGGGGGCTGCCGCACCCCCGGCTTGAAGTGGTTTCCATTATACCCAGGGTTTCGTTTGGTTCAATGGCTCCCAGGCCCCCTCACTGTACACATGTCTCCAGCCCCCTGCAGGACGGCACCGAAGAGGAAGGTTTAAAGATGGACAAAGGCGGTACAAGGCAGAGAGCGGTGGGAAGACTTCATTGGCCCCATTGGGGCTGCTGTGCTGATGGACAGGAATCAAAGACAAAGAAACCACAAGGGGAAGAGAGCCTGGCCTGGTGTCCCGGCGTGCATCTGAACAGGGAAACTGAGGCAGGCACGCCTGCCATGCCATGACCTTCCACAAGAGGGCACCCAAGGTGGGGCTGCCTTATTACAGGGGCTAATCCCAGCTTTTGGCTTGTAAGCAAGTGCCCTGCTGGTGCGTCTGTAAGGGGGAGAAGAAACGGACACAAAGGTGAAATCAGACCAATGCAAAGCAGCAGATAAAGATGTCCATGTAACCACTTCGGGACCAGGACTCCTGGGTTCAAGTCCCAGCTCTGCTACGGACTCCGTGCAAGTCCCTTCCCCACTCAGGGCCCCAGTTTCCCCAGCTGTAAAATGAGGATAAAGACACCGACCCCCCGGTGTGAGGCGCTTTGAGATCCTCGGAGGAGAGGCACAAGGAGTGGTTACTCACCCTGGGCAGTGAGGGTGGTGAGCTATGTCCCCCTGCGGGTGCTCCCATCTAGCACCCCCAGTGCCTTCGATCGGAGATCGATCATAGCAGTGTCCAGCCAGGCCGGGTGCTAGTCAGCCTCCTACCTGTTATACAGCACTGTGCGGACCGCCCCCGGGTCCTTCCCTACCGCCGAGCTCCACCGCGGACAGCTGCGAAGCAGGGGTAGCAGAGACATCGCCAAGAACCGCAGTTACCGCACAGGGCGAGTAACCATTCCTGTTCCCTCCAGTCGCGTCCCCACGGGCGCTCGGCTCTAAGGGACTGCCAAGAGGTTCCCTCGCTGCGGGAGGGGTTTGGAGTCGGGGCCAGCGAGCTGAACGCAGAACATATGTGCACAAGGATTTGAATAATGCACGATTCGCGGCGAGAACGAATGCAGCCGGGTACCTCCTTGGGAGGTCTGATTCCAGACTGCAGACCTCTAGCAAGACAAAACTCCGGGGTCTTCATCCCGGCTGGACTCTCCTGCCAGTGAGGGGGGGCAGCAGTGCCCCCGGTGATCTAGCTGGGGCGGGGAGGAGACAGGCAGGTGAATGGCTGGTTCATTTCAAACTCGGAAGAAACTTTAGGTAGAAGTTTGTGTGTGGTGTGGGGCGGTGCATTGTGACCTTGTCCTTAACAAATACTGTGAAGGGGGGGCTGCCGCCATGGCTGAGGGATGCTGTCTTCGTGGACACGTGGAGCAGAGAGTGGGTACCCATCGGGCCCAAGGGTGGCCTTGTGAGGCAGGAAAGGACCAGGCCGAGGTGCCAAACAGGAGCAGGGTGGGAGACTGGCGGACAGAGGTTTCCAGGTCGCTGGGGGAATCGCACTGGCACTGCGTGGGCAGACAGGGAAGTGCCTAGAATAAAACCCCCTCACTCCACGCTGCAGGGAGCTGGTTCTTGTGCTCCCAAGTGGGAGCACGTCTGCTTCTCCGCAAAGCACGCTCGGGTGAGGGGTCCTGAAGGGGGAACGGGGAAGGCGGCTTTGCCGGCGAAAGTGGATGGTGTATCCTGGAGAGATGATCTCCAAACCCCACCTGTCTCTAGGGATCGACTCCCAAGCCTGCCTGTGGTGGTAAAGGTGGTCGCCGAAGGGAGCAAGGCAGGATGGGTATTCAGGCCCTCGACCAGGCCGTCCAAATCGCTGGATGGAGCCCGGTCTCTTTTGGTGCGGTTCCTATGACCGCTGGGGGGTGAAGAATCGGGCAGGTTGGGATCTCTGAGCCACCTGGGACTTGCTGGGCTCTCTCGTGGGTGGTGTATGAATGCAGAGGGAACGTCAGGTAGCTCTAGAGACCTTTGACGTTCGCAGCGATTCGGCCGTGCTGGCTGCGAATAACGGAGACCCATGGAAAGGAAGGTCTGCTGGAGCTCTTCCGGAGATCTGGCACACTGGAGCCACAAGGCCCGTCTCATAACGTCCGTGTAGCGACCGACCGGTGGCCGTATCCGCGATGTTGAGGGGGGCTTGCGGAGACGCTCTGGCGAGGAGCTGGCCCTCTGCAATGACCGCCTGGACTTGCTCCCTCGGCTCTGCTGGCAAGCGGTCAGCACAAGAGTTCAGGTTGGCACAGTTCATGGGATTGTATTTTGCCATCGGCGCCTGGTAACTGGTGATTCTAAGTTGTAAGGAGGCCGGGGAACAAGATTCCCTCCCCTGTAGGTCTAGACCCTTGTGGCCTTTCTCACGCAGCTGGTCTGAGCGTGGCGCTGCCTTCTGCATTCGTTAACTGCACTGACTGCCGAGGGATGAGAAAAGAAAAACTCAAGAGTCCTTTGCCGGGATGTAACAGGTCTTAGCTGCTCTCCTGCACGCAATAGAAGTGGGGGCATGCCAGGCGCTCTCCCGCCCGGAGGTGGAGGGGTAGCCGGGGGGGGGGGGTGTGCTGGGCGCTCTCCCGCCCGGAGGTGGAGGGGTAGCCAGGGTGGGGGGGGTGCCGGGCGCTCTCCCACCTGGAGGCGGAGGGGTAGCTGGGGGGGGGGGGTGCCGGGTGCTCTCCCGTGCGGAGGGGTAGCCGAGGGGGGGTGCCGGGCGCTCTCCCGCCTGGAGGCAGAGGGGTAGCTGGGGGGGGGTGCCGGGTGCTCTCCCGCCCGGAGGGGTAGCCGGGGGGGGGGTGCTGGGTGCTCTCCTGCCCATAGGCGGAGGGGTAGCTGGGGGGTGCCGGGCACTCGTCCCCAGGTCCAGAAGGGGCTCATTGACAGGTAGGGCACGCGGCCAGTGGGGGAGAGTGGAGGGTAGCAAGCGGCTCCTGAGGAGGCTCGTCCACCTCCTCGCAAGGAATCTGCAACTCTCCTGACCAAATCCTGGAACAGCTTGAAATCATCCACCAGGGATGGGCGAGGGGCATGACAGCGTCACCCGGAGATGGGGGGAGACGTCAGCCGGAGGAGAGACCTCTTCACCAGGTCTAGTGTCCCAGGTCCCTGGGCGAGCAGCTAATGCAGGTTGTTTCTCTGCGATGGGTGGTGCTCGAAGCCCTGGAGAACTCTTGGCACTAGGCTGCGCAAGGCCAGCACGGCCAGGGAGGAGGTGCATAAGGCACAGGACAGGGAGGCACCCATGGGTGCTCATACCAGCCAGACATTGGTTGCAATCTTAGCATCACCAGAGGCTTCTGGGAAGGGGTGAGGGGAGAACCTGAATTGATATTTGGGAAGTTGAGCAAGGTTTTCACCAGGCTCCTCTCCCTGAAGCTCACTCTGGAACGGCGCCGCACCTGGAGAGCTCTGCGGTGAAACCGTCGGTAACGGGCAAACTTCAGGCCATCTCAGCGTTCTCAGTACCGACCGCACGTCGGAGAATTGGGCATTTCAGATACGGCCAGGTCCCGGGGAAACGTCCTGCGGTACCAAGCATGTGACCGGCACCAAGTCTGTGCTCTGCACTGAGGTGATGGGGGGAGAGGTGCTGACAGCGCTGTGGGGTTCGGGTGCTCTGAGGGAAGCGCGGTCGGAGCCCATGCAGGCTCCTTCGGTACCAAGGAAGCAGAGGAACAAGCTCTTCTTGCCACCTTGGTCCGCTGACGGTACCAATGAGCTCCCTGGGCCCGAGGCTTTGCCATGGTTCAGTCAGGCCGTGCCATGGGTACCTTAGAAACCAGCCACCTCATGGGCACCCGACTGGAGGGCAGAAGACACCAACAACCTTGGCTTTTTAGAGAGAGATTCTCTACCTGGCAAGCCTGGTTCATGTCCTGGGAGGAGGACTTACAAGAGGAGTCTGGTGTCTTGCCTGAGGCCCGGGAGGAGTGGGGCTGCGGTAGTGGGGAGGCAGCAGATTTGCTCGCCCGGTGCCTGGGAGGGGCCTTGGCCTAGCTCAGAGGCTCTCCTTCAGGAGGAGATACAGCCTCACCTCCCTGGTTCTTGGTTTTAGTGCCAGAGAGAAGTTGCTTTTGTGGGCTACGCGCGATCCCCCGAGGCAGTGGATGTAGCGGGAGCGACCGGCGTGGCCGGCATCGCACACCAGACAAGGTTTGGAGCCGGGAGAACCAGGCGCAACCTCCCAGGGAAAGAGAACAACTCTCTAGTGTCTATTGGAATAGAAGGGGAAAGACGTCTGGTTTTAAAAGAAATATTTAAACGAGGAAGCTCACGCTGCTGCTCCGGATGCTGAGAGCTCCCACAGCCGGCGATCAGAGTCCGAAACGAGGACAGAGCTGGGGAAATCTCCATGGGGATAACCCGGCCGCGGCGGCTGAGAAGGAGCTGCGGGCGTTTGCCGGCACAGTGCTAGCAGGCGGGCGTGGGCGGAACGGGCACTGTGAGGAGAAATCTGCTCCGCTGCTGCGCTGGGCAGAAGACTGCTGCGCTGGGCATCGCAAAATGGGGAAGAGATGGCCAGCCCTCTGTGGAGATAGAGGTGGTTAGGGACTATTTAGAAAAGCTGGATGTGCACAAGTCCATGGGGCCGGACGAGTTGCATCCGAGAGTGCTGAAGGAATTGGCGGCTGTGATTGCAGAGCCATTGGCCATTATCTTTGAAAACTCGTGGCGAACGGGGGAAGTCCCGGATGACTGGAAAAAGGCTAATGTAGTGCCAATCTTTAAAAAAGGGAAGGAGGATGATCCTGGGAACTACAGGCCAGTCAGCCTCACTTCAGTCCCTGGAAAAATCATGGAGCAGGTCCTCAGAGAATCAATTCTGAAGCACTTGCATGAGAGGAAAGTGATCAGGAACAGCCAGCATGGATTCACCAAGGGAAGGTCATGCCTGACTAATCTAATCGCCTTTTATGATGAGATTACTGGTTCTGTGGATGAAGGGAAAGCAGTGGATGTATTGTTTCTTGACTTTAGCAAAGCTTTTGACACGGTCTCCCACAGTATTCTTGTCAGCAAGTTAAGGAAGTATGGGCTGGAAGAATGTACTATAAGGTGGGTAGAAAGCTGGCTAGATTGTCGGGCTCAACGGGTAGTGATCAATGGTTCCATGTCTAGTTGGCAGCCGCTATCAAGTGGAGTGCCCCAAGGGTCGGTCCTGGGGCCGGTTTTGTTCAATATCTTCATAAATGATCTGGAGGATGGTGTGGATTGCACCCTCAGCAAATTTGCGGATGATACTAAACTGGGAGGAGTGGTAGATACGCTGGAGGGGAGGGATAGGATACAGAAGGACCTAGACAAATTGGAGGATTGGGCCAAAAGAAATCTGATGAGGTTCAATAAGGATAAGTGCAGGGTCCTGCACTTAGGACGGAAGAACCCAATGCACAGCTACAGACTAGGGGCTGAATGGCTAGGCAGCAGTTCTGCGGAAAAGGACCTAGGGGTGACAGTGGACGAGAAGCTGGATATGAGTCAGCAGTGTGCCCTTGTTGCCAAGAAGGCCAATGGCATTTTGGGATGTATAAGTAGGGGCATAGCGAGCAGATCGACGGACGTGATCGTTCCCCTCTATTCGACATTGGTGAGGCCTCATCTGGAGTACTGTGTCCAGTTTTGGGCCCCACACTTCAAGAAGGATGTGGATAAATTGGAGAGAGTCCAGCGAAGGGCAACAAAAATGATTAGGGGTCTGGAACACATGAGTTATGAGGAGAGGCTGAAGGAGCTGGGATTGTTTAGTCTGCAGAAGAGAAGAATGAGGGGGGATTTGATAGCTGCTTTCAACTACCTGAAAGGGGGTTCCAAAGAGGATGGCTCTAGACTGTTCTCAATGGTAGCAGATGACAGAACGAGGAGTAATGGTCTCAAGTTGCAGTGGGGGAGGTTTAGATTGGATATTAGGAAAAACTTTTTCACTAAGAGGGTGGTGAAACACTGGAATGCGTTACCTAGGGAGGTGGTAGAATCTCCTTCCTTAGAGGTTTTTAAGGTCAGGCTTGACAAAGCCCTGGCTGGGATGATTTAACTGGGATTTGGTCCTGCTTCGAGCAGGGGGTTGGACTAGATGACCTTCTGGGGTCCCTTCCAACCCTTATATTCTATGATTCTATGAAATCGCTGTTCAAAGCTGCGGGGGGGCTAACGCCCTTCAAGTGCAGCACCCCCAGGGCACGACTCCCAGAACGTCACTATTAATGGATGTTTGTCGTACTACAGGATATCCGCAAAAGGAACAGGAGGACTTGTGGCACCTTAGAGACGAACACATTTATTCGAGCTTAAGTTTTCGTGGGCTACAGCTCACTTCATCGGATGTATTGAACCATTTGCGATAGGCTGCGATACCCAAATATAACCACTAGATGGAGCCAGTCGCACAAGGGGCCGATGTCCTGCCCCGTACTGCGGGACCGGTGGTGGCCCAGCACGCTCCGAAAAGGCCCTGGGCTGGGCTAGCAGGGAGAGGAGGAGGGCGGCACGTCAGGACTGAGGGGTGTCAGCAGAGCTGGGCTAGCAGGGGGCTGTGGGTCGGGGTTGAGGGGCACCGGCGGAGCTGGGGGGAGCCCAGGCTTAGGACAGCAGGGGCGGTGGGTCGGGAGTGAGGGGCACCGGCAGAGCTGGGGGGAGCCCAGGGCTGGGCTAGCAGGGGCTGCGGGTTGGGGTTGAGGGGCACCGGCAGAGCAGGGGGGGAGCCGGCATGTCTGCTTGTCCCTAGCTGATGCCATGCGCTGGTATCACCCCTGCAAGCCCCTAGCCATGCCCGGTTGGGGAGGGGGGTGTCCTGGGGGTCACTCCAGCTCCCTGGAGACACAGATTTCCATCCTTCCCAACCGGGCTCCGGGCCCCGAGACAGGTGACGGCGCCCAGGCCCTGGCCCAGTCTGTCCTGCCCGTGCCTGCCAGTGACCTGGCCGGGGCTGCCCGTGAGTGTGGGAGTGGCTCTGTCCCCACAGGTTGTGGGGGCAACTTACCCAGCGGCGGGGGCAAGTTCAGCGCCATCACACCGTAATAGGAGAAGGCTCCCGTCTCAAACTTCATGTTCTCCTTGCCGGCTTCCACCTCCACCTTCCCCTGCAGGGCACAGACACTGTCAGACCCCAGGCTCGCCCGCAGGCTGCACCCAGCCCCCCACACTCCCCACAGCTGCCCAGCCCCCCTCCTCTCCCATGGGCTGCACCCAGCCGTCCCCCCCTGCGGCAGGCGGACACACTGGGCTCCCCCCAATGCCCCCTCCCTGCAACAGGTCACACACTGGGCTCTCTGCCTCCACGCTCCCCCTCCCGTAGCAGATGACAGGCTCTCCCCCTGTGACACGCTGGGCCCCCCCATGGCAGGTGACAGGCTGGCCCCGCCCGCCCGGGCACACCTGCAGGATGAGGATGAAGTAGTCGGCCGGCTTGTTCCTGTGGTACAGGAAATGCCGGGGCGATTTTTTGTTCTCCTCGTCGAACTTGAGCTCATGGATGACGTCGGGGTGTCTGAGAAGCCGCAGAAGGATCTTCTCCGAGATGAGGGTTGGCATGAAGAGCGTCACCTCTGTGGGGGAGGGCGGATGGGTCAGATGCCCCCCTGAGGGCCATGTTCTTGCCCCTGGTCCTGGCACAAACCCCCTGCCCCAGGAGATTCCACAGAACCAGGGGACCGAGCCAAGCCCCTTGCATCCGATTCCAAGCTAGCTCCACGCAGCCACCTCTGGTGTGGAGCGCCTGGCCAGGGGAAGAGGGAGGGAAACGCTGGCAGCCTTGGCATGCGTGAGCCATGCCGCATGGGACGAGCGCCGGGGCGGGGGGAAGGGGCCGCGGGCCTGCGTGGAAGCAGTACCGTGTCATAGAAGTACCGGACAGGCCCAGTGGGTTCCGCTGGCTCTGATTCCCAGATGCCCCGGGACGGAAAGGCCCTGTGCCAGCTACCACGCCCGGGCATGGGGCTCCCCCCCACACCGCAGGACATTTCCCCTGGCCCTGCTCAGCTGGGCGTGTGTTTTTGTACGGGCGCACATCTCCATCGCCCTGGAGCCAGGGCCTGTCTCTGCTGCTTAGCGGGCACAGGGCACGTGTGTGCCAAAGTCATGAACACAACGGGTATGCGAGGGGCTGACACGTCCTTACCCCCCTAAGGGAAACCTACAGGCTGGTGTGTGTGACAGGCAAGGCACGGCCCAGCCACGCCGGGCGCACCCACCAACAGCCCCAAACGAGCACGCCCTGGAGTGGCCGTGGGTGGATCCCCGGTCACCAGGAGCCAGCGGGTGCCCTGTGCTTCCCCCCACAACCCCACCCTTAGCCCTCACTGTGCTCCACCGCGACATGGCCTGGGGCCGCCACCTCCCGGACAGTCTCAGGGCAATGCCGGGAGACCAGGCTCCTCGCCCCTGGCACTGGATGGGCACCGGGAACTGGGGGCTTAAAGCCCTTGGAGCTGCCAGACATGCAGAGCACCAGCAGCTTGCTGCATCCGCCGGAGCCTGCTCAGCCCAGGCCCGGATCTCCCCAGCCACCTGCTCTCAACCCCTGCTCCCCCGGTGCCCTCCTTCTGCCAGCCAGGGCTTGGGCCTCTGCCCCCACTCGGGACAGTGTTCAGCCAGGATCGCCCCGTCAATCTGACCACCCTCCCCGCCCTCCAACAGCCCCTTGTCCTTCCTGACCCCCCATCCCCCCCGCTGCCCGCCCGTGAGCCCTGCTGGCTGGCTGGTCCCGGCGCGGCCCAGAGGCTCACCCGTGGCAAGGAAGCGGTGTGCGGCCAGGAGCAGCTGGGGCGAGATCTTCACCTTGAGCTCGCCGTCGGAGTCCTTGAAGGCGGAGAAATCCCTCTTGTTCTTCTGGTTGGCCACACGCTTCCGCGTGCGGTTGTCAGCTGGGGGAAAGGAGGTGTCAAGGTGGGAGAAGTCCCAGCTCCCACCCAGGGCCCCCAACACTCGAGTCCGAGCACGCGCCCCGGGCTCCCCCCTGCCCTACCTGCGCCGGCTGCCTCAGCCAGGGCCTGGGGGCACTGGTGCCAAGAAGGGTCGTGCCCCCCCAGGGGGCGGGGATAATGGGGGCTGCGAGGTAAGAGCCGGGTGCTCAATGCGTCCCCTCTCCAACCCCCCAGCACGACACCGGTGGCTGCTCTGCCTGCCAGCGGGGCCTGCTGCTTGGGGCCAGGTCAGCAGTGCTGCACCGGGGGGGTGGCCGGCTGGGGGCACCAGGCCAGCAGCTCTGCGCCCAAGGGGGGGGACCAGTGGGGGAGGGGGCCAGGCCAGTGGCGCTGCACCCGGGGCGGGGGGGGCGGACACCGGCGGGGGGAGAGGGCACCTAACTGTACATGTCCGACTCGTCCAGGATCTCCGACTTGATGATCTCCTCGATGACGTCCTCCAGCGTCACCAGCCCCAGCACCTCGTAGAAGGGGTCGCCCTCGCCCTCGCTGTTCACCTTCTGCACGATGGCCAGGTGCGATTTGCCTGGGGACACAGACACCGTCACCCTGGGCTGCGGGCCGAGTGCAGGGGTGTGACGGGCCCCCGGCCAGCCTGCTCCGGGGCCGCACGGCACACGCTGGGCCTGGCTGCTGCGGACGGGCGGGCGCCGGCCTGGCCACCGCGCTGCACTTCCAACCCCAGGGGCACCAAGCGAGCAATGAACGCACCAGATCCGGGCCCCGACGGGCTGGGCCAGGAGCCCGAGTCCGCCAGAGCCCTGGGCTGATCCAGATGCATAAATCCCAGCGGCACCTGACCCTGGCGCAGCCCCCTGGGCTCCAGCGGGCACTGGCCGTGCCAGGGCCATGCCCCGGCTTGCTGCGTCAATGCTCCCAGACCAGCTGTGGATCGCCAGCCTGCCCATGGCTGTGACCCCACCCAGGGCTTTCAGCCCTGCCGTAGGGACGGATCTGTGCCAGGGCCATGCCCCGGCTGCCTGCCAGCCCTTGCGGGAGCTCCCACACCCCAAAGGGCTCCGCAGTACAGCAGCGGGCAGGCGGGGATGGGGCAGCACCTGCCCCCTTCCCGGAAGTCCTGCCCCATGGCTGTCACGCCCTGGCTGACACTGGGACATCGGGGAGAGAAACATCCACATTAACTACCTCAGCTCTGCCCCATGCACCAGACGGGGCAGTGACCCCTCCGCCCCCGGGGCGAAGACCCCATGGCAGCCAACAGAGACAGAGCCGGCGAGTCCGTCTGGACCCGAGAACCCCCTGCTCCCTGAGCCAGCGTCAGACACAGACTCCCCATGACAATCCCGCACCCCCCCACTCACACCTGTGCCCTGTCTCCCACACACCCCGCCCCCTTGGTCTCTCCCCCACCCCCCAAACCTTCCCCCCCACTCACACCTGTGCCCTGTCTCCCACACACCCCGCCCCCTTGGTCTCTCCCCCACCCCCCAATCCTTCCCCCCGCACTCACACCTGTGCCCTGTCTCCCACCCCCCCCCACTTGGTCTCTCCCCCACCCCCGTCACACCCACACCCCATCACCCACACACACCCTCCCTCCCCCGTCACAATCCCTCTCACCCCCCACTCCCACCTGCACCCCATCTCCCCCACCCCCACGATCTCTGCCCCACCCCCACTCCCTGCTCTCGGACTCTCCCCCCGCCCCCGGGATTCGTGCCGTGCCATGAGGCTCGTTTAGCGCTATTCTGCGATCACCGCATTACCGGGGGATGCCCCTTCCCGCAGGTGGCTCTGAGCTCCGTGAGCTCCTGGGCCCGCTGGTGCCATGCTGGGCTGGGCGCTGACGAGGGGAGGGGAGCCACCAGCTCCCCTGCCTGGGCCCCGGCAGCAGCCTCAGCACCACGCTGCTGACCCCCAACTGTGGCGGGGGGGATGAGCAGCGTAAGGGGTACTGGGGACTCCTATCAGAGACCCCTGTGCGTGCAGACAGCCCTGAGAGCAACCGGGGGGCACTGACTGGGACAGAGAGAGAGATGGCAATAGAACCCAGGAGTCCTGGTCCCAGCTCCCCTGCTCTAACCACAGACTCCCTCGGAGCAGAACCCAGGTGTCCTGGCTCTCAACTGCCCCCGCCCCCGCAATCTGACCACTAGACCCCACTCCCCTCCCAGAGCCTGGGCTAGAACCGGGGGACAGCACCCAGGAGTCCTGCCCCCAATAACATTTTCTCCCTGCATAAAGTTGAAATAAAACACTGCCGTTCCCACAGCATCCCCCACCCCTTTCCCCTGCTGGGACATTCGGGGGGGCAGCTCCCTGGGGGTCTTGGGGCTGGATCGCCTATGTGGATATCTGCTCAGCCAGCTCAGCACCCCGGAGTGGCACAGGGGCCACCTATGCCCACTCCCTGACTAGCTGATATCCCAGCACCCTGGACAGGACAAGGACGCCCACATCTGCCCCCAGGCCGGGGACCCAGGCCTAGCTGCAGCTGGTGCTGTCGGGGAAGGGGAGACGTGCCAGCCGCAGGGAACTTGAACACTGAGCTCACAGCCAGGCGGGCGGCCCCTGCTTGCCCTGGTCTCAGGCCAGCGGGTACATGGTCATTTGCTAGCCAGGCACCATGCCTAAGCGACCCCCACGCTGCCTGTTCCCAGCTGCCCCCCATCCTGACCCAGGATGCTGCACCTACTCCCACGCTGCCAGCAGGAGGGCCCCATGGCACCGGACGGGCAGGCCCTTTAAGCCACGGTCTGGCCCACCCACAAGCTGCATCCATATGGGGGGCACATGGGACTGAGGCGAGGAAAGAGAGACCCTCTCACCTCTCAGAGCCAGGCACACGGCGGGCACTAATGCAGTGTCCAGACACGCCCGCCGCACTGCCCGCAGCATCGCTGCGCAGCCTGACACGCGAGGCCAGAGCCTGGCGTCCATGCCTTTCGCAGCGGGGAGAACCGGCTTTTCCCCTCGGCCTGCAGACCCTGCGGGGAGCCGGGCCAAGGCAAAGCGACCTGCAGGTTCATCCCGCAGGTGGGACATGGGGCGGGTCTTATCCAGCACGGCAGGGGGGCTCCTGGGACATGTGGGCCCGGGGACCAGGGAGTGTGTGTGGGGGGGGGGGGGGAGGGTTCCCTTCACTGCTGGCCTCCTCCTGGCTCCCTGCACCAGGCAAGGGGATTTGGAGCCTGTGTCTGGGCATGCAGGGCAGCGCCCGTCCCCTTGTCCCCTTCTCCGAGCCCCCTGCTCCTTCCCCGCAGGCCTCAGGGAAAGAAACCAAACAAGTAAAAGTCTGAGCGGCGCCTCCTGGCTGAGGCTGTAACTGAAGAGGACGATAGGCGTTACGCCCCCGCAACAGACATGACGTTAGCCCAGGCTACACGTAGGCAGGCTGCTCTCCCTCCCTCGCACACACGGGTAGCACTTGCTCTGGGCCCCCATCAGCCCGCTGGGGACACGCTGCGCTGGACCTAGCCTGGCTTCCAGCACTGGCAGAGCAAAGGGGAGCCCTGAATCCCTGGGAAATCTGAGCTATCCCCACCATCCACCACTCACATGCAGCCACCTCTGGGAAGAGCCCAGGCAACTGGGCCACAGCGCTCAGCTACCCCATCGGATTCAATCCACAGGGGAATTGAGGGAGGTGGGAGGCAGGGCCCAGCCCTGGGAGCCACGGCACCTGCTGGGAAAGGGCAGCGCAGGGCTGGGTGGGGAAGGAAAGAATGGGGCCGGGGGAGAGGAGGAAGCTGCTTGGCACAATCTGGGGCCACCCAGCGCAGAAGCATCAGGGAAGCGCAGGGAGGCAGCGAGCAGCCTTTGATTGGCCCATGCCTGGAGCCAGCCCGGGGGCCCCCCCCCACCCCTCCAAGGGCAGAGTGCGGGAGCCGGTGAGATTAGCACACCAGCCAGGGCGCTGCACCCGTCCCTGCCACCCCTTGTCTGTGCCTCGTAAAGCCAGGATTATGGCTCTCGGAGAGAAGGAAATCCACGAGTAAACAGCCCGGTGGTGTAACGCCGAGGGCTTGGGCCAGCGCCCAGAACCGTCTGGGAAGAGCGGGGTCCTGATGACATTTCAAAGGAGGCAAGTTTGGGCGTCTCAGCCTCGTCCCCACTGCATGGCTGTGCCTCTCAAAAGGCGAGGTACGCACATGCTAGAATAGCGGAGGGGGGCTGCGGGTCGGGAGCGCGGGGCACCGGCGGAGCTGGGGCAGGGGAGCCCAGGGCTTGGACAGCAGGGGCTGTGGGTCGCCCATGGGACCCGGGGAGCCCATGTCAGCCCGTGTCCTGGATTCCTGTGCGGCACCAAGCGTCTCCTGCCAGGAGCCTGGCCAGGTGGACAAGGCCGCACCCTCAAGCCCTAGGGCTCAGCACACACAGACACAGCCAGGGTGGGAAGCCCCCCGGCCTCGAGACTTCTCGCTGTGGCACCAAGGCCATTGGAAAGGGGGAGCCGAGATCCCCGCCCAGCGGCCCAGAACTCCCCGGGGCAGCACTTTGGCTGTCCAAGCTGCATCCCGCCAGGCCCACTCCAACGGAGAGGAGTCTCACACCCGGCCTGGATCCGGCCTGACGTGTCCTGAGGCCAGTCGGACTCGGCAGAATTGTAGCTCCCAGTGAAAACACAAACAAGCGACTCCAGCTGTTCGGCTCTGAAGACACATGCCCCAAGCACGCCCGCTGCAGTGACCTCTGCCAGAGTCTGCAGAGAGCCTGAAACAATTACTCGGAGAGGAGTGAAACCAGCAGCCAGGCATGGATCGCACTGGGGCGTCCCCATCGAAGGCCAGCGATGACATTCTACAGAATTGCTGACTGTTTTGGTGAATGGTTGGGGGCCAGGGCGAAGGAGGGAGCAAGAGAGACTCAGAAACTGGGCAGAGAATTGGGAAGGAAGAGGAACAAAGGGCAGAGGCAGCGACACCTGGATGGGGGGGCGGGGAAGGCTCCCTGAGCAAGGGGCTGGATGTGAAAAGTCCCGAACAAAACCCTATAGACACCACTGTGCGCTGACGGCAAATGGGCCCTCGGTTACCCCAGCCTGGCCCCTGTACACGTGCCATTTCTGCCCCCACCAGTAAAGAGAGGAGAGAAGCCACCAGGCTCGTCTTATTGAGAGCCCCAGGCCGCAGGGGCAGGGAGGGGAACCCCCACGGGCCGCTGTCCCGGGGGCTGCGTTGGACTCTCGGGCCCCGGAGTCACTAGGTGGAGATGGGACGTCTCTTCCTACGGGCTCCGCTCTGCGTCAGCCCGGGCGGTGGGGGAGAGGGTCTGGGGCCTGGTAACACGGGAACTCGGACTGGATGGGCTGTGGGATCGACGGCCCTGGCGCTCCCAGGCTGCCAGCGCTGGAGCCCGCAGAACTCAGGGGACTGACCTCAGGGATCCCACCGAGGCCTAGCCCCAGCCCGGGGGCCAGGGCAGGAGCACCCACCGCTGGCTATGTCCAAGGGCAGGCGTCCCTAGGGGCGCTGACTCAACAGCCCGGTGGCTTCCCTGCAGAGTGAGCGACTCGGCCGAGCACATGCAGGGAGTCGAGACTCGAACCTGGATCTCCGAGTGCCCTGTCCACTGGACCCTCCTTCCTACCGCCCCCTTGGGTTCCCCTAGATAACCCCCAATGTGCAGCGTTCACACTCAGCAGATCTCAGCCAGCACACAACCGCATTCCGATCAGCGGCCTTAGACCCGACCGCCCCCACCCCAGACACGGCTCTGCCCTCCACAGGCAGGCCCTGGGCCAAATCCGTCCCTGGTGGAATTCCACCCCCCCAGCGCACCCATAACCCAGCCTCCCACTCCCCTGTCCTTAATGCCCCTCTGAGACACACCGCCCATGGCCAGGAAGGATGCAAGGAGCTGGGGGCTTGGGGTGAGACGCGGGCATGCCTCTTCAGAGAGGGGCACCCCAGGGCCTGGGCCGAGGTGCCGAGAGGGGGCAGAGGGACGGGGGAAGAGCCCAAGGAGGAGCGCAGCGAAGTGCGGGGAGTCCCTTTGTATTTCAGCGCTGGAGAAGCCAGAGTTCTCCGGGACCCCCTGCGTCAGTAGCTCCCCTCTACGTCCAGGGGCGATGCCCATCCTCAGTGCACCAAATCGTCCTGTTCCAACAGCCTCGGACCCCTGAGCTGCCGGCCCCCGCCCCATCGCTTCCAAGGCCGGTGGAGCATGGCTTGCTGGCGGCCTGCCCTTCCTGGAGACATTAACCCCCTTTGCTGGAGGGCCAGGCCAGTGGGGAGGGCCAGCCCAGCCAGCAGCCCAAGCGGTACGGAGCATGCCGTGCGGGGGAGCCTATTACCGATGGGGTCACGGACACCTCGGCCCAGGCCAGACGCCTCCCTAACCCAGGCCTGGGTCAAACAGCAGTGCAGGCAGGGACGGAGGCTGGGTCCTGGCAGCAGCCACCCAAACGCAAACCTCGCTCCAGGGGGGAGGAACTTCCTCCTTTGCCTTTTTCTTCTCGTTTCGAAATTCTCTGCCTGGACCCGAGGTCAGAGCAACAGGAGTTCCAGCAACACCATTCGAGACAATACCCAGGGCCCTGCGGGGTTCTCAAACTTCACTGCACCACGACCCCCTTCTGACAACAGCCATTGCTGCCCAGCCCCAGGAGAGGGGACCAAAGCCTGAGAGGGACCAAAGCCAGGCCGGGGGGAACCAAAGCCCAAGGGCTTCAGCCCCAGGCCCGAGGCCTGTAATCAGAGTCCCGATGCCGTCCGGCTTCAACTTCAGTCCCAGGCCCCAGCAAGTCTAACGCCAGCCCTGGCGACCCCTTTCAAAGGGGATTGTGACCCACTTTGAGGTCCCGACCCACAGTTTAAGAACCACTGGTCTGAGGCCTCGTTTATTACTAGAGAAAAAGTGATCTTCCTCGGCTTCTCACGGACACCTAGGGCTGCTCACGGCCTGGCCCAGCGGGGTGCGGAGCTGGTCTGTATAGATGGAGGGTGGATGAGTTGTTCGCACCGAGGGATGCGTCAATGACCATGGCAGGCTGCTGGATGACACTACCCAGCAAGGACAGAGCCGTCCACGAGCGCGAAGAGACTTGCTGTAAAGCCCTTGTTCTAACGTCTCCGTGGCCACGTCTGCACCAGAGAAGCGCTGATGGAAGGGACACTCCCTCCTGCTGCAGGCAAATACTTTAACCTGAGCTACATGGAAAAAATCATTCCCCAGGAGCAGGTCGACTAGGAGGTGTTCTGTTACCCCCACAGTCAGAACACTTTCCAAACCTTCCCAAACCACATGGATTTTAGCTAGTGGCACAAGGAATCTGCTTTCACCCTCCCCCACAATCTCTGCCATTTGGCCAGGCAACATACTGGCCTTTGGGACCACACCCTGCTTAACCAGAGAGATCTGGGCCCCTGCATCCCTCTGCCCCAAGCGTTCCCTGCCATCAATTTGGGCAGCTGTTACATGCTCCATGTCTGGTTCTGCGGAGGCTAACCTCACAAAACCAACATGATCGGTTTCAGTGTTGAGGGCAGCAGAACTAACAGGAGCTATTGGTTGCCTGCTTCCGCCCAGCACAGGGCGTTTATTCCTCAGGGGATCAGTGGAATCACACCGATAGCACCTTCTGGGCTCGTCTGCTTTTACAGGAGGTTTGGGATGAGGGTTAGAGGAATGGTTTTGGGGAGGTGAGTGCCCAGTCTCCCAGCCACCCTCCCTCTTGCTAGGAATCTCCTCTTCCCACCAGCTTCAAACACCTCTTTCAGTGGTTTGTTTTCAAGAGCTGCCTGGGTGTGTTCGATGGCCTCCCGAGGTCCCTTCCAACCCTGATGTTCTATGAGTCTATGAAGGCATCAGCAAGAGATACCATCTCATCCACAGACATTACCTCTTTGTCCCATAGACACTGGGTCACATCCGCCTTACATATAACTAGGAAATGCTCTTGAACAACAAGATCCAACATTCCCTCAAACCTTGTAACACCTTTGCCCCTCACCCACTTTCCCATCAAATCTTTCATTTTGTTCACATATTCCCCATTACTCAAACCAATATCCCTCTTCAGATTCCTAAATTTAACTCTATATGTTTCAGGGATAATCTGAAACCTTTGCAAAACAATGTTTTTAAATTTACAATAGTCTAAAGCATCCTCAATGGGCATTTCATTGAATATATTCAGAGCTTTACCAGTTATTTTTGCAATCCAGGTCGGAACGCTTGGCATCAGGGATCTCATGCACTGCACACAGCCTTTCAAAGGTGGTCAGATATTCAGCAATATCATCTGCCTCATTGCATGCAGGACATAAATGGTCCCAACTGTGGATTTTTGGCATGATGGGAATCGCTGGGGCTGGTGGTTCTGGTTCTGCTTCTCTAGCAAGCCCAGTGTTTTCGCTCTCTCTCTCTTTCTTCCCGCTTCTCCTTTATCTCCAGTTTCCCATTGTAATATTCTCTGGTGCTCCCTCTCCTTTTCTGCAACCTGCAGCCTAAAAAGCTCCAACTTCGCAATGGCTTCACTGCTTTCATTCATTTTCCTGCTTTTCTGTCCCTACTTCACTTACCCGAAATAAGCAAACAGAAAAACAACAAGCCTCCTCCGGACTGTCCTTAGCCACCACAATTAAAGCCTCACTTAAAATCTTTACACCAGTATATGAAGTGCAAATCTTGCTCAGTACAACAAGCTGTGTATTTCACACTGCTCGCTGCACCGCTGTGACGGGATACCCCCGGGTGCAGCCTGGAACTGTGGGACCACTGTGCCTCCTGAACTCTCTCCAGCCTGGGCTCTCTCTCACAATGCCTGGCTAGTGACCAGCAGCAAACCCCTCCAGGCTCTGTGATCACTCAGCACAACCGCATGTGGAGCCCCCACCACCAGCTAAATTGCATGAATGCTCCCAGAGCCACTCACGAATCACACAGAGAAAGGCACCAGCCAAATCCCTCCAGCTCCCAGCACTGTACCCCAGGAATATACTGTCACCACTTCATCAATGGAAAGTGGACAGACACCAGCCTTTGTCAAACCTGAGCAGATTTGCCCCACACTTCATACAAACTCACTGGTAAAGATAAACAATTAAACAAATGTATTGACGATAAAAGGTAGATTTTAAGTGATAGGCAAAAAGTCAGAGTTAGTTACCAAAAGAAGTAAAATATCAGCACGCAGTCTGAACTCTCAACCCGATTAGAGTGAGCAACATCTAGATGAAGCAGTTTTTCTCACCCCCCTGGATATTGCAGTCCTCAATATACAGGTTTGTTCCTTAAACCTGGGCCAGTCTCCTCTGTTGGAGTCTTGTCTTCTTCTCAGTGTCTTGGTTGCTTGCAGCATAGGTGGGGCCAGGAGAAGGCCCAGTGTGTGTCCACTGAGTCTGTTTTATACACTCAGTCCATGTGCTTGGGGAGCACAAGTCCAGGCATGTCTGGGGGGCATTGCTGAGTCTCTCCAAGCAAGGCTGAGCAATTCCCCTGGTGGGGCCTCATGCAGGTGAGTCATTGCATTGTGCTCCCTTGCTGGACAATGGCTGTTGATGGGTTGTTTCACACCCCACCCGGGTGTTGGTTACTTTCCTTGCTGTTGCCTCTGGGGAGCTAAGATCTCACTGATTCCCCAAACTTACAGCATGTTTTAGTGACCACCATACAACACAATTCTCACAACTTCTTATGCATTAATGATACACATGTATAGACAGAGAAATGACTTTCAGCAGATCATAACCATTCCCCTGATACCTTACAAGGCCCGCTTTATATGTAAGGTCACAATTATAGGAAAATGAGGAATATGGGGGTTCCAGGACACTCCCCCAAAGTACAGAATCTGACAGCTACATTTCTCAATTCGACTTTAGACTTGCTTGGTTGAAGTGACACAAGCAGTCCTCGAATTCAAATGGTCAGTAAACGGGACTGGAGATCACCAAGGGTCTATGTTTAAGGATCCATAGTTCCACCTTGAAACCAACCCCACCCAGCCAAGCCTAGCACAGAACTCAGGATGTTTGCCTTTTAGCAGGACTGTGATAAGACCCTTGAATGAACTGAACTGATTTAGTGTCTCTGGATAATTGTGCCTCTGTGTGCTGAGCACATTTTGTGACATTGTAACCCATTAACCAGCTGTATTTTGTTTTCTGTAATTTTTTATGTGCTTTAAAAGACAAAGTGGGTGAGGAAATATCTTTTATTGGACCGACTTCTGTTGATAAGAGACGAGCTTTTGAGCTACACAGAACTGTTCCACAGGTCTGAAGAAGATGTACGTTTGTTAACCTCTCTTTGTCACGGCGAGCTTTGGACCTGAGGAAGAGCTCCATGTAGCTCGAAAGCTTGTGTCTCTCACCAACATAAGCTGGTCCAATAACAGATATGATCTCACCCACCTTGTTTCTCTAAAATCCTGGGATCAACACAGCTACAACACCCCTGCATCCTACACTTACAGTGATTCTCCAGTCTGCACTTTCTAAGGAACCCAGATCCAAAGAACAGAGAGGAATCTGTCCAAAGGGTAGGAATAAATGGCCAGTTTTCAGAATGGAGAGAGGTAAATAGTGGTGTCCCCCAGGGGTCTGTATAGGGCCCAGGCCTATTCAACATATTCATAAATGATCTGGAAAAAGGGGTAAACAGTGAGGTGGTAAAATTTGCAGATGGTACAAAACTACTCAAGATAGTTGAATCCCAGGCAGACTGAGAAGAGCTACACAAGGATCTCTCAAAACTGGGTGACTGGGCAACAAAATGGCAGATGAAATTCCATGTTGATAAATGCAAAGTAATGCACATTGGAAAACATCATCCCAACTATACATACAAAATGATGGGGTCTAAATTAGCTATTACCACTCAAGAAAGAGATCTTGGAGTCAGCGTGGAGAGTTCTCTGAAAACATCCACTCAATGTGCAGCGGCCGTCAAAAAAGTGAACAGGTTAGGAACCATTAGGAAAAGGATAGATAATGAGACAGAAAATATCCTATTGCCTCTCTATAAATCCATGGTACACCCACATCTGTGCAGTTCTGGTCACCTCATCTCAAAAAAAAGATATACTGGAACTAGAAAAGGTACAAAGGGCAACAAAAATTATTAAGGGGATGGAACAGCTTCTGTATGAGGAGAAATGAAAAAGACAGGGACTTTTAGAAGAGATGGCTAAGTGGGGATATGATAGAGGTCTATAAAATCATGACTGGTGTGGAGAAAGTAAATAAGGAAGTGTTATTTACTCCTTCACTTAACACAAGAACCAGGGATCACCTAGTTAAATTCAGGGCTGGATTAACTTTTTGTGGGCCCAGCGCCAAAGCTATTTGTGGGCCCCCATTGGGGAAACAGGGCATGTGATGGGGGGCGGGCCGCAGAGCGAGGAGCCGGTTGGGGGCAATGAGGCGCAGCGCAGCGGAAGTGGCCCCACTCAGCCCAGCACAAAGGCACTGTTTACAAACCCAGAAACTTTACGAACTGCTAGACACACACTGGCTCGCCCAGCCTGCGCTGCCAGCGTGCCCCTTCCGCACTGCCCCCCTGCCCAGCACCCCCTCCCCCAGAGCCCTCCCCCACAGATCCCTATGCTTAATTCCCCAGACCTGCTATACCCTGAGACCCCCTCCTGGTGACCTCCCACCACAACTGCCCAGCTCCCCCACCCACAGATCCCTACTGTCCAGCACCCCCTTCACAGTCCCACCATCACAGCTGTACAGTGCCCCACATTCCCGAGGGAATTCTGCATCAAATTCTGTGCATAATATTTTAAAATTCTGCAATATTTTTTTCAATTAAGAAATACGGAAGTTCCACCATGGCAGCGGGGAGCACAGGCCACTGAGGTGGGAGAATACCCTGCAGCCTCCCCTGCCCCCCTGGGACAGGGACCTGACCCCGACACAGCGCAAGGGCCATGCCTGCCACAGAAACACCCTGGGGCCCTGCCCCTTTTGTGCCAGGCACACCAGATGTGGGCAGGGAGGCTCAGCCTGGCAGCAGGATCCAAGTGCAGAGGGACTTAGTGTGGGGGGATCCAGATGGGGGTAAGAGGGTTCTGTGTGGGGCAGTCTGGGTGCAGGTAGCTCAGTGGGGGATCTGGATGCACAGGGAGATTCCAGGTGCAGGGGCCATGGGAGTCTGCAGGGGGGACCAAGTCAAAGTGGTTGGAGCTCAGCGGGGGTGGGGAGGGTGTCTGGGTGCAGGGGAGGTGGGGTTCATTTGGGTGGGGGTGTAGGTGGTTGGGGCTCAGTGGGGAGGGTGTCTGGGGGGGCTCATCAGGGTGGTACAGATGCAGGGGAGGTGGGGCTTGTCAGGGTGAGGATTTGATGGGCCTGCTTAACAGGGGAGCCCCAGTTGCTGCCAAAGGGATCTGCATGCTGAGCCCCTGCTTCCCCTATCCCCTTCTCTTCCCCATCCAATGCCCCTTCACCACCACTCCATCTCCTCTCCAGGCTTGGGGGGCAGGGGGAAAACTGCCTCGCAGCACAAGCCAGCAGAGTGGAGAGGGTTGGGGCTGGGTCACTCCACTTCCTGCCGCCCGGTGATTGCAAGGTGGGCCTGACCCCGCACTCACGGGGTGGAGGGAAGTGCAGTGACCTGGCCCCAACCCGCTCCGCTCTGCTCCCCTGGCTCCCAGCCTTGGGACTGCAGGACAGGGGGGAAACCCCCCCACAGCACTCACCAGCGGCGCGGCTGGGAGCCGGCGGAGCGGGCTGGGGCCGCGTTGCTCCACTTCCCACCGCCCGGTGAATGCAGGGCGTGCCCGACCCCTGCTGCAGTCCCCCAGCTGGGACATAGCTCAGGGGAAGGGGTGGAGTGGGGGCGGGGCTGGGGCGGAGCAGGGGCGAGGGCTTTGGGGAAGAGGTGGGGCAGGGGCGGGAAGAGGCAGGGTGGAGGTGGAGCAGGGGCAGGGACAGCTTTCCTGACCAGCTCAGCCGGCCGGGGGATCAGGCTGGCCAGGGCCCCTTCTGATTCTAGGCCCGGTGCCACTGGCACCATGGTAAACCCAGTACTGGTTAAATTAAGAGGCAGCAGGTTTGAAACAAAGAAAAAGAAAGTATTTCTCCACACGAGGCACAGTCAACTTGTGGAACTCCTTGCCAGAGGATGTTGTGAAGGCCAAAACTACACCGGGGTTCAAAAAAGCATTAGATAAGTTCATGGTGGATTGGTCCATCAATGGCTATTACCCAAGATGGTCAGGGATGCAAACCCACGCTCTGAGTGTCCCTAGCCTCTGGCTGCCAGAAGCTGGGAATAGGCGACAGGGGATGGATCACTTGATGATTCCCTGTGCTGGTCATTCCCTTTGGGGCACCTGGCAGGGGCCACTGTCGGCAGACAGGACACTGGGCTGGATGGACCTTTGGTCTGACCCAGTCTGGCCAGTCTCGTGTTCTAGATCTGGCACATTCATTCTGAAAGGCAGCGAGGTTGAGTTAACTAGACGTGGCCTGTCAGATCTGGGTGCTCTTTCCAGATCTGGCTAGCGTGACCATGTACAGCCTCACGTGGGTGACAGTTGTTTGTCTCTACGTTAGAAATGGGCTAACAATCAGGGTTGTGAAGTGCACAAAGCGTGAAAAGCAGTTAGCAGAACACACATGGACTCTCAGTCTCCAGCCAAGTGCATGTTCCCCTAGGCTACAGGCCCTGTTGGGAAGAGGACTCTCTCTGCACAGTGCTGGCATCCCATGCACGGTCCAGCGTACCACAAACGAAAGGTGAATGACTTGGTAACGACGAGCCTTTGTAGCTTGTTCTTGGTACCAAGCGCCGGATCTCCACAGCACCAGCCCCGTGGGGCGAGTTTTATGGGCGTTTTGCCTATAGATCTTTCTCTGTCTTTGTGCAAAAATGGACGGTCAGAAAGCTGACATTTTAGAAACCGCATTGGTGTGGCCATGTCGGTCCCAGGCTATTAGAGACAAGGGCGGGGAGTGGAGATCTTTTATTGGAGCAACTTCTGCGGAGAGAGACAAGTGCTCGAGCTACACAGAGTCTTCCTCAGGTCTGGGAAACAGGGCATTGGAGGAAGGGTTGGGGGGCTGGATCTCAGCAGCCCCTTTGCCAAGTGGCCTCAATTTGCAGCACCCGCGCTCCCCTGGCCTGGACATGGCACGCTCACGACGTTCGGGGACGTGGGAGAGGTTCGAAAATTCAGCTTTAAAACAGAAACTGTTGCCACCGGAGCAGGTTGCAATGTTCTCCCTAGACACCAGTCACGCTCTGGAGCAAGGAGTCCAAGGAACCGGCGAACGAGAACACCTTGGCCAGTGAGGGTCGCACCTTACAGACATTAGCTGGAGGTGGTGGGTGCCTTATCCTTCCAGGTCACACGGACACAGAGGCACAGCAAGGAAAGGTCTCCCCCAAGGTCACTCAGCGAGTCTCCGTCTGGCTCTCTTCCCAAGCTCCCCTATTCGCTTCCTGACCTTCCCCCAGCCCTGGTGTCCCTCCCTCGGCCCCCTCCCCACGAGGAAGCAGGGAACCTGCTTGCTCACCCTGCCAGCCACGCCAGCTGAGCCTGCCATACTGGAAAGGCTGCTGCCGGGCAGAGAGAAGATCAAAAGGAACCACCCTGGGGCAAGCAGGAAGGTCCATCCCCCTGCGGCGGGGCGGCCTCGGCAGGGAGTTTGCACAGATCATCACCTGCCTGGGTCCGCACGCCCTTCTCCACCGGCATTAGCTCCTTCCCCTTCCCCTGCCGAACCGCTCAGTTCACCCCTTGGGCTGCCCCCCAGGAGGTGAGGCTCCCCATCTGCCTGGCCAGCCGCTGCCCCCGCACCCTGCTCCCGCACTGGCAATGAGTGACACACGGGGACCAGCTCAGCACGGAGCCAGGACAGAAGAGGGGGAAAGAGATGGATCTTCCCGACACGTAGCCTCGGCGCCGCAGGCCCGAAAGGCCCGTTCATTCAGAGAGCGCTGAATTCCCAGGGACAACCCCAGCTTTTCGCCAGCACTGGCCAGGCCGAGATCCCAACGCGCATCAGCATCACTCTCCCCACTGCCCAGATGGGAAACCGAGGAACGGTTCCAGCCGGCCAATGGCAGAGCCAGGAACACAACCCAGGTCCCGAAGTTCAGTCCAGGGCTCTAGCCATGCAGCCATATAAAGACAGACCTGCCGTGGTCCATACACTGGCCTCCCCCGTCCCCCTGACTCAACTGCAGCAGCTCGCACACATGTATCCAGGCACTGACGGGGACCCACCTCTCAACAGTTCAGACACTGACTTTCTGCCTCTGGGCACATCTGCCCCACTGCCTGCTGTCACCCCCATCCGCTTCTCTGTGCCCCCATCCGCCTCTCTCCATCACCCTCCACCTCAGGCCAAACCGCGGCCTCATTCACCTGCACAGCGTCCGTAGGGCTGCCCCAGCCAGTCCAACACCCTGCAGGGCCAGTACGTGATTCTTGGGAGAGCTGGAAAACACCCATCACCTGGGGTGATGGCGCCACTAGGGGATGTTGCCTATGGGCACAGTTCAGCACAGCTGCAACTGGGGAGGAGGCTGGGAGTCCATGTGGTGCCTGATCCCGACGGACTCCAGGAGCTTTATGTTAGCACTGGGTGCCTCACCCCAGGGAGAAACCCAGGCGCCCCCAAAAACAGCGGAGAGGGGTGTCAAATGCGACAGCCCGCACGGCTCCTCTCCTGGCTGGGACCACAGCTGCAGCCTGCTTGGGATCGCTGCTCCTGCTGCTGAAGCAGGGCCCCAGGCTCTGTGCATGGGGTCGGGGGGGAAGCCATGGGCCCCGGCAGCGATCCCGGGATCTGTCTGCAACACGACTACTGGATGCCACATCAGATCGATGCCACAATTTCAGGGCATGTCCTAGGGGGAAATCAGCAAGTCAAAAGGGGGCGCTGGGGGGGCACACGGAGCCCCTGTCAGCTCATTAGCACAGCCCCAGGCCCGAGCACCTCTGCAATTGTCTATGGTCAAACAAGGGCTGACCCCAGCCGCTGACGCCTCCCAGCACAACAGCTGAACTCCTCTGCCCATCCCACGCCAGGTTTCGCAGGCCAGAACCCTGGGACTTAACTCCGAGATTGGGAGGGGAGAGGGTGTGGGGAGGCATGAGGTGGCCCAGGTTTGGGGGAAGGGGGCACAGGCCCCTGGCATGGGGGGAATCGGGCAGAATTGCAGGGAGACCCTGAACTGAATGGGGTAGGAGGGCGGCACCCAGAGTGTTTGTGCAAGTGGACTGGACGCTTGGCTGACATGAGCGACAAAGGGACCCCCGGGATTTAACACACATGACAAACCAGGGATTTGGGGCCCAGGCTGCCTTTACCGCCAGGCCCCCCTCGGCCACAGGCTCCCTGGCGCAGCCAATCAGCACCAGGACGAAGGGGCCCCTCCCATTTCCGCTTTGGGAAGGGAGGAGTTACAGCGAGGGATAGATCCGAGCCCCGACCTGGCACCTGGGCGCGCACAGCATGGCTGAGGTGATGAGAGGACCCACGGCTGCCCTCAGGCCCCACCGAGCGCCCGAGAACCGGGGCTGAACCTCAGCTGGTGTCCACTGGCACAGGCCCAGTGACTGCAGAGGCTAGGACAGCTCCCGCCAGCTGGGCGCTGCCCCGCCGCCCCTGCCCCTGGGATGCCGAACGCTCCATACAGAATTCCTGCAGCTCTCATGCGGCCAGAGTGTTGTCTAGTGGTTAGAGCAGGAGGCTGCTGGTCAGGACCCCTGCACCCCATTCCCAGCTCCAGCACCGACTCACACTGGGACTTCATAAGAACGGCCCTACTGGGTCAGACCAAAGGTCCATCTAGTCCAGGATCCTGTCTGCTGACAGTGGCCAATGCCAGGTGCCCCAGAGGGAGTGACCAGAACAGGTCATCATCAAGTGATCCATCTCCTGTCGCCCATTCCCAGCTTCTGGCAAACAGGCTCAGGACACCATCCCTGGCCATCCTGGCTAATAGCCACCAATGGACCTGTCCCCCATGAACTTATCTCGTTCTTTTTTGAACCCTGTTATGTTCTTGGCCTTCACAACATCTGCTGGCAGGGTGTTCCACAGACTGACTGAGCGTTGTGTGAAAAAAATACTTCCTTTTGTTTGTTTTAAACCTGCTGCCTATTAATTTCCTTTGGTGACCCCCTAGTTCCTGTGTTATGAGAAGGAGTAACCCCCTGGTTGCTGCGCACTCTGGCCTGTCTCACCTGCACTCTGCCCACTTGGCCAGGCCTCCTCTCTCCTTCTCACCGCGTGCGGCGCACTCTGAGACAGATCTTCGGGTGGGCGCCTCCCACCTCCCCTCCTCGCACAACAGCCCTGGGGCAGCAGCTGCTCATATGGAAGCATCACTCAGGAAGCCGCACGTGGCTGGGTCTCCATGCAACTCAGCAGCTGGAAAGGGGGGCCCAATCCAAAGCCCCAAGGCCAGTGGAAAGACTCCCAGGGACCCAATGGGCTTTGCAACAGGCCCGAGGAGAGGAGCCAGGCCTGTGGTTACTACTGTCGCTACGTGGTCAGCCAGTTCTCTGCAGATCGTCGGCCCTCCGCTGCACCAGACCCTGCCCAGCCGATGGCTCCAGCCACCACCCACCCAGCAACTCGCAGACCAAATACTGCTCAGAAATGGCCCCTTCTCCAGCTGCCCTGAAGGCAGAAGCCAGAGCCAGCAGGCCTGCAAGGGTCAGACGAGATGATCACAGTGATCCCTTCTGGCCATCCAGTCTGCAAAGCCAGAGCCCCCGCCTACGCCCCCGCATCCAGCCCACACTTCTGCTGGAGCTCACTCAAACATCTGTGTGTCAGAACATGCCCACCCAAAAGGACGCTCAGCGGGGCAATACTCCGTCCCAGACCGGGGGCAGATCCAATATCTTCTGACCCCGCAAGCTCACAGATTGGTGTTTGGTAAAGGACCTGGGGATTACAGTGGATGAGAAGCTGGATGAGAGTCAGCAGTGTGCCCTTGTTGCCAAAAAGGCTAACGGCACATTGTCTGCATTAGTAGGAGCTTTGCCAGCAGATCAAGGGAAGTGATTAGTCCCCTCTATTCGGCATTGGTGAGGCCACATCTGGAGTATTGTGTCCATTTTTGGGCCCTCACTACAGAAAGGATGTGGACAAATTGGAGAGTCCAGCGGAGGGCAACGAAAATGATTAGGAGGCTGGGGCACATGACTCATGAGGAGAGGCTGAGGGAACTGGGGTTATTTTAGTCTGCGGAAGAGAAGAATGAGGGGGGATTTGATAGCAGCCTTCAGCTACCCGAAGGGAGGTTCCAAAGAGGATGGATCTAGACTGTTCTCACTGGTGGCAGATGACAGAACGAGGAGTAATGGTCTCAAGTTGCAGTGGGGGAGGTCTAGGACGGATATTAGGAAACACTATTTCACTAGGAGGGTGGTGAAGCACTGGAATGGGTTACCTAGGGAGGTGGTGGAATCTCCTTCCTCAGAGGTTTTTAAAGCCCGGCTTGACAAAGCCCTGGCTGGGATGATTTAGTTGGGGTTGGTCCTGCTTTGAGCAGGGGGTTGGACTAGATACCTCCTGAGGTTCCTTCCAACCCTGATCTTCTGTGATTCTATGATAAAGCTAAGAACTCTCCTTACCAGTAGCACATGGGGTTTAGCTTTAGCGCTGGCAGCCTGCTAGGCCGTAAAAATCACAACATCATGATGCAGGGAAAGCTAATTGTACAGGTTTCAGAATCGTACCAGCTCCAATTTCTCCCTCCCACAGAGGCTGGTCAGTTGAGCTCCTGCTATTCAGGAAGCCTGGCTTTACCCGTGAAGGCGATGGAGAGCACGACCAATGGAGTACGGAAGAATACTACAACAGAGATTTTGGCCGGTAAAGTACGTGGTGGCACAAACAGAACACTCCTGGGGCTGGCCCAGCTTCCCCACTCAGGAGTAACGGGACCACCCCAGAGACAGTAAATCCTTTGACCGATGGCCCCCATCACGCACACTAGTGCTGTTAAATAGGAGCATGGTAGGCCCAGATCGACAGCCCATGCATTCGTTAATAAGATACCACTGGGCAAATTGCAATGACATCACTGTCTCTAAAACACTCCTTGGACCAGCCCAGATAGGCCACAGACGCCTGTCTCTGTGTGATCACAGCTGCCTCCAACCGCTACGCGTCAGTGAGTCAGGAGGGAGCTTCCCTGGAAATTGCTCCAGGACTGGGATCTCGCTCCTGGACGAAATCAGCACAAGCATGAGCAGCAGGAGCTGCCGAGCGTGAAGGAGAGGGGGAGAAACAGATCCCTTATTGTGGGCCCAGCTCCTCCCTTGGGGAGGTGGCCAGAGAGCACAGTGATGGGCACCACGTAAGAACCTAGAGACAGCACAGGGCGGAGCTCCTGCCACCTCACCTAGAAAGGGACACGGCAGCAGATGTTCAGAGACGGACCCAGCAAGCCCCGGGCTCCAGGCCCAGATTCTGCGGCACACTCAACCACGTGCTTAGACCCCACTGACGCCCCCAAGGCGGATGTGGGTTACATGCTTTGGGGACCCAGGAGGGGCAGAGAGACAGATCTGTGAAGGGAGATTCTACTGTGGGCAGTTATGCCGAGTGGAAAAGGGAATCCCACTGCTCCCCTCCCTTCGGGGCCCGGTTTTCAAGGACTTCAAAGCCTCAGCTGGGGCCAGACTGAACTTCACTATTGCACTGATATGACGTGACAGGTGAGACAGCAATGGGCAGCCGTATAAAATGACAGACTAGCAGATAGATCGGGCGGGGGGGTGGGGGGGCACAGACAGCCAGACGGGCTCTCAAGGTAGCACGTCAGGGCAGATTTTCAAAGGCAACATTGAAAACTTGGTGATTTATTTCGGTGCCTAAAAAGCAGTGGAGCTCTTGTGAAAATCTGGCCCCTTGTTCGTCCATTCTTGGCTCTCCCCAGCTGGGCAAGCCCCCTGCCCTCATGCCGCCGGCTCCCCGCTCTGAATGAGGAGGACAGTAATCTTGCGGGCTTGGGACCATGGAGACAGGATGGAAGATGCCATCGTGCTGTTAGCCCCCGGAGGGAAGAGCAGGGGGACAGCTGTGAACTGGGACGTCAAGAAGTTTAACAGTGATCTATTGTGCCCTTCCCCATGCCAGTGCCGATTCAGCCTGTGGAACTCACTGCCACATGAGGGAAAAGAAATGCTCCTGCACGACTTTAGAATGGTGTTAGAAGAGTAAATACTATTTTCAGATGCTCTGTGAGTTTCCACTTTCCTGCCTTACCCAGGACAAGGAACTGGACAGGTCAGGAGTGATTTGCAATGTTATTACAAATATTTACCAGTGCACGCTGGGTTTTGCCCTGGGCTGCGGCTGATTTTGCAAGGCTGATTCACAGCGATCTGAGCTACATCTTAAGGTGCAAGAAAAACGAAGTCTCATTCTTCAGGGCATAGCTGAAAGTGGCCCAGGACGAGCCGGAAAAGGACACCAGTACCCATCCTTGGCTTTGCTGCTCTGCTCCAGGAGCCAGCAGCAAAATGAAATTCACCAGATCTCTTTTCTGAAGGCACACAGAGTGGTGTGGGAAGGGGAGAAGGACAGGCTGGACTGGGAAACGGCACAGAATAGAGGAGAGACTGGAGAGGAGAGAACTGAATGTGCAAAGAACCAAGACTTTGGCTAGATAGGCCAGAGATCAGGAAGCCAGGCTGGAGTTTGGGAGACCCAGCTCAATCCCCTGCTCTGCCACAGACTCCCTGTATGACCTTGGCAAGTCACTTAGTCTCTCTGGGCCCCTGCTCTGTGTCTGTAAAGCAGGAGAACAGCACTGGCCTGCCTCATGGCGCTGCAAAGATCAGTGTAGGTAGGATTGTGAGACATCCAGATACCACCACCACGGGGGCCAGATAAGCATTGTGGTGACGAGCGGCGGATGCTCCGAGACCGATGGCAAGAGATGTAATCAATACGGGGACAGAGCAGGGCAAGGAGATCTAATGGGGGCATGGATCAGTGTCCAGAGAAGAATGCGGGGGTAACAAAGAAGGCAGGCGGTGGTGGGATGCCAGATGCGATACTGACGGAGGATCTTAATGTGAACCTGAAAAGCTTTCACCCACTGAGATCTGTTCCTTCGGCAGGAGTTGCCACTGGAACGCGGACCCGTCAGCGGGGCCGGGGCAGAGGGGAGGAGGAACCGGCGTTCACAGACTGTGGCTTGCAGGCTGCATGCTCTCTGCGGCAAGGGGAAAGCCAAAGGCAAGAGGCTATTTATTTTTAAAGGCCTTTTATCTCCCCTTGAGGCCCAAGCTTGGAGAACGTCAGCCAGCCCAGCAGTCGATTGGCAGAGTAACAGGCTGCATCATGGGAGAGCAGCGCCAGGCTCCGGAGACCCTCAGCCCACCAGGGACTGGCTGCACCCTGGAGCAGCCCTGGGGGGCAGAGGGGCAGGAGTGCTTTGTGCTGCTCTCAAGGTGCAGGGTATGGGGGCAAGAGAGCGTTAGCCACGGCTGGAGCGAAGAGACCCTGCCCCACAAGGCCCCGGGGTAGAGGGAGAGAAATCCTGCAAGAGCTTCCACAGCCCCCTACAAAGTGAGTACGTTCTCCTACGTGGGCGTGTGCCCAGATTGCCTCGCCCTGCAATTCCACCCCCGCGGCTGGCCCGGGCTGCGGGGCTGTTAGACACCCAGGCTCAGACCCGAGCTCTGGGACCCTCCTGCCTTGCAGGGGCCTAGCATGGAACAGCTACACTGCAATTGAACAGCCCCTTGGCCCAAACGCCCCACGAGCCTGAGTCAGCTGGCCCAGGCCAGCCACGGGTGTGGACACACCCTCAATCACGGACTTTAACCCAGGGCCCTTCTCTAGCCCTGCCCATCCGAGGATCTCAGAGCACATACTCAGCATAGGATGCTTCTGCACGCGCTCCCTGAGAGCGGGGTCTGAGTCACTGGCCCCAGTTACAAAGTGCACAGAGAGGGTGGGAACTTGCCCAGGGACCCCAGCGAGTCACCAGAAGAGCTGGGCACAGAACCCAGCAGGCCTGACTTCGCCAGGGGCCTCAGCCCACCCTCGCGGGACCAACTTCGGCGGGGTGCAGGAGAAAGGGGCTTGATCTTCACACGGGCTCAACCCTGGGCCAATTTTGTCCCCAAAATGATTAAAAAAAGCAGTAAGAGGCTCCAGTGGGAGGTTAGGTCCATGCCCAGCCCTGTCCAGCAGGCAGGGTTGAGTGAATCTGCAGCTTAGCCACTAATTCCTTGATTTAGGTTTTTTAAGTGTGTGCGTTGGGGGGGTGGATTGGGGGTACTGATATTCGGGGGCTCATAACCCTTCTCCTCCCCCTTCAGGGAAGTCTGTGGGCAGAGCTGCAGCTCAGCAAGGTTCCCAACTTTGACTCAGTTTTCAGCTGGCTGGACTGAGGCCCTGGCTGCTGTCACGGGGGTAGCGTGGCCGGGGTGTGACCTGCCCCATGCCCGCAACCCCAGAACATACACACCAGTGCCTGAGGGGCGCATGCTTGCAAAGGCTCTTGCAGATGGGGCTTTGGGGTGCGGGGATGCCAGAGATCCTTGTGACCATTCCCCCAAGTGCTCTCACGGCGCAAACTCCTGCCAGCCTCTACCCGCGGCCAGGCAGGGCGGGAACCAGGTTTATTAGGTCCAACGTACAGCACGAACCACACCTGGACCAGCTGAGCAGAAAAGCTGCAGCCAGCCCGGACCGGAGGGTGCGTCTGGATTTCAGGCGATTGAGCCAGAACCACACCCAACGGGGACGAGGCATCAGATTAAAGTGACCTGAGCGCCTGTCCCAACCCCAGACCAGACCCAAGTCACGTGTGTAAAGCCGGCCAGCCATGTCCGTGGTGCCCGTCGCGTGGGTGAATGGGGTGGGCACCGGGGCTCTGGCGCAGTGGCAGCTTCCAGATTTTCAGGTGCTAACTGGCAGTGCCCCAGCGATGGTTCTAGCAAACAAGTCTCTCCCCACCCCCATTGCTGCCTGGGCTGGGGAGAAAGGGGACTGGCAAGGGTCCCAGTCCTGCTCCCTTCGAAGCCTCAGGGAAAACTCCCTTTCAGTGCAAAGGGAGCGAGCTGGGACCGTGGTTGGGGAGGAAGGTGGGTAACAGGGAGAGTGGATTCCTGTTCGGCTGGGTGGGGGGACACGTGTAATGCATTCCCGCCAGGTTCCCCAGCAGGCTCAGATGATCCCTGCAGAGCTCGCAGCCCCATGGGGCTGAACCAGAAGCAGTAAACATCGTCCCAGTAGTTCGCCCTGCCTGGGGTGGGACCTTTGGAGCCCAGGACCCACAGGGCTGCAGGTGTCTCAGCCTGGCTGCGGGGTCAGCGCAGGGACAAAGGCTGCACAGCGCAGAGCAAACACAGATCAAGCCCCACGCAGACTGGGATGCCCGTGCCGGCTACTCCCAGGAAAGGGCCAAGAGACACAAACAAAGCGCTCAAGCCCACACACCCAGCTGGGAGCCGGCCCAACAGCCAGCCCTGGGCCTCGCTGTTGCCGTTCTGTGAAATGACCCATTGTTTCCTGATCCCCAACACAAGTATTGCAGGCAACTCCCCCAGCTGCTGGAGCGGAGGAACGGCCTCTGGGCGAGAGGGGACTTCTGTCTCCATGGCCTGCTCAGATCTTGAGCTCTCTGCTCTGAGTGTCCCCAAGTGCTGGGGCCAGCGGGGTGGACCCCTGTCCATCAGGAACTGGAGTGCGACACCTCTTCCCTCTGCACACAGGCCACAAACCAGTCATCGCATTGCCAGGACTTTGGGCCACAGCTGACTCGGTTCCAAAGCGTGTCTCTGCAGCCCACTGCCAGAGCCCTGAGTCTGCCGAATGTAACCACTGGGCCCATCGGGTAAAGCCGAAGCCAGCGCAGTGACCCTGGTGCCAAATCAGTGTAAGAGGAGAATCAGGCCCGGGGCACCCAGCAAGTGCGGTTATACTGGAAAGAGAGCAGCGCTTCCTGGCTTGTTTGCCTCTCTTCCCGCTAAGCTGGAGAGCCAAGCTAGTAACTGTCCCGGTCACTGCACCGCTGGTGGGGTCAAGTCCTGCCCCATATATACCGGGGCTAGAGAGTGACCCACATGGCTGGGTGGGGGTGGGGGTGGGGGAGGGAAGGCAGGGTGGCGTACAAGCAATTTGTTGCTTTGACTTCCTAGTTTACACAGTAACGGGAGCTGCAGATTGAAGGTCCTCAACCACATGGGGACCCCTGCCCCCAGCACATTACACAGAACTGCCATCTAAGGGACAGCATGAGGGGGGACACTTCTGCCTTGGACACCCCCCACCCCAGCCTGGCTGAACCCTGAGTCTCTGACGTGCACTTGGCTCACCCGGCACCAGGAATGCTCGAAAACAAATGAGAAAATCACCCACAGTCTGAATTAAAGAGACATCACCAAGTTAAAAACCCCGTATTTGAGTAAAGACGTTTCTTCCCTGGGCTAAGGACAGCCGAAATGATAAAAAAACCACTAAACTGACCCCCCCTCCCCCCGAGCCACAATTCCCCCCCCCACACACACACACTTTGTTTGCTTTCTGCATTTCATTCCACCCGGACAACAGATTCCTCAATTTCATTGGCACTCCTACATCAGTTTCACTTTCAGGTTCTCTGCTGTAGCAGGTCCTGCAATGTTTGAGTTGCAAACACATGGGGAAGTGGTTAGCTCCAGATATAAATAAAACCCCAAACAAAGGCTGTGTGCATGTAAAATATTTTATGTAAATATTAGCTTTTGGAAACTTTTTAGACCAAAACCTCCATCTGAGGCCTAAGGAATCCATCAGTGCCCATTAATGGGTCTCTGGGGCTGCTGATCAGAGAAAAAACAAGCCTTTTTTGCAGACAAAGTATTTCTAAATTTTTGCGTTGAACTGAGTTTGCCTCCTCGCAATATAAATAGAAGTCTCTCCCTCCCCCGCAATGCTCAGTTTTACATATCCTCGCTGCCAAACAAGTCGGTAGGAGTGCATCCCTTCCCCTGCGAGCTGCTGCCGGAGCGTGTGCCCCTACGAGGTGCCATCTAGTTCACCTCCACAGGGGCCCAGCTCAGGATTGGTCCTTGCAGCATAGTTGCAAATGTTTGGTCTAGTCTAGTTTTAAACACCCCGAGTGCCTGGGATTCTAGCACTTCCCATTGGGAGGAGAAGCCTCTGGCAGGTGTCATTCAGCTCCCCTGATCTAACTCTACTGAGGTTAGCAGAGATGCCTCTGGATTTGCACCGGTGTAACTGAGCCCAGTGGTGGAGAGACTCCAGTGATGGTCAGTCTAGAGTTTCCTTTCTTCACTTTCCCTCTAGTCACAGCCCCTTGGCATTCCTCCATCTGCCCACTAAAGCCGCAAGCTACTGTCCTAGCGCTCCAGCCCAGCCCCAACACAACAGCGGAGCAAGCAGAACCCAACCTGGGCGGGCTTACCTTTTTTGAACTCCTCCAGCATAGCATCCAGCTTGGTGTCGTGGAAGACGAAATGGACCGGGTGGTTGTAGAACTTGGTGATGGTCTTGAGGGGGGTGCAATCGTCAGGGTCCACAAAGGCCAGGTCCTTGACGTAGAGGATGTCCACGATGTTGGAGCGCTCCTCCTCATAGACCGGGATGCGGGTGTAGCCGCTCTCCATGATCTCCGACATTGTGTTGAAGTCCAGGATGGCGTCGCTGTTGATCATGAAGCAATCGTGGAGCGGAGTCATGACATCCTCCACTGTCTTAGTCCGGAGCTCCAGAGCTCCCTGGATCATGTTGAGCTCCTCCTTGACCAGATCGTTGTAGGGCTCCGTCACCTTCAGCATCTCGACCAGCTTCTCACGGTTGTAGACGGTGCCGATCTCCTGGCCCAGGATGCAGTCCAGGAGCTTGCTGATGGGGAAGGAGAGGGGGAACGTCACCAGCATGAAGAACTTGGTGATGGCGATGGTGTTGGCGCCCACGGCCAGGCCGTGCCGGGAGCAGAGGGCCTGCGGCACGATCTCGCCGAAGATGACGATGCCGATGGTGGAGGCGATGACGGCGCCTAAGCCGGAGCCGATGAGGTCGTCCAGTAGGATGGTGAGGGTGGTGTTCACCAGCACGTTGCCCAGCAGCAAGGAGCAGAGCAGGTAGTTGCCCTTCCTGCGGATGGGCTCGATCTTGCGGGCGTAGCGCTTCTCCTTGTTGGTGCCGCAGTTCTGCACGATGCGCAGCTCCATGGGGTCCAGCGCCATGAGGCCCAGGTTGAGGCCGCTGAACATGCCGGAGAGCACCAGCAGGCAGAGGATGAGGATGATCTGGAACCAGAGGGGCAGCAGCGACTTCTTCTCCTCCACCACCATGAGGCGGCCGTCGCTGCCCTGGTGCTGCAGCCAGGGCTGGCCGGGGCCGCGCTTGGTGCACAGGACGTAGACCTTGGCCCGCTCGTGCTTCCGCAGGGGCTGCACCCGCACGAGCAGCACCCCGGAGGTGTCGCGCGTCTCGGCCATGCGGGGCTGCACCACCAGGTCCTGGGTGGGCTCGGGGCAGCCGCCCTCGGCCCGGGCCGGGGCGCTGGCGTTGCCCGCCGCGCTGCCGTTGGCCCAGGCGCCCAGGGCGGCGAAGGCCACCAGCTCCCCGGTGCCCGGCCGGATGCCCAGCCCGAAGAGCCGCAGCCGCACCTGGCTGCCCTCGGTCACCTGGATGACGCCCCCCTCGGCCGCCGCGGCCGCCGGCTTGCTGGTGCCCTCCAGCCGCATGCCCAGGATCACGCTGCCGCCGTCGCTGCCGGGCGGGCCCGGCCCCGCCGCCAGGGGGAGCGCGAGCGCCAGCCCCAGCAGCGCCCGCAGCGCCCCCGCCGCGCCCCCGCTGCCGCCGCCGCCGCCGCCCGGCGCCATGTTCCGCTCGCCCCGCGCCTCGCCCGTCACAACCGCCCGCTGCTGGGCCGGCGGCGGCGCGCACGTCGCCCGCCGCGCGGCCCCGCCCCCTCGCCCCGGCCCCGGCCCCGCCCCCGAGGCGCCTTAAGGAGGCGCCGGGCTGGGGGGAGCGTTAAGGAGGCGGGAGTTCGCGGCTGCGGGGGGCCGTGTTAGGGGGCGGGGGGGTTGATTTTTGGGTGTTATGGGGCGGGGGGGTTGATTTTTGGGGGGGCGTTGGGGGAGGGTGTTATGGGGCGGGGGGGTTGATTTTTGGGTGTTATGGGGCGGGGGGGTTGATTTTTGGGGGGGCGTTGGGGGAGGGTGTTATGGGGCTGGGGGGTTGATTTTTGGGTGTTATGGGGCGGGAGGGTTGATTTTGGGGGGGGCGTTGGGGGAGGGTGTTATGGGGCGGGAGGGTTGATTTTGGGTGTTATGGGGCGGGGGGTTGATTTTTGGGGGGGCGTTGGGGGAGGGTGTTATGGGGCGGGAGGGTTGATTTTGGGTGTTATGGGGCGGGGGGGTTGATTTTTGGGGGGGCGTTGGGGGAGGGTGTTATGGGGCGGGAGGGTTGATTTTGGGGGGGGCGTTGGGGGAGGGTGTTATGGGGCGGGAGGGTTGATTTTGGGTGTTATGGGGCCGGGGGGTTGATTTTTGGGGGGGCGTTGGGGGAGGGTGTTATGGGGCGGGAGGGTTGATTTTGGGTGTTATGGGGCGGGGGGTTGATTTTTGGAGGGTGTTGGGGGAGGGTGTTATGGGGCGGGGGGGTTGATTTTTGGGGGGGCGTTGGGGGAGGGTGTTATGGGGTGGGAGGGTTGATTTTGGGTGTTATGGGGCGGGGGGTTGATTTTTGGGGGGGCGTTGGGGGAGGGTGTTATGAGGCGGGAGGGTTGACTTTTGGGTGAGGGTGTTATGGGGCGGGAAAGTTGACTTTTGGGTGTTATGGGGCGGGGGGGTGATTTTTGGAGGGTGTTGGGGGAGGGTGTTATGGGGCGGGGGGGTTGATTTTTGGTGTTATGGGGCGGGGGGGTTGATTTTGGGGGGGGCGTTGGGGGAGGGTGTTATGGGGCGGGAGGGTTGACTTTTGGGTGTTATGGGGCGGGGGGGTGATTTTTGGGGGGTGTTGGGGGAGGGTGTTATGGGGTGGGGTGATGGGGAGGGTGTTATGGGGCGGGAGGGTTGATTTTGGGTGTTATGGGGCAGGAGGGTTTATTTTTGGGGGGGTGTTGGGGGAGGGTGTTATGGGGCGGGGGATGACTTGTGGGGGAGGGCGTTATGGGGTTGGGGATGATTTTCAGAGTGGTGGGGGAGGGGGTGCATGGGACAGGGGGTGATTCTTGGGGGGGGTACAGAAGGGGGATGTAGGGAACTGTGGGGCAGGGGTGTCCTTTGGGGCAGCCCTGCCATGCCTAGGCCTCTCTGCCCTGCCCCGCCCCGCCCCGCCCCCGGTGTAAGACACTATCCCATAGTTAACATGGGGGCTAGGCCCCTACAGAGGGACATGATGATACTCTCTAGGGCGCGGCTGGGGAGTCACGCCCCTGAGCTTCTCCCAGCTCGCACGCTGACCCTCCCACCTGGTGGAATTTTCCACTCCTTGCCCCTTGTTTATTGATTCATGACTTTGCCATAAAACGCAGGAGTCAGTAACTACAGGAAGGGGACCGACACCTTGGCGGCTTGCCCAGCGCCATCCTGCAGCCTTCGATCCCTCTTGTGTTATGAGAAGGAGTAAATCACACTCCCTTATTTACTTTCTCCACACCCGTCATGATTTTATAGTCCTCTATCATATCCCCCCTTAGTCGTCCCTTTTCCAAGCTGAAAAGTCCCAGTCTTATTCATCTCTCCTCATACGGAAGCTGTTCCATCCCCCTCATCATTTTTGTTGCCCTTTTCTGAACCTTTTCCAATTCTAATATTTCTTTTTTGAGATGGGGTGACCACATCGGCAAGCAGTATTCAAGATGTGGGTGTAGCATGGATTTATAGAGAGGCGACATGATATTTTCTGTCCTGTTATCCATCCCTTTCTTAATGATTCCCAACATTGTTTGATTTTTTTGACGGCCGCTGCACATTGAGTGGATGTTTTCAGAGAACTGTCCACAATGACTTCAGGATCTCTCTTGAGTGGTAACAGCTAATTTAGACCCCATCATTTGATATGTGTAGTCGGCATTGTGTTTTCCGAGGTGCATTACTTTGTATTCCTTGTGGTGGGTTTTATGACAGACACATTACAGCAGCGGTGATTGTCCTCCAAAAAGCATGCAGAAAGAGCTCCCTATTGTGGCATCAGAGAAAACCTGCATTGTGCACCTGGCACTCTGCTGCTGGGTAATGCTGGCATGTGAGGAGGTCTATAAATATCTTGCATTTCTAGAGTGTACTCCATCCCTGGAGGATCCCAGACTGCTTTTCAAACTGTTATACAAAGCACACAGGTCATTCCCACCAGGCCTGACATGCAGCTACCCCTGGGGTGGGATGTCTGAGCTGTTTAACTCATAGTAACACTAGGAACAGTTCAGGGGCCCAAGCTTGTGCAGTATTGACCATCCTCAACTCCCTTTATAGGGGATTTGAAGACTCAGCCTGGCTCGAATCAGGCTGTAGGACGGGAGTTGTAGGAAATTCTGTACCCAAATAAACTGCAGGAGGGATGTAAAGAGGCGGAATGTGATTACTGACTTTGGAACGGGGCTACAGCATGCTGACTTCTGCCAGGAGGCTGCACCTCCACCCCTGGAGAACAAACAGCCCTGGCTAGGTAACATACCTTGTACCTTCACCGTGGGAGCAGAGAGGGCGGCGATAGGTCTGGAGTCAGTGGTAGGACAGATGTACAAGAAGTCACTAATAAAAGCATCTTGGCAGAGGGCCCAAAGGCACTCAGACAGCTCCAGCCAAACCTTCTGGATCATTTGCCCAAGTACCTGCAGTTCCCATCTCGGACTGAATATTGAGCAACGGAAGCTGGTTCTGCTCAGAGCACTTTCATAAATAAAGAGTTTAGCTAGCTCAGCACAGAGCACACTTCTCCTTGAACAGCTTTGATGCTGCCTTGTTGAGCAAAGTCCCTCTTCCGTGCTGGCCCCAAGTAGCTGGTAGAAAGAGGCAACAGCCCTGCCAGGTGCATCAGATCAGCTCAACCTGACCCTGCCTGATTAGAGAGGAAACAACCTGGTTGGTTCCTTGAGACAAAAGTTCCCTGGTATTTTTAACGGCCCATGGCCCTTAACTGCTCTGACCAGTCACTGTGCAGCCATGGGAGCCCACCAGCTGAATAAGGTTGAGTTGCACAAAGCAGGTCTGTGTGGGGACGTGATGGGATGTTTGGATGAAGACAATTCTGCGGGGCTAGTGAGTAGTGGGCTGGTTCACCGAACCCCAGAGTGTCAGTGCTCAGTTACCAGGTGAGCTCGGGGTTGTAGCACTCCAGGAGAGTCATGTCAGCGTATGATGCAAGCAGACGAAACCTAGTGAGTCAGACTTTCAAAGACAGCACAGTGTGCGGGAATGGCCCCGCTGGGCAGCCTGCATAGCTCACAAACAATGTCAGGACCCCAGGGCAGGCCCTGTAATCCAGCCCCAGTTCTTCACCCCCAGCAAGGGGTTTCACGCAGCCTTTCCAGGGGACAAGGACCAGGTCTGACTCCTCACTCCCGCCAGAGACTGCACCTGGGGTTTGTTCTGGGCCCTGCAACAGTGACGGACTCACAGAAAGGCCACAAGGCAGAGGCAGGTGTAGAACCCAGGAGTCCTGATACCCAGCATTAGGACTTTGCTCCACTTAACCAGGGCTGTCGTCTCCTCCTCTCGTTCCAAGTGGCTGCTGTGGTTCGTTACAATGCTAACCTACTGCAACCCGATTGTAACAGCCCAGTGCGTGTTAACAACAGAGGAATATCCCTTTTTAAGACTGGTAATGGATTTCGGGTTTAAAGTTTCCAACAGGGCTCTAACTGCCAGCCAGAAAAAGTCCCCTATGACTTTAATGATCTAGCGCGACAGGCTTCTATAAACCTAGGCTCTGCGATGGCTATATTTGGACCCATTGCCACAAGGAGCTCCGTCAGGCACTCCAGGCGGACGTAAAGAACTGCCCGCATTGCCAGGTGTGCTATCCTAGAGCACCTGGGCTTGAGTTTCCTCTTGCGCAGGCTGGTGCCGCTCTCACTTTCGCTGGTGATTTCACCGGAGTCACCACCGATGACACCAGGAAGAGGAGATCACTCGCTGGGCAGCTCTGACCTGTCTACAGACGCCCTGACACTGCTCCTCTCCTTCTGTTCCCTAGCCTCTGACTTTACTGTGGCCCATACACAGGAAACGGAAAGAGCCAGGCCTCATGCCTGCTCTTCCCCAGTGGAAAGCAAGTGGTAATTAATGCATTGCCTTTGGGAACTGTAACCTCAAATTCACCATCAGAAATCAATGGTCCACTGGAAAGTGTTTCTATAGCAACAGGGACCAGAGAGATAACTCCCTGTAAGGGAGCATTTGGGCTCAGACAGAAAGAGCAAGAAGATGCACAAGGGGCTAATGCAGCCCCTGACTATCATTGCTGAAGAGCTGGGCTCCTGGGTTAAGTCACATGTGGAGATCAGTCTGGCTGGCTGTGCTCCTGGGTGGAGATCTGTCTGGCTCTGCTTAGGACTGGGCCGAGGTGAGACCAGGAAGGGATGCCGTGAGTCAGGCTTGAGGTGGACAGGCAGACTACGGGAGGCTGCAGGACCAGAGTAACCGCGTCAGGATTCTGAAGGGCATCAGCAGAGCTGGGTGGGTGGGGAGCCCGGGACTGGAACAGCAAGGTGGTGCTGGAGGTCAGGCTTGAAAGGCATTGGCCGAGCTGCGTAAGCAACGTGGTTTGCACAACCCCTGAGTGAGCGCTGGACAAAGGGGGAGTTAAGTGTCATCATTCACGGTACCATGCCACAGTAAAGCAACACGTTCCAGTCCCTTTCCCCATCCAGCCTGATCAATGCCAACAGCCAGGCTACGACAGCCTGTTCGCTGACCCTGGCGGAGGTTGGGGCTGAGCCAGACTGGCAGTCCCTGGTCAGAGCCGCTCTCTACATCCAAGGGGAGCATCCTTTAGCTTCTCAAAGGAGCTGGCCTTCAAAGAAACAGCTGGCACTTTTGTTCAGAGAAACCCGAGGAAAGTGCCACGTCAGCTGATTTCTATTCCCCTTCTTGACACAAACGCCACAGGGACGGTGCCTGGTTCCTCTTTGGCCTCCCCGTCCCCAGCCCGAGCCACAGCTCTGCGGGTGCTGCGGAGTCTCTCGCAGCACGGACGCCCTGTGCTCCAGCAGGCCTGGGGGCAGGAGAGCTGGCTCTAGCTGCAGCACTGATCTCAGGGCAAGGCCCTTCCCACTCCCTGTGACTCAGTTTCCCCACGCACACTGGCGTCAGCGACACTGACCCAGCACTCAGGGAGCCCTCGGTCTGTGCTGCAGGGGGAGACCCGGCGATGGAGGGTGTAAAAGGGCCTGTCAGTGCAGCGTGGCTGCTGAGATGGGCGCAGGCCCCACGAGGCGGGGTGGGGGCTGGGCAATGTCTGGTGCCACGGAAGTAACCGGAGCATTTCGATGGGGAAACTGAGGCAGGGAGGCACAGTCAGGGGCCCCCTCCGGCCCCCAGCACCACGCACGGTCCCATCGCCGCGTCACGGTCGCCAGGCCACCGTCACCATGGCACCGTTGGCCCCATGTCGCTAGGCAACTGTGGCCGTGTCCCGCTGGGGACGCAGAGCCCGCAGCCGCTGCCCCGAGAAATGGGGACCGGGTCCCTTTAAGGAGCCCCGTGCCCGGAGGCGGCGAGGGCACTACATTTCCCAGAGCCCCTCGCGCGGAGCCGACGGGTAGGGCACGGCCGCGTTCCGCCCAGTGACGGATGCGCTCCTCAGCCAACCAGTATCACGATCCGCGTCAGTGGGCGGTGCCTGGAGGGAGCCAATGGCGGAGCTGGGCGGGGGCGCCCTGCGGCCAATGAGAGGCGCGGGGGCGGGGGCCGGGCTGGGGGAAGATGGCGGCGGCGACCGTCGCGCGGTGGTGGCGGGCCGGGCTCCCGGGGCTGCTCGTGCTGCTGGTGCTGCGCGGGGCCCGCGCCGAGCAGACCGAGGAGCACCTGAAACGGGAGCACTCGCTCAGCAAGCCCTACCAGGGTGAGGGGCCCCGCGGGGGGGTGTGTGTGCGCGCGTGGGGGGGGCCCCTGCCGGGGGTGTGTGTGTGTGCGCGCGTGGGGGGGGCCCCTGCCGGGGGGGTGTGTGTGTGCGCGCGTGGGGGGGGCCCCTGCCGGGGGTGTGTGTGTGTGCGCGTGGGGGGGGCCCCTGCCGGGGGGGTGTGTGTGTGTGCGCGTGGGGGGGGCCCCTGCCGGGGGTGTGTGTGTGTGTGCGCGTGGGGGGGGCCCCGCGGGGGGGTGTGGGGGGGGAGCTGGGCGTGGGGGGACCCCCGCGGGGGGGTGTGGGGGGAGCTGGGCGTGGGGGGACCCCCGCGGGGGGGTGTGGGGGGAGCTGGGCGTGGGGGGACCCCCGCGGGGGGGCGTGGGGGGGAGCTGGGCGTGGGGGGACCTGCCGTATGGGGGTGATGGGCGCCTGGGGCGAAGGGGGAGCTCGTGGGTGGAAGGGGGTGCAGGCGGAACTGGGCTGGGCGAGAGGAGCTGGGACATTCGGGGTGTGGGGTGGTGGGATCAGGGGAAGCAGTAACTGGGGCGGGGAGGACGGGGGGGAGGAGGGGGGAAGGAGTCAAAGTGGGGGAAAGGGGAGTAGGGAGGGGGCAGGCAAAGAACCTGATGTGTTGAGTTGAGTGGGGGGCTGGTGTGGGGAGGACAGGGAACGGCAGGGTGGGGTGCAGAGGGAGCCGCGGGGAGTGGCTAGAGTATGGCAGTGTTTGGGGGGCGGGGAAGATGCAGGAGGGAGAAAGGCCGGGGGATGAGGTGTGTAGGTGGGGTGGGAGGAAGCAAGTGTACCTGGTGCTTTGTGCAGCTGTCTGGAGAGGGAAAGAGGAGGCGGCCAGGCGGAGGGTCTGGGAGGAGAAACAAGGCAGAGAAGGAAGCAGAGGGGTGGGTGGGAAGATGGATTGAAGGGGGGTTGGGTGAGGAGTGGCAAAGCACAGGGCGATCAGTGCACCCTACCATTGTAGGGCTGGTGCAAATGTTTCCCTTCTACCCGCCAGGTGTTGGATCTTCCAGTTCCTCTCTCTGGGACCTTATGGGCAATGCCATGGTCACAACTCAGTACGTCCGCCTCACACCGGACATGCAGAGCAAACAGGGGGCCGTGTGGAACAGAGTGGTAAGAATAACGTTCTCTAGCAATCTGTGAGGAGCGTTGGCACTCCAGGGTTTTGTATCTTGTGCAGAAGTGATTTCTATCTTTGGGCTGCAGCCAGTATGTCTGCATTCAAGGTGGTGAGGGGTAACAAGATGGTAATCGGGATGACTTCATTTATGGAGTCAAGATTCTGATGGGAATCTGCTGCTGCAGGTTACAGGAAGTGGTGCATTGATGTTGAAGATCCTTTGCTCAAGTGCGGAATGAAGGGTGGATGGGCCTCGGGCAGATTGGCCAATAGTTTTCATGAGAGAAGACAGATTTGTGGAATCGTTGTGCAAAATAAACTCCAGCTACAGTTAATCTGAAACAAGCCTGTTGCTAAATCAGTGTCTTGGCAATGTCTCTGCTCTCGGTGTATCTACAGGAGGTCACTAACCTGGTGACGATGTTCCATTCCACTGAGCTTTTCCTTTGACGAAAAGCACAAAAAGGCAGTGCTTCTAACTGGCTTGCTCCCGGGCAATAGCCCTGCTAATTCTATTATGGGATTTGATCCTAAATCCCTCTATTATTATAGCTCAGATGTCCCATTCAGGATCACCACTCCCTGTGCTCCCTGTACATGGCACATTCTTTAGAGCCTGAGTGGATGAAGATCCATGTCTCCCAAATACAATGATTTATGAAAGAGGCTTTTTGTTCTGGGGTAATGTGAACTGTGTAGATGTGCAAAAGAACACTGGACCAAAGGCAGATCTGGTATAAGCAGTTGCAACTCAGATAAGTCAGTGGACTTGTACCTGCTTATACCAGTATGAGTTGGGCTCACTGAGTTTATCCTGTAAACTTGATCTGTCGTTCCCCTGCTCCCAGGTGCCAAGGTTCCACCAGAATCTGAAAACGACTAACCTCACCTCTACCTTTAATGCTTGGCCACAGCAGCACAAGTACCTGGGTTCTCTACCTTTCTTTGGTGGCTGTCAGTTTGAGTCACACATTCATCTCTCATCGAATGTTTATCTAACTTCAGGTTTCAGAATAGCAGCTGTGTTAGTCTGTATCCGCAAAAAGAACAGGAGTACTTGTGGCACCTTAAAGTCTAATAAATTTGTTAGTCTCTAAGGTGCCACAAGTACTCCTGTTCTTTTTATCTAACTTAAGTCTTGCCTGAGGAGTGGATATAATTTGCTTATGATGTGAAAAGCTGGAATTTGAGCCAGAAAGTGTCTTACGGTCAGTATATCCTCCTGTGCTGTTCAGTGCAGGCCTTCTCCACTTAAATCTGCTTGGGCCCTCTAACCAACTCCCATGGTCTTCCCTTGCTGCGCGATAGCTGGTCTTGTAATGGATCCTCCTTTTTAAAAAAATCACTCAAACCTGAAGCTTTGATAGGATGTTTCTCTGGATTATAGCAGTAATCACACACTTTCCAAAGCTGAAAAATGCCTATTCTTGGTGAGTGCAATTGCAAGGCAAAGAGAAGTGTGGTCTCTTAGCTGTGATGTGGACACAGAAGGGCTTGCTATTAGAGGCTTTCTTTTTAGGGTCTTAGGGCTTTCTTTTAGGCCCATCATCTTGTTGTGCCTATAGTCACATGGTGCAGGATCGTGATGTAGTTTGCAAGTGTGTGCGCTGGATTTCAGTGTTTGGCAGAAAAACACGAGAGCAGTGATTCCCAATCTCTTCCAGATTAAGACGCCCTCCCATCTCTCAGTGGTCTAGCGACAAGCCCTCTCCCACTTAGTAGTATGGAAAGGCCAGCGTGGTCACAACTCCCTCACGCTTGCATCTGCTGGCCCAGGTTGAGCTCATACACTGCAGATCACTCCTTATAATGTCTGGCTGTGCAGTTGTAGTTTTTGTCTGCGTTTTGTGCAGGCAGTGAATTTCATTGCCTAAGTTCCGTGATAGGATATACAGTAGGAGCCACTCAAAGACATGACAGTTTGGGATGGAATTTACCTGTGGGGTAGATAGTGATGCTCTTTCATGTACTGTAGTTTCATAGTAAGCTTCCTGTAGAACTATTATGATTTCTGCTCTCTCCAAACAAGTACCTGTCTAATTCCGCCTGCCGTTTGAGTCCAGAATAGTTGACACTGTGTTGGAAAAAGGTAGCTTGTTCCAAGAGCAAAGACACTGTAGCTGTACCAAGCCTTTCCAGGTCAGTACTCTTCTTGCAGCCCACTGTGTCAGGGATACTCTGCTTAGGAGGACAGAGTCCTGTCAGTTAATAGCCATGTCCTTTCATTCCATGGAATGAGACAGTTTTAAATCAGACATTGCTAAGTCTTCAGAGTGTGTTGGACAGCTGCCTTCTTATATTAAAGAGCTGTGTAAATTGTCTCCATGGAGCTCGGAGGCCTCCCACGTCTCTGTACAATTGTCTGTATGATGTAGGTGCATCTCTCTGACCTGAACATGTTCTAATTGTCTGTTGTGAGTCTGCCTTCCACAGTGAGTTGCCACGTACCTCTGGTACATATCTGTGGTGCGGGGAAGGCTTGATGCTGCTGCATTTGGCAATCAATCCCCAGCTACGGACACTCTTGGGACACTCTTGCGAGATGTCTCTGACTGTGGATCTTCCTGTTCTTTCATATGGAAATTCAATACAATGCTGACTACAGCCCTTTTTAAGCATTTTATTTGTAATGCGTTTTCAGATGTGACTTTGAAATGGGCAGTTTCCCTTTACATTTGACTGTGGTCATATGGTACGAGTCCAGGAGTCGAAGTACCTGTCTAGCTGCTGACTCGTATCCAGGCTGGATGACTCGATGATAGAACTATTTACATTCTTTGCCTCGATTGGTTCTACGCTTCATCTGATGTTCATAAAGGGGTGTCATTTGTTCATCTATAGTGATGAAATCCAAGTTGCTCTGGGCCTGATTCTGATCTCTTTCCCTGATTTCACTGGCGTTACTCCTGGCTTCGAACAGTGCGAGATCAGAATCAAGCTCTTTGTTTTTATATCCATGATTCCCTAATCTTCCCTAATCCCCCTATGATTAATTACTCTTGCTGAAATACAAAAGGTAAGGCCGTGCAGCCTATTGGCAAGGGACATGAAGGACGAAGACATCTCTGCAGTGTGGCTCCATTTAGCGGATGTATTTGTGCTAAGGCAGGCCAGTGCTTTTCCATGAGGCAGCGGATGTGTTGGTGCCATGGCTTGCTGTCTGTGCAGAAAAGCAGCTGTGCTGTCTGGCTGGGGACACTGCAACCAGTTGTGGCTCTCCCTCCCCATCCAGATGGAACAGATCCCAGCTGACATGGGGTCCCTTAGTAATGTTATCTGCCTGCAAGCCAATAGCCAGAAGGGCTGTGAATTGCAAGGGGTGTGTAGGCTATTGTCAAAGTCCCCCTGACTGCTGCACACGCTCTCCCCCTTTCTCTCTTGCAGCCTTGTTACCTCCGAGACTGGGAGATGCAGGTCCATTTTAAAATCCATGGGCAAGGCAAGAAGAACCTGAATGGGGACGGCTTTGCCATCTGGTACACCAAGGATCGCATGCAGCCAGGTAAAATACTCTCACGGAGGCGTCGTCTGCAAGAGGAAGTGCTGCACAGAGCCTCCGCTGCCGGCTTTCTCCTGCCCCAGCGGAAACACGCTAGCCAGAGAGTGCCGCCCTTGGCTGTGGATGTAGATTGCATCTACAGCTGCTGCCATCCGGCTCCTATTTGCAGGGACCGACAAGGAGGGAGCCAGGAGTGACTGTGACCCCACTATAGCTAATACTGACTTTGCTCTGCAAAAGCTCAGGGTGACCATTGATGGGGGCTCTGAGGAGTCCAGAATGGCTATGAATTCAGCTGTGCAGTAGCAAACTGCTTGCCGTGATTTTCAGAGGTGCAAAGCAAGCCCCATTCCTACTGAAGGAATGGAGGCTGCAGTGGCTCCAAAGCTCTGGAAATCAGACTTGTGCTGCGAAGGGCAGTGTCCTAGTGGGCTAAGCATGGGCCTGGGGTCAGGAACACCTGTACTCCGAAACTGTGCTCCCGTTTCCCCATCTGTCAAACGGGAAAGCCTCCTACCTCGTGAGTTGTTTGTAAAGAGCTCTGATATCTAGCACTCCTTCTATGTAGATTGCAAAGTGATTCATCAGGTGAGAGTATCGCTGTCTCCATGTGACAGATGGGGGAAGAGAGGTGCAGAGGGGGAGTGGCAGACCCGGGGATTGAACTCGGGTCTGCGGGGTATTTGGTCCTGTGACATGGGCACTGGGCTCTGCTGCTCAGCAAGTGCTAAATGCTGCCACGCGGAGGGGCCTTCAGGCCCCCTAAGCACGGATCCAGGAATGGGCTCCCCTGTGGGGAGAGGGTGAAGGTAAAGGGTGACTTATCCAATGCCATTTGCTAACATTCCTTCCGAGCTGTTACTGGCGCTAAGCCAAGGCTACCTTCGGAGGCATCTCTGGCCTAGATCCTTGGGGGCAAACTCCTTCAAATGGGCATTTGCATGAAGTTGGAGGCCTCCCCACTGGCTCTCTCAAGGAGGCAAATGTCTGTCTGACACTACTAAATATTACTGCATCCTCTTCAAGCTACTCTTGTGGTTCTGCTCCAAGGTGGGGCCCATCGATGGCTTGGGGAGTAAATCTACCCACGCGCAGGGTGGAAAGCACTCACCCCACTGTCTCTGCTAGAGCGTGACAGCACGCAAGCTGTGTCGCCCACTGTTCACACTCTGCCGTCTGTTCCAGGGCCCGTGTTTGGGAGCAAGGATCACTTTCTGGGGCTGGGGGTGTTTGTAGACACCTACCCCAATGAGGAGAAGCAGCAGGAGGTAAGACGGCTTTGTGGCAGTTCCGAGGGAGGTGGGAGATGAATGTGAAGTTGTATTACCGTGGCTATGCCTCCAGAGCTTGGGGGCAGAGTTGGCGTATTAGCTTGTTCAAAAGGGGACTGGAACACGTGACTTAGGAGGAGAGACTGAGGGAGCTGGGATTGTTTAGCCTGCAGAAGAGAAGAATGAGGGGGGATTTGATAGCTGCTTTCAACTACCTGAAAGGGGGTTCCAAAGAGGATGGCTCTAGACTGTTCTCAATGGTAGCAGATGACCGAACAAGGAGCAATGGTCTCAAGTTGCAGTGGGGGAGGTTTAGGTTGGATATTAAGAGAAACTTTTTCACTAGGAGGGTGGTGAAACACTGGAATACGTTACCTAGGGAGGTGGCGGAATCTCCTTCCTTAGAAGTTTTTAAGGTCAGGCTTGACAAAGCCCTGGCTGGGATGATTTAGTTGGGGTTGGCCCTGCTTTGAGCAGGGGGTGGGACTAGATGACCTCCTGAGGTCCCTTCCAACCCTGATATTCTATGAAAAGGCTTTGGCCATATTTCTAGCCACAATGCAGCTGTATGTTAGAGATCCCAATCGCAGAACAGTCTAAACGTAGCTGCTTCTCCGGCTCCTCCTGGCTGCAGCTTTTGGTCACTTGCTATTGATGCTGCACTCTCTCCCCTCTCCTGTCTCTCTTCCCTTCGGGTTTTGAGTTTGCTGTCTTCCTTGTCCCTCTCCAGGGGACTAGCAGGAGGCAAGTAGCTCTTCATACATGGAGGGGGGCTGCAGGCCAGACCAGTGAGCTTCCCTCTGCAGCCCCTTCTGTGTGTCATGGCATCTGGTGTAGAGGCGCACTCGCAAAGACTGAGCGATCCCGGTTAGTGTCTCCTCACTGCCGACTCCCCGTATGAAGTATCACTGCTCTGGTGGGCATTGTCTGGCTGCCCAAGGCCCGTGTGTGCAGGCCGGACACACCGATTAGGACGAGCTATAGGCCTACAGCGGCCTTCGGCAGTGGCTGCGTACGCTTTGCAGGGGATATGGGAGAAGGAGAAATGGGAAGCAGTTGTACTCGTTTCCCTTGGGGATTTGGGGACTCCCCGGAAGCTGTCTGAAGTGTGTGGACACTAGCTAGTGTGGACCTGTAGTGTGGTGATCCTCAGCTCTGCATAGCAGTGGCCCAAATGCTAACATAAGAACAGCCCTACTGGGTCAGACCAAGGGTCCATCTAGCCCAGTATCCTGACTGCCAACAGTGGCCAGTGCCACATGCCCCAGAGGGAATGAACAGAACGGAGAATCATCAAGTGATCCATCCCCTGTCGCCCATTCCCAGCTTCTGGCAAACGGAGACTAGGGACACCATCCCTGCCCATCCTGGCTAATAGCCATTGATGGACCTGTCCTCCATTAACTTATCTAGTTTTTTTTCAACCGTGTTATAGGCTTGGCCTTCACAACATCCTCTGGCAAGGAGTTCCACAGGTTGACTGCATTGCGTGGAAAAAATAGTTCCTTTTGTTTGTTTTAAACCCGCTGCCTATTAATTTCATTGGGTGAACCCTAGTTCTTGTGTTATTCACGCCTTCTCACACTTCCTTATTTACTTTCTCCACACACGATTTTATAGACCTCCATCATATCCACCCTTAGTCTCTTTTCCAAGCTGAAAAGTTCCAGTTTTACTAATCTCTCCTCATATGGAAGCTGTTCCATCCCCCTAATCCTTTTTGTTGCCCTTTTCTGAACCCTTTCCAATTCCAATATATTTTTTTTTTGAGATGGGGCGACCACATCTGCATGCAGCATTCCAGATGTGGGCACAGCATGGATTTATAGAGAGGCAACATGATATTTTCTGTCTTATTATCTATCCTTTTCTTAATGAGTCCCAGCATTCTGTTTGCTTTTTTGATGGCCGCTGCACAGTGAGTGGATGTTTTCAGAGAACTCTCCACAATGATGCTAAGATCTCTCTTGAGTAGTAACAGCTAATTTAGACCTCATAATTTTATATGAATAGCCGGGATTATGTTTTCCAATGTGTATTACTTTGTATTTATCAACATTGAATTTCATCTACCATTTTGTTGCCCAGTCACCCAGTTTTGAGAGATCCTTGTAACTCTTCGCAGTCTGCTTTGGACTTAACTATCTTGAGTAGTTTTGTATCATCTGCAAATTTTGCCACTTCACTGTTTACTCCTTTTTCCAGATCATTTACAAATATGTTGAGTAGGACTGGTCCCAGTACAGACCCCTGGGGGACACCACTATTTCCCTCTCTCCATTCTGAAAACTGATCATTTATTCCTACTCTTTGTTTCCTATCTTTTAACCAGTTACCAATCCATGAGAGGACCTTCCCTCTTATCCCGTGGCAGCTTACTTTGCTTAAGAGCCTTTGGTGAGGGACCTTGTCAAAGGTTTTCTGAAAATCTATGTACACCATATCCACTGGATTCATCTTGTCCACATGCCTGTTGACCCCCTCAAAGAATTCTAGTAGATTGGTGAGGCATGATTTCCCTTTACAAAACCCATGTTAACTCTTCCCCAACAAATTATGTTCATCTCTGTGTCTGACAATTCTGTTCTTTACGATAGTTTCACCCAGTTTGCCCATTACTGAAGGCAGGCTTACCAGCCTGTAATTGCCAGGATCACCCCAGTACTTGCTGGTCAGGGCTTCCTGCACAGTGCTTCTGTTAAGCTGTTCTGGAGAACACCTCCTGTGCTCTAGAGCTGTACAGCCAGGCAGTGTTGTTACTTATTATTGAGACAAATGTGGGCTAAACCAATGAGTGTGTATTAGAGCTGGGCCCAAACATGCTTTCACTGAAGAATTGCTTTGCAAAGGAAACCAGCATTTTTGACACACTTTCACTTTATCAGAAAATTTCCAAGGACATTGACAAAGGTTTTGTTTCAGGCATTTGGATTTTTCTAAAGTGAGTGGGGAGGAACCCCATGGCTCTCCTTTAGACTCCAATGTCTGACCAGCTCAGCTGTGCAGCTGGCTTCAGACCTTGAAACTGATTGAACAGATCTGCAGGTCTTGAATCAGCATCCAGTTTGGTTGGAACATTAACAATGGTCTGCCCTTGCTCTATGAAGGGCCATTGTACCCTTAAGTTGGATCCTAGATAATGCTGGGCAGCTGAAGAAGCCACACTGATACTATTCCAGGGCTTGGAGTTTAATGGAGGATAAAGATCAAAATCCGAGCCACAATGCAGGGAGAAATGACAGCATCTCATAGAATCATAGACTTTAAGGTCAGGAGGGACCTTTATGATCATCTAGTCTGACCCCTTGCACAACGCAGGCCACAGAATCTCACCCACCCACTCCTGTAACAAACCTCTAACCTATGTCTGATCTATTGAAGTCCTCAAATCGTGGTTTAAAGAGTTCGAGGTGCAGAGAATCCTCCAGCAAGTGACCCATGCCCCATGCTGCAGAGAATGGCAGAGGCCCTGGGGGTTTTTCACCTATCTGCCCTGGAGGAAAATTGCTTCCCGACCCCAAATATAGCGATCAGCTAAACCCTGAGTATGTGGGCAAGACTCACCAGACAGACACCCAGTAAAGAATTCTCTGTAGTAACTCAGATCCCACCCCGTCTAACATCCCATCACAGGTCATTGGGCATATCTACCCCTAATAGTTGAAGATCAATTAATTGCCAAAATTAGGCTATCCCATCATACCATCCCTTCCATAAACTTATCAAGCTTAGTCTTGAAGCCAGATAGGTCTTTTGCCCCCACTGCTTCCCTTGGAAGGCTGTTCCAGAACTTTACTCCTCTGATGGTTAGAAACCTTTGTCTAATTTTGAGTGTAAACTTCCTGATGGCCAATTTCTATCCATTTGTTCTTGTGTTCACATTGGTACTGAGCTTAAATAATTCTTCTCCCTCTGTGATATTTATTCCTCAGCCTTCTTTTGGTTGGGCTAAACAAGCCAAGCTCTTTGAGTCTCCTTTCGTAAGACAGGTTTTCCATTCCTCGGATCATCTTAGTAGCCCTTCTCTGGACCTGTTCCAGTTTGAGTTCATCCTTAAACATGGGAGACCAGAACTGCGCACACTATTCCAGATGAGGTCTCACCAGTGCCTTGTATACCGGTACTAACGCCTCCTTATCTCTACTGGAAATACCTCGCCTGATGTATCCCAAGACCACATTAGCTTTTTTCACGGCCATATCCCATTGGCAGCTTATAGTCATCCTGTGATCAACCAATACTCCGAGGTCCTTTTCCTTCTCTGATACTTCCAAAAAGAAAAGGAGGACTTGTGGCACCTTAGAGACTAACCAATTTATTTGAGCATGAGCTTTCATGAGCTACAGCTCACTTCATCGATGAAGTGAGCTGTAGCTCACGAAAGCTCATGCTCAAATAAATTGGTTAGTCTCTAAGGTGCCACAAGTCCTCCTTTTCTTTTTGTGAATACAGACTAACACGGCTGTTACTCTGAAACCTGATACTTCCACGTGATCCGTCCCCAGCTTATAACAAAAATTCTTGTTATTAATCCCTAAATGCAGGACCTTGCACTTTTCACTATTAAATTTCATCCTATTACTCCAGTTTATAAGGTCATCCAGATCTTCCTGTATGATATCCTGGTCTTTCTCTGAGTTGGCAATACCTCCCAGTGTTGTCATCCGCAAACTTTATTAGCACGCTCCCGCTTTTTGTGCCGAGGTCAGTAATAAAAAGATTAAATAAGATTGGTCCCAAAACTGATCCCTGAGGAACTCCACTGGTAACCTCCTTCCAGCCTGACAGTTCACCTTTCAGTGTGACCTGCTGTAGTCTCCTCTTTAACCAGTTCCTTATCCACCTTTCGGTTTTCATACTGATCCCCATCTTTTCCAGTTTAGCTAATAATTCTCCATGTGGCACCGTATCAAATGCCTTACTGAAATCAAGGTAAATTAGATCCACTGCATTTCCTTTGTCTAAAAAAATCTTAAAGAAGGAGATCTGCAGCCTTTCTCCTGCCACAGATTTGTGCTGGTGTCCGGTTATGGTCCGAACCAGACAGTCAAACGCACACAGGAGGCTTTTATTTCTGTTCAGATTGGGCCCAGAGCTCAGTTCTGATCTCTGCCACTGTGAACTCCGTTGACATCTGTGGTGCGGCGTGGGATTCTCGGGGAACAGGTGTAGAACTCGGTCCCACATGAGATGGGAGTTCGCACCTTGGGCTCATGTGCCCAGCTCCCCAGGACACTGGTGTCCACATGGCTCTGGGACTGTCCCTTGCCTCAGAGAAGTCAAGAGCCACTTCCTGAACTGTGAACACTTCCCTTCTACAGCAAGAGGGAGCAGAAACGCTGGACAAGACAGCGTCAAATCACTCTAATAGCGCCTGCAATCACAGCTGCACCCTCTTTCCTTACGTAGCTCTTCATTTCCTACGTGTAACGTGGGAGCACCCTGCTGTAATTTGTGTGTGTGTGATGGACACAGTTGAGGGTGCTGGAGGAATTGTAGATATGGGTGGTGGTGATTCCCGCCAAGCAGTCCTTTGTTGGCATGTTCTAAGCTCGGGTCCTTAGCTCTGGGTTAATGTGCTTTTGTGCTGTGGGATGGGGAAGGGAAGTACAGGGTATAAACTGGGCAGGATTACAGTGTGGGGTTTCTTGGGCCAGTTGCCTTTTTAAGCCATGTATTCAGTGGTTTGGTACATGACTTGCAAAATGTAAGGTACCCTCAAGTCTTGGCAAGGGGACAATGCTGGTGGTTTCCTAGGGTGCATTTCCTTCCCAGTTTGCAGGTTCATACTAAACTATCTGGTCAGTGACTGTCTTGTTCTGTACCCTTTCTTGCTCTCAATAATCCTTCTGGACTCAGGCTCAGAAGAGGAGGTATACCCCTGGAAATCAGGTATTTGCTCTTAGCTCATTTCCAGCCTCCGAGTCCCCTCCCCTCTCTCTGTCATGGGCACTTCCAGGGTGTTTGTGACCTTGCTGGGTGAGAGAAGGGCATTGCGAGAGTTACAGAAATCTTTATCTGACTGCGGCCAGTATGCCTGGTTCAGAGCCAGTCTCTCCATCTGCTGCCAGGCCCCCCGGCCAGCGTGCTTGTGACAGAGTGCGCTGGGCTGCTGATTACTTTCTTGTGACCTGAAGGAAGTCTAGCGTGTGTAGCCTCCCCAAGCCCCTCACTCAGGGCCTTGCTGCTCGGGTGGTTTTGATGCAGCTGTCTCTTCCTGCGGCATCTCCTCATGGCTGCGCAGGTCCTACATGCAGAGGAGATGCTGCAGCTCTCGAGCTTGTCTGTTCTCATGGATCCCTGCTGTTCCGAAGTGTTCCTGTTTCATTTTAGAATAAACAAACCTCTGTTCCCCCACCTTGTGCATCTCCCTGCTACGCAGCATTACGCCGGGGTCTGGCCTTGGTGCAGTGCTTGCCTTCGCTCGTCTCCTCATCCCCTACTCGACAGAGGAGGGTCCATCAGAAACGGACTAAGCTACACGTACCAGTGGCTCAGCTGTGGTGTGTTTAGCCCGTCTGCTACTGCAGACCTGGGAAAGGACTCTGCCATTGGGCCTCTGGGCAGCGTTGCCCATCGAGAGGCGTGGGACTGCTGGGCCCAGTCTGACGCACAATGCGCATGTCTTGGTGGAATGGATCTTAATAAAAGAAAATCCCAACTCCGAGGCGGCGCGTGACCCCCGTGAACAGTGCCCTGGCTGGCCGGGGCCCCTGGGCTGTGGTAGCCGGACGTCCCTGTCCCAGACCCAGCCCGGCCCAGTGGTACTACAACCACTTGGCTGCCTGGCCTGTGCGACAGGCGTGCAGTGGTGCGGGGGTCCATGCCACGCAATCCACCCGCCCAGGGGTGGCAATGGGAAGTTGTGGGCGGTCTCTGTAGAGAGAACAGAGGCAGAGCCCATGTCCCTCTCTAGACCTGGGTCTCTCGGAGTCAGGTTGAGGCCTGGTGGTAGAGGGATCAGTCAGTCCAGTGCCTCCTGCCAGCACCTCGCTCCCTTGCAGACCCAGTCACGCCGGGCTGCGTGAGAATTTCGAGCGCTGGCCGAGGCTCTTGTCGGTCTCCCGGCCCTGATGTCGTGCTCCATGCTGCCAGTGTCCTGTGCAAAGCCGTGTTCTCTGCTGCCTGCCTGCATTTGCCCTGTTGCCCATGGTTCGTATTGCCAGGCCTCCGCAGAGCAGTGTGAGGAGACCACTAACCTGCGGCCTTGTCCCGTGTTCCCTAGCATGTGTTCCCCTACGTCTCCGCCATGGTGAACAATGGCTCTCTCACCTACGACCATGACCGGGATGGACGGCCCACTGAGCTCGGAGGCTGCACGGCCACGGTGCGCAACCTGAACCATGACACCTTCCTGGTGGTCCGCTACGTCAAAAGGAGGCTGACGGTGAGTGGTGACTCCTTGAGCTCTCCAGGCCCAGGTCGGCTTCATGTTGGGAGGGCTGGGCTGGGATGCTCTGGGTTGAGTGAAGTCTCATGTGTTTCAGATCATGATTGACATTGATGGCAAGCACGAGTGGCGGGACTGTATTGACATGCCGGGGGTCCACCTGCCAAGGGGATACTTCTTTGGGACCTCTTCCGTCACTGGAGACCTCTCAGGTACCGCGCTGTGACCCTGGCCGGTGCTCCATAAGCGCTGAGGGTGGGCCTATGCTGTGCCTGCGAGTCTCCGAGCCAGGGTCTTCAGAGCCTGGGCTGCATGGCTGCTTCCGGCACCGGCGCGTGAGCCTGAGTCTGTAGACCTGGCTCTCAGGCTTGCTGCTGCGGGTTTTGAACACACGGTAGCTGCACCCAAAGTGACTGGGGGGCGAAGGCCCTGCCTTCACAAGTGCCTCCGGCCAGACCTACCACGGTATTGAGGTGCCTGAGGTGTGTTTGAAAATTGCAGGGGGCACCTTCGGGCGCCGAACTCCCCAAGTCATGTCCTTGGAAGGGTCCTTGGCATTAACCTCAGTCTGAAAGGCTGACGTTTGGTCCGAACGGGACACCGCACCCTGCTGTTTTCAGTGGCACCCCAGGAGCTCACAGGTGACACTTCTAGGCTTGGGGCACCTGAATTCTGCCAGGTGCCGGGGGGCTCCTCTGAGCTGACATAAACAGTCCGAGGATTTCAAATACAAAGGTGCCCATTCTGACTCCTGAACCACCTCGGCCACTCCCTGGCTCTGGGGATACCTGCAGCTGAACCTCTGATGTTCACAGCCTGCAGTTCGACGGGGGCCTTGGGACATACTTTGGGGGTTTAGAGCAAGCATCCCTCTTACGCAGTTTTGCAGGGCACTTCTTGAGCTTTCTGGCCCAAGAGCCATGTGCTCCTGTTCCAATATAGGCGAGGGGACCAGTCTCGTGGACACTGATGCACAGCTGTCTGGCCCACTGAGGCTCTTGGTGAAACGAAAGCCTTGCCTTTTTCAGTCTGTAACGTCTGTGTGAATTCCGTTCAGTTTATGCCATAATACCCGAAAGTACCAACCCCGTCTGCTTCAGTCGTTCTTAAGCCAGTTTAGAACAGGTTTGAATCAAGCCTCTACAAAAGCATGTTGATCACCAATGCCTGGATTCATTGTTTGCTCCAAGTAAAGTTCCTTTTATTTCCAAAATCTCTGCAGATGCTCGGGGAATTGGAGAAGCTGGCTGGGGCAGTTGAGTTGTCCTGCTAATATGTGTGACAGAAAGACAAAGGCAATGAATGCCTGTGAGGATGATTCTAATTTTCTGCCTTCAGGTTGCTGAATGGACTTTAAATGAGAGGTGCTCCCTGGCTGAACAACTCCTCATTTCTCAGTCTGAATTTCAGTGGCTTAAAGGCCCCTCGTGGCAAAGCATGTTGTGCTGGACACGGTCCAACCACAGAAGATGGCAGGCGCTGCCCCGGGGAGTGGAGTTCTGCTTGCTCCGTGCATGGGTGCTTGGCTCCGTTTGAGCAGATGTTCAGTGTTTCCCTCTTCCAGCCCCTCTGCCATCCCTGGCCAAGGTTCCTCTTCCTGCACACTGTCTAAGGCCATGTTTCTCTCGTGCCCCTAGATAACCATGACATCATTTCTCTGAAACTCTACCAGCTGACGGTTGAGCGGAGTCCAGAGGAGGAGAAGCGGGACAAAGAGGTGTTTCTGCCCGTTGTGGACAACCTGAAACTGCCCGGAGGTGAGTAGCGCACAGGTTGGTGAGGTGCAAGGCCGGGACCCACCAAGTACCTGCTCTCCTCAGGAGATGGGCTATTCCATTCATCAGGCGGGGTCCTCACACCATCTGCTGAAGCTCCTGCCTGTGAGCCCCTCTGCTTGAATGGCTCTATTAGCTAACGTTCAGCGTTCCTAGAAGGCGGGAATGATGTGACCGAATGCTGAGCGCGGATGCCCCCACATCTGTCCCAGTGCTCTCTGCAGTGTCGGCTTCTCCAGTACCCCGGAGAGAGGAGCAGCCACGGCCTCAAGCGGGGATTAGGTGTGCCGGGGCACAGCCTGCCCTGGGTCTCCCGGCTCCTGAGCACTGGAGACAGGGTGGAGGAGCTCTGCTGCATGGAGGTAGCCAAAACCCTGGCTGTGCTTTGAGATCCTCTGCAGGCTAGTGACCACGTAGCATGCAGTCTCTGAGCCAGGCTTTCTCACGTCTCTGAAATCTCCCCGGAGACCGAACCCAGATCCCATAGCTCAGGACAAACGCAAGCGCCTCCCTTTGGATGGAGTGCTGGGGAAGGTGGGCGGGTGGATGGCGTCTCCCCTGGACACCGCAGAGATGGGCAATGCAAGTAAAACCCAACCAAGCTTGTATGCAACCCCCATCACCATAGTCTCTGAGCGTGTGGGATCTGTGGTGGCTAACCCGGGCTTGTGCCCCTCTGCCTTTGCCCTACAGTGGAGGCCCCACTGGAACCCATGAGCAGCCTGGCCCTGTTCTTAATTGTCTTCTTCTCGCTGGTCGCCCTGGTGTTTGCCATCGTCATCGGAGTCATAGTCTACAACAAATGGCAGGAACAGAGCCGGAAACGCTTCTACTGACCTAGGCGCCTGCCCAGCCCCTTCCCTCGGCACACGAGCAGCTCTGCTGGAGTGGGTTGGCACGTGCCAGAGGCTAGCTGAAGAGAAGCCCTTGCCTGCTCAGCCCAGACTTTCCAGAGCCCCTTCGGATGGCTGCTTCTTTGCTGGCCCCCATGGGGACCGCTGCGGTCTCTCTTTGAGGCTCCCAGCAGGAGTGGACGTCCTGGATCACATGGGGAGCAGGCTTCGTGTGACACGTAGCGCTTCAGGAGACTCTCGAGGGTGGTGCAGTGACAGATGGGCCGTCCCCCAGCAGCTCTTGCTTTGCAAGATGTTTAGAAGATGCTTGGGGCGGGTGTAGCCGACTGCTGTGTCGTTTCCGTGTTGGTGAGCCTTACGTGTGCTATCTGGGGATGTTCCACAGCCCAGCTAGGAGGCCAGGCACTGAAGACTGTAAAATCCTAGAAAAGCCCCTCTGGCTTAAGGGTGAAACTTGGCCAAACCAAACGTTTCTTGCTGGTAAGAGGAGTAGTGTCCCGGCTCCCTGGCCCTGCCCCCGCTGCTCGCGGCCTGCGTTGCCGTCCAGGTGGCTTTGCTGCCTGAGGCTGGTTGGGAAGGCCGAGCTCATCTGCCCCAGGCAGCTTGAAATCTTTAATCCTGGTTTTGCCATAGCACAGCTGAATCCTGCACCCTGAACGAAATATTCCACGTCTCGCTGCTGCTCCTCGTTTGCAAGTGGGGAACGGGCAGCTGTGCTAAAGGAAAACCCCTCGTTTTACAGTCACCCCAGTACGGTCTGGGCATGAACACAGATATTGGCTACTGGCCTCCCAGTGCCACCCTGATCCTGCCTGATCTACCAGCACGATGGCAGGGAAAGCAAGGGCTCTTCCAGGCTGCAGGCTGGCCTTGATGCTGCACGGTCTTCTCAGCCTCTGATGGAAATTGACCTGAGCTGCTTCCATTCAGTGCCTCCACGATGCCATGCTAGCCTGTGCTCACCTCCCCGTTCTCCCCGACAGCCGGGCTTTCCAGCCAGGGCTAAGGGGGTTTGCGCTGGTGAAGCATGCACTAAAGAGTCTCAATGCAGCCTGGTGAGACCAGGCCAGTCTGAGAAACCGTCTGGATCCCGGGCTCATTGCACAAGGGTCGGTACGTCTGCGTGCAGGGTCTCCATGACGCTTGTTGCTGAGCATGGGAATGTGGTGGGCAAGGGACAGCTAGTCCCAACCCACTTCCCGTTCGTTCACACGAAGCCAGGTCACGTTGCTGGGGTGGGGTTCATGTTGCTGTCCACATGCATGGACTCGCACAGCGACTCTGCCTGTTTTAACACTGGGTTCCATTGTGATAACCACTTGCTGCTGTCAGGGGGGCCTGTCCCTCCACCGCTGGGTCAGTCTGCATGCACTGCTGCCTTCCTCCCTTCTGTACATCCCGGCTTGGAGCGCAGGGGCTATTTGCATGTCACCAGGTCCTGTTAGTGGTGTAGGTGTGATGTGAAAAGGCTCTGTTCTTTCTTCCTCACCCAGAAACCTGATGCCAGCATTTGTACGTGGTCCCTTTGTGTTTGTGAAGGATCTAGATCTGGTTGTTGTAACCAGGAGTTTGGAAGCGTGCTGGCAAAGGAAGGTCAGAGGGTTTATTGGCCTGGCGGAGACCTTAGCTATGATTGGGAGAGTTCTGATCTCTACAAAAGCTTTGCTGCCTTTCAGGGAGGGTTAGTTATTTCCTACCTCAATGACTGCTGTGTTTTAATGAGTTCTTGCTTTCTGTAGGTCCTGCTGAGGGTGCTGAGTCGCTCATAATACCGATGCAGAGGGGGGAGAAGGGTCCCCTGGAAATTCTGGGTATAACACTTTGTCCCTGACACTGTTCCATTCTGTAGTGTCAACAGGCCTGTAGCTGTGAGCTCAATGTGGACAAGGCTTGGCTGGCTCGACACAACACACCAGAGCCATGTTCTCACCTTATCCTAGCCAACCACGTCTAGCTGGATCTCGTGCCCTTGTTACAGTGACAGTAAAACCAGCCCCTGACGGCTCCTCCTGCCTGTCAAGCCATCTCTGGGGCCCAATAATGAGGGCTGGGATGAGGAGAAGGTCTGAGCTGAGGAAATGCCAGGACTCCTCAGAGGAACCTGCCCTTTGAAGGAGGAAGGTTTAGATTCAGAAAGTCCTCTCCCTTCCAATTCCTGTCACGGCAGCAGAGCCTGGATTCCTGATGTCTCTGCACCCAAGGGTGGCCATGGCCCAACTAAGTAAAGAACATGGTTATTAGCGAAGACTTTCAAAAGACTTGTGATTTTTTTTTTTTCTTTTTAAGTGCCTCAGTTTTTGGGCACCTAACTGGAGACATCTTAAAAAGCCTCCCTGTTTGGAGCAGGGCTCCCAGCCCCTTGTGAAAACCAGGCCCCTTTCAGGGGTCTCCGGCTGGGCACCCAAAATCCCCAATTGCTTTTGAAAGTCTTGTATGTAAACCCTGCCCTGCTCCGGGAGTGGCCAGCCAGGGGCACTGGGACAGGTGCGGTCACCAGCATTGCTCCTGGAGCTGGGCTAACATGGCCCAGCCAGGAAGCAGCTGTTGTAGCCGGTGCTCCGCAGGGAGTGAGAGGCAGCAAGCGGCGTTGTTAACCGAAGGGTTCCTGAGATCTGCTGGTGGTGTGCCCTGTTGGGCAGGAGCTGCCAGTACCAGTGGCCAGATGGACGCTGCAATCTGCAGCCTTAATGCGATGGACTTTACAGAGGCACGAGACTTGATCAGCAGAGGTGCAGGTGAGAAACTGCGCTCTTTACCCAGACCCCAGGTAGCTCATGGCCTGGGGGTGAGGGTGAAATAGGGCAGGGGGAAGCCAAGTGACTTACTGCAGCTCCTGGTATGGTAAAACCTGCAGCTCTTGCATTGCAGGCCCGTGCTAATAGGAGGACGTGGGCTTTCTGAAGTGTGGAGTGACTGCAGGCCACAGCTTGGGGCCTCTGCTCTGGACACTGAAATGTGATCCCTGCTTGCGTATCTTTGAGTTCCGCCCTATTTCCCTCCCAACGCAGTTCAGAGCCGTGGCCTCTGTAGGAAAATCAGTGACGAGGCTTCAGGAGGTGCTTCCCTCTGCAGAAAGGATCCGCCTAAGACGTTTGCTCCCGTGACTGCGTATCTAAGCCCCCTGCCCTGAGGGTGGCAACCTGGCATTTGCTGTAGCAGGGTGGCTTGGTCTGGTAGGATGCCTCTGGGGGAGATTTTACATGTGGCAAAGCACGAGGGCAGCCTGAAAGTGTGGGTTCTGCTTTTTTGCCTCTTTTAAAACATTTTACCTGATCAACAGAACTGTATGTGTGTACACCTGTTTCTGCAAGTGTAATTTGTGTCCTGGAAAAACACCCCCCCACAGGGCTGTACTGCACTTAATCCTGGGGCGCTGCTCTTGTCTGCCTGCTCCGGGATGCAGGGTTTGGGGTTGGGTATTGATGGACCTTATAGTTCTACAAAGACCCCGCCAGGTGTGTACGTGTCCATCTTGGCTCCTCCCAGGAGTTCCCTGGGCACCGTGGGGTAAGAGCTGCGCTTTCCCCTGCCCTCCTGCCCCTGCTGCAGCGGCTGGTAGGTACAGAACTGCCTCAGTGAAACATGTCTAATTCCTTCCCCGTGCAGGGCTAGCCCCGGGCTGCTGGCAGAGTGCTGGGTGGGACCCTGGGCTCGCGGGGGCCCTTATCTGAGCCACCCACCCTGGCTAGAGGCACAAATGCTAGCGGGAAGATAAAAGCCCCTGCCGCTGGGCCAGTGGGTGCATAAATAACCTCGATCAACAGGGCCTTGTTTTGATCATTACAAAGAAAATGTGACCCCCTGGCAGAGCTGTGCCTGAGGATACTGGCGTGGGGGGGGGTCTCTAGCAGCCTGACTCTGCCCCACTCAGTCCCTCTCCAGCGATCAGTCACTGGTATTTCATGCTACCTCCCCGCGGGGAGCAGTGCTCCCTGCTGGTGGCAGTGGGGAAATACAGCTGCCTCCTTGGGCGGCTGAAAGGGCCAAGGAGGCAGCTTTGCTCCTGCTGGGACTTGCCTCTCCCGGCCAATGCAGCCCTGGCCCTAACGTGACTTCGGGCCGAGGGCAAAAAGGGCCCAGAGCAAGCCTGGGCAGGAACTGCTGCGGGAGGCGAGGCGTGAACTCGAGGGCTTTCCCAGCAGGCTGGGTGGGGAAGCGGCCCCGGGCAGGGGCTGGCGCTCGGGGTTTCATCTCTGCAGCCCCATAGTGGACGCAGCTCCTGTGCTCGAGTGAGGCACCCTGAAGAAGGTCTCAGGCGCTCGAGCCAAGGGGAAGGGCGTCCTTTCCGTGCCTTTATTGGGGAACGCTGGCCCTGGATGCTTTCGGCCCAGAGAACGACCTTCCTGGGGGCAGGGCCGCTTTCTAGTCACGGGCCTGGGCTCAGGGGCCCTTGGCCCCGGGGACGGAGCAGGAGCCCAGGCCAGCAGAGCGGGTGCGGGGAGCGAGCAGTAAGACCCGGGGCTGCTCCCTTGGGGCAGGGAAGATCCAGGTGATGGTAGGGCAGGGGCTGGTGCCCGAATCCCCAGGCTGGGGGAGGGATGGGTCCCTCGGTGCTGGGGGACAGCCGGCGCTGTCTGTCTTCGGGGCCTGTAGCAGGCTGACATCCCAGGAGCTGGGCTGGCCTGGGGCCTACGGGCTCCCGCCGCTCCCCGCCAGCGGATTGAGGCTCCCAAAGGAATGGAGACTGCGGAAGGGGTTTATCAGCTTCATGGCCAAGTAGCGCTGGGGAGACGAAGGGAGAGAGTCAGGCCCTGCAGCATCTCTAGCCAGCAAACCGGGCTGGGGTCTGCCTCTTCAGCTGGCTCCATGGGCCAGCGCCCTCCCTTAAACAGGGCTGGATTAACCTATTGTGGGCCCCCCTGGGGGCAATGGAGCATGGCGTGGGGGGCAGCCCCACTCCACCCCGCCCCGTGCAAGGCCCTCTACAACCCGGGAAGGTGCCAGACCTGCTGTGGCCCGCCCAGCCCTGTGGGCCTATGCTGCACACAGCCCCCCTGCCCAACTCCCTATGCCCAGAGCCCCCCTAGATCCCCTGCAAATGCACAGCACCCTGCCCAGTGCCCCCCCCACTCCCTAGTGCCCCAACACATCTGCCCCACCCCCTCACAGCCCAGCCCCCCCAAGAGACCCCTCCTGGCCATACTCAACGGCTTTGCAGGGAGTGACTGTGTCCCGGGGCAGGGGATCGCTCTGGCCCCCTCGGGCATGAAGCCATCAGACAGGGCCTGCCCCGGCCTGGCTCCCTCAAGACGCGGTTGCCTGGAGGGGCCCAGCCAAGCCCCCCTCACTGTCTTGGCCCCCTGAGACTGGCCAGGCTTCTGCACCAGTCCCAGGTGGCTCAGCTCCAGGGAGACAGGTGGGCCTAACAGGTGCTGGGAAGCAGAGACGCCCGGAGCTGGAGGGGCACCGGGGTCCGGCCAGCGGGCAGAGAGGAGACGGGGCAGAGAGGAGCCCTTGGCTGGGCGGGGGGAGCCAGCGGGGTCCTGGGGCGCAGTGCAAGCAGAGCAGGCTGGGGCCCGGCTCCACAGTGCCAGGCCTGGCGTAGTGGGGGCACAAGCTGGAGGGCAGCAGGCCCTGGGCTGCAAGGCGCTCCCCACCCCCCCGTGCCCCTGTGACCCCTGCAGGGAGCTTTGGATCCCCCTCCCTGGGGTCCCCCCAGAACTCGGCCCCGGGAAGCAGGGCTCGGGCTGCGGCCCGTCCCGGGTGGCACCGCTGCCCCGGGCAGGCTCGGTTGTTCCCTCCTTTGCCTGCACCCGGCCCCAGGGCTGTGGGGGCCCCCGTGGCTGCAGGCCCCGCCGGCCGCGCACCGGGGAGGCGTAGATGAAGGTGGCCAGCAGGAGCAGCAGCAGGAGCAGTGCGGCCCCCAGGATGATCTTGCACTTGTGCGGCTGCCAGAGGACGAAGCGCAGGCTCTTGACGGGGGCCGCGAACCACAGGAACGAGGCTTCTGGGCGCCTGCCGGGAGGAGAGGGTGTCGGGCAGCCGTGGCGGCTGGGCTCTTCCTGGGGCCTTCAGCTCCCCGTCCAGGCGGTGCCCTAGCAGGGGGGAGGGGGCTACCCCAGGTGACCCCTGTGCTCCCTGGGTCAGAGCAAGTGGGGGGTCCCTCCCCACCCCTTCCGCCGGCCGTCCTGCCCCTTCGTCATGCGGCAGTGAGCGCTCCCCCAGTCCCAGGGCCGCTCCCCACCCCCCCACCCCCGGAGTCTTCTGGCGGGGTCAGGAGCCGCTGGGGGCTTCCCCCACCTGCCTGGAGGCCGCGGCTCTGGTCTTACACCACCCGGCGGCAGATCTTTCCCGGGGCCCCCGGGGCGCAGGCCTGGTGGCCCAGGGGCTGATCCACCCTGGCTCCCGCGGCAGGGCCGGGCATGGGGATGCGGGGGAGCAGGGCTGCTCACTGCTCTGTGGCTGGACCGGGCAGCAGGAGGCAGGGGAGCCTTGGCACCGGTTAGTGCCCTGGGAACGGGGCGTTTGGGAGCAGTAAGTGGTTGGGCATGTGCTCGGTTATTGATCCTCCTGGATTGATTCGGGGGGTTTCCTTTGTAACGCTCCCCCCTCTTGCCTCCGCCTCACCACCCCCCGCTCGCACAGTCGAGCTGGCTCCCCCCACTTACACGGGGGGCTGCAGGGTGGGGTTCATGTTCGGCTCCTCCCGTCCCTTCCCAGCCGGCCGCTCTTCCGCCTCCTTGGCCGTCAGCATCTCCAGCGTCATCTCGATCTTCCCCTGGAGAAGCGAGGCAGGCATTGGGCCATGGCGGCAAAAGGCAGGCGCCCCCCCCCCCCTCGCCAGAGGTGCTGGGTGCTCCCCGGCACCTGCCCGCAGCTGGAGGAGGATCGTGCCCCTGACCACGCACACAAACCTCTGGTTCTCCGACCCCCGGGGACACCCTAGCTCCAGAGGTGAAAGTAAGCCGGTACACCCCGGTACAGCGTACCGGTAAGAGCTGGTGCACCGTACTGGGGCAGCCCGGCTTCCCCAGGGGGCAATTTAAAGGGGCGGGGGCTCTCAGCAGTGGCTGGAGCCGCAGGTCCTTTAAATTGCCTCCAAAGCCCTGCTGCTGGAGCCCTGGGGTAGCGGCTGCAGGGCTCCGGGGGCTATTTAAAGGACCCGGGCAGTAGAAGCAGGGGAGCCCCGGGCCCTTTAAATAGCCCCCGGAGCCCTGAGCTGCTGCTGCTACCCCGGTGGGGGGCACTTACCTTACAGGGTGGGCTGGGGCTGGCTCTGACCCCCCTCAACTCTGCCCCTTCTGCCCTAGGCCCCGCCTTCCGGGGGCCAGAGCTGGCCCCAGAGTACCGGTAAGTCACTCGACTTACTTTCACCTCTGCCCAACCCCCGCCTCCCGCTCTGGGCCCCCATGTCCTTGCGGCCGGCCCCCAGCTGGCTCATACCGACAGCCGCTGCCTGCCCTCCTCCTGCACCACGCATGGCCACCAGCCTCGGGCGAGCCTTTGCTTGAAGAGGGAGGTTCTCCTGGGGCAGCGGGCTCGGGCCGGGGAGTCGCTCTCGTCCTGCAGCATTTTCAGGGTGCAGTCCCGGGGGCGCCTGGCTGGGCAGGGCATGCTGAGCAGTTTGATTTCCAGAACTCCTGCAAGCAGCACAAGAAAGCTGCAGGGAACAGCCCGGGGACAGGGCGATGGAGCCCTTCACGCCGCCCAAGGGCGCTCCCAGAGCGGACCTGACAGAGGCCCTGCCTGCCCTAGAGGGATGGGGCCGATCCCAGGGTGCTGCGCCTCACAGCAGGGGATCCATTCAGAGCCCCCCCCCAACAGGGCTGCTCTTCCCGCTTTGTGCAGGGACCGGGGCACGGTTTTGCGCCCCAGAAGTGGCTGCCTTTCCCTGGCCCTGCAGCATCTGGGCTGCTCTTGGGGACAGAAACGTACACGATCGTTAGCGAGGAGGGGACGGCCCTACGGCAACCTGTGGGAAGGGCAAACGTAACACGCTGCAGGGTAAACGCCTCACCGAGAAAATCGTCAGCCGAGAACTTGTCGTTGTCCCACACCTGGAGGATGAGCTTGGGGGGCACCTTCAGCACGGTCTCATCCAGGCTCCAGAGATATTCCTGTGAGCAGAGTGGGCGCGAGCTGAGTGGGTCCCCCCAGGCTGCGGGCAGGGCAGCTGCGGAAAGTCTGGGGCCAGCTGGCGTCTGTGGCCAGCACGTACCAGCTGGGGGCCGGGTGACCCAGCTGGGTGGGGAAAGGGCAGCCCCGGCACTCGGCCTGCCAAGGGGATGCAGCGTGGGAGGAAGCGCCAGGCTGCTGGGGCACTTACCAAGTTGCCAGCCAAATGAATGGCTGTTTATAGGTCTGCAGCCTTTGAAGGGTTAATGCCCCAGCGGAGGCTCAGCGTGCTGCTCAGAGGTGGGCTTGCAAATGGAAAACCCCCCCCATTAGTGGACATCTGCAGCCTTCCAGTCTAATGCAGGGGCTGGGGCTCCCAGGGAAGGTCGTTATGGGAGGTGGCAGGTCAGGCTGCATGATGCTGGCAGTCAGGGTAGGGCCAGCTGCTGCGATGCCCTCCCCACACACAAGGTGGCAGCACCGACAATCCCTTTCCCCCGGCATGGCCAGCGCTCTGCCCAGCAGCCCAGCCCCAAAGACGGTCAGCGGGGTCACAGTTCCGGCCAGGATGGGCGAGGACAGACCCGGAGCAGGAGACAGGCTGGAGAAAGTTGGCCGCAGAGGGGCAGATTTAGGGCAGGAGCCCGTGCCCCAGGCAGGCAGCGGAGCACACTGGGACTCCGGCCAGGGGCACTACAGGCATCGGGTTCAAACTGCTAGGGGGACTGGCCCGCCTGAAACACAGCCTGGGCCCTACCTGCCCCTCGGAGCAGCAGCGATGGGTGTGGGGCCATAGCAGGGCAGAGCAGGCCGTGCTGGCACAGGGAAGCGGATGCCCAAGGCGAGCAGCACCCACCTTCCTGGGCAGGACGCAGACCTGCTCCATGGGCAGGAACTCGAAGGGGAAGATGAACCTCCAGTTGAAGTTGCCCTCTCCTCCCAGGGACCTGTAGTGCACATCGGTTCTCTGCCTCTCCTCCTCCAGGCCATCCAGCCACCTGCAACCAGGAGCCCGAGGCTGGCGTGTGAATGGAGGGCATGCGGGTCCCACATCACCCTGCCCCATTGTGTGACACGGCACCCGCCCTGCCTCGCTGCACCCGCCCTGCCTCGCTGTGCGACACGGCACCCGCCCTGCCCCACCCTGCCTCGCTGTGCGACACGGCACCCTGCCCCACCCTGCCCCGCTGCACCCGCCCTGCCCCACCCTGCCTCGCTGTGCGACACGGCACCCTGCCCCACCCTGCCCCGCTGCACCCGCCCTGCCTCGCTGTGCGACATGGCACCCACCCTGCCTCGCTGCACCCGCCCTGCCCCACCCTGCCTCGCTGTGCGACACGGCACCCTGCCCCGCCCTGCCCCGCTGCACCCGCCCTGCCCCGCTGTGCGACACGGCACCCTGCTCCACTGCACCCGCCCTGCCCCACCCTGCCTCGCTGTGTGACACGGCACCCTGCCCCGCCCTGCCCCACTGCACCCGCCCTGCCCCGCTGTGCGACACGGCACCCTGCCCCACCCTGCCCCGCTGCACCCGCCCTGCCCCACCCTGCCTCGCTGTGCGACACGGCACCCTGCCCCGCCCTGCCCCGCTGCACCTGCCCTGCCCCGCTGTGCGACACGGCACCCTGCCCCACCCTGCCCCGCTGTGCGACATGGCACCCGCCCTGCCCCGCCCTGCCTCGCTGCACCCGCCCTGCCCCGCCCCACCCTGCCTCGCTGTGTGACACGGCACCCTGCCCCGCCCTGCCCCGCTGCACCCGCCCTGCCCTGCTGTGCGACATGGCACCCGCCCTGCCCTGCCCCGCTGCACCCGCCCTGCCCCGCTGTGCGACACGGCACCCTGCCCCACCCTGCCTTGCTGCACCCGCCCTGCCCCACCCTGCCCCGCTGTGCGACATGGCACCCGCCCTGCCCCGCTGCACCCGCCCTGCGACATGGCACCGACTTCTGGTGTTCCTGGGGGGGTGCTTGAGGCCCCGCTCTGCCCTGGGCCCCACTCCCACGCCATCCCTTCCCCCAAACCCCCACCTCCCTCGGGCAGCATCTGGCCAGGGGCTGGGATGTCCCAGTCTCTCTACCAGTGCAGTCCCAGGAACTGCCGGCTGTCGACAACCAGCACAGACCTTGGGGGCTTGCTCTTATGCAGGTGGTTGTTGGCTCAGGGCCCTTGATAGCATCTCCACCACTGCCTGCCCGCCAGGCGCCAGGAGCAGAAGCAGCCAGCTAATGACAGACCCAAGAGCACATTGGCTGGGCCCCAGAGCACTCAGCTAAAGTCCCGATTCAACACCCTCAGAGCAGGACAAGTCTCAGAGAAAGGAATCAAGATCCATATTGATACTCAGCAGCCAGCGATTCCCGCACCTGCCAGCATCAACCCACTGGAGACCCACTGAGCTACGTAGAGAGACTTACCTTCAATGCTACCGGGGGTCAGCACTGGGGACACTGGCAGAGCCATGCGTTTGGGCAGACCGGGGCTGGGACAGCCGGGGGCTGCAGGTCGGGAGCGAGGGGCACCGGCAAGGAGGGTGTGGGGATGGGGAGCCGCAGGGACAGCCGGGGGCTGCGGGTCGGGAGCGAGGGGCACCGGCAAGGAGGGTGTGGGGATGGGGAGCCGCAGGGACAGCCGGGGGCTGCGGGTCGGGAGCGAGGGGCACCGGCAAGGAGGGTGTGGGGATGGGGAGCCGCAGGGACAGCCGGGGGCTGCGGGTCGGGAGCGAGGGGCACCGGCAAGGAGGGTGTGGGGATGGGGAGCCGCAGGGACAGCCGGGGGCTGCGGGTCGGGAGCGAGGGGCACCGGCAAGGAGGGTGTGGGGATGGGGAGCCGCAGGGACAGCCGGGGGCTGCGGGTCGGGAGCGAGGGGCACCGGCAAGGAGGGTGTGGGGATGGGGAGCCGCAGGGACAGCCGGGGGCTGCGGGTCGGGAGCGAGGGGCACCGGCAAGGAGGGTGTGGGGATGGGGAGCCGCAGGGACAGCCGGGGGCTGCGGGTCGGGAGCGAGGGGCACCGGCAAGGAGGGTGTGGGGATGGGGAGCCGCAGGGACAGCCGGGGGCTGCGGGTCGGGAGCGAGGGGCACCGGCAAGGAGGGTGTGGGGATGGGGAGCCGCAGGGACAGCCGGGGGCTGCGGGTCGGGAGCGAGGGGCACCGGCAAGGAGGGTGTGGGGATGGGGAGCCGCAGGGACAGCCGGGGGCTGCGGGTCGGGAGCGAGGGGCACCGGCAGGGTGGGAGGGGGGTGGGCAGCCCCAGGGGCTGCGGCCTGGAATTGAGGGGCCAGGCACCAGCGGGGCTGTATGTGGGAAGAGTATAGAACAGGAGCTGCTGCTCTCAGTCTGTCCGTTTTCTCAGCCTCCATGTCACTGGCTCCAGCCCCGTTTCATCTGCACCGGGCGTCGGCTGCTTCCCAGGCAGGCCTGGCCGAGGGCCCGTGGCTGGGCTCCCTGGGGCCCGAGGGTGCAGGCGGCAGGCCCTCACCCTTTCACATAGATGTCGCTCATCCTCTGCCCCGTGATGCTGGTGTCCTGCAGATCCACGTCCCGCGTGTTCCAGACGATGCAGCGCAGCTCGTACCTGGGGGGGGGGGGGGCAGCGCGGGCAGCTTTGGCTGGTTGGAGGCTGGACACAGCCTGGGGGGGCTGGGGGCTGGTGCGCTCAGGCTGCCTATGGGCCTGGGCTCTGGAGGGCTGGCTGGGGTCGCAGGAACATGGAGAACACAGAGGACCCGGGAGCCCCCGGGCAATGGGAGACTCCGCTGACCTCTCCCGAACCCGCGGGACAGAAGGGGAGAGTGTGGTCACACTTCAGGGAAGGAGCTGCAGATGGGCATGGCCAGGGCTGGGGCATGGCCCCGGTGCTCACCGTGCCAGGCTGGGGAGCTGGGGCGTGGCCAGGCTCTGTGGCGCTGCACACTGCCGCAGAGATCCCAGTGCTCTCCTGGGCGTGCTGGGTTTGTGGTGTGCCAGGGTTCGCCTGCCCAGGGCAGCGAGGGATTTGTCCCACTCACCGTTTGGGCTTCCGAGGGGTGATGTCGAAGGCAGGGCCTGGGGGGCCAAAGCTCTCTGGGAAAATGTCCACCCACATCTGCAGCTTCCCCTGCCGAGCAGACAGGAGCAGGCAACTTGTTGACACGAGCTCAAGCCCAGGCCGGCTCCTCGTCCTGCACCGAGCCCCCCTGCCAGTGTCACCCCTGAGCGCTCGCTCCCCCACTGGCCAGGCCAGGGATGTCACAGGGCTCCTCTGGGGCCTGGGGGCTGAGCTCCCACCCGGGCCAGCAGGAGCTGCTGTTCCTGGGGAGGGATCCTCCCGCTCCAGCGCCTGGGGGAGGATGCAGCCTCCTCAAACAACAACAAACCTCCCGTCCTCCCCCCGCGGCTGCATCAGCTCCCTGCAGGGCTCTCGGCCAGCTGGTGTGTGGGGCCATGTGTCCCCCAGCCAAAATAACCCCCACCCTGCACGTACACACACGCATGCAGTCCCACTGCCCAGCTCTCTCACACCCACACACGTTTCCGGGCGTACACACGCGGCGTGAACACATCACGCAGGGAGGGGCAGCCTAGACCCGCACCCACAGAGCCGGGGCAGCCGGGATCCCGGGGCGTCCTGCTCACGCAGCCGTTTCACGGCACAGGTCTCTGAGCTGCCTGCACCCTTCCCACTGGCCCCGTCGGCTGTAACCGTCAGCCCTGGCTCCGCGCTCCGTGCCCGCGCTGGGCAGCCCACCAAGGACACGGGCCCTCATCCCATGTGACAGACCCGGTTTTCCGGGTTTGTCCCAGGAAAGCTGCTTCCCCACATCCTGTTGCAGTGGCTTTGGGGGCTCAAGGTGCTGGTGTGGGGCCAGGCTCACCGCTCTGGTGCCCTACCTGGTCGATGCCGGGCTGGATGCTGTGGTGCAGCGTCCTGGTCTCCAGGTGCTCGGGGACCAGCCCGCAGGTGCGGAGCAGGTGCAGGGCCAGGCGTTCTCTCGGGGGGCCCAGGTGACCGTGCGCAGGGACCTTGCTCTCTGAGACAGGGAAGCCAAGCACAGCAGAGGGACATGGGGTACGGTGGGAAGGGGGGGGTTCCCATCGCTCCCTTCTGCCAACATCATCTCCCAGCTGCCCCGATTCCCTTAGGATCCTCTCCCACCCCCCATTCACCAGTGGGCCCCTGGGCCTCGCCCACCCAGTGCAGCCCATTCAGGCTGCTCCTTGCTCAGCGTCCCCAGGGCCATGCCCAGCTCGCATTCCCTGCAGCAACCGGGCCTCCAAATCCCAATCCCAGGGCCTGGGTCCTGGCCCCCGCCGCATGGGCTGGCTGCCGGGAAACAGCTATAGAGAAACCCTGCAGTCCTTTGATGGCAGGGACCCCGTGTCTTACCCAGGGGCTCGCAGTGCCCCGGGAACCCTGTGTCCCGCCCAGAGGCTCGCAGTGCCCAGGAACCCGTGTCCTGCCAAGGGGCCCACAGAGCGCTGTATCCCAGCCCCGGGAACCCGTGTCCTGCCAAGGGGCCCCCAGCACCCAGGGACAGGGTCTGACTTGTCTCTCCTGGGGACTCTGGGCACTCACCAAACTGCGCCAGCAGGAAGGCCCTGCCCATGAAGGTGGCTTTGCCTCCGTCTGCGCTGAACTCGGGCAGGGCCAGACTCTTCATCTTAGCAAAGTTCTCCAGTAACTGGGTGGGGAGGAGCTGGTCTCGCCACTGACAGGGGCCAGAACTGGGGGTGGGGGAAGGGAGGCAGCAGGGATGAGTGTGAGGCCAGGGAGATGGGTGCATTTTAACCGGCTACTCTGAAGCTTGGGCTCAGCTCTCTGACCCCACGGGGCCAGCTGTGCCAGGATTAGGGCACACTCTATGGGCAGCAATGTGTGTGCATTTCATCCCTGGAGCTCATGTCAGGGCTGGGCAGTATTGTCCCCAGAGGGGAAACTGAGGCACAGAGTAGGGCTGGGATCGCCCAAGGGTGCCCAGCAGGGCAGTGACATTGCTGGGAGCAGATCTCAATTCCTGGCTGGTTGTCCTGTGCTCTAACCATGGGCGGGGGCTCCCGAGTGACCCCCAGTGCAAGTGAGGCTGGGACTGGTCTGTCCCTGAGCCCTCCTCCATGCTCATCATCCGATTCTCACCCTTCACCATTGCCCTCCTTACTGGCACCCCCATGCTGGGTTCCCCAGTGCTCTCCCCATCCCTAACCTCTGCCCCCCTCGTCCGGCACAGCAGCCCCCTGCAGCTTCCTGGGGAGCAAGGAGATTTGTGTGCACACAGGGCCAGACCCCTGCTGTGGGCTGACCTGCGTATTGCTGGGAGAGGCCAAGGGACCCCATCACTTCTGCAGCAGGGACAGATAAGTACCGGAGTGCATCTAGCCCTGGTGCGCCGATCACAAAGGGCCCAACATCCGCTGTGCAGACCCAGGAGCCTGCCTCTGCGCGGGTCACGGTGGCTGGCTCCCGAGGGCCTGGGCACCGACGCAGGCTGAAATCCTCTGGGTGGGGAGGCTCTGCCCCAGCTCCACAGCCCAGATGGCAGGGAGAGACTCCGGCCTTGCCCTGGCTCAGCTGGGGGGAGGCGGGGGAGGGTGCTGGCCACTCACATGCAGTAGGACTGGGGCAGCCCGCAGTTGGCCCGGAAGCGGGACAGGACTCGGTTTTCCAGGTCGATGCTGGTGGCCCCTATCTTCTGGTCCGGGAGGACGAGGTCGTAGTCAAAGAGCGAGATCTGCAAGTCCTTCTCCCGTGGGAGGGTGCACAGGAGCTCAAACATCCTGACGGGACGGTGGGCGGGGGCAAAGAAAGGGACGGGAGCTCGCTCTGCGGCCCCAGGGCTCTTGGCCTCAGCTCCGCCTTCCCTCCTGCCCTTCCACCTGCCTGGGCCAGAGCCCTGGGGGACTGGGGAGGCCCAGAGCCCGGGGAAAGGTCACACCGCACAGCGAGTCCCTGGCAGGAGGAGATGGTCTTGGGGCTTTACTGCCACCAGACACTCCAGCTCTGTAGCTCCGGGCCGGGCCTGGCACGGGCCCAGCCATCCCACCTCTGCCCCCTCTGCACGCAAGCCAGCTGCACACTGCAAGGGAAACGCTTCTCGGCACATTCAGAGCACGGCTCAGCAGGGCCAAGCTCCAGACCGAATGTGGGTTTATGTGCCCTCAGTTTCCCTCTGGGCTCTGTACTGATCGTAAAGAGGTGGGACCGGTGTTTGGCTCCCACAGCAGCCTGGTTAGAGCCCAGAGCCATCACAAACTGACCGGAGCCTGCACCTGTGAATGGCAGATGAGGCCTGGACATTCGCTGCTCCTGAGCACAGCCATGAGGAAGGAGATTCCCCCTCTCTGCAGGGAAGCAAAGCCCAGCTGGAGGAGACAGGAGGCAGGTGGCTGGGGGAAGAGCTGAGCTCACATTGTACATCTACACTGTAAAAACCCACCAGCGGCAGCGAGTCGCAGAGCCTGGCTCGACGCACTCGGGATCACAGGGGTCGTGCTGTGGAGCTAACCAGCCCTGCAGACGTTCCCACGTGGGCTGGAGCTCGGGCTGAGACGCCCCCCCCCCAAAGCCAGACTTGCTGCTGCTGTGGGGATTATTTTGCAATGTAGACACACCCAGCGACACAGGGCTCTGACCTAGACAGAGGCCATGTCCACACTACACAGCTGAGGCGACCTGTGTGAGACCTGTGTTGACCTGTGTTACAGCACTGCAGGAATTACTGTGGTTTTTCATGTTCACACTGCCCTGCCCCGTCTGTCGGTGGTGCACGTCCTCACCTGGAGCACTTGCACCAACTTAACAGGGGCAGGAGGGCCGGGTGGGGGGGCTGAGAGCCCAGGCTCTCGGTTTGGTGCCAAGCTCCCAGCTGGAGCCTGGCTGCGGCCCGGGCAGGGGAGCTCTGTGGGCAGTGGGGAGCTGAGAGCCCGGACAGCACCTGGCTCCGGCTGGGAGCGCTGCTGGGGCTCACAGCTGGAACCCCCACCCTCAGTTTCAAAACAGGGACCCTACCAGCGGTGAAATTGACTTCCTTGTCAATTCCATGGCTCCCCCTCTCAGCCACCCTCTGCTAACCTAAGGGGGCTCAGATTCTGTAGCCAGATGACTAATCCATTGCTGCCTTGTTTTGAAAAGGCGGCCTGGTGTCTCTGCCAACGCACTGAGAGCATGCACCCTGGAGGGAAGGGGTGTGCCCACCACTACCGGGTGTGACGTTAGGAGTGTAATATAATATCTCATTGAAAGGTGACAGGGCCAGAAAGAGTTAATGAACTCCCCGACTGACCTGACCCAGGGCCAAGCTTTAGAGACGGGTTAGGAAGAGATGGAAATGAACAGAGCTGTGAACTGCAGCGGGCCTTGTCAGAAAGAGACGGGGAGCTGTTTGCTCAGGGCTTGTGATGAAGCAAACGAGGCTTGTCTATGGCTGTGGCTTTGAGTCAAAGATCAAAAGAGGGAGCCACTTGAGTGCAATAGTATCTTTGTCTCTCTGGCTCTTGGAAGGTTGTGGTAACCGGTGTCTGAACTGTCTAACACGGGGGAGGCCAACCTGGGCCCCCGGAGCCACGTGCGGCTCTTCAGGAGTTAAGAGGCGGCTCCTTGTCTAGGCGCCGACTCTGGGGCTGGAGCGACAGGTGCCACCTTTCCAATGGGCCAGGGGGGGCTCCCTGCTCAACCCCTGGCCCTGCCCCCACTCCACCCCATCCTGCACCCTCCCCTGAGCCTGCCATGCCCTCGCTCCCCCTCCCCCCCCAGAGCCTCCTGCACCCCACAGAACAGCTGATCAGTTGGTGCGGGGAGGGAGGGGGAGGTGCTGCGCAGTGGGGCTGCCGGTGGGCGGGAGGCGTTAGGAGCGGGTGGGGTGGAGCTGATGGGGGGCTGCTGACGTATCACTGGGGCTCTTTGGCAAGGCACATGGGTTAATTCTGGCTCCTTCGCAGGCTCAGGTTGGCCACCCCTGGTTTACTGGATAAATGACCCTGGGTTAATTCCTGTGATGTCTGGGAGAAGGGAAGTTGAGCCTCTTGTCTTCTCAGGCCAAAAGGCTGCTGGAAATGTATAAAAACCCTGGGACACGATCCTGCTTCATCTCTGATCTGCTCTGGGTTTCAAGAAGGGGAAACCCTGAGCCATAAGGATTGAGATCCCCAGTCACTGACTGGAGTCACTCTGAATATGGACATTGGACTATAACCGATGAACTATTTCTAAAAGAAAAGGAGGACTTGTGGCACCTTAGAGACTAACCAATTTATTTGAGCATGAGCTTTCGTGAGCTACAGCTCACTTCATCTTTATGCATCCGATGAAGTGAGCTGTAGCTCACGAAAGCTCATGCTCAGATAAATTGGTTGATCTCTAAGGTGCCACAAGTCCTCCTTTTCTTTTTGCGAATACAGACTAACACGGCTGTTACTCTGAAACCTATTTCTAAAAGGACTTTTGTCAACTACAAGCTCATCTCTGCTCCGTATCTGAACCTCAAGAATTGAACTCAAGTCTGTCTGGATATTGATCTTTTAACCAACACTCTCTCTCTTTTCTTTTTTAATAAATTTTAGTTTAGTTAACAAGGATTGGCTATAAGCGTGTATTTTGGGTAACATCTAAGTTATAATTGGACCTGGGTGTGTGGCTGATCCTCTGGGATTGGAAGACCCTTTTCTATGATGAGACAAGATTTTCAGTAATCACTATCATACCTGACAGGTGTGTCTAGATGGAGGCCTGAGGCTGGCTACTTTAAGGGAACTGTGTTGTTTGGACGTCTGGGTGACCAGGGAGGTGATACAGAAGCTGTTTTGGGCTGGCTGGGTAAATCTAAGGAGTGGAATATCCACCAGCGTTTGGGGTTTGTCTGCCCCATTTTGTTTGCAGTTCACCCTAATTGAGTGACCTCAGCTGGCTCTTACAGACACCATCCTCGCAGGCACTGAGAGCATGCACCCTGGAGGGAAGGGGTGTGCCCCCACCTTTTGCCCACTACCAGGCCATGTTCCCTTCGCTCTGACCTGTTCCCTCCAGGCTGCTCGGTGATCCGCAGAGCTCAGGGCGGGGTGGGCAGGGTTTAGACCCTGAGCTGCCCTGGGGCTCTGGAGAGCTGCCGACTGGACTTACCTGCCAAAGACAGGTTCCAGGGTGTTGGGCAGATACTGGTCTCTGTCCCCCAGCTTCTTCTTGCCCAGGGTGACCCTCACGTAGGGATCACACTGCAAGGGGCACAGCCAAGAAGGGGCAGTTAATAAACATCCCCCTAGTGCCACGCCCTGTTCTTGTCACATCCAGGAATTGGGGGGTGGAAGTGGAGCCGGAAAGGGTCTCCCAGGCTGTGTCAGACGGGCCTAGGCACTGGACTGAAGCTTGAGGAGCACAAGCTGATCTCTCCCCGACAGGACCCGGGAACAGGGCCGGCTGGGACACGGCTGTGGCATCAGTCAGAGCTGGACTACTGGGGTAGCAATTAACCCCTTGGAACTGGCCAAGTGCCTCCAGGAGTGGGACTCTGGATTGTCAGGTCCCTTAGGGTACAGCCACATGGCAAACCACCACGCTGCAGGGCTGGTCTACAGGCTCATGCGACAGCGGGGCTGGAGCCCAGGCTCTGAGACCCTTCCCTTCGTCAGGTGTCAGAGCCAAGCAGGCATGTCTACGTGGCCACTCAGGGGGGCTGGAACTATTTTTAGAGTGGGGTGCTGAAAGCGGAACCCATGTATTTGGTTGTTATTACTACTTCAAGCCAGGGGGAGCTGCCGCACCCTCAGCACCCCTAGTTCCAGCACCCCTGCGGCTGCTTTTAGCACAGTAGTGACCCCGGATCTGAAACTCCCGGACGTGGCTTTATTAGGGCACTGTCGATACTCTTCCAGGGCCGTGCACCAGCCCAAGGAGCTTTGTCCCAGTGCCACAGGGAGGGGGTGCTGGGTGGGGGGGAAGCAGTGTGCAAAGCGGGCGAGAAGACCTGGGAATTGGGCAATTACCAGGCCGTTCCTATCCTTTGGCGGGAGGTTAAAGGCCCGGATGATGTAAACCCGGACCAGACACTTCTGCGGTTGGCTTTTGGGCAGCTCCTGGAACTGGCGTGGCGGTGGTGGGGAGCTGGGGTCCTCCGGCAGTGGGTAGATCTGGAAGAGTCCCTGCAAACAAACCAATCCACGTGACTTCTAGCTGCTCAGATACTGGATTGACAGAGTCTTGTCCCCTGAGCATCTGGGGCCCATTCCCTGTTGGGAACGGTGCTACTCGTGCTGTTGTGCTCAGAGACCGGAGCAGGCAGCGGCTGGGTACCGTGCCAGCGGCTAAGCTCAGAGATCAGGGCCGATGGAGGAGGGTCACGGTGCCGGCTGGCATGCCTGGCCCTGGATGGCGGGTGTGACGGGTTTCCCCCAGGGTGCCACTTGGAACTGGCGTACCACTGAGCCTGCCTGACCTACCAGCCTGGGCTTCCTTTCACACTGTACTGCTGAGACAAGCCCTCAAGCCCCATCCAGCACATACTGTGACGGTACCCTATGGAAATATGCTTATGAATGTATATATGGAATAACTAGAATATGTTTTATGCTACATATACCATGTAACCTATCTCTGCAAAGGTTCTGATCTACTGAATCTAGTCATCCTATTTGTATGCATGTATCATTTTTTTATTCACAGTTATGAATATTGGCTGTTGTCAGGGTTCCCTCCCCCTCTGAACTCTAGGGTACAGATGTGGGGACCTGCATGAAAGACCCCCTAAGCTTATTTCTACCAGCTTAGGTCAAAAACTTCTCCAAGGCACAAATCCTTCCTTGTCCTTGGATGAGTACTGCTGCCACCACCAAGTGAGTTCGACAAAGATTCAGGAAAAGGACCACTTGGAGTTCCTGTTTCCCCAAAATATCCCCCCAAGCCCCTTCATCCCCTTTCCTGGGGAGGCTTGAGAATAATCTACCAACCAAATAGGTAAACCAGGTGAGCACAGACCAGACCCTTGGGTTTTTAGGACACTAAAAACCAATCAGATTCTTAAAAAACAGAACTTTATTATAAAGAAAAAAAAATGTAAAAGAAACACCTCTGTAAAATCAGGATGGAAGGTAATTTTACAGGGTAATAAGATTTAAAACATAGAGGATTTCCCTCTAGGCAAAACTTCAAAGTTACAAAAAACAGGGATAAACCTCCCTCTTAGCACAGGGAAAATTCACAAGCTAAAACAAAAGATACTCTAACGCATTTCCTTGCTATTATTTACTATTTCTGTAAGTTTAGATGTATCATTCATTAGGAGCTAGATTACTTGCTTGGTCTCTCTCTTTGTCTCCGGAGAGAACACCCAAACCCAAAACAAAAACCTTCCCCCACAGATTTGAAAGTATCTTCTCCCCTTATTGGTCCTTTTTGTCAGGTGCCAACCAGGTTATCTGAGCTTCTTAACCCTTTACAGTCAAAGGAGGGATTTTATGCTACCCTTAGCTGTAGGTTTATGATAGCTGTGTACTTGCTTGATTTTTAAGTAGCCTTTGTAAAGCATTTGGTCAGCTTCTTGAGAAAGGCATGTGCAAATTAAGTGCCCAATCAAGAAGCACTTAAGGGACAAAGCATCTTGGAAGGCTCCAATCCACATAAGAAGTCTACATGAGGACGTTCAAGGTAGCAGGTAAGCAATGGCTGCTGCCTGTAAAAACTGAGTCATGCATGGACATGTGACTTGCCCATGTGACTCCAAAACTCCATCTTAGAGCTGGACATTGCATAGGAAGGGGGGGTGGTCTCCACCCACAAGAAAAAGGACCCAGCAGATCGAGGGACATGATCGTTCCCCTCTATTCGATACTGGTGAGGCCTCATCTGGAGTACTGTGTCCAGTTTTGGGCCCCACACTACAAGAAGGATGTGGAAAAATTGGAAAGAGTTCAGCGGAGGGTAACAAAAATGATTAGGGGACTGGAACACATGACTTATGAGGAGAGGCTGAGGGAACTGGGATTGTTTAGTCTGCGGAAGAGAAGAATGAGGGGGGATTTGATAGCTGCTTTCAACTACCTGAAAGGGGGTTCCAAAGAGGATGGATCTAGACTGTTCTCAGTGGTAGCTGATGACAGAACAAGGAGTAATGGTCTCAAGTTGCAGTGGGGGAGGTTTAGGTTGGATATTAGGATAATCTTTTTCACTAGGAGGGTGGTGAAGCACTGGAATGCGTTACCTAGGGAGGTGGTGGAATCTCCTTCCTTAGAAGTTTTTAAGGTCAGGCTTGACAAAGCTCTGGCTGGGATGATTTAGTTGGGGATTGGTCCTGCTTTGAGCAGGGGGTGGGACTAGATGACCTCCTGAGGTCCCTTCCAACCCTGATAGTCTATGATTCTATGAAAGTCTATTTAAGTCTGTGGGAGACCCCTCCATTTTGTCTTCAGCTTGCTCAAGAGATAGCCTCTCCACCCCCAAGGATACCTGACAGAAAGTGGAACAAAGGACAGCAGCTACAGGGGGTGTGAGTGATTGCTGGACCCAGACGTAAAAGGAAGCTTACTGGGTGAGCTTTTTATCTGTATTCGGTTTTCTTACAGTATTAGACATAGACTTCCGTGTTCTATTTTATTTTGCTTGGTAATTCACTTTGTTCTGTCTGTTACTACTTGAACCATTTAAATCCTACTTTCTGTATTTATTAAAATCACTTTTTACTTATTAATTAACCGAGAGTATGTATTAATACTTGGGGGGGGGGGCAAATAGCTGTGCATATCTCTCTATCAGTGTTACAGAGGGCGGACAATTTGAGTTTACCCTGTATAAGCTTTATACAAGGTAAAACGGATTTATTTAGGTTTGGACCCCATTGGGAGTTGAGCATCTGAGTGTTAAAGACAGGAACACCTCTTCAGCTGCTTTCAGTTTAAGCCTACACCTGTTAGGGGACGTGGTTCAGACCTGGGTTTCGGTTTGCAGCAGGCTAGTGGGTCTGGCTCAAACCAGGCAGGGGCTGAAGTCCCCAGCTGGGAGGGCAGGAAAGCAGGGGCAGAAGCAGTCTTGGCACATCAGTTGGCAGCCCCCAGGGGGTTTGTGTGATCCAGCCCGTCACACATATACACCCAACTGCAGCTTCACACACAGATGCTGAGTTCAGTTCTGCATGGGAATGCTCAGCTAAGGAACTGCCCAGGACTCAAGTGTCCATCCCCCTCTGGAGTGCAAACCCAAAATTGTACCATCTTATGTTGCACAGAGAATTGCACAGCATAAGCTCATGAAACTCACTCCCTCCCGCAATGTGGAGAGAGATTTGCAACAGCTTTTTGCCCCCCAATTAGGAATTCCACACACTGGGCTTTTGACAAAACAAAATCAAGTTGATTAACTACAAAAGATAGATTTTAAGTGATTCTGAGGGATAGCAAACAGATCAAAGCAGATTACCTAGCAAATAAAAGCCAACACACAATCTGAGGTCTGGGCTCAGCCCTCCAATCTCAATCTGGGCTCAGCCCTCCAATCCCAGCTCAATCTTTTTCTTTCTCAGGTGTTGCCAGCAGCCTTCTTCCTTGGGTGGGGAGTTAGTGAAGAATGAACCAAGATGATGTCACTCCCCTGCCTGAAATAGCTTTTGCCCACGGCGGGAACCGTTTGTCTCCAAATTTAGTACCCATGCCAGACAGTGAAAAAACACTGGTATTCCAAGATGGATTCCAGTATCAGGGGACTTGGTCACACGTCTCTGTAGGGCCATAGCAGCCATGAGTCAGAGGCTGATTGTAACATCCTCGGAAGCCTCCCCAGGGGGAGATTAGCATCTTCTAAGACCTATTGTTCTCTCTAATGGCTCCTCCTGACAGCCAGCCATCTAGGCTGATTGCATTCTGTCTGGTGGGCGCTCCCCAGGTGTAAACACACTTGTAATAGATGCATAGACAATATTCCTAACCTCAGATACAGCAACGATACCGGCATACAAATAGGATAATCATGTCCAGTAAATCATCACCTTTCCAATGATCTCTCACAGGTCTTATTACATCGTGGTTATGCCATAATCATATAATAACAATCTCTCTATGATGAGTATGGGGGTGTAATGCCACAGCGGGGTCTGGGAGCTTTGTACTCTGAAGATGGCACACACCGCACTGGGTGAAGGTTGAGTATTTGTCACTAGACCTCAGCTGACCAGCCCCTTTGCTCCCCCGTGTCCAGCTCCTCTGGTGGCTGGACACAGAGACACTGGGCTGCGGAGGGGCAGCTGTTCCTGGGGGTAGGACCTTGTTGATACGCCCTGGGAGCTTCGCAATGAAACCCCCCAAAAAGCCAACCACCTGGCGCCTGGTTCTCACCTTGAATTCCCCAACTACCAGGGGGTCTTCGCTGGCCGCCTCCCGCCCCCGCCCGCGGTACAGCCTGAAGGTCTGGCAGAAATCCTGCAGGCCCTGGAACTCCGGCACGGCCTCCAACTCACAGTGATAGACCTGCCAAGGAACCACAGGCTCAGGCTTTGGACACTAACAGCTTGGTCGTGCAGAGTCTGTGCCATGGGGTCAGCGAGGGCTGGTACTGAGCCAGGGAGGAACAGGATCCCCCAGAGGCAGATTTCTACAGCAGGAGCCTGGACTGTCCTCCACTGGCACCATTGTGAGTGACCAGGCTAGCAGGGTGTGCCTGATTGTCCTCTGTTGGATGCAATCAGAACTGGCCAGCTGTGAATGCGTCATACGCCCCATCCCGCCGACAAGAGACCCACTGTTAGCTGTGCTTGTAGGGCAGGGGCTCTGAGCTCTCTCCATGAGGCTGCTGAGAAGCCCGGAGAGCAGCACGGTCACGAGGCCATGTATTTGTTACAATATCTTAGAGTCTTATAGAGCCCCACCGACTGGTCTGGGAATGACTGATCCCTAAACCACTTCACCTGTCACAGAAATGCAGCCACTTCTGGGGTGGAGCGTGGCAGCTGTATGACTGCAATGTACATACAGTTCTGGACAGGGAATGAGGAAGGACTTGGCATCCTGTTTGTGTGCCAAGGCCTATCTGGCTGCGAGCATCACAGCCTCTCCGCTGTGACTACTGTGGAATCTAGCTACTGAGGGAAACCCCTTGTGGCCAGCCAGGAAAAGACCAGCTCTGATTCCCCACAGAACTCCCGGGGCAAGGGGAGAAATAGCTCCCTTGCCCAGCTGTCTGAGGGCCAGACTGGCTGGCTGTGGGGACCCCACTGGCCGGCAGAAGGCAGGTTCCACCTGGGTCAGGGCAGTCATCATCCCCAGAGCAGAGGGGAAAAACCTCTCTGCAACCCCCGGGCCAGGTTCTACCATGTGCGACTGCCAACCAGGCGCACACCTTCAGGCTGTCCAGCCCTGTCTGCAGGTAGTCTCCGCTCTTTGCCAGATCCCCCGTGGCAGCATAGAACTTGCTCCACCAGTCGACACACTCCTCCTCCTCCTGGGGAAGAACAGAAGGGAAAGCAGCATGAGCCTTGCTAGACAGTGGGAGATGCAGGCATCTCTGTTGCACTGCTGCTGAGAGCTGCTACCCCACTGGGCATGAGGGGCTGCTGCTCCAAGTTCCTTCCGACCCCTCTGTGAAACCCACCTTCTCTGCTCTTGGTGTGGTTCGAAGCCACGACTCAGCAGCCATCCTGCCCAGCATCTGCAGAGATGAGGAGAGACAAATGTGTCACGCTCAAGGAGCTTAATACACCTTATGACACGGCACCCCGTGTTCTTCACAGTGATGTTATTATGATATGATTATGACATAATGATGATGCATTTTGTACAAGATGGGAAAAGTTTTCATTGGTTTTCATTCATTGCTGAATATGATTATCCTATTTGTATGCATCTGTATCTGAAAGTATGAATATTGACTGTGTATCTGTATTTCAAATGTGCTTACTCTGGGTGACACCCACAACTAGCCTTTCAGGTACAACAAGGAAGAAGCCAGACAGTGCTGATGGCCCATCAGCAAAGACAATGGACCATGGAAGAGCTGAGCCTTCCTGTGAACGCTCCAGACAGCCTGTAAGTAATGGCTGCTGTGACTCACAAACTATGCAAGGCCATGTGACCAGATCACATGACTCTGGACTCCATTTTGGGGTGTCTGTATTTTTCCACAAACTGGTTTGGGAACCAAGTTTAAAACAAAGGGTTCCCGCCAGATGCAAATGCTATATAAGACAAGGAGTGACATCATCTGTTCTTCTTCACTTCCCACACAAGAGGACTTCTGGAAACACCTCAGGAATAAAGACTGAACTGGGGGAAGTGCTGGACCCAGGCACAAAATGGGAAGTGACCGCCTAGGAAGGATTACTGTGGAAAGGGATCTGGGGGTCATAGTGGACCACGTATGAGTCAACAGTGCAACACTGGTGCCAAAAAAGCGAACATCATTCTGGGCTGTATTAGCAGGAGTGTTGTAAGCAAGACACAAAAAGTAATTCTTCCGCTCCATTCCATGCTGATTAGGCCTCAACTGGTGTATTGTGTCCAGTTCTGGGTGCCACATTTTAGGAAAGATGTGGACAAATCGGAGAAAGTCCAAAGAGCAAGAAAAATTATTAAAGGTCTAGAAAACATGACCTATGAGGGAAGAATGAAAAAAATGGGTTTGTTTAGTCTGAAGAAGAGAAGACTGAGAGGGGACATGATAACAGTTTTCAGTTACATAAAAGTTTGGTACAAGGAGGAGGGAGAAAATTGATCTCTGAGGATCGGACAAGAAGCAATGGGCTTAAATTGCAGCAAAGGAGGTTTAGGTTGGACATTAGGAAAAACTTACTGTCAGGGTGATTAAGCCCTGGAATAAATTGCCCAGGGAGGTTGTGGAATCTCCATTATTGGAGATTTTTAAGAGCAGGTTAGATAAACATCCATCAGGAATGGTCTAGATAATACTTAGTCCTGCCATGAGTGCAGGGGACTGGACTAGACGACCTCTCCAGGTCCCTTCCAGTTCTACGATTCTATCTTCTCTTATCTTCTAAAGGGATTTTTAGCCTGTGTATGAAAACCTGGGGAACCCAAGCTGCAAAGCAAATACAGCTTGTGCCTTAAGAATCTGCAAGCCTGCTTGTACCATCACTCAGGGTGAGAAACTGCTAATTCATATTCAATCTATCTAGTATGTTAAGCTCAGTTTGCATTTTTGTTTTATTTCTTATGGTAATCTACTTTGATCTGTTTGCTATCACTTATAATCACTTAAAATCTATCTTTTAGTAGCTAATAAACTTGTTTTATGTTTTAATCTAAGCCAGTGTGCCTTGGGGAAAATCTCAGCTTGGTTAACACAATTGTGCATTGTTCTCTTCACATTGAGGGAGAGGCAGACCAGCTATTAAACCCATATACTGGCCAAAATGTGAACACGGCAGGATGGTACAGCTCTGGGGTCCTCGGCTGGGGAGATGGGCATAGGTGCCAACTCCGTGGGTGCTCCGGGGTTGGAGCCCCACGGGGAAAAATTAGTGGGTGCTCTGCACCCACCAGCAGCCAAGCTCCCTGCCCTGCCTCACCTCACCTCCTCCTCGCCTCCCACCGAGTGAGCCATGTCCCCGCTCCTCTGCCTACCTCCCAGCGTTTTCCACCCGGCCACCGCCAAATAGCTGTTTGGCTGCTCCGGGAGAGGGGGGAGGAGCGCGAACATGGCACGCTCAGGGGAGGAGGCGAGGACGAGGTGGGGCTGGGGCAGGGACTTTGGGGAAGGAGTTGGAATAGGGGCAGGGAGGGGGCAGAGTTGGGGCAGGGATTTGGGGAAAGAGTTGGAATAGGGGCAGGGAGGGGGCAGAGTTGGGGCAGGGGCTTTGGGGAAGGGGTTGGAACGGGGGCATGGAAGGGGTGGAGTGGGGGCAGGGCCGGGGGCAGGTCGAGCACCCATGGAAAAGAGGGGAAGTTGGCGCCTATGGAGATGGGGGGGTTTGGGGCTCTCCACTGTTGGTTCATGCAGTGGCCGGCCAAAGCCTGTATGTAATTGCAGCTGGGTGTGTCCCTGCCTGTGTGAATGCTGGTGGGAGTGTGGGATCGGCAGCGGTCTGCAGCTTGTCACAGCAGCACAGTGCAAGAGGGAGCCCAGGCTGGACAGACAGAGGGCTTAGTGGCACCCCAGTTCCAGGTTGCACCCCGTGGGGACCCGTCACACACCTGATCAGCTCCTGCCTGCCCCACCAGATGCTGCCCTGCTGCTGGGCTCCTGATGGCTCAGGACGTGACCCCCCGAGTCTCCTTCGGAGACATTCTAGGAGCCATCTCACATCTCTCAGGTAAGTGGAGGACTGGCCAGGCCAGCTGGAGGGTCTGCAGGGCCCTTGTGAGGAGTGGTAACCCAAGGATCGAGCATGGGAATAGGGTACCTTTTCCTTCAGCTGGCATTTTGATCGTTAGCTTTGGCAGGGCTTTAACAGCATCTGTGTTAGTGATCCAGGCCCAGCAATGTTCATATGAATGGCCCGGCGTTATTGTAGGGGAGAGCTCTGTAGATAGGTCACTGCAGCAGGGTCCCACATGGCTCAGGGAGCCAACATGGATGGGCAGGAGTGTCCTGCTGCTGGCTGTCTTTTCAGCTTCCTGGAGGAGGGGCATCTGAGGTGGGGAAACTGAGGCACAGTGAGTGCATAGCACTGGTCCAAGTTTACAGCAAGTCTGTGGCAGAGCTGGGTATAGACCCCAGATCTCCTGACTTCTGTCCCCCCTGCTCTAACCCCTAGATGATACTGCCTCATAGGGCCCTTTAGACTGGTTAAAAGCTGGCTATGCGAGCACAAAGCCAATGCACCTTGGAGTGAGGGGCAGCACTGGGGCTTCCTGTTAGAAGTGCAGTGAGGGGAGCCCTAAGGGTTAAAGCAGAGCTGAGGCCCGGGTCACCCCTCGCTGTATCTGTCAGTGGTGCTAGACCAGGAATGCCTATGGCACCGGGTGCCATTCCCATGAGCGTTGCAGAGAGAGGGGACCCAGCAAGCAGGTGGCTCTGGGCTGCTGGAGAGTAGCACTCACCTTCGCGATCTTCCCCTTGGAAGCTACTGTGTGGGGCAGGGAAGGGAGGGGGAGAAAAGAGACACGGAATTAATGGCAACATCGAAATAGCCCCAGGAGTCTCCCAGCTCCTACAGCAGGAATGGCTAGGCCACACCAGCACTGCATGACCACACAGGGCCCATCTGGCCTGAACGTCTATGAATTAGCCCTTTAATGCCACAAATGAGGAACAGAAACAAGGACTCTTTACGCTTACTGTGGGGCCTGGACTAAGCCATTGGTTACCACGTAATCTTGCCACCGCTGGAGGTCAGGAGTCCAACTGGACTCCCGTGACGGGTCAGTGTGGTTATTCAGAGCCCAGCCCCTAGATGGCATTTCTTTACATTGCAAAAGTAACCCGGCATTTAGCAACTGACCAGCACAACTCATGGGAAGCCAAGGCTTCTCGCAGGCAGGCTGTTCAAGGCGAGGACTGATTGGCCTGGGCACCGCTATGTGTGGGGAGCTCAGGGCTGGGCTAGCAGGGGGCTGCGGCTTGGGAGGGAGGGCCACTGGCAGAGCTGTGGGGCGGTGGGTGGGCACCCCACGACTGGAATAGCAGGCGACTGCGGATCCCAGGTATGTGCTCAAGGGGAATACATCTTCCTTTAGTTTTAATGTTGGGGGATGTGCAGTCCTGGCGCTGCAGGGTTAAAAGATTCTGTGGGGTGATGGCGGGGGGGGCGGGGAGGGCGGAGGGGGCAGGGGGGGTTTCTGCGTTAGAGCACAGTGGCACCATGCTGGAGCCCGGCCTGGCAGAGCCGATGGCGCCAGACGGTTGGCTCTAGGGGAACACGTGGGGTTTGGCAAATAGTCCCACAGGAGGGCGACTGGCCGTGACAGACCGCGAGGTCCCTGCCAGCAGTGGGAGAAAGCCAGTGTTCCCCAGAGGTCCTGGGAGCTGGGCTGGATGTGGGGGATGGTGAGTGGGACTCATTGGTTGGCCTGTACCTGGGGGTGGCAGGCTGGGATGGTGCCCCTCTGCTGACGGCTCACACATGTACTGGCGCAGGGATCTCACGCTGGCCTGGCCCACCACTGGCTTGTACCCAAACTCACGGTTGTCCACGACCTTCAGCTCGATGGGGGGCATTAAATCTTCTTCCATGGGTAAGTGCTGCGGGGCAAGTAGGTCCATGAGCTCCATGGGGAGGCAACAGAAGGCGCAGGCAACTGGGCCACCACCTAGACACGCAGCCATGGAGCACTGTAGACAGACAGACAACGCCAGCCACAGGGCTAGCGAGGGTGTGGGCCGGTGGGATCGAGTGGTCCCTGGAACTCTCCAGTCATCTCTGACTCCCAGCCAGCCACGTAGGCAGGCGGGAAGGGAAGTGGCTGAGCAGCGGTGGGTGGAGCCGCCCTGCCCCATGCTCCTGCCCTGCTCACCACTCTCATGAGGAAGACATTGATTGGGAAGTTGGGGTTCTCGCGGAGGTCTCTGATGGGAGCCGTCTGGATGGCCTCTCCTGCACACTCCACCACCAGGCTCGGCGACATGATGCTCAGCAGGTTATAGCTCTGCAGGCCCCGCAGGCCCCAGGCCAGGATCTGGAGGGGAGAAAGAGGCGAATGGCGTGGTTGTACCATGGATGGACGTCACGAAGGAGGGCTGGGCTGGGCCCAGCTGGGCCAAGTCTGTGCTCAGTGATTCAGCACCAGTCCCACTGGCAAAGACACCAGGGGTGAAGCTGCCGATGTGGCTCTGGTGTGAAATCTGGACCTTTCAGAATCAGAACAGAGCTTAGAAGCCAGCCGGGCCAGAAACTCACTGGACGAGAGCCCTGGCCATCCCCTGAGTGTATTGGACACCCAGCAGGGAGAGGAATGGGCTGGACTGCTCTGGGGCCCAGGGAGCGATGGAGGGGCTGGTGACAGAGGATCCCCGGCACAAACTCCCACTGATGTCCTGCCTGGCCAAGCAAGGTGGTGGGTGGGAAAAGGGAGACACTGCAGCCTGTGTTTGTGCCAGGCAGAAGGGATGGTTCTGGGTGACAGGAGAGTTACAGTCAGGAATGAGGGGCTGGCGTTAACCAAAGGGAGAAGCAGGGTCTGGAGGGAAGTGACATGGTCCCATCGCTCGACGCTCATACCTTGGTGACTAGACTGGAGGGGCAACCTCGCCCTGGCCCCCCCGGCGATAAGCGGGCGGGACTTCCTGGGCATCTCCATTCCCATCCTGATGAGGAGGAGCAGCAGCTTGTCCTCTCAGGAGGGGAGGCACTTGCAGGTCATTCGGGGCCATGGACCTCTGCCCAAAGTGCTGGTTTGATCTTTGTAGCTCTGCCTGCAGCAGTCCCCATGCGGGGGGCCTCCCAGCTCCAACCCCGCTGTCCCCCAGACCCTGCTGGCTGGAGGCAGTCAGGCCCTCCTGTGGGGTAGAGATAGTGGCTGACGCCCAATAGCTTGGCAGGGTCTGTGGCAGTAACAGGCATCACCTTTGGCAACGCAACGTGCCCTCCGCAGCAGGGGCTTGTTTCCTCCTCCCACCAAACAAGCTACTTCTGCCCTGGAGTCCACGTGAGCAGAGGGGCCCTGGCTGTCACACTCACCTCAATGGCCATCAGTCTCAGTGTGGGCCGGATGCCGCTAGGGATGACGTAGACCCCGTTCTTCCAGGAGGGGGCGGGAAGGTGGCCTGGTGCACCATCCTGGGCGGGGAAGGACAAGTCTGTTGTGTAATGCTTGGCTCTTTCTTTGTACAAAACGGACGGAGGACTTTTGTGCCGGGGAACGACCAGGACTGGCAGCCAAGGGCAATTCCTCTGGCTTCCACATCGTGCCCCATGCCAAAGTGACCCCTCCAGCCCTCGGGGACCTGCTACATGGGCCAGGGGGCTCAGTCTCTGTTGCTCACCATTCCTGGGAATGCCAGCAAGGAGCCTGAGGAAGAGCGTAGCTTTTGTGTTGGAGACACTTGTTCGGTGGAAACTCTCCTGAGATTCTCCACCAGGATGAGTGATGTGATGTCTGCCAGTCCCAGGGACATCTCATCTGTCCCCCGTGCTCGGGCAGGACCAAGTAAACCTAGACCAGCCCTGACAGTGTTTGCTCACTTGTTCTTCAAAACCTCCAGTGATAGGGATTTCACAAAGCCTGTTCCAGAGCTCAACTATCCTTAGAGTTAGAAAGTTTTTCCTAATATCAAACCTAAATCTCGCTTGCTGCAAACTAAGCCAATTCCTTCTTGTCCTACCCTCGGTGGCCATGTCAAACAATTGTATACAGCGCCGGTCCCATGATATTGGAGAGACAAGGTGGGTGAGGTCATATCTTGTATTGTACCCACTCCTGTTGGTGAGAGAGACAAGCTTTCAAGCCCAGAGCTTCAGGTCTGGGAAAGGTTCTCCGAGTGTCACAGCTAAAGACAAGATCGAACAGATAGTTTAGCAGAAATAGCACATGTTCTAAGGAACTCCTGTAGTCACAGGACAAAGCGGGGGTAAGTGGGTTACAGATTGTTATAGAATTGTAGGGTTAGAAGGGACTTCAAGGGTCATCTAGTGTAACCCACAATAAACCATTAATCCAGAATTGTATTAAGTCTTAATAAAGACACGGAATTTATTGTTTATTACAACAATTTGTAACCCACTGATCCCCCTATTTGTCCTGTGACTTCAGGGGTGTTAACAGGCCACTTCACCTTGAATGGTCCATTCCAACGTGTGCTAACTACTTACGCTAAACGATCTGTTCAATCTTGTGTTTAGCTGGGACACGTGGAGAGCCTTTCCCAGACCCGAGGATGAGCACTGTGTGGCTCAACTGCTTGGCGCTCTCACCAACAGAAGTTGGTCCAATAAAAGATATCACCTCCCCCACCTTGTCTCTCTAATGGAAGACAGTTAATCACCATCTTCCTTATAACAACTTTTTACATATTTCAAGACTGTTATCAGGTCTGGAATACTGTCCAGTTCTGGGTGCCACACTTAAGGAAGGACGTGGACAAATTGGAGAGCATCCGGAGGAGAGCAACCAAAATGATACAAGATTTAGAAACCCTTATCTAGGAGGAAAGGTTAAAAAAAATGAGCATGTGTAACATTGAAAAAAGCAGACTGAGGGCACCTGATAACAGCCTTCAAATATGTTAAGGGATGTAATAAAGATTCATGGATTCCAAGGCCAGAAGGGACCATTGTGATCATCTAGTCTGATCCCCGGTTTCTCAGAGGCCAGAGACCTGCCCACTATAATTCCTAGAGCAGATCTGTTAGAAAACATCCAACCTTGATTTTAAAATGGTCAGGGATGGAGAATCCACCACAATGCTTGGTAATTTGTTCCAATGGTGAATTACTCTCGCTGTTAAAAATTTACACCTTATTTCATAGAATCATAGAAGATCAGGGTTGGAAGAGACCTCAGGAGGTCATCTAGTCCAACCCTCTGCTCAAAGCAGGACCAACCCCAACTAAATCATCCCAGCCAGGGCTTTGTCAAGCCAGGCCTTAAAAACCTCTAAGGAAGGAGATTCCACCACCTCCCTAGGTAACCCATTCCAGTGCTTCACCACCCTCCTAGTGAAATAGTGTTTCCTAATATCCAGCCTAGACCTCCCCCACGGCAACTTGAGACCATTGCTCCTTGTTGTCATCTGCCACTACTGAGAACAGCCAAGCTCCATCCTCTTTGGAACCCCCCTTCGGGTAGCTGAAGGCTGCTATCAAATCCCCCCTCACTCTTCTCTTCTGCAGACTAAATAACCCCAGGTCCCTCAGCCTCTCCTCATAAGTCATGGGCCCCAGTCCCCTAACCATTTTTGTTGCCCTCCGCTGGACTCTCGCCAATTTGTCCATATCCCTTCTGTAGTGGGGGGCCCAAAACTGGACACAGTACTCCAGATGTGGCCTCACCAGTGCCAAATAGAGGGGAATGATCACGTCCCTCGATCTGCTGGCAATGCTCCTACTAATGCAGCCCAATATGCCATTGGCCTTCTTGGCATCAAGGGCACACCGCTGACTCATATCCAGGTTCTCATCCACTGTAATCCCCAGGTCCTTTTCTGCAGAACTGCCGCTTAGTCATTCGGTCCCCAGCCTGTAGCAGTGCATGGGATTCTTCCATCCTAAGTGGAGGACTCTGCACTTGTCCTTGTTGAACCTCATCAGATTTCTTTTGATCCAATCTTCCAATTTGTCTAGGTCACTCTGGACCCTATCCCTACCCTCCATCGTATCTGCCTCTCCCCACAGTTTAGTGTCATCTGCGAACTTGCTGAGGGTGCAATCCATCCCATCATCCAGATCATTAATAAAGATGTTGAACAAAACCGGCCCCAGGACCGATCCCTGGGGCACTCCGCCAACTAGACATAGAGCTGTTGATCACTACCCATTAAGCCTGGCAATCTAGCCAGCTTTCTATCCACCTTCTAGTCCATTCATCCAATCCATACTTCTTTAACTTGCTGGCAAGAATACTGTGGGAGACCATATCAAAAACTTTGCTAAAGTCAAGGTATATCATGTCCACCACTTTCCCCATATCCACAGAATCAGTAATCTCATCATAGAAGGCAATCAGGTTGGTCAGGCATTCCAAGTTCTGGCAGCATGAGACCTTCAGCATGTGTCATTCAGATTGAAGTCCCCCATGATAATGTATTTTTTCCCCTACACAGTGTGGATGGGTGCATAAGGAAGCAGTTATCTTGTTCATTTGTGGGATTTGGTGGTTGGTTGCAGACTCCAACTAATACCCCATCTTGCACTTTAGACATTAGAACACTGATCCATAAGCATTCAAGAATGTTCTCTTCCAAATAATCAGCGACTCAGAAACAGATAATGCCATTTCTGACATACATCTTTTGTCCACTTGCTCCTTCCTAAATAGGTTATAACCATTGATTTTAACATTCCAGTCATGGGAATCATCCCACTGTGTTTCAATAATAAAGAAGACGATGACCAATTGTTTGCCATGTCCACTGAAGGCAGGACATGAAGTAATGGGCTTAATCTACTGCAAGGGAGACCCTTTTTTGCACCATCACACAGTTCACTCATATTCAGCGTGTGAGCCACTATAACCCCCAGATCCCTTTCACCTAGCCAGTTATTCCCATTTGTATCTGTGCATTTGAGTTTTCCTTTCTACGAGCAGTATTTTGCCCTTGTTGCCATTGAATTTCATCTTATTGATTTCAGACCAGCTCTCCAATTTGTCAAGGTCATTTTGACCTCTCGTCCTGCCTCCAAAGTGCTTGTGACCCCTCCCCTCAGTTTGTACAAACACCTTCCCCCCAAATAAAACACGCGCCCCTTTTACCTTGGGATTCAATAGGAGCTCAAAGGCAGCTAAGAGCTCGCCCGCTTCCTTCTGCTGCCTTGTGATTGGATACCACTGGAGGTGGGGGAGGTGTCGGGATCCAAGATCCAGACATACTAGTGGGGAACACATGCTCCTCCCCAGGAAGTCATCCTTGTCCTAATATAAAGAGGAAACGTGATCAGATCATGTGAGTCATGGGCCTGCAGATCCCCTTCACCTGCTCCTCCTTTACCCACTTCCCTGGGATCTCGCACTTACAATGATATCCCGGTCAAACAGCTCCAAAACCACCAGTGGCGGGTCCTGCCGGGTGGCCTGGGGGTCTCCATAAATCAGCACATGGTCAAAGATTAGGGTCTGGTCCCAGCTGGGGCTCAGGGTGGCAGCCAAGGTCTGTGTGCGCTGGCTCATGTGCAGGAAGGACACGTGGGCATAGGGATCTGGGGGAAGGAGACGGGAGAGACGGGCGGTTCAGTCCTGTCAGAGCGGGCAGAGTGTCCCGTCCGGACACAGCGCCATGGGAGAGATGTAGAACTGGCCTATCTGAGCAGCACCTGTGCACCCCTTGGACACAGTGTACGCCCAGCAGCCGGGAACCCGTAGGGCCACTGTTTGTACAGCGTAGGTCATTCAGAGCTCCCATGCCCAACAGAGGGGACCTGTCTGGCCTCGGTGGGTCATAGCAGGGGTGGCACCACGAAGATTTGCGTTATGATCTGAGGGTGCCAGGAGAGGGGTGGGGTACAGCAGGGAAGGTCAGAAGCTACATGTGTTGAGGGTCATGGGGTTTGCCTCCGGTCACCTACCGGAGGAGCTCTTGCCCGCGCTTGGTGTCAGATCCCGGGCTTGGTAGATGTAGCAGCACAGTTGGTAGTAATTGGGCTCTGGAATATGAAGAGTTCACAGGTCTCACCCACACTCCTCCTTACCTGTTATGCAGAGGTGCCCTGCGGTGTCCCCCCACTCCTGCCATCAACCAGGGCCCAGCTGCAGAAGCTTCAATCCCTCACTCTGGCCATGGAGCGGGGCCCAGGAGGAGCCAATAAATCGCAGGGGCCCTGAAACAATCAGTGGATGGAGGGACAGATTTGGGGGGCCACCTTCCTGCTGGGGCTCTGCAGCTGGGTGCGATCCCCTCCATGCCAGTAACTCACTCTGGAAGACACAGGTGATCAGAGGAGTGTTCAGCTGCAGGATGTTCTGGGCTGGGGACCTCTTTTCTCTCTCTCCTTCCTCCAGGAGTTTTTTCTCTTGCTCCTTCTGTTTCTCTTTCTCCTCCTCCTCTCCTTCCCCCTTCTCTTGATCTTCCAACTCCACGCCCTGAGCAGAGAGCAGCCCTCAGCCCCTGGGCACCCTGAGCTGCAGGATCTCCAGCTGGAAGTGCTGGGCCCCGGGTGGAGCTCTCACTGACCAGGATGCCCTCGCACCTCCTTCCGGCTGTAGGTTTCCAACTCCACTGGGGTCTATAACCCCCACCCCTGGCTATACATCCTCACGAACACAACAACCACTTCCTCCCACCTCTGTTGTAACTATCCCCGTCATCCCTCTCCGCTCCTCTCTACGGCTGAGTCTCCCTGGGGCTCAGGAGCAGCCTGCCTTGGGGCTGTGAGCTGCCTTGGGGCAAGTTGACCCTTATGTGTCAATCAGCCCCCTCTGGCCTACGGAGACCCTGCTTTGTGCCAGGGGTTTGTGCTAGTGGCTGGACAGGTGCTTTCTGGGAGAGGAAAGAAGAGAGGCTCCAAGTGGAGACAATGGGCCAGAGGCTGCACCCCTCCCTCTCCAGCCTGGGACCACCCATGGGCATAAGGCTGCACGATCAGGTCTAAGGAGCAGCCAGGGGTTTCCAGCTGAGATCTGCCTGCCTCGGGGAAGCCTCCTGTTGGCTCACTCTGCAAGACTGCTGCCTATGAGCCTCCCAGTTCCCGTCTGGCTGTGGTAACAGGCACAGTGCAGATACAGTGGGTCTGGCCAGCCGTTGTGGGGAGGTTGCAGCCATTCTAGCGTTTGGCCAGCTGGGGACAGGATCTTACCATGTGGGCTAGAACAGTGGCCAAATGAACAGTCAAGAGCGATGCCCCTCTGCTGCCCGGCCTCTTACCAGGGAGCCCTCCAAGAGGAAAATGGGAGCCACCCTGGTGGGCTGCACGGGCACGAGCTTCCTCCGCCAGCAGCGCCGCCGGTAAGTGTCATGCGGCCGGGGCTGCAGGCGGAACTTCCAGCCAAAGAAGGAGGCGTATTCCCAGGTGTCCTCTTCCGCCGGCTTCCCTGCGGAGTGCTGAAAAAACGGGGGAAGAGCCGCACAGCAAGGATCCAGCTCAGACTGAACCCTGACCCTCCGTAAGATTCCCCCGAAGCAATTCCCCGCCCCGGCCACCAGCTTTCACCCCAAGACATTTTGGAGCTTCCCAGCTCCACTCTGCAGGCCCCAGAGGCTCAGGTACAATCCGTGAGCCTGGAGGGGCGTCTCCAGACAGCTCTGTGGACTTTGGTGGAGCCCCGGTGATTTGCAGAGGAGCCAGGCCGCCTTACACCAGCTGAGGGTTTGTCCTCGCAGTGCAGTGCTCCTCTTTGTCACAAAGGCTCTCCAGAGCGTGTGCGTCTGAAGTTCCCTCACCCCGGGGTGCTGGGAGCAGCCCCTTCCGAGCCAGCCCCGCAACAGGGACCATGAGCACAGCCCCTGCCCTCAGCCGCTCCCACCACGTACCAGCCGGAGAAAGGAGGCGATTTCCTGCTCCTGGCTCTGAGCGTTCAGGTCCCGACAGCGTCTCCGCAGCCAGCGCCGACGCCGGTGTGTGTGGTACGTCTTCTCTGCAGCATTCCAGGCCTGGGGGGTTCCGGTGGGGGGGATGCCAACGCCGTACTCCCAGCCTGAGAGAGGAGCCCGGCTGCCAGCAGGACCGGGGAGGAGGCCCCAGGCAGGCATGCTCACACCCTGGCGAGCAGACCCTCCCTCCTGAAACCAAGCAACCTCCTGCCTGGCCTCTCCTGCTGCCCGGGCTCACGCCCCAACCAGCTGGGCTGGACAAGGTGCTGATCCTGTGACTGAGGCTGGCAGGGAGAAGCTGCACCCAGTACAGCCCTCTCTGTCCTACAGCAGGGACAGCCTAGGAAATTCTCCTCCCCCCCGCCCCGCCACCATGTGCCCACCAGCCCAGCTCTGGAGACAGCTCCTCCAAGGGCGAGAGGGGGACTCAGTCTCCATGGCCTGTCTGCTGAGGCTGCCAGCAAGATGGGCAGCTTGTGCCAGCGGTGGTGATCCTGTGATGAGGACGCTTGTCTGCTGGAAACCGGCTAAACTCATTACTCTGGGCTGCTCAATGGGCCCACAGACCCTTCAGGATGTGCCCAGGGGAACACAGTCAGCACTAAGCCCCACAAATCTGGGTGGGCAGCAGCTTGGTCCTGGCTCTCTGACCACTCCACATTGCAACCCCAGCAGCCACACTGATTCCCCTGGAAACAAGCACAGAAAGGCCACTTACCGGCCTCATCCACAGCTCGGTTCACCTCCACCCTCCAGCTTTCCTCGAAGTGCCAGCCCTTAGGGCACATGATCCCTTCCCTTGGGGAGACAGCGGCTCCACCCTGGAAGCGAGACAACAGGGGAAATGCGGAGCTGAGCATGTTCGCTGGAGGTGCCCCAGAGCTTTCAGAAGGGTCCAGCAGCCACGGTGGGGGCCAGACGCTCTGGAGAGCCCAGCCCGTCGGGGGCAGAGCCCGTTGACACACCCAGCCCTGAGTGTAACAGAGGGAGCTGCTGGGAGCTGAGCCCCTTTGCAAATCATGTCCTCAGAGACCAGGGCCCAGGGAAAGTATCAGCACCACGGAGACCAAAGCCTCTGGGCATCCCCTGGAAGGTAGGACGCAAACCAGGGTGGGCAGGAAAGCAGGCTCAGGCTGCAGGCTGGAGCTGGCATGTATCCTGGACAGGGGCTGAGGTTCTGGTTTGACGGCACAGATCAACGAAAAACAACCTCCAAGACGACCCCTCCCACCAGCCAGTGCTGCCCAGGGCTCCCTCCTTTCCTCACCGCATCGGTGTTGGGAGAAGGGGCTGGGGCCCACTCTTCCCCTGGCTGCCGGCTCTCATTCTCATACACCTCCTCCAGCACCTCACTGTAGTTGGTTTCAGTATCCAGCAGCAGCCTGTGTGGGGGGCCGGGGCAGAGTTAGGAACGCAGGAGTCTCATCTCATGGCTTTTCCAAAGGCTCTGCGTGGATCCTCCTGTCATCTCCTGTTCTCTCCCATCAAACCTCAGGGAGCTGAGTGCCCAGAGGTCCCTCTAGTCCAGTACCTGGCACCTCCCTTTGGAACCCTCTACCAGTGAGGGAGGATGTTCCTCCTGACCCCAGCTGGCGATCCTCTTACAACTTGAGGCCTGATACAAGGTCTGAGAGCCCTGGGGCAATAGTCCTCGCTAGCATGACTGCAGACACGATCCTGACTGGGACATGCCTAATCTCTCCTGGAAAGAGACTCATCTATTTGCTTCAATAGTATCCTGCAGCAGCGAGTTCCACAGTTTACTCGTGCAATCAGCTCTCCAGGCCCTTCACTAGCTCAGCTCTCCCCATCCTACTCAAGCACTGATGGGGGGACTCAGCTGGAGTCACATTTAACCCTTTAACCACCTTCCCACTAGCCAGTGTCTCAGGTTAACTATCTGTCGCATAGCAGGATGTTTCCCAGACCCCATCTAGTGCTGTTTCCTCCTTTTGCCATGTCAGGTGTGTCAGAGAAAGGTGTAACCACACCTCCGAGCACCCCTCACGGCACTGTACTACACACATGGGAGGTTTCTCTCAGAGCCCCTGGAAATCCTCCCCCTCACATGGTTTTTGGGCTTCTTCCTGGCCTGGTTGTCATCGTCAGGGAGGAGACGGCCCCTGTGAGGTGCTTTCAGCAGGACAGCATGTCACACGACTCACCTCCTCTGTGGCTCAACTGCCCAGTCGCCATCCCAGTGCCAGCCCTTGGGCAGCTGGAACTTGTCCCTCGGGACACCAATCTTCCCGGTTATGTCCGAGGAGCTGGGGTGCTGCATCAGCCCTTTGGACCCCCACTTCCCAAAGATCTTCACCTGGTTCTCATACTGAGCAGGGCCCAGGGGAGCGACAGACACAGACAGAAGCAGGTCAGTGCAGAGGCAATTCCACGGACACCAGGCGGAGTCCAGGGGCGGGGTGAGCGCTGGGTATCTCCAGCAAGTGCGGGGTGGCAGAGGGGCTGAGCGGAGCTGCTGTGGAAGGTGCGTGTGATGTGCGTGAGCTCTTTTGGGCTGGGCTTTGGGGTCACAATCGATCGGCCTGCTGGGGGGTGTGCCCAGTGTATGCAGCATTCTCTGTCTGCACCAGCACCGTCCTCGTCCAGCAAGGGAATCCCGCATACCTCCCTCCCCACAGGGGAGCCATGGCAGATTATCCCTGCCCCAGGAACCAGAGGCCTCTCGCCCCAAAGCTGCCCTGCTCCTGCTCACCGACTCTGCATAGACCCCGATCTTCCCCTCAAAATGCCTCATGAACTCCTGGCTGTCGGACACCAGACTGAGCCACATCCGCATCCGCAGCTGGCCATGGATGGTGTCCTTCCCGTCACTCTGGGGGCTCTGCAAGAGGAAGGCAAAGGGGCCGCGCTGCACCCGCTCCAAATGCAGCCACCAGGCGTGGGCAGGGCCGGCTCCGCCGGCTCCCCGCAGCCCGAGGCGAGCGAGAGGGGCGGAGATCCTGGCCCGTCTCCTACCTTCAGGAAGAGGGTGTGGGTTTTCCCACACAGCTTGCCACAGGCGCAGGGACCGGCCTTGGAGAACATGATGGTGTGAGCCTTCACCCGGGCATAGGCCACCCGCTTCTCCTTGCACAGCATCCAGATCGCCACGTCAGGCATGCTGGCTTGGGCCTGGGCGTGGCAGCACGTCAGGAGAGAGAAGAGACGGCACAGATGCTATTGCAGGATACTCCTGGGCTGCTCTCCTTCCCATGGCAGGGGCTGTGCCAACTCAGCCCCTTAGGGTCCCCCCTCATGCCAGCCTGGCCCCCCTGCTAGGCCTGTCTGCAGGGGCAGCCCCCAGGGTGACCAAAGAACCATCCTGCCCCTCTGCGAGCTCTGCAGCACTGACTCAGCATCACGCCTAGCTCCCAGCGACCCAGGGAACGAACAGCAAGGTCAGAGACCGCAGAGCGCGGGCCCCATGGCTAAGCATGCCTCCCTTCTCCTCCGGAACGGGTCTGGAGGATGCTCAACCCGGGAGAGCTACAGAACTGCCGCTACGGGACTGCCACTGCAGAACTGCACACGTCTCAGGAGGCAGCAGACACTAGGGGAGAGGCTGGTGGGCATGGCCGCTTGGGGATGGTGTCTGGGGGAGGGGCGCAAGGCCTTGGCATACCTCCGGAGTCACCGAGTTGATCCTCTGCAGCCAGTCCTCTACCTTGAGGATCAGGGTCTTTGGGTTAGTCCCAGTGCTCAGCCTCTCTGCAGACCTGGCTACTTGGTGGAGGAGCCGACCACGCAGGTCCCTCAGCTGTTGATCCAGGACTGTGGCTGTCATCCGACCTTCCAAACTGGGCAGCAGCCTTCTGCAAGGAGCATCAACAGGGAGAGGTCAGAATTCCCTCACTGCCAACAGCTACCCAGGGCAGAGAGAAGGGGGGTCTGAGAACTGACCTGCCCCTCGGCTCACAGGTGGAGAGATGAGAAATGTGGAACTGACCCACGGCATCATGTAAGTCAGAACTGGAAAAGACGTGGCCAGCCCCTCTCCTGGCCAGGCAGGATTGCTCCCTGCCGCACTTTGGCAGTGTTTTGTCCAGTCCAGTTTTACATGTCCCAAGCGATGGACATCCCACCCCGGTCCCACATCCTCACAGATCTCACTGGCAAGAAGCTTCCCCTGACAGTCAGCCTTCGGTTTCCATTTCTCAGTTCTGTCCCATCGCTCCTACTTACCCCGCGTTCCCACCCTAAACAACCCCCTTTCCTCCTTGGGGTTCGCACCCCTCAGACTTTTCCAGACTATTATCACGTTCCCCACGCCCCAGACACTGCTTAGCTCAGGTGTAACCCTGTTAGCTCTCCAGCCCCATTTCTCCTAACTCCTCCCAGCTGGAAAATACCCTTCTGGAGATGAAGACATGTCATGAGGACAGAGCCTGAGCTCCACGCTCGGCTAGGAAGCCAATAGATGGTGCGGACATGGACAGACACTGGAGATCCAGCATGGGAGAAAGGCACTGAGAGAGCTTGCACCATAGTCTGGCAATCAAAAGCCCAGAGTTGCCAACCTCTGGAGACAGGATCGTACGATACATCCTTCTCGTACAGTTCTGGAGCCCCTTCGGTAATAAATGATACTTTGCCCTTCTACGGCATCTTCCCCGGGAAGATCTCAAGGCCAGGTGCTCGCAGATTGCGATCTCTGTCCCACTGGTGAAAATCTGGAGTGACTCCACTGAGGTCAATGTTGCTACTAGGGAAACTGAGATAACACGAGGTGTTATTCCCATTCAACACAGTGAGGATCTAAATCACAGAGATTAAGGGCCAGGTTTCCAAAGGCGCTCAGCACATTGGGGGCGTGTAGGGTGCTGCACACTTGGAAATCTGGCTCTGAGGTCTGGTGTAAGGCTGGCCCATGCTGTGTTCAGGGTCACCCAGAGCCAGTGACAGCGTGGGGAATGGAACCCAGGAGTCCTGACTCACCGTCTGGGTACCATCGGCAAAGCACAGAGAGATCCTGGAGAGCTACAGGAGTGCAAAGCAATTTATTACTTTATTACACATCCTCAGAGATAAAAGCTGTTCACACTCCTGACCTGCCCACACGGGGGTGTCTATACTGCAATTAAAAGCCCACGACTGGCCTTTGCCAGCTGACCTGGGCTTGCGGGGCTCAGGCTTGTAGGGCTGTTTAACTGCAGTATAGACGGTCGGCTCAGGTTGCTGCTGGAGCTCTGGGACAGTCCCCTCTCACAGGGTCCTAGAGCCTGGGCTCCAGCCCGAGCCTGAATGTCTACACTGCAACTGAACAGCCCCTTAGCTGGAGCCCCGCGAGCCCTAGTCAGCTGGCTCGGGCCAGCCATGGGGGTCTAATTATAGTGTAGACATACCCAGGGAGACCAACACTTAGTGCCCTGGCTCACTTGCAGTCCTCCAGCAGCTCTTCCAGCAGCTTCTTCCAGATGTTACCCAAAGATGGATCCTCGGCGTTTCGGACGGATCTCAGAGCATCCAGATTCAATTTCTGATGGAGAAGGAAATTAAGTCAGACTTTATCTGCGGCTCGTCCTGCAACCGGTGGGCCAGGGCACAGAGCTACAGGGCAACTAGGGCTTGATTCAGCTTCCAGTCAAGTCTACAGGGAGTCGTTCCATTGACTTTAATGGACATTCTTCCCTCAGGACAGATCCAGTATTTGGGTCCACCTCGAGCTGTGAAGGGGAGGAGCTTAAAGAGGAGCCACAGGAAGAAAGGAGCGAGGAGAGCCTGTGCACGAGGGGTTTGGGTGTGGCTGGCGTGGGAGCTATACGAAAGTTATAATAGTCATTAGAGGTAGAAAAGGCCTGTTAGTGCCCATCCAGGCCATCTGCTGTGAATGCCGGATTGTTCTCTACTGTACACATGCCAGGGTTTGGTCGAGTCGAGTTTTTATTGTCTTCTACCCATACGTGCTGGAACTAGGGGTCCTGCCACACCGCATGGCTTGAAGTGGTTTCCATTGTATCCAGGGTTTACAGTTTGGTTCACTGGCTCCCAGCCCCCCTGCTTCCATCCCTTTCCTTGGGAGACAGACGATTCTACAGTCTAATACATCCTGCTGTTTAATTCCACCCCTCACTCCTCACTCCCCCTCCTTGTGCCCCTAACCAGCCCTTCTCCTTCCTTGGCATTTTACCCCGTAACACACTTGCAGACTGTTATATTCCTGCCCGCAGTCACCACTTAGCCAAGCGAGGGCCAGTTAATCAGTTGAATCGTCCCCTGCAGGCTCACCCCTCCAGCCCCTTGACGGTTTTTGTTGCTCCTCTCTGAGCTGTCTCCAGCCTGCCAATATCTCTCTGGCGTTGAGCTGTCCACAGCGTTCCAGATGTGCTCGCATCAGAGCTGTCCCCTGCGGGCTCTGTGACGGGGTGCCCCTCTGCATGCAGCCCCAGAACTGCACAACCCCTTTCTGCTCCTGTCCCTCATCCCAGATTCATGCCTAGCTTTGCAGCCTGTTCTCGGTGATTTGCCCTGCTCCCTGCAGAGCCAGGACCTGCACTCACCAGCCTGTCCCGTGTGGAGTGCATGATGTTCAGGGTGTCCATGTAGTAGCTAGCGTCCTCCCAGAAAGAGGTGATGGCCACCATTGGCTTGGTGTCGTACCACGGCAGATAGTGATAATGGTTTCCTGGACAGCAGGAAGGAAGGTGAATGAACCACTTGGCTCAGGGGAGCTCAGGCATGTTCCTTAGGGAGATGCCGGGTAGAAGCAGGCTGGGTGAGTTAATATTAGCAGCGTGCACCCTATGCAGCTTCTCTCCCCTGCTGCTGGCCCTGGGTTTGTAGGGCCTGACACGTGTCACTCTGTGAGGGCCCCATGACAGCTTGAGGAATAGGTCTGTGTCCAGTTATGAATTCCAGGTGGTTGTATGAACACGGTTTGTAACTGTAACCATCACTGGGGATTAGGTCCCATGAACTAGACAGGGAGAGAGGGCTTGTCTGCACATGTCGTTATTCCAGAATAGCCTCTGATCTGTCAATTTACAGCCTGCCTTAAGTATAGACAAGCCCTGAGGAAGCTCTGTTGGGAAAGGCATGATAAGGCCATCAGGAGCTATCACCACTGCATGGCTCTCGCCGAGTGAACCATTGCCTTTGCGTGGACTCTCTACACAGAAACCTGTCTGGGGCAGGGGGCTGGAATCCCCGCAGTCTGGGATGGTGGAGAGCGGCAGCATCTCCACTTGATTCCCTGCCCCAGAGGGGCTGAGACCGCTTTAAAAAGGAGTGCCTCTCCAAGCCAAAGGAGCAACTGGGGAGTGTAGGTGAGGGGTGGGGCTGGGACACTGGTGTCAGGGTCTGGGTGGCTGGACTGTGGGTTCCTACTGCCAAGGTGGATGTCAGATACAGGGTCTGCACCTGGGACTATGCCCGAGGGACTCAGAGCAGGGACACTGACCACTCACCACTCAGACAACCCAGGGGGTTAGCAACACATGGGATGCAATGGTTGGATCTCCTCACAACATAGAATTATAGAATATCAGGGTTGGAAGGGACCTCAGGAGGTCATCTAGTCCAACCCCCTGCTCAAAGCAGGACCAACCCCAACTAAATCATCCCAGACAGGGGTTTGTCAAGCCTGACCTTAAAAACCTCTAAGAATATAAGAACGGCCATAGTGCATCAGACCAAAGGTCCATCAGGCCCAGTATCCTGTCCTCTGACAGTGGCCAATGGCAGGTGCCTCAAAGGGAATGAACAAACAGGTTATCATCAAGTGATCCATGCCCCATCATCCAGTCCCAGCTTCTGGCAAACAGAGGCTAGGGACACCATCCCTGCCCATTCTGGCTAATAGCCATTGATGGACCTGTCCTCCATGAATTTATCTAGCTCCCTTTTGAACTCCATTATAGTACTGGCCTTCACAACACCCTCTGGCAAGGAGGTCCAGAGACTGACAGTGCATTGCATGAAAAAATACTTTCTTGTGTTTGTTTTAAACCTGCTACCTATTAATTTCATTTGGTGGCCCCTTGTTCTTGTATTATGAGAAGGAGTAAATAACACTTCCTTATTTACTTTCTCCACACCCGTCATGATTTTATAGACCTCTATCATACCCCCCTTAGTCGCCTCTTTTCCAAGCTGAAAAGTCCCAGTCTTATTCATCTCTCCTCATATGGAAGCTGTTCCATGCCCCTAATAATTTTTGTTGCCCTTTTCTGAACCTTTACTAATTCTAATATATCTATTTTGAGATGGGGCGACCACATCTGCAGGCAGTATTCCAGATGTGGGCGTAGCATGGATTTATAGAGAGGCAATATGATATTTTCTGTCTTATTATCTATCCCTTTCTTGATGATTCCCAACATTCTGTTCACTTCTTTGACTGCTGCTGCACATTGAGTGGATGATTTCAGAGAACTATCCATGACTCCAAGATCTCCTTCTTGAGTGGTAACAGCTAATTTAGACCCCATCATTGTATGTGTATAGGAAGGAGATTCCATCATCTCCCTAGGTAACCCATTCCAGTGCTTCACCACCCTCCTAGTGAAAAAGTTTTTCCTAATATCTAACCTAATCCTCCCCTACTGCAACTTGAGACCATTGCTCCTTGTTCTCTCATCTGCTACCACTGAGAACAATCTAGATCCGTCCTCTTTGGAACCCCCTTTCAGGTAGTTGAAAGTAGCTATCAAATCCCCCCTCATTCTTCTCTTCCGCAGACTAAACAATCCCAGTTCCCTCAGCCTCTCCTCATAACTCATGTGCTCCAGCCCCCTAATCATTTTTATTGCCCTCCGCTGGACACTTTCCAATTTTTCCACATCCTTCTTGTAGTATGGGGCCCAAAACTGGACACAGTACTCCAGATGAGGCCTCACCAATGTCGAATAGAGGGGAACGATCACGTCCCTCGATCTGCTGGCAGTGCTCCTACTTATACAGCCCAAATTGCTGTTAGCCTTCTTGGTAACAAGGGCCCACTGTTGACTCCTATCCAGCTTCTCATCCACTGTAATCCCTAGGTCCTTTTCTGCAGAACTGCTGCCCAGCCACTCAGTCCCTAGTCTGTAGCAGTGCATGGGATTCTTCCATCCTAAGTGCAGGACTCTGCACTTGTCCTTGTTGAACCTCATCAGATTTCTTTTGGCCTAATCCTCTAATTTGTCTTGGTCCCTCTGTATCCAATCCCTACCCTCCAGCATATCTACCACTTCTCTGGCTGGTGTGTCCAGAGACTGGGACTGGCCCCAGCCCAGATAGAAGGGGCTCATGGCAATCTGCCCCCCAGGAAGAGAGCTCGTCAAACATTTTCCAATAAACATTTTTCTATTGGAAAATGCCACTTTGTCAAAACTGAACCTTTCTGTGAGAACGGGGTGATTTTGACATCATTTCATTTAGGAAAAAAATTGACTAGAAGTGTTTCAAGAAGCTCAAACCAGAACATTCTGACCTTATGGGAGCAGAATGTTTGGTTTCAAAATTGATATTTTTGTAATATAAAATTAAAGCAGTCGAAATCAGAAGGGAATGTTTCCGTTTGATTAAACCGGAACACTTCAACTGACCCCAGTGACATTTTCTGGATAATTTCACTTTACAGAAAAGTTTGGAATTTTTTTGTTTTCATTCTGACTTGGAAGAGGAACAACCACTGAAATGTCTGGATTTCCTGCAGAACGGAAATTCTGCTCTCTCTGAATCTGGCTCTTCAATCCCTCCATCTCAACAGAGCTCTTCCTTCTCCTGACTTCCTCCCTGCTTTCCCACCCCATCTTGCGCTTCCTGGCCAGCCTGTCTCGTCTCCCCTTTCCTTGCCTTGCTCCTACCGTCAAACACAGCTTGGCTGTACTGGGTGGTTGAGGCACAGGGCTTGCATGTCACGTCAAACTTGTTGCCATAGTTCCCGATGCTGACCTCAAATTGGATTAGCTCCTTGATAGCGGGCAGCATGGTGGCTGAATAGAAGATGGCACACAGGCCATACTTGCGCCGGGACAAGTATCGCTGGCAAAGGAAAGACCCAACAGGCAGGGTTAGGATGGGGAGGGAGCAGGTGATGGTGTCTTGGTCACTATCACCTGTCCCTGCTGGTCATCAGCAAGGACCCAACCTGAGACCCGCTGCAGCAAAAGCACCAGCCTCTGCTGTTTGAGTTAAAGGAGTGACAGCCCTAGCTGATGGCAGTAGCAGGCTTGTATCCTCTGTGTGGGCCAGTCACCAGCAGGAGATGTGATCATACTGTGCCATTCTATACCTTGGGGGAGCATCCTGGAACCCCCATATTCCTCATTTTCATATAATTGTGATTTTACATATAAAGCAGGCCTTGTAAGGTATCAGGGGAAAGGTTATGATCTGCTGAAAGTCATTTCTCTGTCCATAGATGTGTATCATTAACGCATATGAAGTTGTGAGAATTGTGTTGTATGGTGGTCACTCAAACATGCTGTAAGTTGGGGAATCAGCGAGATATTAGCTATCCAGAGGCAACATCAAGGAAAGAATCAACGCCCGGGCGGGGTGTCAAACAACCCATCAACAGCCATTGTCCAGCAAGGGAGCGACAATGCAATGACTCACCTGCATGAGGCCACACCAGGGGAATTGCTCAACCTTGCATAGTTGCCAACTTTCCCGCGGTAAATAAGCACCCCGACTTTCACAATAAGCCAAAAATCAAGCAAATCCCATTTCAAAACAAGGCCAAAACAAGCCAATCCCTAGGAACCCCAACACCCTACGTCACTAGATTCCCCCAGCATGCAGTCTGGGACTGTGGTGGGCCCGCTGTGCACCCCTGACTCTCTCCGCTCCTTGCCCCTGTTTGCCAGGAGCTAATAAAACAAAAGAAGCAACAAGCTACAACAAGCAACAAGCTACAAGCCAAAAACTAGCCAACAAGCAACTCACAAGCCAATTAAGCCAAAAACAAGCCCAATTTCTGCATTTTTTCCGCAGGTTTGGCATGTCTGGAACCTTGCTGGGTGACTCAGCAATGCCCCCAGACATGTCTGGACTTGTGTTCTCCAAGCACATGGACGAGGGTGTAAAACAGACAGAGTGGACACACACTGGGCCTTCTCCTGGCCCCACCTACGCTGCAAGCAACCAAGACACTGAGAAGAAGACAAGACTCCAACAGAGGAGACCGGCCCAGGTTTAAGGAACAAACCTGTATATTGAGGACTGCAATATCCAATGGGGTGAGAAAAACTGCTTCATCTAGATGTTACTCACTCTAATCGGGTTGAGAGTTCAGACTGCGTGCTGATATTTTACTTCTTTTGGTAACTAACTCTGACTTTTTGCCTGTCACTTAAAATCTACCTTTTATCATCAATACATTTGTTTAATTGTTTATCTTTATCAGTGAGTTTGTATGAAGTGTGGGACAAATCTGCTCAGGTTTGACAAAGGCTGGTGTCTGTCCACTTTCCATTGATGAAGTGGTGACAGTATATTCCTGGGGTACAGTGCTGGGAGCTGGAGGGATTTGGCTGGTGCCTTTCTCTGTGTGATCCATGAGTGGCTCTGGGAGCATTCATGCAATTTAGCTGGTGGTGGGGGCTCCACATGCGGTTGTGCTGAGTGATCACAGAGCCTGGAGGGGTTTGCTGCTGGTCACTAGCCAGGCATTGTGAGAGAGAGCCCAGGCTGGAGAGAGTACAGGGGGCACAGTGGTCCCACGATCCCAGGCTGCACCCGGGGATATCCTGTCACAGCGGCGCAGCGAGCAGTGTGAAATACACAGCTTGTTGTACTGAGCAAGATTTGCACTTCATACACTGATATAAAGGCTTTAAGTGTGGTGGCTAAGGACAGTCAGGAGGAGGCTACCGGTTTGTTATTTTCTGTTTGCTTGTTTCAGGAAAGGGAAGTAGGGACAGAAAAGCAGGAAAATGAGTGAAAGCAGAGAAGTGATTGCGAAGGTGGAGCTTTTTAGGCTGCAGGTTGCAGAAAAAGAAAGAGAACACGAGAGAATATTGCTACTAAAGAAACTGGCCATGGAGGAGAAGGAAAGAGAGAGAGAGAGAAAGAGAGAAAAACCACAAACTGGACTTGCTAGAGAAGCAGAACCAGAAACCACTGACCCCAACCATTCCCATCACTCCAAAAATCCGCAGTTGGGACCACCGATGGCCTGCATACGAGAAGACCAATCTCTGCACTGCAGTTGGAGGCAACACCACCTCAGGAAGGGATGGGGGTTTGATGCCTGCCAGGGAGAGAACTGTCCAGGTTGTTAGCGGCCAGCAAATTTCAGCTGAACCAGAGACAGACCCAGCTCTAGGGAGCAGAGAGAAATGGATCCCAGAGAGCCCGGAGAAGGGGCAGGGAATCTCAGAAACCACTGAGGTGGGTGAGGATTCCTGTGACTCTGTAACACAGGGAAGCAGGGTGCTTCCAAGTATGGGAGGGGCTGAGACAAGCTCCTTTCCAGCAGAAGGCGACATGCCCTCAGGCGCAGGGGCAGGAGAGGAGTTGTCAGTGATTAAGGAAACTGTCCCAGTTGTTAGCTGGCAGGGTTTTGCAGCTGAACAAGGGACAGACCCATTTCTAGGGAGCACAGAGAAATGTGTCTTGGGAGGGGGCCCAAGGGAGGAAATGGGGGAAGGAACAGTGGGGGTACAGGAATGTCTCCACCCTAGACACTTGGGGCAGGATGCCCAGGACACTAGCAGGATGGCTGGTCAGCATCTGTCACCCAGGCACTCAGCCCATGACCCAGGTTTTGAGAGGGATTTGTGTAACTGACCTCCTGGAGGGGAGCAGTCACACAGCTGACTTCCCAGGGACAGAGAAAGGGGTGGCGGAGGGCACCCCAATCCAGGTTCCAGTTTTTCAGGATGCTATTCCTGATAACTGTTTGGAAAGTAACTGTGTCTCTTTACATCAAGATGCAGCTCCAACGCCTGTGACAGCAGAGGAGTTGGGACCAGGAAATTGCCAGGTGGTCGTTTGTGAGAATGCAAATGACCCTATGGGTGGGGATGGTGAGGGGGGGGTTCCCCAGGCAGGTGAGAGTCAGGGAGAAGTTATGGGAAAGCTGATGAGAAAAGGTGAATCTGATCGAAGGTTAAACACCCCTAGCCCAGAGAGCAGGGATCACAGCCCTCTAGGGGGCAGGGAAGGACTCAGTGCAGGGAGGGGGAAACACAGGGTAACCCCCAAAAGGGAGCTGGATTTTCTGCATATGTACAGTTCAGGGGTTGGGAGACCGCTCCCCAAAGGGCCAGCCAATGTGCAGGATCCCCCTGAACACCTATCTTGCCAGACCCTGAGGCACCAAAATTCCAGAAACATGATTAAATTAAGAACCCAGGCAGAGGGGAACACTGGAGGGAAAGAAAAGCCAGTGACTGATGACACAGGAAAGAGTCAAATGACACCCTGGGGTTCCTGTTCTCTAAGTCACATACCCACCAGGAACACACACGGCCTCTGATCCCGGTGGGGAAAGAACCAGACTCATGGGATCACCAGTGATGGGACCTTTGGAGGGAGGCTTTGCCGAACCTCAGGCTGCAGCCCTTCTGTACTTTCCTAGGCACACGGGGATTGCCAGATGGGATCAGGCCCCATCTAGCTCTATGTCCCACAAGGGCCACCACCACCTGCTTCAACAGAAGGTGCAAAAACCTCACAGTCACAGATGTGGGATAATCTGCCCCCACGATGGTCTCATTCTCACCCTGGAAAGTTAGTAGCTACACCCTGAAGCTTGGGAGGTTTTATCTCCCTTCCAAAAAGGTATTACAGCGCTTTATTTTGTCATTCCCCATCTACATTTCCTCTGAATGAGGAGGCCAAATGTTGTCTCAGATGTCCCTGGTAGCAGAGGCTACAGAGCTGCTGAGAGGTGCGTTGGTGGGGAGGGACCAGGGATGGTTGTGGCATGGTCAGCGTAACTGGGTGAGATGTGCTCCAACCTCTTTCCAATATTCTCCCAGCACCAAGAGGACAGATTCTGGGGCCCTGCCTTTCTCACGGATACAAGACATGTTTTGTTGTCAAGTTCAAGTCTGCTCTGAGACGTGGCAGTAAGAACCGCACGGTGAGTTTATTATGGTTCCTATCTCAAATGGGCTCAGGGGCCAAGTGAACATGTGTTTCTGTCTAACTGCTGTGGGCTCCTGGAAGAGCCATTGGGAAGCTCCCAGGGCAATCACTGCTCATACAGGGCTGGCTGGGATGCTCACACAGCATTACAATTCATAGATGATGTGCAGCTTCCCTTCTGCTGGAACTGTTTCCTGAGAAGCTTTGTCCCCCTGCTCCCCTTCCCAGCCCCGTTCACTGTTAGGCCATGGCTGGCTGGGGTGTTGGGGTCACATACTCAGTCAGGGCTAGTTACCTCCACCCTGGCAATAGCTTCTGCAGGGATCTCCTCTATTTCCTGTTCGGGGGTCCTATCCATGCTGGTGTTTAATTCCACTAGAATCCGACCTCGATAGGCCACCCCTTCCTCCTGGAAGACAAATGGGTCCTCAGAAGAGGAGCGGGAAGGGGATAGAAGAACGAGGGAATGGGAGACCCTGTAAGAGGGGTAAGAGAAGAGAGGGAGGAGCACCGGGAAACCTTTCTCACTCTTTTTCCAGGCCTGACATCAAGCGCAAACAGCACAAACAACTGTCTGAGCCCCTCACTGAGATGTTTACGGGGGCTCCATGCAGGCCAGGCTCTGCAGCTCATGGGACAACTCAGGGCAGCAAGAGGCAACTTATGGGCCGAGCAGGAGGAGAAAGGTCTCTGGCAGATTTCTTCCTGTTGCAGATTGCCCCCCTCCCAGGTCTGCCCCTGCTCCTTCACACCTCTTCGCCACCCCTCCTAACTTCCCCTTCAACAACAGCCAGAGGTAGCTCAAGCTGACGATGCAGGCTGGGAGCACTAGTAGGCTGGAAGTGGCCTGCTGTCCCAGGAGCGACCATGCCTCCGTGCCTTGTGCTCAGAGGGGAAGGCGGAGGACAGACACTGTGTGTTTGGGGAGATGGGCTGTCACCTACTGGTCACCCTCTCATTCCCCCGGTACAATTCACCGGTCTCTGGAGCAACTTGGGGAACTGTAGGGTGCTCCCGTCAGTGAGGGGCCAGGGTCAACCCAGTGCTGTGGTGGGCATGCCAGATGCCATGCTACGACCCACTGGCATGGACTCATGGCAACCCCAGGGCTTGGGAGTCATGAGGACCCTGCCCCCAGGCCATGGTCTTCCTGGGATCCAGGCCATGAATGGAAGGGAGACACTTACGCTCCCAGAGTTGAGTTTCTCATTCGGGTCGTGGAGGCTGGTGAATTCCTTGGGGCTCCCGTAGAGGGTCAGGAAGCTGGGTCCAAAGCATGGCAGGAACCCGGAGAAATCCCCTGGAACCAAGAGAGGAACCTGAGAGAAGAGAGCCCAGAATGAAGCCAGCTCTCGATGGGCAGTCAGAGCCCCTTACCTTCTATCTCAGCCCCCGTGGAAGACACCTCGGACAGGCTAATGTACGTGGTCCCAAGGATGTCCGTTTTTCTTGCTCGGTCCCTGGAAGTGCAGAGCAGACAGCAAAGAGCCTTTCTGTGGCATTGGAGCGGGCTGGGGGGACTGCTGAACAAAAGGCCCACCAAGCTCTGTGCGCCCCTACCAAACCCTGGGGTCTACAAACACTGTCTTCTGCCTACCCAGTCCTTGTCGTCAAGGGGCTCCGAAGCCTGGGACCAGGGCATTTAAAACTTGGCCAAGGCTCTGGGATGAGACTGCGGTCCACACTGGCACTGCTGTGGCCCAAGGGAACTGTCTGCTGTAAGGATCGTCAGGGCAGGAGACAGAGCTTCCTTTGGGGCCAGCCGCAGAATGAACTTCCCCGGAACCAACGGCCATCCAGACCTCCCCCTTCCCGCTGCAAGGACCAGGCACACTTCCCTGACCTGCCTTCTCTAACATAACATGTCTATGTATTTATGAACCCCACATGGGTCCTTCCCTTCCACCCACCACAGTGTCCCTGCTGGCTCTTCCCTCACCAGACTGGCCAGCCTCACCCCGTCCTGCTCTCCTCAGTTACTCCCCTTCCTCTGGGGGTAATGCCAGGATTGCCTGCTCCAGGCGGGGACTATCCAAAGTGCTGCTTACCTGTTCAGAATGGTTAGCTTGATCTTATCATACATGGATGGTAACTGCAATGGGAAGGTGGCAGGTTAGAAGGGCATACGTCCCTGGGGCCAGGCCCAGTGTGCCATTTGACACAGCAAGGCTCTTCCTTCCCACAGTTTATATGGCAGGGCTGCCCTGCTTTTGTTGGCATACTAGGAAGGATGTTGCCGTGTGGACTGGTGCCAAAGCCATTGGATGCCCTATCTGGCTCTTCAGCTGTGGGAGCTGGGGATGGTCAGTGGACAGAGAAGCTGAAGCACTGTCTAGGGGGAGCAGAGGGAGGCACCCGTTATGGGGAACTCCCCCTCTTGAAGGGTTACTAGCTCCACAGAGCAGGTGCCTTCCTTCCTTCCCCTCCCTGCAGACAGGGCTTCCAGCCTCATAGAATCATAGAATATCAGGGTTGGAAGGGACCCCAGAAGGCCTCTCCCACTGCCGCTCCACTACAGCAATCCCTAGTTCCCAGTGTCAGGAACGTGTGCAGGGCAGAGACCCAGCCCCCACAAGAGGGAAAGGACATGACCTTCCACAAGCTCTGTGTGTCACTTCTCCTGCCCCCCTGTCAATACTCCTTGGACTCTGGGCTGCAAATGCTGGCCCCCCCAGGGAGAGCCACTATTAGGGTGTCTATGGCAAGAACTCCCTTAATCCTCTTTCAGGAAATAAGAATTTGGGTAACTCAGGGGGAAAGAAGGGATGCGGGGGAGATATTCAATGCAGATTGTCAGGGCTCTGACAACATCCCCTTCCTACCGAGTCATCCATCTCACCTGAGCAGGAAAGAACAGCACCTGGTTCCACTCTGGGTTGGCATTTCTTGGCATCACTCTGGTGCAGTGCTGAGAACATTGAAGGACACTATTAGCAACCAGAAATCAACACCTCTCCTTCCAGCTACACCCTCTGCAGGTCAATCCCTTCTTTCACCCATCTCAGTTCCCTGGGTCATATTTGCCCCCCGCAAACAAGCGTTTGCTCTCCAGGCAGCACTGCAGAGCCTTAGCAGCAATGGGGTTTGGTTCTGTCTCATGTACCGTCAGCTCCATCACCAGTTGCACTCCCATAATGGGATCATCAGGACTGGCGTTGACTTGGGGAGGCTTAGAGAAGTCACAGGAATGAGGCATCCTTATGTGAGGGGCCCTGCCTGGCATTTCTCAGTGTCAGAATCCCACCGTCGCTTTGCTCCCCACAAGATCATTGGGAGAAGGGCAAGGAAAAGCAACCCCGCTCTCTCCATCTCAGCACATCAGACTGTCCTAATGGCAGGACGTATCTGCCGACACAGCAGAGGCAGCTCCTCCAGGACTGTTAACACACAGAGTCAGGGTGTCACAGGGCCTGTCGATCAATCCTGACACGCAGGGGCTGTTGTGATAATTGGGCCGACGCATTTACCCTTACTGTGAGTTTAACTGTAAAGGTGAGTGTACATTCATAAGATCTTACAATGAACTATAACATCAAGCACTCATGGGAATAGATACAAGAATGGTGGACAGAAAATCTATTAATCTAAACCAAGAAGGCCACATTGATATAATCCAAGGACAGGAAATTCTACTTGTCAAAAACAGATGATGTGAAGCCGGATGTTAATGAACCAGAATTGGTGTTTCAGAGTAGCAGCCATGTTAGTCTGTATCTGCAAAAAGAAAAGGAGTACTTGTGGCACCTTAGAGTGTGTTGGATATTAGGCCTAATTAGTGGACAAAATAATGAGGGAATGGGCTATTGCACCCAGCACTCCCTTTCTGAAAACCAAAAGGACAGAGGTTACTGGAGCAAGCTTCACCATCTTGGCTACGACCCCCGCCCTGGGACCATGGGCCTTCATCATCGTCCAAGGCCCCAACTCCGTGGGTGCTCCAGCCCGGAGCACCCATGGAGAAAAATTAGCTGGTGCTTAGCACCCACTGGCAGCCAAGCTCCCCTCCCTCCCCCCAAGTCCCTCCCGCCCGCCGCAGGCCCCCGCCGATCAACTCCTCCCCCTCCCTCCCAGGGCCTCCTGCATGCCGCGGAACAGCTGTTCAGTGGCGTGCAGGAGGCGCTGGGGGGGGGAGGAGTGGGGATGGGGCGTGCTTGCAGGAGGGGATGGAAAAGGCAAGGTGGGGGTGGAGCGGGGGCGGGAAGAGGAGGGGTGGGGCGTTGGGGGAAGGGGTGGAGTGGGGGGCGGGTACTGGGGCGGAATGGGGGAGACTTGGGGGAAGGGTGGAGTGGGAGCAGGGCCTGGGGCTGAGTGGGGTTTGAGCCCCCCCGGGGAAAATTAGAAGCTAGTGTCTGTGATCATCCTGATCCTGAGAAGTGTGCTGATCAGACCAATCCTGAAAGAGGGACCCAGATGACATTGCCACCCCTGCCGGCTTCAGGAGAATCTCAAACACCACCTGGGATGTAAGACTGTCTCTCTCTCTCTCCACTTTGTGTGTCCTTTTCCTGTCCTGCCTTAGTTCTTCTCTTTCCTATCTCTCTCCTTTTACCTTCTGCTTAACAAGAGACTGGCTTAGCCAGCCAAGCCTGGATATTTTTAGCACTGCTATAAACCTGTGACCAGAAAGAGGCAGCTAAAAGCAAAGGCCTAACCATCGCAAAGCTGGTACGAGTTTGCCAGGCCTCAGAGTGCCTTGTGCCTGTGTTTCTCCAGCAGGGAGGCTGCAAGTGAGAGTCAACACCAGAGAGAGAAGCTGCATTTTCTACCTTTCCTGTTCTTTCCTCTCCCCTTTTGTGTGTGTTTTTCTTGGTGTGTCTTCTTAAGAAACAGGATCAGACTTTAACAACAGCAGCAGCAAGGACAGCTCCAACCCTTCTCAACTTGCTTCTTCTCTTTTCCCCCAAAAGGACAGTTATTACCATCTGAGAGACTGTCAAACAACGGTGCTTTTCCTTCAAAAACTGACTTCAGCAACAACAGTGACATCTCCAGCCTATGTCAACTAACTCTGGGCTTGTCTTCAAGCCCAGCACTGTAGCTGCGCCCTGTAGTGGTGTAGTGAAGACGCTACTATGCGGATGGGAGAGCTTCTCCCGAGGGCATAGTTAATCTCCTCCCCGAGAGGCGTAGCACTGTCTACACAAGGGGCGAGGTCGGTGTAACTATGTTGCTCAGGGATGTGGATTTTTCACACCCCTGCGCGACGTTGTTATACCGATACAGACCTGTAGTATAGCCCAGGCCTTCTCTTTTACTCAAAGAGACAATTTCAGACTTTAACCAACCACAGCATCCACAACTCCAGCTCATTTCAACTACTTTCTTCTCTTTTACCCCTCCCACTACAAAACCCCCAAACCAGTTATTACCGTCTTTAAAACCATCTAAGAGACTGTTTGCAGTGATGTTATAACTGTGTTGGTCCCAGGATATTAGAGAAACAAGGTGGGTGAGGTCATATCTTTCCTTGGCTCAACTTCTGTTGGTGAAAGAGACAAGCTTTCGAGCTACAAGGTGCTCCTCTTCAGTACAGAGGAGCTCTATGTAGCTTGAAAGCTTGTCTCTTTCACCAGTGGAAGTTGGGCCAATAAAAGATATCAACTCCCCCACCTTGATTCTTTAAGAGACTCTCAGACAAGATGGATTTTCCTTCTAAAAACTTTCTCCAGTTAAAGGGAAAGGGAACGAGGATTGTTGTTAAAATTAAAGCCTTACTTAATACTTTATATTTCAGATGCTTTACTTGTGTTTCCTTCTCTTCTGTATCGTCAATAAAACGTTAAAAGAATTTGTAACAGTGTGTTTGCCACGCTGCTGAGCAGGCTGAGGTCTCTGTGTACCAAACCTTGGACCTTGTTTAACATGCTTAATGTTGGACAGTGACTGGCTCATATTAACACCTTTGGCCCATGTATTCCATCCGAACTAATACAACAGGGCCCAGTTTGACTCTCAGCCCGCAGGGATGGAAGTTGTTTGGCTGTGCGGCTGCAAACAAATCTTGCTTGGACTCCAATAGAGCAAGTTCGCTATGGAAACTGCCGCAGGATAATAACTACCAGCCCGGCCGTGGTACCAGGAGTGCACTGGGTGACTCGAGCACTCGTGTTACTATACGAATGGGATAGGGATTCAATCCGTGGTGTTGTGTAGAAATTCCTACTGCTAGGTTTACTTTACAGGTGTATCCACATGTCTGCTGGACGGCCCGACGGCATCTGTAACGAACGGGCCCGCGTGTGTCTGCCGCCTACCGGGTGCAATCAGTCCTGCTCAGCCGTGTGTAACAGGCTCTTTACTGTACTCCCAACAGCTCATGGGGATTCTCCTTTAGCTCAAGGGGGGAGGCTGAATTCTATCACCTCCGTTGCCGTGGCACTTCTAGGGGCCACACATTTGTTACTGCACTGATGTGTTAGAGTTTAGAGTACAAGACTGGCTGTTGGTGAGGAGACTGAAGTTGCCAGATGCTCTCCCAGGAGGTCACTTTTCTGACCAGAGCAAGCCGTCAAGAACACTATCCCCGATAATGTCACGGCTAACCTGGTGGCTGAACTTTGTGACTTTGTCCTTACCCATAACTATTTTACATTTGGGGACAATGTATACCTTCAAATCAGCGGCACTGCTATGGGTACCCGCATGGCCCCACAGTATGCCAACATTTTTATGGCTGATTTAGAACAACGCTTCCTCAGCTCTCGTCCCCTAACGCCCCTACTCTACTTGCACTACATTGATGACATCTTCATCATCTGGACCCATGGAAAAGAAGCCCTTGAGGAATTCCACCATGATTTCAACAATTTCCATCCCACCATCAACCTCAGCCTGGTCCAGTCCACGCAAGAGATCCACTTCCTGGACACTACAGTGCTAATAAACGATGGTCACATAAACACCACCCTATACCGGAAACCTACTGACCGCTATTCCTACCTACATGCCTCCAGCTTTCACCCTGACCACACCACACGATCCATCGTCTACAGCCAAGCTCTGCGATACAACCACATTTGCTCCAACCCCTCAGACAGAGACAAACACCTACAAGATCTCTATCAAGCATTCTTACAACTACAATACCCACCTGCGGAAGTGAAGAAACAGATTGATAGAGTCAGAAGAGTTCCCAGAAGTCACCTACTACAGGACAGGCCCAACAAAGAAAATAACAGAAAGCCACTAGCCATCACCTTCAGCCCCCAACTAAAACCTCTCCAGCGCATTATCAAGGATCTACAACCTATCCTGAAGGACGACCCAACACTCTCACAAATCTTGGGAGACAGGCCAGTCCTTGCCTACAGACAGCCCCCCAACTTGAAGCAAATACTCAACAGCAACCACATACCACACAACAGAACCACTAACCCAGGAACCTATCCTTGCAACAAAGCCCGTCGCCAACTGTGTCCACATATCTATTCAGGGGACACCATCACAGGGCCCCTAATAACATCAGCCACACGATCAGAGGCTCGTTCACCTGCACATCTACCAATGTGATATATGCCATCATGTGCCAGCAATGCCCCTCTGCCATGTACATTGGGCAAACTGGATAGTCTCTACGTAAAAGAATAAATGGACACAAATCAGATGTAAAGAATTATAACATTCATAAACCAGTCGGAGAACACTTCAATCTCTCTGGTCACTCGATTTCTGATCTCAAAGTGATTATCCTTCAACAAAAAGACTTCGAAAACAGACTCCAATGAGAGACTGCTGAATTGGAATTAATTTGCAAATTGGATACAATTAACTTAGGCTTGAATAGAGACTGGGAATGGTTGATTCATTATAAAAAGTAACCTATTTCCCCTTGTTTATTCCCCCCCCCCCCCCCCCCCCCCCGCTCCGGAAACATGTTACCTACCGTTTTCCCTGCAAAACTAACTTCCACGGAAGGGTCAACGCAGATCCTTTTGTCGACATGCATATGGAACATGGACCTAAAGTAATGCAGAAAGGAGTCCTCCACTGGAGAGGGAAGAGAGACGTATTCGTGTCAGATAGCTTTCGGCTGGCACAATTAGCTCCTGCTGACCATCTATGCTTGACTGGGAGACCCAAAACCTCCCCTCGGCTGAGGGACGGGATTCGAGGGTAACAAGGGTCTACAAGGGCAGAGGAAGCTGATGACATTGGAAAGCAGGCAGGCAAAGTGGGGGGCAGGCCACCCTACAATAGTGGGCAAAGATCCTAATGCATTTGCCTCCAGCCCCTCTAGGAGCTGTCACTGCAGAGGGGTGAGCCACAGGGACTGTCAAACCCTTGTGCTTCCTATGTTGTGGTAGCAGCCATAATTGTGCTAGGTGCTGCGCAAACATCACAAGGCCCAGACCCTGCCCAAGGAGCTGAAATGACCGAGGAATAGTCCCTGGAGTCCTGGCTCCCATCCACCAGCTCTGACTCCCAGGCCATGGAGAGGTATCCTCTGCGCTATATGACACATACTTTGGGGTATATCCTCAGCTCTGTATATGCGGAGCTGAAAGGTGGCCATGCATACAGGCATCGCGGCAGGCTTGAGAAGGCTGGACTCGACATCCTCGCTCTCCATAGGCTTGTCCAGCTCCTGAGAGGAGAGAAGAGTGCTGGGAATGTAGACAGGCCCAGAACACAACCGCAAGACAGTCCCACCAGCAGAGCAATGGAAGAAGCAGAGGAGGGGATGTGGTGTGTCTGAGACCAGGCGTCTCACTGCTCCAGAGAGAGCCAAAGGCATGTGGTGAGCAGGTTACTTTGCAGCCTGTGCGGTGTTAGGGTCAGATCCTGATGCCCCTGGAGCAATGAGGGCTCTGCCAGGGGCTCCAATGGGAGGAAGACTGGGCCCTTGTGCTGCGGCCGGGAGCCAACTTGGGGCACTTGTGTATGAATGGCGGCCTGCAGGGGCCAGAGAGCATGGCCTGGGGTGGGCAGAGCACGAAGCCAGGTATGGAAAGGTGAGAGTGCAGACGCAAAGAGTGACCTGATCTGCAGAGACACTGAGCACCCACAGCTGCCTCGACGTGCCGCGGGAGCTCAGCGCTTCCGACAACGCAGGGCTCCTCTGCTGAATCACTCTCGACTCAGGCTAATCACTGCTGAGCCTTGCTGGTCGGTGGCCCAGTGAGTTCCAACAAGGGCCCGAAGCATGGGCGGCTGGTGACCTGGCCATTGGGGGAGGCTAGCCCCCGGCCCCTCCCCTTGTGCCCAAGGCCCTGCCCCTCCCCATCTGACCCCCCTTCTGCTTCCCCTCCCCCGCAGGAGCCCAGGGCACCCCCACCGCAGCCCCCAACCCCAGTGCCGGGCCGCCAGGGGGCGAGGCCCCAGCCCTGGTGCTCCGGGTGGGGTGGCCCCGGCACCGGCTGCCCTGACTCCCTGCGGGAGGCAGGCCAGCCAGCCCCAGCCAGCCCAGGCCAGCCAAAGCAGAGTGCTCTGGGATCCGCAGGAGGGGGCCTGGCCTGGGGGCGGGGTGTGGGTGGGGCCACGCTAGGCGGTTCGGGAAGGCACAGCCTACCCCTGCCCATGATACCCGCTGCCCATGGCCTGAGGCGGGGTCCTGGAGGGAAGCCTTGGAACAGCCAAGGCAGGTGCAGGCTGTGTTCGTGTTTTGCAGATATCAGTTTGCAGATATCAGATAACTGCAGATATCAGTTTTGCAGGTATCAGTCAGATATGTTTTGCAGAGATCAGTAGACCCAAGACCGTGGGAGGGAACTGCGGTGGTTTGGGCATGGACTCAGGATGGGGTAGGAACTCAGCGGGATCACTGCTGGTGTCATGTCCCTTTCACAGGTGGTGTTTACCGGTGCCTGGTCCCCGGCTCCTAGGACACAAAGGCTGACTTTCAAGTAGCCTCTCAAGCCCGCATTCAGATGAGTAGGGTGGTAAAGGCTGAGCCATTTCCAGCTGAGAGCATGGCCTGGGAGAGAAGGACAGCAGCGTCTGCTATTTGTGCAACTCATCGTATTCTTCCCACCCCACACTCAGCTTCTTTCCAGTCACAGCTTCCAGGGCCACAAAGGACCACTGTGACCCAGAGAAGCTGGCTAGGAGCCAGCAGCATGCCCTGGTTGCCAACAAGGCCAATGGCATATTGGGCTGCGTTAGTAGGAGCGTTGCCAGCCGATCGAGGGACATGATTGTTCCCCTCTATTCGGCACTGGTGAGGCCTCATCTGGAGTATTGCGTCCAGTTTTGGGCCCCCCCACTACAGAAGGGATGTGGACAAATTGGAGAGAGTCCAGCAGAGGGCAACAAAAATGGTCAGGGGGCTGGAGCACATGACAGACGAGGAGAGGCTGAGGCAACTGGGCTTGTTTAGTCTGCAGAAGAGAAGAGTGATGGGGGGAATTTGACAGCAGCCTTCAACTACCTGAAGGGGTGTGTGATCTTTCACTCCATATTAAGAAAAGGAGTACTTGTGGCACCTTAGAGACTAACCAATTTATTTGAGCATGAGCTTTCGTGAGCTACAGCTCTCACGAAAGCTCATGCTCAAATAAATTGGTTAGTCTCTAAGGTGCCACAAGTACTCCTTTTCTTTTTGCGAATACAGACTAACACAGCTGTTCCTCTGAAACCTGTCACTCCATATTCTTTATGAAAATATGCTTATGCTATGAACGGGTCATAACTGAGACGTACTTTATGCAAGATGAGTCTTGTAAGGTATAATTGGAAAGGTCGTAATTTACTGAATGTGATTATCCTATTTGTATGCCTGTATCATTTCTGTATCTGGAGTTAGTAATAGTGACTAGGTATCTGTATTTCAAACAGCCTTCACCTACCGGGAGAGTCGTACACATGGCCAACCTCAAGCTGTGGAGAGGGAAATGGAGCATGTTAGGGGATAACAATAACAACACCACCCGGCATTCCTCTAACACTCTCCCTCTCAGGATCTCCATTCAGGTGGGGAAAGTGAGGCACAGAGCGGCAAAACGATGTGCCCAAACTTAACGGCAGAGCCTGGAATAGAACCTGGACCACTTGACTCCTTGTTCTGTACTTAAAAGCACGGCACAAGGCCGCGCTGACGCTAAGGGCTGGTCTATACTTACCATGCTGCTGCGTTTCACTGGTAGCCGTTCTGCTGGAGCACTTCCTGAAGACGCTACTACGCTGACGGGAGATCGTCTCCCTTTCACGGAGGCGCTCCGCCTCCCCAGGGGGTGGTAGCTATATCGACAGGAGAAGCCCTCCCACCGACACAGCGCGTCTACACCGGGGGTGAGGTCGCTGTAACTTATGTCACTCACGGGGTGACTCATTCACACCACTGAGTGACATCACTTATACCGACGTGAGTGATAGCTCAAGCCTAAGAGACACAAAATCAGAGGCAAAGTAGAGCTAAGCTAGCCGCTGTTGTTCTGGCTCTGCTCATTCCTATTGTGACGTGATGCTCCATATTCTGTATAGAAATATGCTTATGATGTGAATGTGGCATAACTAAGATCTACTTTATGCAAGATGGCTCCTGTGAGATCTCATTGGAAAGGTTCTGATTTACTGAATGTGATTATCCTATTTGTATGCCTGTATCATCTCTGTATCTGAAGTTAGGAATGCTGACTACGTAACAATTACAACTGTGTGTGTACTTGGGGAACCACCCACCGGACAGCAGGCAATCTTTCTGAATGAGCCATTTAAGAAGGACAATACAACTCTGGAGACACTAATCTCCCACCTCCCTGAGGAGCTTCCTGGGATTGCATTGACACTACAAGATCCGGTGGTAATGTCACCTGATGAAAAATACCCCCTTAGACACGGCTGGTACTTTTCCACTGGAAGCAAAGGCTTCCCGCCTTATGTCAATTCTATTCAAGGCTGGGAGGCAAGGCCAATGGGATTCTCCTCCATTGCCTACCCAAGAAGAAAGACTGCTGAAAGTACCTGAAGAGACAAAGGAACTAAGCTGAGGGAAAGGCAAGGGCTGAGTCCAGACTGAGACAGTCTAAAGAGTCTAAAGAGAAATAACTGGAACTCTGAGCTACAGAAATTCTGCATCCTGCCCAAGTCAACAATTAGGGTGAGAAATTACATGTTTAACCTGTTTCCTTAGTGAATCAAGCTTAGTTTGCGTGTTTTGTTTTATTTGCTAAGTAATCTGGGTGTGTGCTGGAAAGGGGTTAGAGAGCCTGGCACAGCAACCCAGTGCAAGGGAAACCCCAGGCTGGCAGGGCTGAGTGGGATCCCAGCACATCAGGTGGCATCCCGGATTGGGGTAGAGGTCTAAGCCATCACACCTGTCATGCGTGGTACTGGGAAATGGGGTGGGGGAATTGGGCTGGCTCCTAAACAAGATTTAATGAAAAATCTTGATGTTTTAACATTTGCTTCCATTCCAATGCAGAACAAAACTAAGACCCTTTAAATTGGGGAGAGGGATTGACCAGTCCGTCCCAGAATGGCGAATAGCTGGCCGTCTAAGGCATTCCCTTCATTCAGGCTAGGGACTTGAACCTTAGGGCAGGTCTACACTATGGAGCAAAGTCAACCTAAGTTACACAACTCCAGATACGTGAATAACATAGCTGGAGTTGACATACCTTAGGTTGACTTATTGCGGTGTCTACACCGCGCTGGGTCGACGGGAGAAACTCTCCCGTTGACTTACCTTATGCTTCTCACTCCAGTGGTGTACCAGAGTCAATGGGAGAGCGATCAGCAGTCGATTTAGCAGGTCTTCACTAGACCCGCTAAATTGACCCCTGGTGGGTCAATCACCACGTGTCGATCCCCCGGTAAGTGGAGACAAGTAGCTAAGGAGACAAGTACCTTAGACTCCTACATCCCAGGTGTGTTCTAGACAAGTAGCTATTCTGGCAGTCTCTTGCTCTGGTTTTGACCAGAAATCCCATCCTGGACCTGAGAAACCTTTCTGGCAAAATTTCAGTCAAAATAGATGTGTTTCTGTGAAAATGTCCAGTTTCAGAAAACCAAGATTTTGTTAAAAAGTGCCTGACCAGCTTCAGTCAGCAGTAGATGAAGTCATGGTTCAGGGACAGCTGTTCACACCCAATTCCTGGCTGCCTAGAAAAGTGGTGACTGATTAGGAGAGAGACAGGGACAAAAATCTAGGAACATACGTTACAGAGGACAAGACAGACAATTTCATCCGCACGTTACCACAATGTGCCAGAGGCAGGAGCAAGGTAAGGGGGAGAGTGTTCATAGGTAAAATTTTAATGAATGACTGGAGTAAGGATAAGTTATTGACCCACTTGAGAACTGTAACCAATTGTGGAGATCGCTACTTGGAGACAACGGACGATTCCTAAAGAGCCCCTTGGGAGCAGGGCTGGCCAGAAAACAAGAATCCCATTTCACACATTTTCACAGTTTTGGCCTTTGTTTTGTTTTGCACTGGGACAAGCAGAGCCCTTTGAAACCTTTCACCAAAACCAGAGCATGAGTGCGCATCACTAGAACAGCCCACTGGTTAGGGCACTCAGCTGTGATGGAGGAGGAAGTAGCTCAGGTCTGCTCTGCTCTGCCTGATTCAGAGGAAGGACATGAAGGTGGGTCTCCCATACCCTAGGTAAGTGCCCTAACCACCTGGCTATTGGCTATTCTGAGATGGGCTGGTCTCTCTCTCTCTCTCTCTTGCTCCCTCCCTTCCAGGAAATTCTCAACCAGCTCTACTTGGGAGTGAGCATTGCCTGTACGCTGGTTGCCACACCCATGCATGCAACATCACCAGGGAAATATCACCAGGAAAATATCTACTGGCATGGTCCAGTCAGCTGGCTCTGCCAAGATTATTACATCAGCTGTCACTCACCTTGAACACTCCAATGATGGAATCCGCTCGCACTGCCCTTGAGTTCAGCACCTAACAAAGAAACCCAAGACTTCGGTTCACCATTCTTGTGCTAGGAGGTAAAGCCCCCTTCTTCACTCCCACCCCCTGAGGGACAGCATGATGGATCTATTACCCACAATTCCCAGCTCTGAGGCCTGAAGGGTCTGTAGGCCTGATTCTTCAATGCCTTGCACCCTGTCTCATCACTTACACCTGTGTAAAATTCTACAAAATCAGAATTCTCCACGCAGCTTGCATAGGAGAAATGACTGCATAAAGTGCAAAGCAGAGAAGAATTGGAGTTCAAGTCTTGAAAGCTCTAAATGGCAACTAGGCTCTGTGAATATAAAGTCCATAGATTTATAAATCTAAAGGTCAGAAGGAACCATTGTGATCATTTGGTCTTGCATAACACAGGCCACCAGACTTCCCTGCATTAATTCCTTCTTTGAGTCCAATAGCTGTGGATGAACTAGAGCAGATGTTTTAGAAAAATATCCAATCTTGATTTAAAAATTGTTAGTGATGGAGAATCCACCATGACCTTTGATAAGTTGTTCCAATGGCTAATTACACTCAGGGGTAAAAATTTGCTCCTGTATTTGCCTGGCTTCAACTTTCATCTATTGGATTTTGTTATACCTTTGGCTGCTACACTGAAGAGCTCTCTATTCTCGAATTTCATTTCCTCATGCAGGAATTTATAGACTGTGATCAAGTCACCGGATATGTCACACGCCCCTTAACCTACCCTTTCGATAAGCTAAATAGATTAAGGTCCTTGAGTAGGGTGATCAGATGGCCCGTTCTTATAGGGACAGACCGGTTTTTTGGGACTTTTTCTTATATAGGTGCCTATTACCCCCCCCCCCCCCCCACTCCCTGTCTCGTTTTTTCACAGTTGCTATCTGGTCACTATCCTTGAGTCTCTCACTATAAGGCATGTTTTCTACTCCTTAAACATTCTCATGAACCTTCTCCAATTTATCAACATCTATTTTAAAATGCAGGCACAAAACTGGACACAGTATTCTAGTATTGGTCTCACTGGCACGGAACTGGCCATACTGGAACGAGAGATTTTGAGCTGCTCTATTTTCCTAAGCACAGCACTGAAAATATTGCTTTGACACCATTAACTGAAAATAGGGGGAAGAACTAAAAATTTTTTGAGTGACCAGGGAGATTGAAGTGTTCTCCTACTGGTTTTTGAATGTTATAATTCCTGATGTTAGATTTGTCCTGACATCCTGGAATTATAATGTTCAGATTAGAACACTTCAATCTCCCTGGTCACTCAATAACAAACTTAAAAGTTGCAATTCTTCAACAAAAAAAACCTTCAAAAACAGCCTCCAATGAGAAACTGCAGAACTGGAATTAATTTGTAAACTGGTTTCAGAGTAGCAGCCGTGTTAGTCTGTATTCGCAAAAAGAAAAGGAGTATTTGTGGCACCTTAGAGTGCTGGTAATATCTGACCTTAAGTGATCGCTCTCGTTACAGTGTGTATGGTAACACCCATTGTATGTTCTCTATGTATATAAAGAGAACTGTATTTTCCACTGTACTCCCCACTGTATTTTCCACTGAATGCATCCGATGAAGTGAGCTGTAGGTCACGAAAGCTTATGCTCAAATAAATTTGTTAGTCTCTAAGGTGCCACAAGTACTCCTTTTCAATTTATAAACAGGACACCATCAAATTAGGCCTGAATAAAGACTGGGAGTGGCTGGGTTATTACAAAAACTAATTTCCCTCTGCTGATACTCACACGTTCTTGTCAACTGTTTGAAATGGGCCACCCTCATTACTACTACAAAAGTGATTTTTCCTCCCTTGGTATTCTACTGTTAATTGAATTGTCTCGTTAGGACTGACCCCCTACTTGGTAAGGCAACTCCCATCTTTTCATGTACTATGTATAAATATACTTGCTACTGTATTTTCCTCTCCATGCATCTGATGAAGTGGGTTCTAGCCCACCAAAGCTTATGCCCAAATGAATTTGTTAGTCTCTAAGGTGCCACAAGGATTCCTCATTGTTTTTGCTGATACAAACTAACACGGCTACCACTCTGAAACTTGTTAATCTATAATTGCTTTGACCTACTCTACCCTTGTACCAAGACTCAGGTTACAGTGTCCTGTGATAGCCATGTATGGACCATGATTAATTCTTATGCAGTCAGAAGACACCACTGAGCATGCTCAGGGAATGCACAGTAATGGCCCATTAACGCTGATTGACATCAAGATTGGTGCATCAGCAAACAGACTCAACATCCAACTGTTAGAAGAAAAGACTTAGAGGGCAGGGTGCTTCAAGGTTCTCCAGCGCCAGGAGAGCAAAAGTGGGGACTCGGGTCAACTGGGTAGAAGAGACGTGATGCGAGGTGTGTCCTGCCCTTCATCTGGCCTATACCTGGAGTAGCAGGGAGGGTCCTGCCAGTGAGCTGTGAGATGCAGGAAGCCAGCTCCAGAGGTAGAGGGGTTCTGGTCTCACTATTGTACCTGTATGTTTATGGTCTCGTCAAAGACCTGAGTAGGCGTCTCATGGAAGTTCCGGAAAAATATCTGAGGAAAATGAGGAGAGGTAAATTTAGCGCAGTCCCAAACCTGCCTGCGCTCTCTGGGGAGCTCAGGGTCCCACTCCCATGCAGCGAGGGGTTGCCAGGTTTGGCTGGACATATTCCTGGAGGTTCCATCACAGGACATAATCTTTAATGAAAGATTAACCTTTAATTCCTGGAGACTCCCGGACAATCCTGGAGGGTTGGCACCCTACATGCCCCACCGAGGAGTGCAGTCCAGACACTGCCCTGGGAAGGAAGACTGTAACTCACAGGAACGTCCGCATCCCTCCTCAATCACGCCTCCAACTCCCTCAATAACTGGTGCCCTGGGACCATCCTACATTGACTTTGGGATTGGCTCACAGACTAGAGAGCCCTCTCCAGCACAGGCTTGGTAAGTCCCCAAAAGCAGGCGTGGAACCACAAGATGCTCACCCACCTCATTAAAATAGGGGTTGTTCCCCATTTTGATTCTCGTCCTGTACACGTGGTCTCCAATGAAGACCTTCACCACGGGCTTGATGTTGTTTCCCTGGAGCTGACGGCCTTCAATGATCCTCACACGCACCTGCAGTGAGAAATACAGTGGTATGATTTAAAGGGTCCCAGGGCAGGGATGTTCTGTTCGCCCAGCTGGGCTCCACTGTTGGAACTGGTCCCAATGCCATCCTGACCTGAGGCACCATTGGAGGCGGGACGTGCCAATGACAAAGCAACCCCAGAATAATAATATCCATTTCTGTTATTTCCCAAGGCATCCACTCCATCCAAGATAGCAGGATGAAGCCCATGGATGAAGGAACATAGAGCTGGGATCCTCGTATCCTACGATGGAGAGGGAACTAATCCTGGTACACTAGGTCTATCGCTGTGGGGAAAGGACTGACTTGGCCATTGAGACCCATGTACGGACCACCTTTACTGTTGGGCCTGGGCTATATCGGGGGGGAATCTCTCTTTGACAGATCTCATCTTGGCATGGTTCGCAATACCTGGAAGTCCTGTTTTTTGTCTGCGAGTTCTCTTCTGGGATTTATTCGGCTGCTGATTCCTTCCCTCTGATGATCCTTTCCTGTAATACTCCGGATGGCTGTGGTGACCTCGCCGTGTGCCCCTGGGGATGGTCAGAAAGGGAATGGATTGGTCTGGGGTGGATGACTGGAAGAATCATCCTTTCCCACAGACCAAGTCAGAAGAAACATTCTCTGCTCCTTCTTTGGCAGTTTTGTCAAGGAAGGTGTCAGACATAGGAGCTTTAATTCCACTTGTTTGACACATTGTGCCTGTGATTGCAAAGTGTTCAGGGTCAAAGCAGTTAAGTGAGAATCTGTTACACAGACAACTGGACGTGAGGAGGCTAAAAGCATGTCCCATTATAAATGCCCCATTACATGCAGTGTGCATGATCTCCTGAATACACACGTTGTGCCCAATGCGGGGGTGAGCTCTGATCTTCACAGGGATCAGTTGTGAGTCCTGCTGCACACCTGCACAGATGGGTAAGGGGTAAAAGGAGATCCCGTAAATCCCTGAGCAGGCTACCCATGTTGCTGGAGGCTGTGCAGGCAGTCAGGGGCTGCATGTGGGCTAGGCGGGGGGAAGACTGAATGAGTCTGGTCACTGCCCCTCACAATTTGTCGGTTCCAAAGCCAGAAGGGACCACTGTGATCATCTCATCTGACCTCCTGTATAACACAGACCAGAGACCTGCCCCACAATAATCCCTAGCACAGATCTGTTAGAAAACCACCCAGTCTTGATTTGAAAATTGCCAGTGATGGAAAATCCACCATGACCTTTGGTAAGTTTTTCCAATGGTGAATTTAATTACTATTGCTGTTAAAAATGTATGTCTTATTTCCAGTGTGAATTTGTCTAGCTCCAACTCCTAGCCATTGGATTGTGTTATGCCTTTCTCACTAGACTGAAGAGCCCATTATAAAATATTTGTTCCCCATGTAGATACCGACAGACTGTGATAGCTCAGTGGTTTGAGCATTGGCCTGCTACACCCAGGGTCGTGAGCTCAACCCTTGAGGGATCTAGGGCAAAAATTGGGGATTGGTCCTGCTGTGAGCAGGGGGTGGAACTAGATACCTCCTAAGGTCCCTTCCAACCCTGATAGTCTATGATATGTCACCTCTTAACCTTCTTTTTGTTAAATGAAATAGATTGAGCTCCTTACGTCTATCACTATAAGGCAGGTTTTCTAATCCTTTGATCATTCTTTTGGCTCTTCTATGAATCCTCTCTAATTTATCAACATCTTTTCCGAATTGGGGACACTAGAACTGGACAAAGTGTTCCAGCAGTGGTCGCACCGGTGCCAAATACAGAGATAAAATAAGCTTTTGACTCCCACTCAAGATTCTACTTTTTACGCGTTTGGCCACAACATTTTCCAGGGACCTTATGCATAGCCCCCCAGTTATTTTTAGTCACTGTTTCCCAGGATAGAGTCCCCCCCGTGCTGAAAGTATGGCCTACATTTTTTGTTTTATATTTAGCCATATTAAAACACATATTGTTTGCTTGTGCCCAGTTTACCAAGTGTATCCAGATCACTCTGTATCAGTGACCAGTCCTCTTCATTAGTTATCACTCCCCCAATTCCTGTGCCATCTGTTAACTTTATCAGGGATGATTTTATGTTTTCTCCCAGGTCACTGATAAAAATGTTAAATAGCGTAGGGCCAAGAACAGATCCCTGCAGAACCCCACTAGAAACACACTTGCTTGATGATGATTCCTTTTGTACAATTATATCTTAAGACCTATCAGTTAGCGAGCTTTATATCCATTTAATGTGTACCATGTTAATTTTATATCATTCTCATCATAAAGTTAGTTTGACAGGATCTATTTTCCATAAACCCATGTTGATTGGCACTAATTATATTACCCTCCTTGAATTCTTTATTAATTGAGTCCCATAATAGCTGCTCTATTACCTTGCCTAGGATCGATGTCATACTGACAGGTCCATAATTACCCAGGTCATCCCATTCACTGTTTTTAAAAATTGGCACAATATTAGCCTTTCTCCAGACTTCTGGAACTTCCCCAGTATTGCAAGACTCATTGAAAAAACAACATTAACAGTCCAGTGAGCTCCTAAGACAGCTCTTTAAAAACTCTTGGATGCAAGTTATCCGGAGTTGCTGATTTAAAAATTTCTAATTTAGTCACTTCTGTTTAACATCCTCATGGCATACTAGTAGAATGGAAAGAGTATTATCATCACCATATGAAGAAATTACATCCCAAATATGTTTTTATTTGTCCCTAATGCACACCAGAAATATTTATTGAACACTTCTGCCTTTTCTGCTTTATTACTTATAATTGTACCATTTCCACTGAATAATGCACCAATACCATTGTCAGGATTCTTTTTGTTCCTAATATTCTTAAAAATCTTCTTTTTATTGTCCTTAACTCTTCTGGCCATAGATTTCTCCTTCTTTCCCTTTGCTTCCTTTTACAATTTTCTACAATTAATAGCTTCTGATTTATATTCATGACTATCAACTTCCCCTGTCTTCCACTTGTTATGTATATTTTTTTATTTTTCATCTCCGCCTTCACTTCCCTGCTAAATCAGGTTGGTTTTTTTAAACTGGTATGGCTTTCTTTCCTGGTTGTGGGATTGTGGCTTTTGGGACATCTGTTACAGTGTTCTTAAACAATTTCCAATGATCTTTCATATTTTCCTAATTAAATTCTTCCTCCCAGATTATTTGGATCATAATTGTTTTCAGTTTTGTGAATTTGGCTCTTTTAAAGCACCAAGTCTATCTATCTATCTATCTATCTATCTATCTATCTATCCCCATCCACCCCATCTATCTATCTATCTATCTACCTATCTATCTATCTATCTATCCCCATCCACCCCACCTCTCTCTCTCTCTATCTATCTATCCCCATCCACCCCACCTCTCTATCTATCTATCTATCTATCTACCTATCCCCATCCGCCCCATCTATCTAATCTAATCTATCTATCTCACTTGTCAGGACTTTATTCTGTTTGCACATTATATAGATGATCAGATCATGATCCTCTCTACCAAAGCTACGGTTAATTGTTAGTCCTGTAATAAGTTCCTCTTTATCTGTTAAGATGAGGTCTAATAGAGATTTCCTCCATGTTGGATGCAGCACGTTTAGAGTTAGGAAATTGCCATCTATAATATTGAGAAATTCCAGGGATGTTCTGGTACTGGCAGCATGAGACGTTCAACAGGTGTCACTCAAATTGAATTCCTGCCCACTGTGTCAGCCCATGTCCAAGTGTTGGTGCAGAGAGGGAAGCAGGCTATGTTAGCCAAAGGGGGGCTACTTCACTTCCCCATGGGAGCACGGGGGAAGTAGGGACTAGATCGTGACTCCCAAAGTCACAGTGTGGCCCAGCCCACAGAGATTAGAGTTGGCAAAGGACCTATCAGATCATCTTGCCCATCCTCTCCGGAGCCAGGTGGCGCTGTCCCATGTGCCCCATTCTCCAGGGTGTTGTCCAGTTCAGTTTTACATGACGTAAGTGATGGCGCCTCAACCACTTCTCTTAGGAGATGATTCCTCAGGGCACAGGGAGGAAATGGGCATCATAACGGTCTCGGGAACTGGTAGGAACGGTCACATACTCATCATGGGGTGGGGATGTGTGAGATGGAGTCAGGTTGGGGGTACTTTTCCCCTCCCCCCCCATGCTTTTCCCCCAAACTCAAGAAAGCTCCCCTCACAAGAAACCAAGGCCAAGTTGATTTGGAAAATATAAACAGGATAAATTACATTTACAGCACAGGACTGACCCGCCAACAGATGCTCACTTACCTTCACCACTGGCTTTTTGTTTTCCTGACTCCCCTATTGCCTTGAGTCCTGGCGGGGTGTAGGAGGCACTTAAATTGATGGTACACTGAAATTCAACGACAAATAGAATTAAAGCCCCTCTATTGGTTTGAGAGTAGCAGCCGTGTTAGTCTGTATCTGCAAAAAGAAAAGGGGGACTTGTGGCACCTTAGAGACTAACCAATTTATTTGAGCATGAGCTTTCGTGAGCTGCAGCTTTGGGTGTAGGTGTAGTGACACTGTTCCCAGTGGGTACCCTACCCAGAGTTCATTGCAGAGTTGCACCTAAATACCATGCAGGCTCTGTTTGTTTCCAATACGCTAATGGCCCCAAACACTGCACGTTACTCTAAGGGTGCAGGGGCTTTTCCTTTAGTGCAGAGGTCTCCAAACTGTGGGACGCGCCCCCCCCTAGGGGGGCACGGAGGAATGAGCATGGGTCAGCCCCCATGAGGGGGCAGGGAAGGAGCGCTGCCAAGCCCCGCTCCTGGCCCTGGCCCCAGCTGCGGGCCCTGCGCCTAGGGCTCCGCTCCTGGCCCCGTGCCTGGGATCCTGGCTGCTGGCCCTGGGGCTCTGCTACCAAACCCACCCCTGCTCCCAGCTGGGACCCCAGCCTTGGCCCTCTTATCCCTGTCCACATCCCCTCCTCCTGGAGCTGCAGCCCTGCCGCAAGGTAAAAAGATTGGGGGCCATTGGGGTAACCTGTGTGTGTTGGTCCAATTCTCTAGGTGCCCATCCTTGCCCCCCAAATGCCCTGAGGCAGGGTAAGTGCGAGGAGGCTGGTCCTAGGGTCCCCATCCCTGTTACCATTACCCAGCATGCCCAGTGCTGTCCCGCCATCCTGCTGCCCAGCCTGCTCCACGGGACCTGCACAGCACTGCAAGAACTCAATCTTTCTCCCGCACCCCTGGCTCTCTGTCTCTCATGCTCACCCTCCCTCCAGGGGGAGACTGTCAGGAGATCTCCTGCGCTCCCCTCAGGAGGGGGAGACAGTTGGGGGATTGCCTGCACTCCCCTCAGGCCGGGGGACACAGTCAGGGCATCTCCCGCACTCCCCTCAGGCCGGGGGACACAGTCAGGGGATCTCCCGCACTCCTCTCAGACAGGGGAGACTGTCAGGGGATCGCCCGCACTCCCTCAGGCCGGGGAGACAGTTGGGGGATCACCCGCACTCCCCTCAGTCCGGGGAGACAGTCAGGGGATCACTCACATTCCCTCAGGCAGAGTTGTCCTCCTCTCATCGTCCCAGCGATCGCATTAGTTAGTCTTTCATCCCCACAAGGTTCGCCCAATTACAAGGCTCAACATCGTTGGCAAGGTGAGCACACTGCAGTTTTCACCATCTCTCATCTACCTAGCAACAAGTGTGGCTCCCTTTCTCATCAGACTCATTAACCCAGGTTACAATCGTTAGACCCATTTTACAGATGGGGAAAACTCCAGCAGGAACCATCCCTCTACTGATGATCAATCCAGGAGAGACCCATCAGACCCTAATACTGTCTAGGAGGATGTGAGTATGACTGTAGCTATGTGCATGGATGTATCTAGGATTTGATATGCTGTGATATTCATAACTTTGCTGGTAACTTGAATAAAATTGATAAAATATATTAGACCTTGTTCTTGTGAGTGTCTGTGTTACTTTCCTTGGTCTTCATGTGTTCCTGTAAGCTATAGATCTGAAACAAGTGGCAGTGGTAACTCTATTGAACTTTCAGAGTGGGAGCCATGTTAGTCTGTATCAGAAAAAACAACGAGGAGTCCTTGTGGCACCTTAGAGACTAACAAATTTATTTCGGCATAAGACTTTCATGTGTTAGAACCTACTTCATCAGATGCATGGAGTGGAAAATACAGGAGCAGGTATCAATACATGAAAAGATGTAATTTGCCTTACCAAGTGTGAGGTCAGGCTAACGAGATAATTCAATTGACAGCAGGATACCAAGGGAGGAAAAATAACTTTTGAAGTGGTAATGAGAGTGGCCCATTTCAGACAGTTGACAAGAAGGTGTGAATAACAGTACGAGAAAATTAGTATTGGGGAAAATTAAGTTTAGATTTTGTAGTGACCTAACCACTCCCAGTCTCTATTCAGGCCTAATCTGATGGTATCCACTTTGCAAATTAATTCCAGTTCTGCAGTTTCATGTTGGAGTCTTTGAGAGTAGCAGCCATGTTAGTCTGTATTCGCAAAAAGAACAGGAGGACTTGTGGCACCTTAGAGACTAACCAATTTATTTGAGCATAAGCTTTCGTGAGCTACAGCTCACTTCTTGTTAGCCTCTAAGGTGCTCCTTTTCTTTTCATGTTGGAGTCTGTTTTTGAAGTTTTTTTTGTTTAAGAATTGCCACTTTTAGGTCTATTACTGTGACCAGAGAGATTGAAGTGTTCTCCTACTGGTTTTTGAATGTTATGATTCCTGATGTCAGATTTGTGTCCATTTATTCTTCTTGCGTAGAGACTGTCCGGTTTGGCCAATGTACATGGCAGAGGGGCATTGCTGGCACATGATGGCATATATCACATTGGTAGATGTGCAGGTGAACAAGCCCTTGATGGTGTGGCTGATGTGGTTAGGTCCTATGATGGGGTCCCTTGAATATGTGGACAGAGCTGGCACTGGGGTTTGTTGCAGGGTTTGGTTCCTGGGTTGGTGTTTCTGTTGTGTGGTGTGTGGTTGCTGGTGAGTATTTGCTTCAGGTTGGAGGGCTGTCTAAAAGCGAGGACTTGCCTGTCCCGCAAGATCTGTGAGAGTGAAGGGTCGTCCTTCAGGATAGGTTGTAGATCCTTGATGATGCGCTGGAGAGGTTTTAGTTGGGGGCTGTAGGTGATGGCTAGTGGTGTTCTGTTACTTTCTTTGTTGGGCCTGTCCTGTAATAGGTGACTTCTCAGTACCCTTCTGGCTCTTTGGATGGGCTAGCACCAGCAGGAGAGTGAATTTGTGTGGGGGGGTGGAGGGTGAGAAAACCTGGATTTGTGCTGGAAATGGCCCACCTGCTGATCACTTTAGATAAGCTATTACCAGCAGGACAGTGGGGTGGGAGGAGGTATTGTTTCATATTCTCTGTGTGTATATAAAGTCTGCTGCAGTTTCCACGGTACACATCTGATGAAGTGAGCTGTGGCTCACGAAAGCTCATGCTCAAATAAATTGGTTAGTCTCTAAGGTGCCACAAGTACTCCTTTTCTTCTGGCTCTGTCAGTCTGTTCCTGTATTTTCCACTCCATGCATCTGATGACGTGGGTTCTAGCCCACGAAACCTTATGCCCAAATAAATTGGTTAGTCTCTTAGGTGCCACAAGGACTCCTCGTTGTTTCTATTGAACTTGAGAGTGTAGCCACCAGAGCCGAACTCACAGTGGTGCAAAACAACATCGCTAAATTCACGTTAAATAAAAATAGGCTACACTATTGTGATAATTAACCCTACAAATTTACCCTAATTTCAAATTCAACTGTAAAAAGCAAGAGTGAGTTTATAAGATCACCATTACTTATAAGAACAAACATCGCTGGGCAAAAGTAGGAAAGGGAGACAGACAGACTGAATTAGTCCCAACAAAGAGGCCTCCTGATATAACTCAAGGACTGTTTTAAGATCATGCCTGGTAACAAGAGGGATGGGTAATTCTGCTCACCCATCCCTTTGTGGGTCTGTCAGCTCAGAGATCCAGGGGAGGGGAGGAAGGAGCTCAGGGCATTGTCAAAGTTGAAGAATTCTGATCCTGCTGATCTAGCTTAAGGGCCCGAGGTGGACTGGTCAGGCCTGGGTTCCCCTACTCACCCCCTGATGGAATTGGGCGTGGAGAAAAGGTAGGCCCCCAGTCACCGGGAATAGACTGTCAGTCCCACTAGGCTGTGAGCCCAGAGGCTGTGCCATGCTTGGCCAGAGGGGGCACGGTTACACTGACACCCCGTCTCACAGGGTCCTTAAAAAAAGAGACTTTGAGGAGAAAAATTGGCTACTGGAGTGAGCTTATCATTATGGCTGCCACCCCGCCCATCTCCTGGGACGCCACCATCATGATGCCGAGCGATGTCCTAACCAGACCGGGCCAGAGAGAGGGACCCAGATGACAACACCACTCTGCCGGCTCCAGCTGAATCCCAACCTGGGATGAAATGGGATCGGGCTAACCGCAGCTCCAGACAGCTCAACTAACTTCTTTTCCACCCAAGGACAGTTATTACCATCTTCGATGCTATCTAACAGACTGTCAAACACCGGGGAAGCGCGAGGTTTCCCTTCTGAAAACTCTCTCCAGCGAACGGGACCGGGAACAAGGGATGTAGTTCAAAGGAACACCTTACTTAATGTTTTGCATTTCAAAGGCTTTCACTGTTCCCCCTTCTTTTCTGTACCTTTAGTAAAAGGCTAAAATGTTGTTTCCTTGTGGGTTTGCCATGGTACAAAGCAGGCTGAGATCTCTGCATACCAAACCCCGGACGTTTTTGGACACTGTTTGACCTTGGACAATGACCGGGTTACGTTAGCGCCTTTGGCTCATTTATTACATCTAAATTAAAACAACAGGATGCCCCTTCTCTAAATCCTTCTTACTTACGCCTGTCGGCTGGTGGCCACTATCCAGGAGGGGCAGGTCCTTCAGGGTGAGTACGCTGCTTGGTTTTGCAGCAAGAGATGTTAGAAATACAGTAGCGGAGCCCAGATCCCTGGAGGATAGAAACACCTGCTTGTCAGTAGCACTAACATTCCCCCGGCCCCAATGCCAGGAAGGGAGTCTCACCTTGATGGACTCAGTGAGGGTCACAAGATGTGAGAAGGGCAGCCAGTGCTTTGTTTTGAAAGGATGGAGGAACCCTGTGGCCCAGCAATTAATGCCATACAAAAGACTTGGTTAGATTCCTCAGTGCCAGACTCCCCTCTTTGCAGAGAGAGGGTCCTGGGCAGGGGCAGGGGCTGGTACATTCTGATTTTGAGGGGGTATTTGGGGGTAGAGCAGAATTGTTACTGCTTGGAAATGACCATTTAGTCTTTGTCTTGCCCAGGAAAGGCAGCAAAGCTTAGGTCAGGGGTAGCTGGCATGTGTTAAATCCAAGCTACATGTGACCATATTCCTAGTTGAGACCAAGCTTTAGAAGAAGGAGCAACAAGAGAACCTCATCTGGTCTCCTTGGCTGGAAGGCAAATACTGTATTATGTGTGGGAGTGTGTGCATGTGGATACGAAAGGCTGCAGAAGGATCAAGAAGGGCCCTCCCCCAAAGAGCCCAAGAGGCTCCGTCTTTACTTGCTGTTCGCAATTCACCTTTTTGTAGCCAAGTGACCCCACTCCCGGAGTTGTATGTCCACAAAGGAAGCGCTGTCCAGGGGCCGATCAACCAGGAACCACACCAGCGTCTGCAGGGGAAACAGTACAATATACACTTCACTGTACACTGTGGGTCTGATCCTGATTTCACTGACACTGGAGTTACTCCCGATTTATACTGGAGTGACATCTGAATCGATCCCCGGAGAAGGCCAAGGAGACAAAGATGAGCAGGTCTAGAATTGTTGCTCAGGTTAAACATATATAGTGCCCACGGCATTGCAACCAATGGGGGATACTCATAAGTTCGAAGAGGGAAGCCGGGGCTGGCGGTCAGGAAAACCCCAGGTGTTGTGAGAGGGCCTCCAAATCAGTTGTGCTGCCCCTTGCAATTGCATGATGAAAAACAGCTAGAAGACCAGCCCCTTGGGGGCTGTTGATTGGCCCCTGTTGCATATCTGCTCTCTCTGGGTCACTGGTTCCCTGTGGGCTCAATTTTTACCTCTTCTCTTACTAACTCATGTTGCTCAGTCGTCTGCTATTCTGGGTATGTCTACACTGCAAAGAAACACCAGCAGCAGTGAGTCTATGGACCCAGGCTCACCGGGCTCAGGCTACAGGGCTAAAAATAGCCAGGGACATGTTCTCACTCTGGCTGGAGCACTGGCTCTGAAACCCAGTGAAGGGGCGGGTCTCAGAGCCTGAGTGTCAATGTCTACACAACTATACGTAGCCCTGTAGCCCGAGCCCTGTGAGCCTGTATGTGTAGACTCAGGCTCCGTGACTCACTGCGGTGGGATTTTTTTTTTTTTGCAGTGCAGATGCACAGTGGCCTGGAGGACTTAGACTCATAGACTTTAAGGCCAGAAGGGACCATTGTGATGGGGGGAGGGATAGCTCAGTGGTTTGAGCATTGGCCTGCTAAACCGAGGGTTGTGAGTTCATAGAATCATAGAATATCAGGGTTGGAAGGGACCTCAGGAGGTCATCTAGTCCAACCCCCTGCTCAATCCTTGAGGAGGCCATTTGGGATCTGGGGCAAAAATTGGGGATTGGTCCTGCTTTGAGCAGGGGGTTGGACTAGATGACCTCCTGAGGTCTCTTCCAACCCTGATATTCTACGATTCTCCTGCACATTACAGGACACAGAACCTCACCCACCTGCTCCTGTAACAAACCCCTAACCTCTGGCTGAGTTACTGAAGTCCTCAAATCATAGTTTAAAAACCCCAAGCTACAGAGTATCCATCATTTACTCTAGTTCAAAGCAGCAAGTGACCCGTGCCCCATGCTGCAAGGAAGGCGACCACCCCCACCGTGCCCTGGGTCTCTGCCAATCTGACCAGGGACAATTCCTTCCCGATCCCAAATATGGCGATAAGTTAGATCCTGAGCATGTGGGCTAGGCTCACCAGGCAGATACCTGGAAAATAATTCTCTGTAGTAGCTCAGAGCCCTCCCCATCTAGTGTCCCATCTCTGGCCATGGGAGATATTTGCTGCTAGCAGTCACAGATCGGCTACATGCCATTGTAGGCTGTCCCATCATACCATCCCCTCCATAAACTTCTCAAGCTCAGTCTTGAAGCCATTTAGGTTTTTGCCCCCCACTGCTCCCCTTGGGAGGCTGTTCCAGAACTTCACTCCTCTGATGGTTAAAAACCCTTGTCTAATTTTGAGCCTAAACTTGACAAATGTGCTAGCAGCATGGAGTCTGTCAGGCTGAAACAGAGGCCTGAGGGGGCTACACCCATGTATTCACACCCTACACACTAGTGTAATAATCCTTGTACAAGGCATGCTTGGAGGTATCACCTGAAAACTCATAATTTGCTGGTCAGTATTATCATGGTAAAGTGAATATAGTAACATTATATGTAAAGTTATGAACATAAGCTGAAATAATGATTGAAGTATGTTTTCCAGATAAATCTGGAGAGTGGTTAAACCAGTTTCTCAAAGACAAAAGGGCAAGCTGACACACCAGCCAGGTATCAGCAAAGCTAATGGGCCTTTACCTACCAAGTGGCCGGTCTTTGGCAAGGAAGGGGGGCAGGGACAAAGAGATCTGCATCTTAGCAAAGAAACAGCATGAAGTCTCCTTCTTCCTGCAGACTGCCTGTGTCCTGGTTTTTAGCTGGAAATGCTTTTCAAAGAGGGACTAAAAACTATAAAAAGGAGGGGGCAAACACCCCAAGTCACCCCCCTCTCTCTCCCTACCTATCTCATTCTCTGTACCTGAGAAAACAAAAGAAGCAGCCATTGGACCCTGGGGGAGGGGAACTGACATGAAGAGTTTGGTCAGTAATGCCGCTGGAAGCATGTGGTGAGAAACTTTGCTTTGGAACTAATAAAGTTTGTTACATTAGACACTAGAAAGTGTTTTATCTGTATTTTTCTTGTAAGCCTTTCTGACTTTTATGCCTCATTGCTTGTACTCTCTTAAAATCTCACCCTTTGTAGTTAATACACTTGTTCTATTGTTTTATCTAATATAGTGTGTTTAAAGTGCCTAGATAACTCCATTGAGGGTGGCGAGTTCTGTGTATATTATTCCCTTGAAGGAATAATGGATTTAATAGATTTGGACTGTCCAGGAGAGGGCTGGGCAGTACAAGATATACATTTCTGGGGGAAAATCCAGGACTGGGGGTGTGCTGGGGTCACCCTGCAGTATAACCACGGCTGGTAAAAGACAAGAGGATAACCCAAGTGTGGCTGGCAGGCTGCAGTACACATAATCTGGGAGTGACTTGCATGCTGGTGGCTGTTTGAGAGCAGTCCACGTTGGAGGCTACAGCAGCAAGGCACTGCAGAGGCATCCCAAGTTACAGGACAGGGGTGACACAGTTGCTCATTGGTCTGGATTGTACCCTGGTAGGTCCCACCTATTCCAAGCTTTTCTTTGACCATCCTGTACTTGTAGTACATATTCATATATGGTTCAGTCATGGATTGCAAAGGTTTCAGGGACCTATATGATAAGGTCAGGTTCTAGGACCCTGTAGAGAGCCATTGGGCTGGTGGCAGGTGCTGGGAATAATTTCTGCTGACTCACCTGACAACCAGATGGGAGAAAGCTTGGGCTGAGTTTTCTGTTTTGTTATAAAAACCATAATACATGCAAACCCCAGGGAGATGGTAAATTCAGAGCAGTGTACATGTGTGCGCTTGCATGCACATGCTGTGTTAGGAGCAGAGTGGGAACACCACCTGCTTACAGGGTCTTACCTCATTCCAAGTAGGATTCTGTTCCTTCTGTATGACTCTTGTACTTCTTGTGACATCTAAGAGAAATTAGACATACCGTGTATTCCCCCAGCTTGCAGCTCCATGGAAGTGGTGGTGTCTGAAAGTGTGTGTGAGGAGGGAACGCAGCCCATGTTTACTGTGTTCTCTGGGTCAGGTATCTTTTTCTTATGATATCCAGTGTTGACCCCAGACTGCTTTTGCAGGGAACAATCTTGCACTGGGAGGGAGATGGACTGGATGAGTGAATTGGTCTTTTCCATCTCCAGGCTATTTCATAAATTCAGAGATTCCAAGGCCAGAATGGACCACTGTGCTCATCTAGTCTGACCACCTGGATACCACAAGCTAGAGCACAGCCCTGAAGGTCAAATGCCATACAGAAGTCTAAACTTCCAAAAGTTTCTAAGGGATATCGATGGCCAGTTGCCATTAATTTTAATGAAATCTCGGCATCCAAATCTCCCAGGGGGCTTTGAAATCTCAGCCTTCATGTCTATGAATCTACGCTTTCTTCTCTTGTTTTCGTTTTGACCTGCTCTGTGCTTTGGGCAGACCCCTTAAAAATGCTGCTCTGAGCCCCTTTAACTCCTGAAGGCACTCCCCTTGGGAAATCCTTGAGACACTCCTCTCCCCAGCCCGTCACTACCCGAAAGTCTGTGGATCCTGTCACAGGGGTGAGATTGGCCCTTTCAGAGAGAGCAGGGCCAGTGTACTTGTGTCACATCGGCTGACCCAGATTCAACTTTAAAAGAGGACACCTGGGTCTGGGGAAAGAGAGGCCAGGTGAGTGAGAACTCGGAGGCTGCCGGAGGGCTGTCAGGGTCCCCTGGGAGGGGAGGCAGTGAGCCCCTGAGAGGAACTGTTCTAAAACGGGGCCTCCAGGGAGAAAAGCCCTGGGGGGTGGTGCTCTTGAAAGAGAGCACAGAAGCAGGAGTCAGGAGCTGCAGGACTTCCTGGGGAGGGGAGGCCATGAGAGTCTGAGAGGGAAAGGGGAGAAATCCCTTGGGAATTGTAGCCAGGGTGAGATTTTGTTTACGTTTGGAGAATAAACATGCCGAAAAGAGACGTGGGTGTGGCGGAGTCGTTACCAAGATGGGGAGAAGCCCTGCCTTGTTACAGTCCCCAGCTGCACAGTTCATGCACGGAGGGGCTTCTTGTCTTGTCCTTCTATACTTAGTAGATTCATTTCCCCTGTGTCACTCAGCCAGGAAGAGGAGGAGGCCCTTAATGTCCAGAGACCACTTTGTGATCCTCAAACAAAATACACCCGAGAAAGGCAGAGGAGGATCAGTTATCTCCTGGAAAATGCTAAACAAACTGCTGTTACCTCTGAAGCTGGCAGACACGTGTGAGTCGGGTGTGGTGAATTTTGCAGTTGGGATGTTAGCAGACAGAATGACGAGGTGTAGCATTTCTGCTCCCTTCTTCACGGCAAATGGCTTTATTCTGCAACGATGCAAGCCCTTCAGTCCTTTCTTATTTCCCCTTCACTCTGCCCCATCCCTGTTTTTGTCCCGCTGGGGGGCTGTTAGTAGTAATAGCTCCTGTGTTTACAGCTTACCTCCTAATGCCACTTGGTGGTTTTGTCTCAGAAGTCCTGTCTGGATGGAATGCGATTTCCGTTTCCAGGAAGTAGATCAGAACAAGGAGTGACATCATATAGAGGAAAGGGTCAAATAGCGCATCCAGGAAGTGATGCCATAATAGGAAGGAAAGAGGCTTCCATTCATAGGCCAGCTATGTTCAGCTGTTTAATCATGTGATATGGTTTTTGAGATAAAACCTGACGTGCTGACCACTTTGGGTATTGGTAATACCTGGACACTTTCTGGAATCTTGAACAAATTCCCACTCTGGTACCTGCATTCAGCCTGCCGTTTCAATTGGATGCAATGTTTTTTTCACTGTCTGACCTAAGACATTCTGTAGTGTTGATATGAGTTTTTAAACAATGGCCAAGCTACTCTCCAGAGTTGGCTACATTTAATTGATGGGCAAATAAACCATAAGCACCCTCTTTCTTAAAATGAAGCTTTGCTCTGTATTTTGAGTCACTTATAACATTTTGAAGACTTGATATAATAATAAGTAATCATTTTCAGACAATGTCCTTTCCTTCCCTGAAAATGTACCTAGTTACCAAGGGTGTGAGGCTTAACTAATGTTCAAGTGCTTTGAGATTCCTGGAGATAGAGAACAGCAATTAGTCAACAGAAGATCTAATTATTTATTACTGCTTATTTCAGCAGCTTGTGGAAACTTCCTAAGCAGAGTTATAGGCTGCTGGAGATCCATGCAAACCCTGAGGGAGAAATTCTGCCACCTTGAAGTGGAGGGGTATTTTGCCACTGACTTCAATAAGGTCTGGGTTTTCAGCCTGACCATCTAAGTTCCACTGTTTCTCCGTATCATGGGACATGTCTTGCTTCAGGTAGCCAGTTATGTGGCTGAAACAAGATATGTGCTGGTATTTAAGAGCATAAGAACGGCCATACTTGGTCAGACCAAAGGTCCATCTAGCTCAGTGTCCTGTCTACCGACAGTGGCCAATGCCAGGTGCTTCAGAGGGAATGAACAGAACAGGTAATCATCACGTGATCCATTCTCTGTCGCTCATTCCCAGCTTCTGGCAAACAGAGGCTCGGGCACCATCCCTGCTCATCCTGGCTAACAGCCATTGATGGACCTGTCCTCCATGAATGTATCTAATTCTTTTTTGAACCCTGTTATAGTCTTGGCCTTCACAACCTCCTCTGGCAAACAGTTCCATGGGTTGACTGTGTGTTGTGTGGAAAAAATACTTCCTTTTGTTTGTTATAAGCCTTCTGCCTATTAATCTCATTTGGTAACCCTTAGTTCTTGTGTTATGAGGAGTAAATAACACTTCCTTATTTACTTTTTCCACACCAATCATGATTTTATAGACCTCTATCATATCCCCCCTTAGTCACCTCTTTTCCAAGATGAAAAGTCCCAGTCTTATTAATCTTTCCTCAAACGGAAGCTGTTCTATACCCCCAAACATTTTTGTTGCCCTTTTCTGAACCTTTTCCATTCCAGTACATTTTTTTTTTTTGAGATGGGGCGACCACATCTGCACACAGTATTCCAGATGTGGACGTAGCATGGATTTATAGAGAGGCAACATGATATTTTCTGTCTTCTTATCTATCCCTTTCTTAATGATTCCCAACATTCTGTTTGCTTTTTTGACTGTCGCTGCACACTGAGTGGATGTTTTCAGAGAACTGTCCACAATGACTCCAAGATCATAGAATCATAGAATATTAGGGTTGGAAGGGACCTCAGGAGGTCATCTAGTCCAACCCCCTGCTCAAAGCAGGACCAATCCCCAACTAAATCATCCCAGCCAGGGCTTTGTCAAGCCTGACCTTAAAAATATCTAAGGAAGGAGATTCCACCACCTCCCTAGATAACGCATTCCAGTGTTTCATCACCCTCCTAGTGAACCCCCTCTTTGGAACCCCCTTTCAGGTAGCTGAAAATCTCCTTCTTGAAGATCTCCTTCTTGAGTGGTAACAGCTAATTTAGACCCCATCATTTTATATGTATAGCTGGGATTGTGTTTTCCAATTTGCGTTACTTTGCATTTATCAACATTGAATCTCATCTGCCATTATGTTTCCCAGTCATCCAGTTTTGTGAGATCACTTTTATAGCTCTTCGCAGTCTGCTTTGGACTTAACTATCTTGAGTAGCTTCGTATCATCTGCAAATTTTGCCATCTCACTGTTTACTCCTTTTTCCAGATCATCTGTGAATATGTTGAATAGGACTGGTCCCTGTACAGACCCCTGGGGGACACCATTATTTACCTCTCTCCATTCTGAAAACTGACTATTTATTCCTAATCTTTGTTTCCTAACTTTTAACAAGTTCCTGATCCATGAGAGGACCTTCCCTCTTATCCCATGACAGCTTACTTTGCTTAAGAGCCCTTGGTGAGGGACCTTGTCAAAGGCTTTCTAAAAATCTAAGTACACCATATCCACTGGATCCCCCTTGTCCACATGCTTGTTGACCGCCTCAAAGAATTCAAGTGAATTGGTGACGCATGATTTCCCTTTACAAAAACCATGTTGATTCTTCCCCAACAAATTGTGTTCATCTGTGTGTCTGACAATTCTGTTCTTTACTATAGTTTCAATGAGTTTGCCCATTACTGAAGTCAGGCTTACCGGCCTATAGTTGCCGGGATCACCTCTGGAGCCCTTTTTGAAAAATTGGCATCACATTAGCTACCCTCCAGTCATTTGGTACAGAAGTTGATTTAAATGATAGGCTACAGACTACAGTTAGTAGTTCTGCAATTTCACATCCGAGTTCCTTCAGAACTCTTGGGCGATACCATCTAGTCCTGGTGACTTATTACTGTTTAAAGAAAAGGAGTACTTGTGGCACCTTAGAGACTAACCAATTTATTTGAGCATGAGCTTTCGTGAGCTACAGCTCACTTCATCAGATGTTTACCGTGGAAACTGCAGCAGACTTTATATACACACAGAGAATATAAAGTCTGCTGCAGTTTCCACGGTAAACATCTGATGAAGTGAGCTGTAGCTCACGAAAGCTCATGCTCAAATAAATTGGTTAGTCTCTAAGGTGCCACAAGTACTCCTTTTCTTTTTGCGAATACAGACTAACACGGCTGTTCCTCTGAAACCTGTCATTATTACTGTTTAGTTTATCAATTTGTTCCAAAACCTCCTCTAATGACACCTCAATCTGTGACAATTCCTCAGATTTGTCACCTAAAAAGTATGTCTCAGGTTTGGGAATCTCCCTCACGTCCTCAGCCGTGAAAACTGATGCAAAGTATTCATTTTGTTCCTCCGCAATAGCCTTATTATCCTTGAGTGCTCCTTTAGCATCTTGATCGTCCAGGGGCGCCACGGGTTGTTTAGCAGGCTTCCTGCTTCTGATGGACTTATTTTTTTTTTTGCTATTACTTTTTGAGTCTTTGGTTAGCTATTCACATTCTTTTTTGGCTTTCCAAATTATATTTTTACACTTCATTTGGCAGAGTTTATGCTCCTTTCTATTTTCCTCACTAGGATTTAACGTCCACTTTTTAAAGCATGCCTTTTTCCCTCTCACTGCTTCTTTTACTCTTTTGTTTAGCCACGGTGGCACTTTGTTGGTTCTCTTACTGTGTTTTTTAGTTTGGGGTATACATTTAAGTTGTTCCTCTAGTATGGTTAAAACGTTTCCACGCAGCTTGCCGGGATTTCACTTTTGGCACTTTACCTTTTAATTTCTGTTTAACTACCTTCCTCATTTTAGTGTAATTCCCCTTTCTGAAATCAAATGCTACCCTGTTGGGCTGCTGTGGGGTTTTCCCCACCACAGGGATGTTAAATTTAATTATATTATGGTCACTATTACCAAGCGGTCCAGCTATATTTATCTCTTGGACCAGATCCTGTGCTCCCCTTAGGACTAAATCAAGAATTGCCTCTCCTCTGGTGGGTTCCAGGACCAGCTGCTCCAAGAAGCAGCCATTTAAGGTGCCAAGAAACTTTCTCTCTGCATCCTGTCCTGAGGTGACATGTACCCAGTCAATATGGGGATAGTTGAAATCCCCCATTATTATTATTTAGTTTTTTATTTTAATAGCCTCTCTAATCTTCCTGAGCATTTCATCACCACTATGCTAAGGGATGTCTCTGTCCGAACCACGTGCTCCTCTGCACCTGTCGGCTTTCCCCCAGCCCTCAGTTTAAAAACTGCTCCAGGACCTTTTTAATGTTAAGTGCCAGCAATCTGGTTCCATTTTGGTCTAGGTGTAGCCCATCCTTCCTGTATAGGCTCCCCCTTTTCCCAAAAGTTTCCCCAGGTCCTAATAAATCTAAAAAGAAAAGGAGGACTTGTGGCACCTTAGAGACTAACCAATTTATTTGAGCATAAGCTTTCGTGAGCTACAGCTCACTTCATCTTTATGCATCCGATGAAGTGAGCTGTAGCTCACGAAAGCTTATGCTCAAATAAATTGGTTAGTCTCTAAGGTGCCACAAGTTCTCCTTTTCTTTTTGCGAATACAGACTAACACGGCTGCTACTCTGAAACCTGTCATTATGCAAGGTAATAAATCTAAACTCCTCCTCCTGACACCATCTTCTCATCCACGCATTGAGACCCTGCAGTTTGCCTGTATAACTGGCCCTGCGTGTGGAACTGGGGGCATCTCGGAGAATGCTACCACAGAGGGCCTGAACTTCAGTCTCTTACCTGGCAGCCTAAATTTGGCCTCCAGGACCTCTTTCCTACCTTTCCCTATGTCACTGGTACATACATGTACCACAACCACTGGCTCCTCCTCAGCACTACACAAAAGTCTATTTAGCTGTCTTGAGAGATCCGCAATCTTCACACAAAGCAGGGAAGTCACCATGCGGTTCTCCCAGTCATCGCAAACCCAGCTATCTATGTTTCTAATGACCGAATCCCCATAACTATTACCTGTCTCTTCCTAATAACTGGAGTTGCCTCCCCTGCAGAGGCATCCTTAGTGCGAAAGGATACCACGATATCATCTGGAAGGAGGGTCCAAAGATTGTTTCCCTCTGCTCCAGTTGGATGGTCTCCTTCTCTGAGACTTTCATTCTCCTCAACAGCACAGAGGCTGTCAGACCGGGGATGGGACCGTTCTACTGTGTCCTGGAAAGTCTCATCTATGTACCTCTCTGTCTCTCTTAGCCCCTCCAGTTCAGCCACTCTGGTCTCCAAAGCCGGTACAAGGTCTCTGAGGGCCAGGAGCTCCTTGCACCGAATGCACACATACAGCATCTGCCCATAGGGCAGGTAATCACACATGCTGCATTGGGTGCAATAAACTGGATAGGCCCCACTCTCTCGCTGGACTTCTGCCTGGATTCTCTTTGGACTCCTGAAGCTCTTTCCTTTGTTTTTGTGTTTTTATAAGGGATGTTTTGGGCCTTAAGTTTAAAGAATTTTAAATGTATGTAGCCCCTCACAACTCGTTTGCAAAACTTCCTTGTTCACTAGCTTCTCTGGTCGCTTAGGAGTGGGCTTTTTAAAGCCCTGGTCTTCCTGAGTAGCCCTGCCCCCTGGCTAAGGGTTGATGGGTGCTAAAGGGCTTAGGAATCAAAGCCCCATTAAGAAGCTCTCAACCTTGCCTAGCATGCTGCTAGGCTCAGCACACCCCAAACTAAGAGACCACGGGGTCTATTTCAGTCAAGCAGCAAGTACACCACAAACACACACACTACTGAGAACAAACTTACCCCCAGGGTCCCGTAATCACTCCTTCTTCACCTGGAGAACTCCCTCCCCAAACTCCCCCGTTAGCCGCTCCTGGTCGCTAGCGCCAATCAGACTGGAAAACGGATACCCTAGGATGCCCAGAAGATGCTGTGTTATTTCAATCCCATAACTGAGTCCCTGGCTCACTAAAAAAACCGGTGAGAACCATGAGCACAGACATTAGATCCCCGTCAGGCTGATGATGGCAGTGGGGCAAGCAGCCTAGACCCACGGTTCAAAAAGGGCCTCCAACGGTATTGCCCAAAAAATGCTGGGGTAGGGGAGCTATGGTCTTGTGGGAGGTGCCATGGCTCACTGGGGGGCCCTGTGTCTGGGCAATGGGCACCATCGGGGGGGCCCTGTGTCTGGGCAGTGGGCTCCACGGCTCGGGGGGGGGACTATGGCTCGGGGGGGGCCCTGTGTCTGGGCAATGGGCACCATGGGGGGGCCCTGTATCTGGGCAATGGGCACCATGGCTGGGGGGGCACCATGGCTCGGGGGGGCTGTGTCTGGGCAACGGGCACCATGGGGGGCCCTCTATCTGGGCAGTGGGCACCATGGCTCGGGGGGGGCTGTGTCTGGGCAATGGGCTCCATGGCTCGGGGGGGGACTATGGCTCGGGGGGGGGCCCTGTGTCTGGGCATGGGCACCATGGGGGGGCCCTGTATCTGGGCAATGGGCACCATGGGGGGGCCCTGTATCTGGGCAGTGGGCACCATGGCTCGGGGGGGGCTGTGTCTGGGCAACGGGCACCATGGGGGGGCCCTGTATCTGGGCAGTGGGCTCCATGGCTCGGGGGGGGACTATGGCTCGGGGGGGGGCTGTGTCTGGGCAATGGGCACCATGGGGGGGGCCCTGTATCTGGGCAACGGGCACCATGGCTGGGGGGGCACCATGGCTCGGGGGGGGGCTGTGTCTGGGCAGTGGGCACCATGGCTGGGGGGGGCACCATGGCTCGAGGGGGCACCATGGCTCGGGGGGGGCTGTGTCCGAGTAGTGGGCACCATGGGGGGGCCCTGTGTCTGGGCAATGGGCGCCATGGCTCGGGGGGGCCACCCCGGCGCGGGTGTCTCCGGCCTGCTGCCCCCGCCCGCGGCTCCCCAAGCGCTGCCCCTGGGCCCCCCCGCCGTGCCTGGCGGCGAGCCGGCCAGCTCCGCTCCGGGCGGGTCAGGGGCCACCCGCCGGGTTGTCTCAGCGCCCCCGGCTCCGCTCCGGAATCCCGGCAGCCGGGTCTTGTGGGAGCGGAGCGGAGCGGAGCATGCGCAGTGCGCCGGGGCGGCCGGGGCTGCGGCGAGGCCTAGTGCAAACGCCGAGCGCCAGAGGCGCGGATCCGCCCCGCGCGGTGAGTCTCGCCCCGCCCCCCCCCACCTAGTCCCCCCCCCCCGCTACCCGCCCTGCCCCCCAGACCTCCCACTGCCCACCCCGCACCCCCCCCCGTGCCCCCCAGCGCCCCGCCCCCCACCTAGTCCCCCCCCGCTACCCGCCATTGCCCCCCAGCTCCCCGCCCTGCCCCCCAGACCGCCCACTGCCCCCCCGCACCCCCACCCTGCCCCCCACTGCCCCCAGCCCCCACCTAGTCCCCCCCCGCTACCCGCCCTGCCCCCCAGCCCTCCCACTGCCCCCCGTCCCCACCCTGCCCCCCTGCCCCCACCTAGTTCCCCCAGCTCCGCGCCCTGCCCCCTGCACCCCCCGCCCTGCCCTGCCCCCAGCGCCCCGCCTAGTCTCCCCCGCTACCCGCCATTGCTCCTGCGCGCCCCCAGCTCCCCGCCCTGCCCCCAGACCTCCCACTGCCCCCCCGCACCCCCACCCTGCCCCCCAGCGCCCCGCACCCCCCATTGCTCCCCACTGCCCCCAGCCCCCACCTAGTCCCCCCCAGCTCCCCGCCCTGCCCCCCAGACCTCCCACTGCCCCCCCGCACCCCCACTCTGCCCCCAGCGCCCCTCCCCCCTGCGCCCCCCACTATCCCCAGCCCCCACCTAGTTCCCCCCGCTACCCGCCATTGCTCCTGCGCGCCCCCAGCTCCCCGCCCTGCCCCCAGACCTCCCACTGCCCCCCCGCACCCCAACCCTGCCCCCCAGCGCCCCGCACCCCCACTGCCCCCAGCCCCCACCTAGTCCCCCCCAGCTCCCCGCCCTGCCCCCCAGCCCTCCCACTGCCCCCCCCGCACCCCCACCCTGTCCCCCACTGCCCCCAGCGTCCCGCCTAGTCCCCCCCCGCTACCCGCCATTGCCCCCCAGCTCCCCGCCCTGCCCCCCAGACCGCCCACTGCCCCCCCGCACCCCCACCGTGCCCCCCGCGTCCCGCCTAGTCCCCCCCCGCTACCCGCCATTGCCCCCCAGCTCCGTGCCCTGCCCCCCCAGACCGCCCACTGCCCCCCCACTGCCCCCAGCGTCCCGCCTAGTCCCCCCCGCTACCCGCCATTGCCCCCCAGCTCCCCGCCCTGCTCCCAGACCTCCCACTGCACCCCACCCCCACCCTGCCCCCCAGCCCCCACCTAGTTCCCCCCAGCTCCGCGCCCTGCCCCCTGCACCCCCCGCCCTGCCCCCAGTGCCCCGCCTAGTCCCCCCCGCTACCTGCCATTGCCCCCCCGCGACCCCCAGTTCCCCGCCCAGCCCCCAGGGAAGCTGGCTGGCTGGGTGGGTGTTGCAGCAGGAGGTCAGGCTGTGGGGGGCATTAAGGGGGATTTGGGAGGGGGCGGTGCCAGATGCTCTGCCAGCGGGAATCTGAAGGGCAGAGGGCACTGGGTTGTTTGGGTGGGGGTCTTATGGGGCTGGAGCTGGGTGCTGTAACGTGCCACAGAGGTGTCTGTCTCCCGGGGTCTGGTGCTCTGCTTGGGCTCTGCTTTGTCATCTGTGTTGGGGACGGGGCAATACAGCAAGGGTCATTTCCCCACAGCGTGTTTACCTCCTTCTCCCATGTTGCCCCAGCGCAGGGTGGACAGGATGAGGAGCCGTAAGAAGCATTTACATAGGCGCTAGGAGCGGGGGCGCCCCAGAAGACATGTCGTACCGAGGCAGCGAGCGGGACTTCCAGACTTCAGCCAGGAGGATGGGAACCTCGTTGCTCTTCCAGCTCTCTGTCCATGAGAGAGAGCTGGACCTGGTCTTCCTGGACCACAGCTATGCCAAGCCATGGAGTGCCCACCCCGATGCTAGCAGTGCCCGGCCTACTCGGATGCTCTTTGTCACCCCCAGGAGGCACCAAGACAGCACCATGTGAGCATAGCCTTTTCTGGTGCTACTGAGTTGATGGGCTTTGGGTTCTCGCGTACCTTGTGTATTCCTTTCCTGTGCTTTGATGGTTCACTCGTTGCTTTCTGTGTCTGTTTACAAGGTGCTTTTTATCACATTAGGTAACACATGTTGAAACCCCAGTCTAAGAACATAAGAATGGCCAGACTGGGTCAAACCAAAGGTCCATCTAGCACAGTATCCTGTCTTCCAGCAGTGGCCAGTGCCATGTGCCCCAGAGGGAATGAACAGAACAGGGAATCATCAAGTGATCCATCCCCTGTCGCCCATTCCCAGCTTCTGGCAAACAGAGGCTAGGGACACCATCCCTGCCCGACCAGATCTACGTGCAGTATTCCAGATGTGGGTGTAGCATGGATTTATATAAAGGCAATATGACATTTTCTGTTTTATTATCTATCCCTTTCTTAAAGATTCCCAACAGTCTGTTCGCTTTTTTGACTGCCACTTCACATTATTCCAAGATCTCTTTCTTAAGTCGTAAGAGCTAATTTAGACCCCATCATTTGATATGTAGAGTTGGGATTATGCTTTCCAATGTGCATTACTTTGCATTTATCAACATTGAATTTCATCTGACAATTGTCTAGACAGGACAATTTGTATTTGAACATGTTAGCTGTAGAAGGTCTCCCCTAGAGGGCAACCTGTGCTGTCTAGTGTAGATTTTTTAAAACATTAACACATGCTAACTGAGTTGGGTGGGAGGTTTTCAATTAAATGTTTGTCAGAAAATGCTGATTTTTCTAAACTGAAGCTATTGCAGTTGAATTTCCCCTTTTGAAAAATGTTTGAAAAAAATGTTTTGGAATGATCAGCGTGTTCCCTTTTGACTTTTTTAAAAAATGAAATATTCAGTTTTTCAGTTCAAAACAAAAAGTCACTTTGGAATTTAATTCAGTAAAAAAACAAACTAAAAAAACTAAAAAGGTTGAAATAGAAATGAAACAGTTCAAAATTATGCATATATTCTGAGGCCAGACAGATCATTTTACGATCATCTGGTTTAACCTTCTGTATAACAGAGGACAGAGAACTTTCTCAAAGTAATTCCTGGAGTTGATATTTTAAAAAAACATCCAATCTTGATTTTAATATGGCTGGTGGTGGAGAATCCACCACAATCTTTGGCAAATTGTTCTATGGTCAATTACTCTCGTTTTTGTGTGTGTGTTTGTGAATAATGTCTTATTTTCAGTCCAAAATTATCTAGTTTCAGCTTCTAGCCATCGGATTGTGTTGGACCTTTCTCTGCTAGATCAGTGATTTTCAGTCTTTTTTCATTTGTGGGCCCCTAAAAAATTTTGAATGAAGATGTGGACCCATTTGGAAATCTTAGACATAGTCTGCGGGCTCCCAGGTGTCTGTGGACCACAGGTTGAAAACAGTTCAGTGGTAACAACCTTTTGCAGACCTCTTAAACATATTCTGCGACCCCTCAGGGGTCCGCGGACCACAGGTTGAAAACAACTGTGCTACACTGATGAACCCATTATCAAATATTTATTCCCCATGTAGGTACTTGTAGACCAGTGGTTCTCAAATTTTTGTACTGGTGACCCCTTTCACACAGCAAGTCTCTGAGTGCGACCCCCCCACCCACTATAAATTAAAAACACATTTTTTATATTTAATACTGTTATAAATGCTGGAGGTGAAGCGGGGTTTGGGGGTGGAGGCTGACAGCTCACAACCCCCACATAATAACCTTGTGACCCCCTGAGAGGTCATGACCCCCAGTTTGAGAACCCGGTTATAGACTGTAATTAAGTCACCCTTTAATCTTCTCTTTGTTATACTAAACAGGTTGAGCTCCTTGATGTCTCACTGTAAGGCAGGTTTTTTAACCCTTTAATCATTCTCATGACGCTTCTCTGAACCCTCTCCAATTTATCAACACCCTTCTTGAATTGTGGGCGGCAGAACTTGTCAAAGTATTCCGGCAGTGGTCGCACCAGTGCCAAATTGAAGTGAAATTACCTCTCTACTTTTTCTCCAGATACTGAAATTAAATGTTTCAATTGACTTGAGCTGAAACTTTTTTGCATTTTCAAGTCATGTAAATTTTCAAGATTTTGACTTTTCACCTTTTCAGGGAGTAGGGAGGTTGGATGGGGGTGGGGTCCTGGGGGGGGCGGTTAGGAGCAGGGGGTGCTGGGAGGGGGCGGTCAGGGGACAAGGAGGAGGGGGGGTTGGATGGGTTGGAGGCAGTCAGGGGCGGATAGGGGGTGGGGGCCAGGCTGTTTGGGGAGGCACAGCCTTCCCTACCCGGCCCTCTGTACAGTTTCGCAACCCCAGTGTGGCCCTCGGGCCAAAAAGTTTGCCCACCCCTGTGCTAAAGGAGCACTAAAGAAAGACAAGGTCATTGCAAACACATTAAATGAATTCTTTGCATCGGTCTTCACTGCAGAGGATATGAGGGAGATTCCCACACTGGAGCAATTCTTTTTAGGTGACAAATTTGAGGAACTGTCCCAGATTGAGTTGTCAGTAGAACGAACTGATGAATTAAATAGTAAGAAGTCACCAGGACTAGATGCTATTCACCCAAGAATTCTGAAGGCACTCAGATATGAAATTGCCGAACTATTTTTTGAATGTAACCTCACGCTTAAATCAGCCTCTGTACCAGATGACTGGAGGATAGCTACTGTAATCCCGATTATTAAAAGAGGCCCCAGAGACAATCCTGGCAGTTACAGGATTAGGATTAGGATTGAAGCCTAACTTCAACAGCAGGCAAACTGGTTGAAACTTTAGTAAAGAACGGAATTATCAGACATGTTCATTTAAACAGTATGTTGGGGAAAAGTCAACACGGCTTTTGAAAAGGGAGATCATGCATCACTGATCTTTGAATACTTTGTGGGGGTCAGCAGGCATACGGACAAGCGTGATTCACCTGATATGGTATACTTCGATTTTCAGAAAGCTGTTAGCAAGGTCCCACACCAAAGGCTCTTAAGCAAAGTAAGCAGTCAAGGGGTAAAAGGGAAGGTCCTTTTCTGGATCAGTAACTGGCTAAAAGATAGGGAAACAAAGAGAAGGAATAAATGGTCACTTTTCATAATGTAGAGTGGTAAATAGCAGTGTCCCCCAAGGATCTGTACTGGGACAAGTGCTGTGCAGCATATTCATAAATGATCTGAAAAAAGAGTTAAACAGTGATGTGGCAAAGATTGCAGACAATACAAAATTATCCAATATCGTTAAGTCCAAAACTGACTGTGAAGAGTTACAAAGGGATCTCACAAAACTTGGTGACTGAGCTACAAAATGGCAGATGAAATGCAGTGTTGATAAGGGCAAAGTAATGCACACTGGAAAAATAATCCCAACTGTATCTACAAAATGATGGGGTCTAAATTAGCTGTTACCATTCAAGAGAGAGATCTTGGGGTCATTGTGGATAGTTCTCTGAAACCATCCAGTCAATGTGCATCGGCAGTCAAAAAAGCTAACAATGTTTGGAACCATTAGGAAAGGTAGAGATAATAAGACAGAAAATATCATGCCACTAGAGAAATCCATTGTACGTCCACACCTTGAATACTGGGTGGAGTTCTGGTTGCCCCATCTCAAAGAAGATAGATTAGTATTGGCAAAAGTACAGAAAAGGGGAACAAAAATGATTAGGGGTATGGAACGGCTTCCATATGAGGAGAGACTCAAAAGACTGGGATGGTTCATCTTAGAAAAGAGATGATAAAGGGGAGAGGGGATACAATAGAGGTCTATAAAATCAAGAATGGTGTGGAGAAAGTGAATAGAGAAGTGTTTATACTTTCTCGTAACACAAAAACAAAACAAAAAAACAAAAAAAAGAGGTCATCTAATGAAATCAATAGGCAAGAGGTTTAAAACAAACAAAAGGAAGTACTTCTTCACACAACGCACAGTTCACCTGCGGAACTCGTTGTCAGGGGATTCTGTGAAAGCCAAAAATGTATCTGAATCCGAAAAAGAATTAGATTAGTTTGTGAAGGTTAGGTCCATTAATGACTATTAGCCAAGATAGTCAGGGATGCAATCCTATGCTCTGGGTGTCCCTAAACTTCTGACTGCCAGAAGCTGGGAATGGATGACAGGGGATGGATCCTTCGATTAATTGCCCTTTCCGTTCATTCCCTTTGAACCATTTGGCACTGGCTGCCATTGGAAGACAGGATATTGGGTTAAGGGGACCTTTGGTCTGATCCAGTATACCTGTACTTATGTTCTTAAACTATATTTGACCCATGTTACCAAACTGCTACCACCTCGGACCATTGAAGGCCCCATGGGGCTAGGAAATCTCCAAGCATGGACCACTGCGTGTATGGCGTCCTGCTGAGTTCACTGGAACATCATGCAGACGCACAGGTGTGTGCTACAGGATCTGTGCCTATGACTGGAGTGGGTTGGGAGACATGGTTAAAACCTGATTCAGGGCTCATCGGCACTACAGGCTGCAAGTAACCTTGTCAGGAGACAACCATGTTGTTAGATGACATTTCATTTTGTAGCGTAGCCTGGCCCCAAGACAGAGTGGTGCAGAACACTGTTACAAATACAATGAAAAACAGCGCGATTCCACCTTCTGCTCCAGTAACAGCAGCTTCAAAGGCTGTCTCTTAGTCATGGTCCGATATCTGAGGATGAAATAAGCTTGAAGGAGCCTTGTGCTTTCAGACAGGTGGGCACAGGTGTGCTGTCTCGGTTCCATCTTGCCAAGCAGGTACCTGTAACCCGCTGCAGTGTGTTTTCAGTTTCTGTTTTGTGTTGAGAAACCAGCTGCTCTGAGTCTGCTGTGATATGGCAGGGTCCTGTTCTCTGAAATCCCAGCTCTCCTTTCAGTGAGGTGGATGTCCCCATCGATGTGGAGACTGTCACACCCACGCCTGTCCCCCTCTACGACAACCAGAAAGCGCGCAGTGTGATGAACGAGTGTGAGCGCCACGTCATCTTTGCCCGTACGGATGCCGATGCCCCTCCTCCGCCCGATGACTGGGAGGAACACATGAACAGGTAGCGTGGCTGGGATGCTGTGGGGGGTTTCTGTGCGGCAGTGCTTACTGAGAGGCTGTTAGCTTGGAAGAGGAACAAAATAAGCAACTTGGAAATGGTAGTACGTTGAGGCAGGGATCTAGTGGTCCCAGCGGAAGTTTGGGATTCAGGAATCCTCTTGTTGGTTGTATTATGCTAGCGTAGAGAGCCTGAGCGGAGATTGGGACTCCATAGTGCCAGGCACTGTGCATACAGATAAGAAAGGGTCCCTACCCCAAGGAGTCTGCAGTCAATAGAAAGGGTGGGAGGGGAAACTGAGGCAGAGGTGAAATGACTTGCCCAGGTTCCCATAGCAGGTCAGTGGCAGAGCTAGGAAGAGTCTCCTGACTCTGTCCATGCCCTAGCTACTGGTCCATGCTGTCTCTGGGTTCTGTGTTTGCCTGGGAGAATTAATGTTTGTAGAGTGTTTTGAAGTCCTGATGCAAAAAAAGCTATAAAAGGACAAAGCGTTATTAATTTGCCGACATTAAGCTGACTTGCATTCTCATGTAAAACCAATGACTGATCTGTAATGTTGTCTTGTGCAATACAAAATGGGTAGATCATAGACCTAGGATTAGTTTATTCTGTAATGTGCATTGGACAGCAGACCTTTTCTCGTTTTTGCATTGGGATTGTATGTATGCAGTGTTTGGCAGTGAGTGTTTTGCAGGATGAGGGCCTTGGTTTGGTTTTGTTATTTGTTTTAATGTGTCTAGACATGCACTGTTCCACTTTAGGTGACTTTTCACATCCTTCTGGGCTTTATTTTTTCTTTAGTATTCTTATGTTCAGATTTCTAGAAATATATTTCCCAGAATTCCCAGTAATTTGAGACTTTAGTTTCTTTATAAACTGTGGAACTTTCACTTATTTCATTGCACAGGTATTCAAAGGAATGTGTTATCCAGCTGTTAATTTTACAATGACATATGAGCCTCTGAAGTCAACATCTGAAGATAGGCTGCAGTTGCTCATAGTCTAGCCACTTCCTGAGGCTTTAGTTACCAGTCTAAATAAATGGATTTTCTGTCCTTTTCCCCCACTATGAGCCCTGTTAATTCTTGTGGCTTTCTAAATGTAATGTATCATGTTTGCCCTGAATTTTGCACACAAGTACAACTGGATCAGATGCTGCTTGTTTTTCACTTGCATGAGAGTTCACATTGGTCCAAGGTCCCTTCCCTTTTTTCCTCAGTCAGTCTTCAATCAAGCAAAATATTCCTAGGAAGAGCTTTCAGTTGCCTCTCTATATGTGCTAGCCATCAGTCTCCTTTACAGAGGCCTTTCTCTTCAGAATTTATGAAGACTGTCTGTAGTCTGAAGCAGACACTCTTCTGTTCTGTGTAAGATACTGTACATCAGTTTTGCATCTGCATGTGTAATTTGAATTGCAGCCTGGAGCTAGTAACTGTGTTTCTTCTTAAAACATTGTTTGAAAATGCTTTTTCTGCCTGAGTGCTTTGTTTATTAGGAAGGAAAGGTGATTTTTTTGTCTAAGGAATGGGGTTAGAAATCGTCTAGAATGCAGGTCACCCATCTATCTGTGGGCTTTTGTCCCCTGTTGTGTAATGTCTGAGTGCCTCTTGTGAGACAGAGGAGCAACAAGGAGCTGAGGCACCGCATGTGTGTTGGCCAAGATCACACAGGAAATCTGTGACAGAGCTGAGAATTGAATTCAGGTCTTCTGAGTCCCAGGTCTGTGTTGGTTAGTGGTGTGAAAAAACAAACTCACGAGTGACACAGCTGTGCCAACAAAACCCCAGTGGAAATGCAGCTGTGCCAATGACAGAGGGCTTCTGTTACCATCACTAATGTCATTTGGGGAGGTGGTGTTCCTGGGCCAGCAGAAAACCTCTTTCTGTTGGTGTGTGCTGTGTATGCCCTTGGGGCGATGCTGATGTAGGCTGTGTAGTGTAGACATAGCCCTAGCCTGTTCCTGGCTTACCACTGACTTGCTGGGTGAACTTTATATTCATTATAATCTTAAATTTTAGAAACAAAATTCTGGTAAATGTAAGCTAACCTCCCAGAGTCACAGAAAAATCCCCACAGCGCTGAGGTCATGAGTGAGATCCTCATTGCAAACCGAGGGAAATCTGCCTGTAAAGACAAAGATGACACTTCCAGCTCCTGATCATCCATGAGACTTGAGCGTGACTATCTGGATATCCTCTGATGATAGATGCGTGGGTAGCTTTCACGTAAGGTAGTTGGTATTTTCTCAGTCTGCATTGCCCAGATCATATATGTAGCCAAAGCCATAAGACAGTGTAGAGACGATAATTATCAATCGTGAGGCATGGGATCTGAGCGCAGGAGTGGGAGCCATTAACTCCTGGGTGCTAAAAGCTGATAGATCAGCTGCACAGTCTTACCTACCTGCACCCTCACTGCTTCGTTTTAAGAGTTAGGACTGAAAAAACGTAATGTTGAACTAAACTCTTTATATCCTATCTAAACTACCCTCTTGGATTTCCTTTCAGGTCGGGTTGGACGATGGCCCAGAACAAGCTATTTAATAAAATCCTTAAAGCCCTGCAGTCTGACAGGCTGGCCCGCTTGGCCAATGAAGGGGTAAGATCTTACTTCCCCCATCCCCTCTCCTTCAAGCTGCAGCAGCTTTGTTGCCTCCTTATGCACCCAATCCTTCCTGGCAGCGACCATGAAACGTAGGACAGTCTGGATCCTTAGCTCTTGTAACCTCCACTGTGAGCACGTTTATGGCTTTGGTATGGATTAGAATGTGGTCTTCAGTGGGAGAAGGATTGGTCCATGCTCACTTGCCAGAGGAACAGAGGCTGTAGCAGCGAATTTTGCCCTGGTGGATTCTGTATGGTCCTGGCACACTCACTTTCCTTACGCCCATGTGGTCTGCTCCCCTTGTTTTTAGGCTTGCAATGAGCCAGTGCTGAGGAGGATAGCAGTGGACAAGTGCGCCCGGCGGGTCCGCCAAGCTCTGGCCAGTGTGAACTGGGACACCAAGCTGATCCAGTGGCTTCACACCACGCTGGTGGAGACTCTCAGTTTACCTATGTTGGCTGCTTACCTGGATGCTCTGCAGACACTTAAGGGAAAGGTGATAAACACAATGAGTTCTGGAATGTACTTTGCTTTTACTTAATACCACTTTCTCTTCAAACGATTTGTTTGGGGGAAGCTGAGGGGACATTGATCTCCTTTCTGGGTGACTGGGGGAAAAGTAGCTTCTTTGCCCCGTTCTCCGTCCCTTTTTCCCACTGTGCTATCCTGGGGAGCTTTTGCCTTGAGGATTAGGAGGGAGGACTCCTAGTTTTTCTGTGGCAGTACTGGGTGATCTTCAGCATGTCACTTTGCCTCTCTCTGCCTTGGTTGCCCTATCAAGAGAGTGAGGAAAGGAGAGGCCACTTGCCTGGGACTTGGGAGAGGCTGGGTCAGCTCTTCGCTCTGCCACAGGCTTCCTGTGTGACCCAGGCAAATCCCTTATTTTCTGTGTGCCTCAGTTCCCGTCTGTACAATGGGGATAGCAGCTCTGCCCTGCCACAGAAGGGGCTGGGAGAATAAATACAGCATAGCATGAGGGGTGCTCGGTTATTGTAGATAGATAGATTTTGTAAAAGAGGACTAATACTTTACAGGCAGGTTGTAAACAATTAAGTTTGTAAAGCCCCTGGAGTTCCTGGGATGAGAGTTATTGTAACATGAGTTTCTAAACTTTTATGGAAGTGATTCAGAGAAATACAGGGGACTTAGGAGGTGCTGTGCTAGGAACCAGGGGACCTGGGCTGTTTCCCTTGCTCTGCCACTGGTCTGTTGGATATCTTTGGCCAAGTCTCCTCACACCTCTGTGCCCCAGTTTCCCCATACATAAAATGGGAGTAATGATACTGAGCTAGTTTGGAAAGTGCTTGAGATCTATGGATTGAAAATCATGAGAGCAGAGCAAGGTGGGGGTGATCGTGTTTGTAGCAGTAATATTCAGTACCTTCTTTTATGCTTTGTATGCAAGAGGCATGTGCCGCGTTAAGTGTTCTCGGCAAACAGAGAAGATTTTGAGGAAAGGTGCTACAGGAATGTTGTGTTTCACTAAAACTTCATTAATTGATCTTTTTCTCTCAATTCAAGTAGAATTGTGTGTTTTATTTGTTTGGATAAGCACTTTCAGTACAACGTTCCCATCCCATGAAGGCAGGGTGAATTGGTACAATACAGCTGTACTTTTGCATAGCATCCGTCGTACAAACTAACTCCCCAAATGGTTAAATACAATAAATATTAGAGGTGCAGAAGGATGAGCAGGTTTGAAAAAGACATTTACAGCAGAGAGATCAGCTAAGATTAGGGCCGTCAAACAATTTAAAAACACAGTTGCGATTAATCGCAGTTTTAATCGCATTGTTAAGCAATAATAGAATATCACTTATTGAAATATTTTTGGTGTTGTGAGGGAAGTGTGTGTTGGGGGAGCAATGGAGCAGGGTGGCAGTAGGGGGGCACCCCTGCCCCGAGGCATGCACTGACGCCCCCCCGAGGATGGCCCTGGTGTGCAGTTAACATTTGTTTTAAAAAAAAAAAAGCGTTAATTTGTTTTGAGTTAATCGTATGCGTTAACTGCAATTGATTGACAGCCCTAATTATTATTTTTTATTACAAATATTTGCACTGTAAAAAAGAGGGTGCAATCTACGAGTCGAAGCATGAAGGGGCATACAAATGCTTAGCACAGCGGTTCTCAAACTGGGTCGGGACCCCAAAGTGGGTTGCGACCCCTTTTTAATGGGGTCACCAGGGCTGGCTTAGACTTACTGAGTCCTGGAGCCGAAGCCCAAGGGCTTCAGCTCTGGCAACAGGGCTCAGGTTATAGGCCCCCTGCCAGGGGCTGAAGCCCTTGGGCTTTGGCCCCCCGGTATTCAGGCTTTGGCCCCCCACCCGAGGCCCCCCTCCTGGAGTCGTGTAGTAATTTTTGTTGTCAGAAGGGGGTCGCAGTGCAATGAAGTTTGAGAACCCCGGGTTAGCATATCTGGCACGTAAATACCTTGCAACCCCAGCTACAACAGTGCCATACAAACGCCTGTTCTCACTTTCAGGTGATGTAAATAAGAAGCAGGAAGTATTATCTCCTGTAAATGTAAACAAAGTCGTTTGTCTTAGCGATTGGCTGAATAAGAAGTAGGACTGAGTGGACTTGTAGGCTCTAAAGTTTTACATTGTTTTATTTTTGAGAGCAGTTATGTTAAAAAAAAAAATTCTACATGTGCAAGTTGCATTTTCACGATAGAGATTGCACTACAGTACTTGTATGGGGTGAACCGAACACTACTATTTTTTTTACCGTTTTTACAGTGCAAATATTTTTAATCAAACAAAATATAAAGTGAGCACTTTGCATTATGTGTTGTAACTGAAATCAATATACTTGAAAATTCAGAAAAACACCCAAGATAGTTGTAATAAATTTCAATTGGTATTTTATTAGTGTTTCAGTGCGAATAAAACTGTGATTAATGATGACTGATTTTTTTAAGCTAATTAATTTGTTTTACATTAATTGCTTGGGTTAACTGCGATTAATCGACAGCCCTTGCTAAAACGGAGAGTCTGTGAAGTAGAGGGAGATTGTTCCACCGGATGGCAGGAGGCGCAAAGGAGAAGGCTTTCGTGGCAGCGGCGATGCGGTGCTGTGAAGGGACTAAAGGAGAGCTCAGTGCTAGTTGAGTGGAGGGAGCAGAGACGGCAGAAATCTGCCAAGGTCTGGTCAGGAGGCTGGAGAAGTGCATGCAGTGTTTTAACTACAAAGAGGTCATTTATTTAACTGGATCCTGCAATGAAGGAGAGCCAGTGGAGCTGTTTGGGGGTGAAGGTTGCACGCTGAGACAAAAGCGTGCAGATATATCAAATACAGACTCTCCCTTCTGGTGGGTTGACACTTCTTAGTGCTCATGCAGTATCTGCGGAATGAATCTCTGCTAACAAAAGGTATTGGAATCGGTAGTGACACCTGTTCACTGATGTGTTGTCCTTACCTAGTGCCCTGAGGAGGGAACATTTACTGGTCAATTTCTGTGCTCTAAAGGTCTCATTTTCTCCAGCTAAATTCCAGTGTCCTGAGTCAGCAAGTTCCTTGATGTGCGAAAATGCAAAGTCTGTAGTCCATCAGTAATGGTCTGCGAGCAAATATTCCCCAAAGGGTAACTTGGCTGGACCTGTGTCTGAAGACAGCTCCTGCTGAGCTGTGGCCTGTGCACTCCCAGCTGTGCTGCTCTGGGTCTCCTCCACAGCAGTGAAAAACCCAAGTACTAGCCCCTGGACTCGTACCCCATAGTGTGTGTGGCAGGGGAGTGCCAGGTGTGCATTCTCCCGTTGCTGGGGAAAAGCTAACTGAATTTCCCATGCTCTGGTATAGACATTGACGTGCCCAGTGAAATCAGTTCTGAAGGAAGATCCCATAGGATATCAGGTGTGTGGTTAATTAGTTTCTTCAGCCATGGTCTGGCCTTTGGTTTCAGATCCCCACCCTGATTGACAGGATGCTGCTCTCGTCCACCACAAAGACAGGGGCAGCAGGGGCTGAGGCTCTCTCCCTCCTCCTGAAGAGACCATGGGACCCAGCTGTGGGTGTCTTGTCACATAATAAACCTGTGAGTACATCCCTGGGCTTGCAAGGAGGGAGGGGCTCAGCTCAGTGTCTGATTGGTGCCCGAATCTGTTCGCTCTCCCCAGTCCTCTCTCTGTGCTTCTCCGTCCAGGTCTCTCTTGTATGCTCGGCATCATGGTCTCTGTCATGGTGTGTCTACCCCGAGTACGTCCTGTCTTCAAAGTGCCCAAGTGCCCTCTTTCTTCTCCTTCAGACCCAGTCCTTGGAGAAATCCATACTGCCTTTTCTCTCTGAGATGAGCAAGGCAGGGGGTCTAGTTTTCCCTTCAGTCTGTGCCTTGGGGGTGCTGTTTGGCCCCTGTTCTAGGAGGCCTGGGCTGGGCTTGTCCTTTGTCTATCATCCCTAGCTGTGTTTGGTTGTTTAGCAAGGGTTGCTCCGAGATCATCACTGGTACTCGTAAGTACTGCTGGCCATGTCCTGTTCTTGGCACCTGTGGCTTGAGTGCATGGTTGGGCTCTGTAGCAGCTCTGGTTCAAATGATCTGCCGTCTTAACTTGTACACGGCTTTTCAGTAGCTCAGCCTGACAAACTCCTCTGTGTGTCCTGTGCTGGTGCAGATGTCCGAGTCCTTTGCTCAGAGCAGCGCGGGGGGAGGTGTGGCTTGACTGGTACGCTTCGCAGGCTTGTCCTGGGGACCATGCCTGGGCTTGTCAAGGATGCGGGGGAGCGGGCAGGTCTCGGGGAAAGGAAGCAGCTTGTCTTATCTTTCTATTGCGTTGAATTTTGTAGAGCAAGTTGCCTGGTTCTCCTCTCATCCTGATTGCGTCTTCTGGACCCTCCAGTTCTATGTTCCCCACCTCTCGCCGGCACCGGTTCTGGCAGTCGCAGCTCTCCTGCCTGGGAAAGGTTTGTAACTCGGCATGTTTTTGAAGGGAGGAGGGGCTGAGGTTCGTACTAGCAGCTCTTCAGGGGCATTTAGGGGCAGTGTAACTGCTGTTCAGCTGGCTTCTGTGATCCTGCAACTGCTGTCAAACACCCAACAGCTAGGTCCTCCCCTGGAGCAGCTCCCCTCAGACGCGCACTGCTTGGTCTTCCAGGCTGGGCTCTCCACACCTCTGCGGCCATGGGCCATAGCAGGAGACCTACTGTCCTAGCACATGATTCTGCTTCAGGGATTGCCCAATTGAGTGGATTGAAGACTGTGTGGTTGGGATTCTCCAGTATAAACAGGTCAGGGGAAAGGGGTTATTTGGTGTCTGGTAGCCTGTCTTCTGCCTGGGTGAAGTGCTGCTCGAAGCCTTCCTTGTGCATTGACTGCATGAGCACTCTAGGAGAAAAGCCAGAAGCAGGTGGGGTGGGTTGGTAGGGGAATGACCGTAAACCCCTGAGTCCTGACTCTGTGTGTTCACCCCTGTCAGTGCATCCATATGAATGGTCATCAGGACATATTGCTTCACAGTGGAACTGCTGTGATTTATACGGTGCTCTCTTTGCGGCTTGTGTTCCAGGTGATCCCTGTTGCCACCCACCTGCTGAATAATGGTAGCGGGGTGGGAGTGTTGCAGTGTCTTGAACACATGATTGGTGCAGTCAGAGGCAAAGTGCTGGAGGTAAGTGTATGGGCAGCCTAGGTGGGCCTGTAACGTATGCCTCTAACACCCATGATCGTCACCATGCCTGCACTTTACTGTTGCCTTTCCTCTCACTCCCTCTTCTGTCTCGGCCAGATTCACAACCATTTCACCCACAAACCGATCATCCTGATTGGATGGAACACAGGAGCCTTGGTGGCCTGTCACGTAAGTAACTTCTTGTTTTGCATCCTATCAGAGGCCACTTTACACTGTACCTCTTGAATAAAGGTCACCTGGATTGGCTCTGATTCGCAAGTGCCCTCCCAGCGCTTGGCCCCATGCTGGATTGGGCACGGGTGGTAACTGAACAGTGTGGCCCTAAGGTGTGTCCAAGCTACTTATAAAACAGCGAGGAACCCTGATATTTCCTGGCTCTTGTATTACCAGACCAAAGGCACTTGTGTGGCCGATCACCTGCCTCACCACTCCTTGTTACTGAATGTTCAAGTGGTGATGAGCAAGTTAAGTTGAGTGGCAGTTGAGGTGGATGTGGCCGGTGGGGACCTGGATAAGGCAAACTAGGGCAATGGGTAAGAGTGGAGTTGGAGATGCCAGTGTAGGGGTTTGATACATGGTTGCAGCCCAGTGAGTATATCGGACTGGTCCAGATATGTCACTCTGTCAGGGTATTGGAGTTAAAGGACCCACTTTTCTTCGAGAACATGAAGCACTCATTGAGACAGATGGCCTGATTCTGCCCTGTTGTACCGCCCCTTGGAGTTCAGTTTGCACTTACATCCAGGCAAAAGTGAGCTATGGGAATCAGGCGCGGTATCTTCAAGGGAGGTTCTGTATTCCAGGAGCACAGGCAAAGGAGAAGAGGGTCCTCCCAGAGTGAATAACTGTGCTTTCCATTCCTCTTGTGATCTCCGCATGAGCACTAGAATACCAAGAAGGGGGTGGGGTAAAGTACAGGAGAACCTCAGAGTCATGAACTGACCGGTCAACCACGCACTTCGTTTGGAACCGGAGGTACACAATCAGGCAGCAGCACAGACACAAAAACGCCGGTACAGTGCTGTGTTAGAAATGTAAACTAAAAAAATAAAGGGAACATTTTTTTAAAAACAAAAGATTTGATAAAGAAAGTATTAATACAGTTCCAGAGCGTGGAACCTGAGGGTGGCATGATGGGTTCCAAGCTGCTTGGAGATCCAGGTCGTAGGGAGGGAGAGGCAGCTCAGGAAGAATCTAACTTCAGGGTGATAGAAAGAAGCTTGCTATTTGGCAATCACACCAAGTAAAGCCTTGTATTAGTTGGTTCCCCAGCTTCGTGTGAGCTGATGTTTGGTGTTATCTAGGATTATGTGTGACTCAATGATTAAAAGTCTGTCCTTTACTGGTGGTCTGCCTGTTGTCAATACACAGCCCCAGTGTTCCCTTATTTTTTACGTCCATGTGCGGAATGAATTTTATGTGCACCAATATGGAGGTGATGTGTGACACCACATCAGGGTTGGGGATGAGGGGTTTGGGGTGTGGGCTCTGGGGTGGGGCCAGGGATGAGGGGTTTGGGGGTGCAGGTGCCCCGTGGCTGCTGTGGGGAGAGAGGACTCCCCCCAGCCTTCTTGCCGCAGCAGCTCGGGGCAGGGGGAGAGGTGCCTCTCCCAGGCTGCGGCAGCTCCGGCGGGCCTGGGCCGGGCCAAGGGAGGGGCCCCTCTCCCCTGGCCATGGCAAGTCTGGGGCAGGTCTGTGCTGGGTCCGGTGCGGAGGGGTCGCCTCTCTCCGCCACAGCCCTGAGCGGGCTTCTCTCCTTTCCCTCCAATCCTGAGGTCCTGTGTTGCAGTCTCCATCTTTTTGGGCACTGGCAAATGAGGAGTTTGAGATCTTTGTTAGAGGGAGGTATTGTCAAAGCCAGGTGTGTGCAATGGCGGGAGCCCAGCAGCCAGGGCTCTGCGAACTATGTTGACGCTGAGCGGGATTGTTCTGGGAGGGCTCTGGGTAATGATGCTGTCTTGCTGGTCTCTCTAGGTCTCAGTGGTGGAGTACGTCACCGCAGTTGTGTGCCTTGGATTCCCTCTGCTCACAGTGGATGGGCCCAGAGGGGTAAGCCCAAAGCAATGGTCAGAGTTCAAAAGACGGGATTGGTTAGTTAACCAGGCCACTGGATCTGTGAACTTGTTTTAAAGTCCAACCAGAAGAGCAAGGGTCTGAAGTTTGATTTTCACCTGCAAGTATTTTCAAGTGTGTCTGAGCCCATCTAGCGTTTGGGGTGATGGAGAGCCATGTCCCAACAATCCGGGCTCTGGGCAGTGAATTATGGTGGGGCAGTTTGGTAGGGAAGGAGCTTAAGGGTTTGACTGCATCCTTGGTGTGACAGCAGAGTTGTGTGCCTGTGACCCATCTCTAGAGCCCCTCTTAGGCCCCACTCCAGAAACAGTTGCAGATCTCACCTTGCTTTGCACCCAGCAACAAGAATGCCAATTTAGGCAGACTTATCTGGTGACCTGATGTGCTCCTTTGTTAGCTGGCCTGTCTGAGACTGATTCAGGAGTGACCTTGGGACCCTGGTGCCACTCAGCTGACTAGCTTTGGGGGCTGTGTGAGAAGAGTAGGCCCTGGCACTGTATTGCCTCCATATAGAAGGCAGTGAGTTCCATACAGGGGACTGTTCTGTACCAAAGCCTTGTTCAGGGCCACATTTTCCCACTGGGAATATCCCCTTTGGGGCATAACCTGGAAAGTCATGAGACTGAATGGTACAGGCCTGCGACTTACTCTTGCAGGTTAGGTGTCAGAGTAGCAGCCGTGTTCGTCTGTATTCCCAAAAAGAACAGGAGGACTCGTGGCACCTTAGAGACTAACCCATTTATTTGAGCCTGAGCTTTCGTGAGCTACAGCTCACTTCATCATGTTAGTCAATCTAGCATGGCATTTGGGTAGCTACTGCAGTGACGGGGGGAAATGCAGCGAGAGTGGCTGTCCTGATAGTGGGTCACTGTCAGCTGGTGTAAGTCAGTGGAATGACACCGATTTAGATCAGTTGAGTTTCTGGCTCAGTGCCTCTAGTATAAATGTATTAACTTGCCCCATAAAGGTTGTTAGGTCCCGGGCCTTCATATTCTATCGCCCAATGGCCCCTCTGTCCTTCAATTTTAGCTTGTCTCGTTGTCCCATGCTTCTGCAGGATGTGGATGACCCCCTGCTGGACATGAAGACGCCAGTTCTCTTTGTGGTTGGTCAGAATTCTTTGCAGTGCAACGCTGAAGCTATGGAAGATTTCCGAGAGAAAATCCGAGCTGATAACAGCCTGGTGGTGGTGGGAGGAGCTGATGACAATCTGAGGTATGGCTCTGTGACATAGTTCCATGCTGTTGGGATGCCGTTTCCCAGAAGCGTTGAGCGATGTCTGGTCAGGCCCATGGGCCACGCATGAGGATTCTAGGACTTCATTCTGAAATTAGATGGGGACTGGATGGCTAACCGGATAAAGAGCCTTTTATTTCTGGGTAGTCACGTTAAATCAGGCCCAGGCTGGGGGGAGGAGAAACTTATTGCCATCAAACCAGCTATGTGGAATGAGTTGGTAAGACGTGGCCCAGCTCCTAGTGGTCACGTGTCCATGTCACAGGTGGCACACACTGTAGCAGTCACAGCTTGAGTTGGCCATAGAGAATGGACTGTCCCCTTTGGAGCCAAAAGTCGTCCTTTTCCAGATCAAGGTGGAGGCAGGCGGGCAGGGCAGGGTGTGCGGGAAACTTGTGCTGTTCCTGCCATCCAGGCTCTGTCTGTTCCATGGGCAAATGGCAAACTCAGTTCTCCAGGGCTGACAGGCTTTGCCTTTTGCTAACATGAGCATTCGTCATGCGAGGCTGATGGGTGCGTGTGGGGTGATGGACTGCAGCCGACTGACAGCATTCCTTTCCGCTGACAAGTTGAAAGTCCTGGGTGCAGCGATTATCCCCTTTGTGTAAGGCCAGAGAGCCTGAGTTTTATAGACTTTCCTTTTCCAAATCGTTCTCGGCTCTGGGCTCTTGGAGGTAGATTTTGGCTGTTTGCAATATTCTAAAGGGCACTCCTTTGGGAGGTGGTCAGCAGGAGAAAGGGTGCTATGGGACTGGCAGGAAGCCATGGGCCACCTGCTCCAATCACACTGGTGTAAATCTTGAGTAACCCCATTGAAATCAATTGAGCTGTACTGCTATAAAATGAACGTGAGCGGAGAATCAGGCCTGCTGGCCAAATTATGCAGGCGCTGTCATGCCAGTTACATGTAACTAGGAGCATATAATAGGAGTGATCAGAAACCTGGGGAGGGGAGTGAAATGCAAAATTAGTGACTAGCAGCTTTGAAAATGCAGCTCAAAGGGAGAGGCGCATGTAGCCCTTCTGACGAAGCTTTGGGCCTGAGTTTCAGAGCTGCCAAGACATTTCCCTTCAAAGCCAATGGGATTACCAGGTGCTCAGCGTTAGAGCTGGGTGAATAATGGAGTTTTTGGTTCACTGGCAAATCCAAAACATTGGAAAAAGAAATTCATTTCGGGTGGAAGCAAAACCAGTTTTTTGTTTGGAAATTTTCATTGAATTAAAAAGTTGAAAAATTTTCATGTCAAAGCTACATGTTTTGCTTCAATCCAACTTTTTTGATTTCAGGCATTTTGATAAAAGCCAAGGAGGACTAGATTCACAGACTGGGGGAGGAAGGGCAGCTGATCCCTTATAACCTTGAACCCAGTGGTTACGGTCCTCCTGGGGTGTGAGTGTCCAGGTTCTCCCATGGGGAGAAGGGGTTTGAACTTGGGTCTCCCACATTGCAGAAGAGCACCTTAGCCACTGGGCTATTGGATAGGCTGGTGTAGGGTTTTCTCAGTCTCTCCTGGTTGAAGCTGTTCCACTTGTTATAAATAGTTAATTAGTCATTGGAGCAGGGATATGAACTTGAGTCTCGCACCTCCCAGGTGTGTGCCCTTCCCACCAAGCGATAGTCTCATTCCTTTTCTAGTCACTGTCATCTGAATTTCACCCAGCGCTACTTGGCATATCATGTCCAGCAGATGGAGCCCTTGAATTAAGCACACTTTGAGCTGATTAGTTCCTGCTTCCTATTGGTGGAATCTCAGTAACACAGCAAACCTCATTTGATTATCGGCTTTCAAGCTAAGAATGTTGTCCACAGCTCGGTGGGGGCAGGGGAAAGGGGGGAGGAATGAACATCTATTGACTTGCCCACCTTTTTAAATAGGATAAGCAAAGCCAAAAAGAAGGCGGAAGGCCTGACCCAGAGCATGGTGGACAGATGCATCCAGGTAACGAGCAAAAAGATCTTTCAGCGCCGTTTCCCCTCCATAGCGTGACTTCCTGGTCATCTCCATGAGCACACGCTCCAGGGCTGCTGCCTAGATTGACTGGGCAGGGGTGGGTGGGCAAGGGAAGTCGTTGACAGCATAGCTGTCCAGTGCCCTCGAGGTGAACTTAGTAGTCCTGACATGTTAGCCCTTTTGAGTGCTATCAGGGCCATAGTCCTTCATTGCTTCCATAGTCCTTCATATTTCCCTCTTGGTTCATGTGTGTTCCAAGTCACAGGTTCCAACTTCCAGCAGAGGGGCTCAGATATCCTGGTGATGTCAGCGGCTGAATGGGTAGAAGGCAGAGCAGCACCATTTAGAGTCCTAGATTCACCAAGACTCATGCTCTTGTTGCGTTAAGTGCCTTGACTCCGCAGTGAGCAGCTCTCTGGGTTACCTGGTGCTAGAATTTCTCTTGTGGCAATTTAGCACAAGCCCAGCCTCCTATGCTAGCCTATTTGCCCCCATCAGTGCCTAGTTCTGAGGCTGGCATCACACTAGCTCTTCCAGTCATGGGCTTCTCTGAAACACAACACCCTGCTGAAGTATGGACTGGCCTTATGCTTGTGGAGGAGGAAGCTGGGGGGAGGATAGAAACCTCTAGAACTAGTTCATGGCGTCCTCATTCATTTCACTTGTGGCCCAGACAGCTTTGATGCTACTTTAGTGTCTCTGCTGATGGTACTATGCACACGAATCCCCCAGCAGCAGTTTTCAAGAGGCCCTGTCTGCTGGGGTGGCTGTTCCTAGATTATGGGCCATAAAGGAGATGTCCTGATGCAGATGTCTGGCCTGGGGAAGCAGGTGTTTTTGGTTCTTCCTTTTGTGCTACGGAGAGCGGCATACTCCCCTCCTGTTCCCAGAGAGCCACCGAGATTAAGCGTTAACACGATACCTACTAACATTAAAAATAGCTAAATTCTTCTTGTCTTGAGCAGTGTAGCTGGGTTACGACTCCTCGCTGGGAAGATCTGAGTGGAGTAGAATCCAGTGCAACCCTGGCTATTCTCTGTTTCTGGAATCGTAGTATTTATTTCTTTAGACTGTTAAGCTAAATTCCCTGCACCCTAGCAGGGCAGTAACTGGAAGCTGCTTCTAGGCAAACTGTGGAGGCTAGTTGTTAAGAGGAGTCTGACCCCTGTGTAGGATGAAATAGCTGACTTCCTGACCGGAGTCCTCACCCGCGCGGACAGCCATTCAGGCTCCGACCCCAGGGACCTCGATGCCGAGAAAAAGAAGAAACCACGTGACTTGACCAGGAGGGACCTGTCGTTCGACTTGCCAGAAAGAACCAGCAGTCCCACCTCCCCGGCAGCCAAGGTGCCGGCCTCACCTTCTGGCTCAGAGGTAGGGACTGGCCCTCTGGCATGTGGAGCTGGGGAAGGCCTGTGTTTGAATGACCATCCTGTGGGCTGTTTTTGCACTGATGAGCCAGGCTGTGAGAGCACAGGGATGATGTCTATATGGAGGGAGAGGTGTGCATATGAAGGTGTCAGCTGCTCACATGGTGGCAAATGGCTCTGCCAAAATAGATGAGTTGCATTTTAAGGTTTCCTGCAAAGCTTAAGAACATAAGAACGGCCATAGTAGGTCAGACCAAAGGTCCATCTAGCCCATGTTCTGTCTTCCGACAGTGGCCAATGCCAGGTGCCCAAGAGGGAATGAACAGAACAGGTAGAATCATAGAATCATAGAATATCAGGGTTGGAAGGGACCCCAGAAGGTCATCTAGTCCAACCCCCTGCTCGAAGCAGGACCAATTCCCAGTTAAATCATCCCAGCCAGGGCTTTGTCAAGCCTGACCTTAAAAACCTCTAAGGAAGGAGATTCCACCACCTCCCTAGGTAACGCATTCCAGTGTTTCACCACCCTCTTAGTGAAAAAGTTTTTCCTAATAATCCAATCTAAACCTCCCCACTGCAACTTGAGACCATTACTCCTCGTTCTGTCATCTGCTACCATTGAGAACAGTCTAGAGCCATCCTCTTTGGAACCCCCTTTCAGGTAGTTGAAAGCAGCTATCAAATCCCCCCTCATTCTTCTCTTCTGCAGGCTAAACAATCCCAGCTCCCTCAGGTAATCATCAAGTGATCCATCCTCTGTCACCCATTCCCAGCTTCTGGCAAACAGAGGCTAGGGACACCATCCCTGTCCATCCACGAGCTTATCCAGTTCCTTTTTTAACTCTGTTATAGTCTTGGCCTTCACAATATTCTCTGTCAAGGAGTTCCACAGGTTGACTGTGGGTTGTGTGAAGAAATACTTCTTTTTCTGTGTTTTAAACCTGCTGCCTATTAATTTCCTTTGGTGACCCTAGTTCTTGTGTTATGAGAAGGAGTAAATAACACTTCCCTATCTACTTTCTCCACACCCGTCATGATTTTATAGACCTCCATCATGTCCCCCCTCAGTCGTCTCTTTTCTAAGATGAATAATCCCAGTCTTTTGAATCTCTCCTCATAACGGAAGCTGTTCCATCCCCCTAATCATTTTTGTTGCCCTTTTCTTTATCTTTTCCAATTCCAGTATATCTTTTTTGAAAAGGGGGGACCAGATCTGCATGCAATATTCCAGATGCGGGCGTACCATGGATTGAAAGAGAGGCAATATGATATTTTCTGTCTTGTTATCTATCCCTTTCTTAATGATTCCCAATATTCTGTTCGCTTTTTTGACGGCCGCTGCACATTGAGTGGATGTTTTCAGAGAACTGTCTGCAATGACTCCAAGATCTCTTTCTTGAGTGGTAACAGCTAATTTAGACCCCATCATTTTATATGTATAATTGGGATTATGTTTTCTTTGTATTATCAACATTGAATTTCATCTGCCATTTTGTTGCCCAGTCACCCAGTTTTGTGAGATCCTTTTGCAGCTCTTCGCAGTCTGCCTGGGATTTAACTGTCTTGAGTAGTTTTGTATCATCTGCAAATTTTGCCACCTCACTGTTTACTCCTTTTTCCAGATAATTTATGAGTGTGTTGAATAGGACTGGTCCCAGTACAGATCCCTGGGGGCACCACTATTTACCTCTCTCCGTTCTGAAAACCGACCGTTTATTCCTACCCTTTGTTTCCTATCTTTTAACCAATTACGAATCCATGAGAGGACCTTCCCTCTTATACCATGACAGCTTACTTTGCTTAAGAGCCTTTGGTGAGGGACCTTGTCAAAGGCTTTCTGAAAATCTAAGTACACTGTATTCACTGGATCCCCTTGGTCCACATGCTTGTTGATCCCCTTAAAGAACTCTAGTAGATTGGTGAGGCATGATTTCCCTTTACAAAAACCATATTAACTCTTCCCCAACAAATTGTGTTCATCTGTGTGTCCGATAATTCTTTTCTTTATTATAGTTTCAACCAATTTGCCCAATGCTGAAGTCAGACTTACCGGCTTGTAATTGCTGGGATCGTCTCTGGAGCCTTTTTTAAAAATGGTGTTACATTAGCTACCCTCCGGTCATTTAGTACAGAAGTTGATTTAAATGATAGGTCGCATACCACAGTTAGTAGTTTTGCAATTTCACATTTGAGTTCCTTCCGAACTTTTGGGTGATACCATCTGGTCCTGGTGACTTATTACTGTTTAGTTTATCAGTTTATTCCAAAACCTCCTCTATTGACACCTCAGTCTGGGACAGTTCCTCAGATTTGTCACCTAAAAAGAATGGCTCAGGTTTGGGAATCTCCCTCACGTCCTCAGCCGTGAAGACTGATGCAAAGAATTCATTTAGTTTTTCTGCAATGGCCTTATTGTCCTTGAGTGCTCCTTTAGCATCTCGATCGTCCAGTGGCCCCATTGGTTGTTTAGCAGGCTTCCTGCTTCCGATGTACTTAAGAAATTTTTTTCTGTTACTTTGAGTCTTTGATTAGCTGTTCTTCATATTCCTTTTTGGCCTTCCTCATTGTATTTTTACACTTCACTTGCCAGAGTTTATGCTCCTTTCTATTTTCTTCACTAGGATTTAACTTCCACATTTAAAGGATGCCTTTTTCCCCTCTCACTGCTTCTTTTACTTTGTTGTTTAGCCACGGTGGCACTTTGTTGGTTCTCTTACTGTGTTTTTTAATTTGGGGTGTACATTTAAGTTGAGCCTCTATTATGGTGTCTTTAAAAAGTTTCCATGCAGCTTGCAGGGATTTCACTTTTTGCACTTTACCTTTTAATTTCTGATTAACTAACTTCTTCATTTGAGTGTAGTTCCTCTTTTTTAAATTAAATGCTAACCGTGGTGGGCTGCTGTGGTGGGTTCCTTTCCCCCCTCCCCCCAACAGGGATGTTAAATTTTATTATGTTATGGTCACTATTACTAAGCAGTTCAGGTAGATCACCTCTTGGACCAGATCCTGTGCTCCACTTAGAACTAAATCAAGAATTGCTTCTCCTCTGGTGGGTTCCAGGACCAGCTGCTCTAAGAAGCAGCCATTTATGGTGTCTAGAAACTTCATCTGTGCATCCCGTCCTGAGGTGACATGTACCTGGTCAGTATGGGGCTAGTTGAAATTCCTTGTTATTACTGAATTTTTATAGCCTCTCTAATCTCCCTGAGCATTTCCCAGTCACTCTCACCATCCTGGTCAGGTGGTCGGTAACATCCCTCCGCCTATATTTTTATTCGAGTGTGGAATTACTATCCACGGAGATGCTGTGGTACCGTTTAGTTCATTTAAGATTTTTACTTCATTTGATTTTACGCTTTCTGTCACGTATAGTGCCCCTCCCCCACCAGCACGACCTGTTCTGTTCTTCTGATAGATTTTGTACCTTGGTATTACTGTGTCCAACTGATTATCCTCATTCCACCAAGTTTCTGTGATACCTATTACATCAATATCCTCGTTTAATAGGAGGCATTCTAGTTCACCTATCTTGTTATTTAGACTTCTAGCAGTGGTATATAAGCGTCAGAGTGCCTGGGCTAGGGGTCGGAGTGCGGGGGGGCCGGGGGAGATTTGCCTGGGCTTGGAGGGGAGGGTTGCCTGGGCTGTGGGTCGGAGTGTGGGGGGAGAGGGGCCTGGGCTGGGGGTTGGAGTGCAGGGCGGGGAGGCTGCAATTTCTGAATGCTAATCCTGGCTCGGATACTGACTCCTGGTGTGACTTGGGGCAGGTTACCTGTCCTCCATGCCCATCTGTAAAACAGGGATGGTGATATCAAGCTTGGTCATTGGGGGTTGTGAGGGTCAAGTGGGAACTACCGATCTGCGGAGATGTAAATTAATTGCTATACCAAGCATTATGATTAACCCATTGCTGCATCCTGCCATGGAAACCTGACTGCATGGGGCTTCTCTTCTTGTTTGGGCAGGATCTGTCCAGTGTCTCCAGTAGCCCCACCTCGAGTCCCAAAACCAAAATGGCTGCTGTATCATCTGTCCAGAAGTCCAGCCAGATGGGTGCCACCCAGCTGCTGAAGAGACATGTGCAGAGAACAGACGGGGTCCTGACACACAAGCAGGCACAAGGTAACGCCCCAGCAGCTCGCTCCACTCGCTTCCTCCTCATTACCCCGGTAAAGCCCCTTGCGGGTGTCACTGTCCAGCTATACTCTTACTTTGCCCTGCAGGATTATTCTAAGTCTGCAACCTTCCTTTGGTCATGTGACATTCAGATGGGGCGGTCTCCCCACTGCTCAGACCCCATGCACTGTCATTCCTAAGTAGTGGCATATGGGAGCTGACTCTGGGCAGGAAATGGTAGCCTCTCTGGCATAGGAGGGTGAGTCACTTACAGGCCTTTGCTTTGCTATTGCCCAGACTGGGAAGGGTCTTTGCCTGTCTTGGTGGCCAAATCATCGTGCAGTTGTAGAATGTCGGCCCAGTGGGTGTGGGCACATCCGTTTTGGGGCACCTGATGGGCTGGTGGTTTGTATCAGTGAAGATTTTCTAGGGAGTAAAGGGTGGTCGGGGTGGGTAAGGCCACTGAGCCGGGATGAAGATGAGGGTCTAGCGCAGGGGTAGTCAATAGGTGGATTGTGGCCAAATCCAGACCACCAGATGCTTTTGAATGGACCCCCAAATCTCTTTATTTACTTCTTATCATTGTTGTTTTTCTGGCATCTGGACCGTTCCTGTACTTTGACAAAAAATAATTTGACTACCTCTGGTCTAGAATGCAGGGGAGGGCCAGCCACCAAGAAGGAAAGGCTAACCTGAGCTGTGTTTTTTGTCCTGTGGGATGCTGATTAGATCTTGGGATGAACCTTCAGTCGTGCGGGGAAAGGTCTGACAGGCAGGGCTCTGTCTGGTGTAGGCAGGGTTGTGGTAGCCATGTTGATCCCAGGATATTAGAGGGACCAGGTGAGTGAGATAATATCTGTTATTGAATGGCTTCTGTTGGTGCGAGAGACGAGCTTTCGAGCTACACAGAACAAGAGCGCCGTATAAATTTGAAAGCTCGTCTCTGTCACCAGCAGACGTCAGTCCAGTAAAAGACATTACCTCCCCCGCATTGTCTCTCCGTGGAGCAGGAGGTATGTTTTCCTCTGGAACCTGTGGATAATACTTTGTCACGGATGGGCCATAGAAAACCCCTCCTGGCAAACACTATTAATTTAGTTGGGGTTGGTCCTGCTTTGAGCAAGGGGATTGGACTAGGTGACCTCCTGAGGTCTCTTCCAATCCGAATCTGCTATGATTCTATGATAATTAGGAAGTAGTTCTCCCGTCTCCAATCTTTCTTGCTTCCTTTGCTCAGGACAGATCTGAACAGGCCTGCCAGTTCCCCGTGAGCATTGCCCTGTGCTCCGGCTAGTTCTTTCTCTGATTCACAGTAGGTTGCAGACTGGAACTTGAGCCCAGGTCTTGCGCATAGTAGAGCAACGCAAGAACCGTTGAAGTCTGCTCTGGCCTATGTTTTATCTATAGGAGCAAGTTCCTGGCGAGTATATGAAGGGAACTGAGCAGGAGAAGGCTCTGTGGTTGGTATCATTGCAGACACTTCTGCAGGGTAAAGACAGTCCAGAGGGAGGGTTCACGGAAGCGTTGTGGCAATGAATGTTTGTGTGTACTAGTTACTGCTTTCCAGTCATTGCCAGCATTTCAGCACAGAGATGGCCAGTGTGACTAGCTCTAGGGTGTCTGTGTGGACAGCTCCAATATCAGACATGGGGCGGAGCCCAGCATCACAAGCCTGCTCGTGCTCCCTGGAGGCGGTCATCAGGGGACAGTTAGGGGGCTGTGGGAAGGATGCTGTGTAGTTTGGTAGTGCTCTTGTGGGGGGAGGGAGAGGGATGTCTCCAGACCTGTTGCCCCTTCCCAGGTGGGTGTGATGCATTGCAGTTTGGGGGATGAGTCAGGGGTGTCTCCAAATGCCATGAGGTTGCATCACGGAGCTGTACTTCCATCTGTCAGAGTGAGTGGTGTCTGCAGAGCTCCCTGCTGGCCAGCTGTGGGTCCAGAGGAGTGAGTGGTGTCTGCAGAGCTCCCTGCTGGCCGGCTGTGGGTCCAGAGGAGTGAGTGGTGTCTGCAGAGCTCCCCGCTGCCCAGCTGGTCCCAGGGGAGTGAGTGGTGTCTGCAGAGCTCCCCGCTGCCCAGCTGGTCCCAGGGGAGTGAGTGGTGTCGGCAGAGCTCCCCGCTGGCCGGCTGTGGGTCCAGAGGAGTGAGTGGTGTCTGCAGAGCTCCACGCTGCCCAGCTGTGGGTCCCAGGGGAGTGAGTGGTGTCTGCAGAGCTCCCTGCTGGCCAGCTGTGGGTCCCAGGGAGTGAGTGGTGTCTGCAGAGCTCCCCGCTGCCCAGCTGGTCCCAGGGGAGTGAGTGGTGTCGGCAGAGCTCCCCGCTGGCCGGCTGTGGGTCCAGAGGAGTGAGTGGTGTCTGCAGAGCTCCCCGCTGCCCAGCTGTGGGTCCCAGGGGAGTGAGTGGTGTCTGCAGAGCTCCCTGCTGGCCAGCTGTGGGTCCCAGGGAGTGAGTGGTGTCTGCACAGCTCCCCGCTGCCCAGCTGTGGGTCCCAGGGGAGTGAGTGGTGTCTGCAGAGCTCCCCGCTGCCCAGCTGTGGGTCCAGAGGAGTGGGTGGTGTCTGCACAGCTCCCCGCTGGCCGGCTGTGGGTCCCAGGGGAGTGAGTGGTGTCTGCAGAGCTCCCTGCTGGCCAGCTGTGGGTCCCAGGGAGTGAGTGGTGTCTGCAGAGCTCCCCGCTGCCCAGCTGGTCCCAGGGGAGTGAGTGGTGTCTGCAGAGCTCCCCGCTGGCCAGCTGTGGGTCCTAGGGGGTGAGTGGTGTCTGCAGAGCTCCCCGCTGGCCGGCTGTGGGTCCCAGGGGAGTGAGTGGTGTCTGCAGAGCTCCCCGCTGGCCGGCTGTGGGTCCAGAGGAGTGAGTGGTGTCTGCAGAGCTCCCTGCTGGCCAGCTGTGGGTCCCAGGGGAGTGAGTGGTGTTGGCAGAGCTCCCCGCTACCCAGCTGTGGGTCCAGAGGAGTGAGTGGTGTTGGCAGAGCTCCCTGCTGCCCAGCTGTGGGTCCCAGGGGAGTGAGTGGTGTCTGCAGAGCTCCCCGCTGGCCGGCTGTGGGTCCAGAGGAGTGAGTGGTGTCTGCAGAGCTCCCTGCTGGCCAGCTGTGGGTCCCGGGGAGTAAGTTGTGTGTGCAGTGCTCCCCGCTGGCCAGCTGTGGGTCCTAGGGGGTGAGTGGTGTCTGCAGAGCTGCCTGCCCCCACCGGTGAAAGTCAGCTGTGGGTCCAGGGAGTGAGTGGTGGCTGCAGAGCTGCCTGCCCCCCGCCTGTTGTCTGTCTCTCCCCCCACCCCCCGTGAAAGCCAGCTGTGATACTGTAATTCTCTCTGATTCATTTCAGCTCAGTTTGCTGCTTTTCTGAAACAAAACATGCTGGTGAGGAAAGCTCTTCCTCCTGGCACCTCTTCATGTCTCTTTGGTGAGTATCTCCTCACTTCCTCTCTCTCTCCGCTTCCTTCCTCCTCCTCTGGCTTTCCTCCATCACCTTCCTCTCCTCCTCGCACTGGTTTGGGGGGCGTTCTAGCGTGTGGTCCCCCTCTCTCTGCTCTTTGCTTTCTCATTGCTGTCGTGGGAGCTGAAGCAAAACAGCCACACCCCTCCCCTGGCTTTCCCTCTTTCTGGCCGGTAAATGTTCCCTGGGAGTGACATGATTTTGCAGTGGTTTGCTCTGATGGACTGTGGCATCATGTGAGTGTCCTGGCAGCTTCCTGTGGTCAGGAGCGTAACTCTTTTGTGTGCTGGGTCTGATTGGCTGAGATGCAGACCACAGCATGGGGAGTTGTGCTTTTGACATGGAAGGCGCTTCGTTGATGCATGGTACGGGAAAGTGCTTTGGACAGCCTGTCGCGGGTGCAGAGACGGGGCTGCTTAGTGACTCAAGGAGGCCGGCTGGAGCATCTTTCCAAACCCATGGAGAGTTGGAGGAGGAACAGCAGAGGAGTGGGTAGGGAGGGCGAGGGATTCCTTGGGAAAGCAGGAAGGCAGGGCTGAATTGGATCCTGAAATGGATAGGAAGCCACTGTTGATGGTGGGAGAATGGGACTGGAGGAAGAGACTCTGGCTACTGTATGTCAGAGCCTCTGAGACCTAGAGATGAGGGGGCCAGATTCATAGCTGAGCTAAATGGATACAACTTCTTTGCCTCCAATTGCATTGGCTGCCACTGTGGAGTCAAGCTGAAGGATTTGAGGTTAGAAGAGGTTGGTGATAAAGGTCTGGAGGAGGATTTTAGCAGGGTTAGGCTGGTAAGAGGGTTGGGAGGCATTTCAGTTGCTGTAATAGCTGGATCTATCTCTAATGCGAGTTGCTTTGTCATGACATGACCTGTCAGTGCCAGAGCAGGTGGCCCTCGGCTGTGGGGAGTGTGATGGAGGAACACCTCTCTGTAAAGCATGGTGCCTCATGGCATAGTGCTGGTGGCTTCTTGTCTGGACGAATGAAGCTCTGGATAATTAGTTGGAGACCAGCGGGACTGTGGGGTGCTGTAGCTGGGTTCTCTGAGATACCAGGAGGTCCCCATCCCTCTCTCTGCCTAACACACAACTGGGTTATTGTCCAAACACTCCCTTCTTGGGGTTTGGCTGTATCCAGAAGTGACATAACAAAGCCCGAGGCAGGACTGTATAGACAAGCAGGTCCTAGCCTAGGCTGGCTACTTATTGAGTTCTCCTTCCCTCAAGCTCTGCCTCTGAGAACTTTGGTTTTTCTACTACGGCGTTGGAGGTAATGAGATCCACCTGGTCAGGCTGCCTGGGTGACTCAGCGGAGTAGCTCTGCACTTCTCCGTGGGGTCTGAACACCCAGCAGCAGCTCACAGGCACAAAAAGGATTAATTGCCTAACTGGGGTGATTCCTGCTCGCATGCTGTCCGGATGGGAAGAGATTTTTCCCTGGGACACATTGGCAGCAGCCCCACCCTGTTTCTGGAGCATTGAGCAGGCGGCATCAGTAGGATCCAGGTGTGCAGTGTTCCACACCATCAAAGGAGCACTTTAGTCCCTGCCATCGAACACTTTATGGGAAAATGCCTTCATGCGGTTACATTGGATTTGCCCGCTGGCAGCTCTGACAGTAGCTAATGCGAAGCCAGGGCTGGTCACACTGTCCTCCAGCCCTGCTGTTTCTGCGTCGGTGGGGCTGAGGAGAGGGATGCTGCCTCCCTGCAGGAGAACAGCGTGGTGGGAAGCCATGGTGAAGTGGGAGCAATAGGTTTGTCTAACTAGAGCTCAGAGCGCTGGTGCCTGGGGCTTCAGCCTGAGCGCACAGGGAGCTCTTCCCATCTGTTGTGAGAACAAGAGGCTGTGTGTGCCACAGTGACTGTGTAATGAAGGAGGCTTTGATCATGTGGAATGCAAGAGGGTGTGTTTGATCACTGGCTGTCATGGGTGCTCTGAGGAGTACTAGCATCGTTCCCCCTGCAGCTGCCGTTTCATGGTGCTGCCCAGCTGATGGCGCCGGGTGGTGTGCTTGATGCTCGGGCGGTCTCAAGGGCTTTTGCAGCGGAACTGATGCCTGTAATCTCTTCGCATAGGTGATCAAAACTCTCTGGGTAGTTCCATTCACTCTGCATGTTCACAGTTCTGGGGAAGGTGTGTAAGCTTTGCGCATCTGTTATCAGCCAGCACCCCACCTTGCTGCCCTCAAAGCAGGACCCTGGGTGCAGGTGCTAAGATAATACGCATTGATGCTCGCGTTGGGGTAGAGCAATGCCAACAAATAAATGCCTAGCAGTAATGTGGTTCAGCTGCACTCTCCCCCAGCAGTAGGTCGGGGACCTGCTCCTGCAAAGTGGGGTCATTGATCTCCAGGAGGATGAAGGCTGTTCAGTAAAGAACTTGGACCCCAAGGACTATTTCTTCTACACACACGCGCCTCCTCCCCGACCCCCATAGGAGAAGGAATTAACTACCTCAGTGACTTTTTTCAGGCTTTATATATTCTTGTTTCCCCTACGGCCCTCCCCAGCTTGAGGGTAAGTATTTAGGGCAGGTCTTCACTACCCGCCGGATCGGCCGGTAGTGATCGATCTATCACATCTCGTCTAGAAGGGATAAATCGCTCCCCGAATGCGCTCCCCATCGACTCCGGAACTCCAGCTCGTGAGAGGCGGAAGCGGAGTTGACGGGGAAGTGGCAGAGGTCGACTCACTGCCGTCCTCACGGCCAGGTAAGTCGACCTAAGATACGCCGACTTAGCTGCATATCTTAGGTCGGCACCTCCCCCCAGCGTAGACCAGGGCTTAGAATTGAGAAATGGAGGCTGGAAGGGACCTTGACAGGTCATCTCGTCCAGACCCCTGTGCTGAGGCAGGGCCAAGTAAACCTAGACCAAACCTGACAGGTGTTTGCCCACCTGTTCTTCAAAACCTCCAGTGATGGGGATTCCACAACCTCCTTTGGAAGCCTGTTCCAGAGCTTAACTCCCCTCAGATTTAGAAAGTTTTTCCTAATCTTTAACCTAAATCTTGCTTGCTGCAGATTAAGCCTGTTACTACTTGTTCTGCCTTCAGTGAACATGGAGAACAATTGATCAGTGTCATCTTTATAACAGCCCTTAATCTATTTGAGACTGTTCTCAGGTCCCCCCTCAGTCTTTCTTTCTCAAGGCTAACTCAGTGTCTCCAGTTTTTTTAACATTTACTCACAGGTCAGGTTTCCTACATCTTTTATCATTTCTGTTGCTCTCCTGTGGACTCTCTCCAGTTTATGCACATCGTTCTTCAAGTGTGGCGCCCAGAACTAGTCACAGTACTCCAGCTGAGGCCACCCCAGTGCTGAGCGAAGTGGGACACAATTATCTCCCATGTCTTACTTACCACATTCCTGCTAATACACCCCGGAATGATAGTAGCCTTTTTTGCCACTGCATCACATGGTTGGCTCATATTCAGTTTGTGATCCACAATGACTCCCAGATCCTTTTGAGCGGTACTATGATCTAGCCAGTTATTCTCCATTTTCTACTTGTGCGTTTGATTTTTCCTTCCTAAGTGCAGTACTTTGCTCTTGTCTTTATTGAGTTTCATCTTGTTGATTTCAGACCATTTTTCTAATTTGTCCAGGTCGTTTTGAGTTCTAATGCTGTCCTCCAAAGTGCTTGCAAAGGGTTGGTGTCATGTGCCTTACTTCTATTGCCCCTTAGTCCAGAGTGGACTGAGACCAGGTGTGGTGGGAACTTCCTTTCTGAGCACTGTAGATTTACACCTTTCACATTGGAAGGCCGGCCTTCATTTCAGCACCTCCGCTGCAGAATGTGCCGGGGCTGGGTGATGTGCTAAAGCTTACTTCTCCAGTGAAGAGATGGACAGCAGGGTGCAAGCCATGAACTCCCGGGTTCTAAATTGAGATCATGCGGTTACATATCAGCAGTGGAATACAAATGGGCAAGATGCGGTACTGAGGAAGGATGGTCTTGTGGTTAATAATCACTTCTGTTCCCCAAGTGCCCAGGGTCCCAGTCATGTAGAGGGTTCCATTTTGCTGGGAGCTGTGATGTGTGCGCCAGAGCATTGACACAGTAGGCCTCAGGACAGACCAGATGTGCTCGGGCAGGGTGGGTTGGGAGGCTGAGGTACAAAGGAACTGTTGAGCAGAAAAATGGAAGTCTCGGCTTGCCTATGTGAGGCCAGACAGGTTAGGATATCGGACAGAGATCCTCAATCCTGAAATCAATGGGATTTAGGCACCTATATACCTTGAATGATCTGGGCCTTAGTCTTTGTGGATCTCAGTTCCTCATCTGTACCTTGGGGATAACAGTGCCTTGCAGGGGTGTTGCGAGGGAACATACAGGGATGATTGAGCTGTGCAGGTGTGGTGGTGGTGAGCGCCAAGGAAACACGATAAAGAACTGACTCTTGCAGAGTAATGAATGGTGGAGTCCAGCAATATGCGCTGCAGTGCAGGGATGGCTGGAGCAGAGCACGGGGTCAGCAGCTGAGGTCTAATCCCAGCTTTGATGGGGTCATATGTGCATTTGGGCAAGTCACTTTACCTCTCTCTGGGCCTCAAGTTTCCCCATTGGTAAAGTGGGGATACGTGATGATGGGCTGGCATTTGTACTGTGTTTTGGAAATGAAAAACACTTCTGTAAGGGGCATTATTACTGCAGCGGTTCATAAAGTGATAAGCCTGCACTGTTTTTCAGTGCAGAAAAAGACAGGATCCTTAGACTGTGCTGCCTTAGAATATGAAGAGCTCATTCTAAATACAGCAATTTGTGATGCACAAGGAAATCAATTTAGAGACGTGAGTGGTAAGGAGAGAGAGGACTCTCCAGCAGTTGGTGATGGGACACTAGATGGGGAGGGCTCTGAGTTACTACAGAGAATTCTTCCCCAGGTGTCTGGCTGCTGGGTCTTGCCCAACTGCGCAGGATCTAATTGATCACCATATTTGGGGTCAAGAAGGAATTTTCCACCATGTACTGACAAGCTGAGGTTGTTTCCTCAGCAAACGTCATTCCTGCCTGAAGAAGAGGAGTTGTTGTGGCACCTTAGAGACTAACCAATTTATTTGAGCATAAGCTTTCATGAGCTACAGCTCACTTCATCGGATGCATACCGTGGAAAATACAGAAGATGTTTTTATACACACAAACCATGAAAAAATGGGTGTTTATCACTACAAAAGGTTTTCTCTCCCCCCCACCCTTCTCTCCTGCTGGTAATAGCTTATCTAAAGTGATCACTCTCGTTACAATGTGTATGATAATCAAGGTGGGCCATTTCCAGCACAAATCCAGGTTTTCTCCCTCCCCCCCCCACCCCGCAAACCCACTCTCCTGTTGGTAATAGCTGATTCCTGCCGGAGTCTGCAGGCTGCGTCCTGGCGGCCTGTGTCCTAGGTGCCAGGCCTCCCTGGTATGGTTGAAAACGGGGGGCAGAAAGCACTGGTGAAGGGAGCTGGGGGAAATTCAACACAGGGCATTTTGGAAACATGCTAATAGAGTCCGTCCCCTTCTGCCATGTCACTTTCCCGGGGGACTCTGCAGAAAAGTCTGCGTGTTTAGGATGCAGGGTTGTTCCATGGGCTGGCTCAGGAAATGCTGCACTGGGACAGATGCAGCGCTGCAGCCGGGCTGCTGCCGCCGTGTTCACACTTCCTAGAGTGACAGAAGCGGGTCTTCCAGTGCTGTACTAAACCCACCTCTTCTGCCGACCTAGTGGTGTCCACACCGGGGCTTGGGGCGGCTTCATTACACTGCACAGGATGCAAAATTCTGTAATTTTGTAGTTCAGGCAACGTAACGCTGTAGTGTAGACCGGCCCTTAGCAACCAACTTTGATTTCCCTGGGCCTTGCTGGGCCCTCCCCCAAAATCTCCCCAGGAAGCAGCCTGAGTTTGAAACATTGAGATTTGATACTGCAAATACTGCGTCCACCTCAATGTCTGTGCAGCACCTGGCACAACAGGGCCTTCCACCGTAATTTAAGGATTAGAATAAGGAAAATAATATAAAACAGAGGAAACAAATCAACCCAATACAGAAGCCTTGGCATGCTGCTAATCCCCTTGCTCAGCCCAGACAGTGACAGCCTCTGTAATACTGCAGTAAATATGTCCCTTTCCGGTGCAGGTAAATAATGTGCACTATTTTCAAACAGCTCTTTGGCAGACCTTTAATCAAATACCAGTTTGTTATGAAGGATCTTTGCAGGAGCCCACGCCAGTGACCTGTAATTCAGAGGGGTGTCTTCCCACATGTTCCTGTGTCCAATGGTAGTTTTCAGGAGCTACCTCAACAGCTGAAGTTAAACTCAGCCCTGACTCTTCCACAGATGCCTTGTAAAAATGTTAACAACGTCACTTGTGTCTCTCTCGGCTTTCAGAGAGATCTGAAATCTCGCCCAAGATTTCTCTCCAGTCTTTTGCTGCTTTTTCCCAAATTCTTGAGGTGGTTCCCAACAGGCTTGAGGGCTCTTGGTGTCCCTTTTTGACCTCTAGAAGCAACACATTCACACACACGGGAACTTGGACTGTCTTGCTCTTTTATATGGCAGGTGCCCAGTAGATAATTGGTTTCGAAGAGTCTGAATAATACCCAAACCTCAGCCAGACAGGCCTCGGAAGTCTCACGGGGATCACGGTGCACGCCCCCTCCTTGCCCAGTCACACCTTCCTCACCCTGCAGTTTCCCTATGTCAAAAGACAAAACGGAGAGGCAGACCCAGGTTGCTCTAGCCCTGACACAGGCCTTCAACACCAGCACCCTGCGATGCAGCATCTGACGGGGGCAGCTGAGCCAGTCAGGAGGGGTTCACACAGAGCACAGCACAATCCGTTAAGATTCTCACTTGGCTCCTGCACTTCCTCAGTTTGCAGAGCAGGGCCTAAAGGACAGGCGTGGCTGTCACCGAGTCAGCCCTGGGGCTCAAGTGGGAGCAACTTGTGCTGTGGTGCTGAAGGCCTTAGGGTTCTGGTGCAGCGTGGGGCACGGGTCACTTGCAGGTTTAAACTAGCGTAAATGGTGGTTCTCTGTAACTTCTTTAAACCATGGTTTGAGGCCGTCAGTGACTCAGCCAGAGTCTGTATAGATTATCAAGATGGTCCTTTCTGACATTAGAGTCTGAGTCCTGGTGCATGGAAGGCAGGAGGGGGCCGCATGAAGGAAGCTGTAGAGAATATGCATGGGCTTGTGTTCCCTCTCTGGGTATATATCACATTATCATCCGTGCTGGAGTTATGCTATCCTCAGGGCAGCAGGTATTGGTTTCAAATATACACTTCTGTGTCTTCTAGTTCCAGTCTCCTCAGAGCAGCCAGAAGCGACTGAGAAAGAAGATGTGCGAATGCAGCTGAAGAGACATCAAACCCCCAGCCCGACCCATTGCAGCAAATCCTCCAAGCGAGCCAAAATCAAGGTGACCATTGTCTCCCACGGGGAAGCTGCTGGCACGGGGAATGGAGCACCCCTCGTTGCACAGCCAGAAAGTGAGTCCCAGTTCCAGAACTGCTCTTTAAACCGGAGATATTTACATTCAGTGATATTTACATGGAGATCGGGTAGTTGGTGTGTCTCAGGCCAGCTCTGGGTATGAGGATATGTCTGCTGACAAAGATGGAGCCAAAGGGGAGGAACCTTCTTCTTTTACAACATAGACATGGCAGGCAGCCTAAGCGGTTCCAGATGCCAGCGACTGGGTGCTCAGTGATGCTTGGGGAAGGGTGGGGATTGAAGTCCCATAATAGATAGTGTACAGCAGAGCATATGGCAGAAGCTTCGGTTCAAGGGAGTCGTTCAAATTGTATGTGCCAGGGTGAAAGGCTGATTGTGTGTGCGGGGGGAAGGGTTTTCCCTTTGTATATGATTTAGCACAATCTACTGAGTTGTGAGGGACATGGTCTTTTCACTTTCCTCTGAAGCTTCAGGCCACTGCTGGACGCAGGATACTGGTCTTGAGGGACACTCAGTCTCGTTCAGTTTTGTAAGTCTGTGGCTTGCTTAAGTGTCTGTCCCTCAAACCCTGATGCTGTAGAAGTGACAACAAAGGACTCCCAAACAGGTTGGAATCTCTCTGCAAAGATCTCATCTGGGACCCGCTCCTGCCATACAAGGAGGACCATGTTGGGATTTGATGTGGTCTCCCATGGAAGAATCTCTGTGTATTCTCGGTATAGAATAGTTTCCTGCTCTGCTGATCCCCTTTGGGCATTGCAACGGTCTGAAGTCTGTCAAATACACCTTTTATATATACATTTGCAAAACCCAACTCTTCTCCCGTCTTCTCCTGGGTTAAGAAAACCCTGCTGTGATGTGAGTTGCAACTTGGTGAGCTGCAGTCCAGAGAGAGCTGTAGTGTGTTCAGCTTTGTTTCCCTCCAGCACTGGAGAGGAGGCCAGGAATTTTGTTTGCTTATTGTAACCACTGTACATTAAGGAAACTGTCCGTTGTGGTAGGCCAGGTTGATGCATAGTAGGACTTCTGCTTGGAGCACCAAAAAAGAATTCTTAAACGTAATTGCAAGTGAGTGGAATTAGTGTGCAGCGTAGGACTGAAAGGGTCAGCACGCCATTCCAAAGCCCTGGGAAATCAGAGATTTTTCAAAGCTGTAAAGTAAATTGATCCATTTTGCACCATTTCTTGGTTAATTTAACAGTTGGTTTTACTGTGAAAATTAACTAATGAATATATTGTGGCTTACCTTCAACAGCTTTGGAAGTCTCTGATTTCCTGGATTTTTTTTTTTAATTTTCAAAACTTTATTTCTTTTCACAGAAAAAAAATGAAATGCAGAAGTAAACATGAACCAAACAAGAATTCCCTCTTACCGTGCGTGAGCAGGAGGAATACACAGGACAAACGCATTTGTATCCCAAACACCGCAATAAACAAATATTGTAACTCACCGGCCTTTCTGTGTATTTTGTAAAGTGTCTCAATAGAATGCTTACAAAATCAACCACTAGAAAACCGGCATGTGCTCAATGATCCATCGAGGCAGTAGAATTGTATAATAATAATAATCTGGCAAGGAGGAAGTGGGGGTGTGAGTGAAGTAGAAGCAGATTAGTGGAATTCACCAGAGATGCTTACATCCCAGTGCTGAGCACCTGGTATCCAGTGCTTTCAAATGTCGAAGCTGATTCCCTCAGTCCTATTGTGCATCATAAGATTGTCGCAATGGCAACTTCCTGGTTTTATTAGTGATTCTATTTGGTTTGATGTTTCTGGAAGGACTCGCTCTCCTAGAACGTGCTAGAAGATATTTGGGATTGTGCTGGAGCTTTCCTTTAAAAAGTGCTTTGGGCAGCAGGATGAGCTCTGTTCCCCCAGCATTGCTCTGTGTCACTGGGCCGTGCGTGATGGCAGGGGCTCCCCAAAGGCTGGAATAGGGCAGAGCTTTACGTCTCGTGTTTTTCTTTGTTTCCCACAGGTGTGCCAGGAAAGCCCCCCACCATGACCGTAGGCCAGTCTGGGTCAGGCGTAAAGGAGTTCTCGGGACTACTTACCACCACCAAGTGAGTGTATCATTTTATTTTTAATCTGTGGATCTCTGAGAGAGCTGAGCCGACGCCAGGCTCCAGAGAGCAATGATTCCAGTGTCTGCCACTTCCTCGGACCTTGAGTGTGAAAGGATATGTCAGAGGTCCAGCTCTATGTCTGAATCCTGAGATATAGGAGATATCCAGTCCCCTGGTACCTACCCCTCGTTGGTGTTGACTTGTTGCAGGGCAGTCCTGAGATGTGTTGGCAGAGTGAGGGGAGTAGTGGGGAGGGCATCCTGGTGATAGGAATATCTCTCTCTTTCTATGGGGGAGACAAAGATTGAAATGATAGATTCAAACCTCCTGATCTTTGTGATTCTGGCACTGCTTTCTCTCTCCCTGCATCTTCTGCCTTAACCTGGACTCCAGTTCCTGTCCTTAAAGCATCTTCCCTGCCCAACCCTTGTCTCTGCCACTGCGGCCTCCCTGCCTGCTGCCAGACTCGCCCCCCAGCGCTGGAGGAGTATTTAAAGTAATTCTCCTTTGAAATGCCCCCCCCCCCCCCCCGGGGGTTTCTTGCTGTACATTTAATGCTGTCTCAGTCTTCTCATCTCCCATGGTGCTGCTCTGGTTTGCTGTATGCCTCAGAGCGGCAGCCCCTGCCTTTAACCTGGAACAGGAGGCAGGATCTGGAAAATAAAAACGGTTTTAAATTGAGAGGTCCCTTTAACTCCCAAGGTGGAATCTGTCTGTGTATAACACCTAGTCGGCGTGGCATGGGGACAGAGGGCTTCCAGTCACCCCGCATTTCAGAAATAGACATCCTACTCCATTTGTGCGTGCTTCTATCTCCCGTCATGGAGGCGCAGCCGCTGCGGCAGTTTTGAGTTCACCACAGTAAAGTTTTCAGTCTCACCCAGCCTTTCCAGAAGGAGAGTGGCTCTGGGCTGTGTTTGACCCCTTGGCTGCAATCTTTGTCCTGGAAATACATCCCCTTGGAGTTTGTTGGTTACTGGAGTGCATTTGCCGAGTTTCTCTGTTTATTTTCCAGGCTGAATTCTGCAGCGGAAACCCCCACCCTCAGCTCTACCCCCTCGGCCATGATCCCTAGCAGCACAGCTCCCAGCGCCTTCCATTCCTTGCAGAGCAGGCTGGTGGCCAGCAGTGCCCACTGCAGGCAGGCCCAGCCTAGCAACGCGCTCCAAGGTACCTGTCTCTTTCTTCATGCCTGGCTTGGGAGTCTGCAAAGCAAACCTGGCCTGCGAGACGGATCTGTTGGAATCAGTCGTGTGTTTCCCTGCCTGCACCTTTGCTCTAACCCGGGAGTGGCTGAGAACCTTCCCAGCGTTTGGCTATCCCGGGGGCCTGATGAGGCCAGTGGCTTACTCAGGAGCTGGAAAGTGAGCCTGGTGGAGGATGGAACACTGGGCCAGGCCCTGTTTCCATTGCGGTCAAGGGCAGCTAGACTGGGTGACATTGTTTCAGCGAATAATACATCTGCAGAAAAGTCCATTTTGGGGGATACTTTCAGGTCAAATTTAGCGAATAGTATCAACATAGAAATGGGGGGGAATTCCAAAGTGGTTTATTTTGGTCCATTTTTAAATGGAACATTTCAGCTTTTTTGTTTTGAAACGGTGTTTTGTTTAATAATTTAGCTAGTATTAAAAAAGGGTGAAAGACACCCCAAAGTGACCTGGAGCAAAACAGAAAAACTTGAAGAACAAACAAACCGACCCTCAGATGTATTTTGTTTTGATAAGAAAAACCGTCAAAATTCAATTTCAGTTTGAACCGAACCACGTTTTTGTCAGATTTTTTGGTTCAGCTTCTGAAATAAGAAATCAATGATGCTCTCAGCTCTAATGGCAACATCTCCACCGATTTCGGTTGTATGGGAGCAGGAAGTGGCTCGCTATCTGGTGTTCTAGACACGACTGGCCCTGCCTACACTGGGCGCACATCCTGTGTGCAGTCATGCGAGTTGATAGGTGTTGGGTCGTGTTCTAGAATGGTGTTTTCCTCCTGGAGACATAGCTCATAGGGAGGACCGAGGGGCTCCCACAGGTCAAGAGGTAGCGTGACTCAGGGGACAGCCTCCTGCTGAAGCTAGTCCACCAAAGGTGAGAAACTGGCTCTTCATGGCAGGTTATTCCTCAGCCTTGTTTGCTTTCAGGAGCAGCGTCTGCTAGCAGCCTCCTGCAGGGACTGAGCTTCAGCCTGCAGGACATCGGCACCAAGTCACCAGCCCTTCCAGCGAGCGTAGCATCCGTGGGGCCATCCATACAGGTAGGCAGCCCTAGCGACATGGAGGGTTTCAGATAGGCACAGGCTCTCCTGGAGAGCGAGAAACTGGATCTAGAGAGCTTGGGAGGACAGCATCCTTGTCATCCTGGAAGTAGAGCTCTGCTGCGGTAAGGAGCTCTCTTGAGGCTCTTGCTCTTGTGTTTGGCGCTTGTACCCTCAGGAGGAGGGTACTTGAGGAGCAAGGGTGATGGATGCCTTCTCTACAAGGACCACTGCTGTCTGCAGCCTGCCCTCCCATCTGGAGGCTGGGTGCAGTGATAGCATGAGGTGCATGGCAAGTGGGAGTTCTGGCACAGGAGACATTGAAACCTAAACTTGACAAAACACTAGACAATGCAATGTAGGGAATGGTCCTGCACGAGCCCCGGGGAGTGGGTGAGACGAGCCCGCTGGGCCTTTCCCACTCCTGCTTCTCACAGTGGAGTTGATTGCAGCCCCATCAGCTCTAGCAGGGGCAGCCTGCAATGCTCCACCTCTATCTGAGCAGCCTCCACACAGATCAAGGTGGTTTATTCATGCTAGGGCCAGTAGTCTCCATGGGCTGCCCCTTCATCTTAAAATCATAGAATCATAGAATATCAGGGTTGGAAGGGACCCCAGAAGGTCATCTAGTCCAACCCCCTGCTCGAAGCAGGACCAATTCCCAGTTAAATCATCCCATTTAACTGTCCATCCCAGTTAAATCAGGGTGTCCATTGTGAAAGGGCCAAACTTCATCCACCCTTGGGCTGAGATGCACTGGCTGCCTACTGGGATGAAGGGTAGGAAGACTCTGCCAGACCTCGGAGACCTCGAACTTCCCTTGAGAGTGAGGGGGAGCAGGGAAAGACATCCTGCCCCTTCCTCCCTGGTGCTCACCGCACTTGCCTTGCCTTGCAGACCTCAGCTGGGAAGACACCAGCACCTATCCAGAGTCTGAGTGCCATAACCACGGGCACCGGGACAATCGTCCGCACCATTCCAGTCGCCACATCCTTGTCGTCTCTTGGAGCCTCGGGGAGCGGGAAGCCCACAGCTATTCACCAGTTGCTGACCAATGGCGGGCTGGCCAAGCTGGCCAGCAGCCTTCCTGGCTTGGCTCAGATCTCCAATCAAGCGGCAGGTAAGGGGCTAGTGCTGGTGGGGGGTTTGGAGACGGAGATGCAGGCCCCCTCCCATCTCCTTTCAGACTGTAGTTTGCATTTACAAAGCTTGTTTGAAGTTCAGAGTGATCTGTGTATGCCGACTTACCCTCCTGAAGCCGCTGCAAGGAGGGAACTATTGCCGCCCCCCGTGGAGACACTGAGGTACAGAGAGAGGAGGCGATTTGCCCAAGGTGTCACAGTGAGTCAGTGGCGGTTCTGGGATTGGAATTTGTGAGTCCAGCGAGAGAATTTACATCCCTCGCAGGGTGAAGGGGGGATCCGCCACTATAGACATTGAACATCCATTTCCTCCCCAGTAGGAGTCCATCTTCATCATGCACATGATTGAAGGCCCCTTTGTATGTTCCTTAATACCAGGCAGAATTATACCTCGCATGGTTCAGGATGGCTTGTAAACAGGGCCAGGTGGCTGTCTCTGAACAGTGAGACCCCTAATTCAGAGCATTCCAGGCGCCATAGAGCCAAGATCCAGCTACGGATGCGGGCTGTGTGTTCCTTAGAGATGCCAGCCAAGGTCAGACTTGTGCCCTGTCTGCTCACCCGAGCTAGTGACCGCCATTCCAGCCGTCAGCTCCATGCTCTGGAACTCGCATTACTGCCTTGGGTCGTGCTGACATCCTTGTTACACAGCACATGGTCTGGTAATAGGAAAAGTGCAGGGGGTCTGGGTGCAGGTCTCCGAATATTACTGCCAGAGACTGTGCCTGGAGAGCTAGTGTTGGGCTTTCCCAGAGGTGGATTTGCTGAGCTGTATGTTGTGTTGGGGACTGTGATCCTTGCCGCACTCCATGTTCGGTCTGTCCTATAGCTGAGCTCCATTTGCTGGCAGGTAGGGAGCAGCTGCCTGGCAGCTGGCAGGGCGGGGTTGTGTCTGTTTGATCTGATTCTCCTGTAAAAGCCCGGGGCAAAGTGTGTGCTCGGAGATCGGCTGGTCGCAGTGACTTGCCTCGCTCCTGTGTCTTCCAGGCTTGAAGGCTCCGACCACCATTACAGTGACCCTACGGGGGCAGCCTAACCGTGTCACTACCCTGAGCCAAGCGGCTGTGGGGACTATCCAGCCTCAGCTGGAGGAGCAGCAGCTGCAAACTCAGACACCTCAGGTAATTCTGGGTCTCTGGTCTTAGGCGAAGAGAAGCCGTTGGGCGTATGTTATGCTTCCATCACCAGTGTTTGCTGACCCACATGTTTTGTGCAGAAGCATCTCTCCTGGGGGGAGTGTTCTGCAATATGGCCCAGCAACCCTCATTGGGATTTTCTCAGTAGGGTTTTGCCAATGCTGAAGCCAGGGTGTTTACTCCCTTATGAGCTGTTGTGCCCCTGTGCTGTGATTTGAGCGGAGACTGAAGTGGACAGGAATGAGCGCTTGTGAGGGAGAGCAGTGTGCGCTCTCTGGGCAGAAAGGGGCGTAGTAGGACAGTGGTTGGAGATAGATCCATCCTCTCCTGCCACAAACGCAGAGGCCTCCACCCAAACAGTGTATCTGATGTTACCTCACAGCTGTACTTAATCAACTGGAAATGCCAAACCACAGCAGTTACTTTGGATCCAAACACCTGGAGTTGGTGTCAGCCTGGGAGCCCCTGTTTAATGTCCCTCTGACACTTGGGGCTTTCTGGAGAGGTGTTTGTAGACCCTGCTCTGTGACGAGGAAGGCAGAAAGGGGCTCCCTCCAGAGCTGAGGTCGGTTTGGGCCCAATTTGACCCGAACCTGACTAGACCACAGACAATCCAAACCCGGCCTGCGGTTGTTTTCATACCCGACCTTGGCGCTTGTAGCTAGTCCCAGGGGTTGCAAGGGTGTAGCTGCCAGCCCAGACTCCGTTTTCCATACTTTGTTTCCTCCTTCAAGCCGCAGGGCTAATTATCCTCCAGCCCTGCTCTCCCTCCAGAAGCTTGTAGTCAGGTCTGCTGGGGTCAGGTCAGATGACAGGACTCTACTCCAGAGCCTCTTGCTGCATCTCTTTCAACAAAGGGTCAAACAAGAGTGAGGTCGGGGCGGGGGGCGGCGGGGCGGCACAGCGCCCCATCCTGTGCCTGGAGCTTGGTGCCTCAAGCCTTCAGATCCCTGAACTGAGACCAGGCACCCGGATGGCTAATGCTGGCAGGTGTCTGTGGGTAACACCAGTGTCTCCATACTGTCATCTCCTCCACAGGTCCCAACACTTCCCCATGCAGGTGGCAGGACCCAGTGAGGTGGGACTGTTCAGCATTTATCATGTTCTCTAGGGCAGTGTTCGTCAGCGACCGGTCTGTAGGCTGGTGCTGGTCCCGAGAGCTCCCTGACACGGTTTAGGAAGGTGGCAAGCCAGTCCCTGTTATCGAAAAGGTTGAAAAACACTGCCATAAAGTAACATTTTTTCATGACAAATCTCCCTTGGGATTTTTTCACTCACTGTGACAGGAGTGAGCCCTGCTGCTGTTGGAAGAAGGTTGTAGACTCTTGACCTGTCAAGTTCCCTCCCTGGGAAAGAGACTCAGGGCACCGTCCTCCCAGCCCCCAGCTGTGTCTTGTCCTGGGGCTGAACTCAGAACACAAGCTGCCAGGTTAGAGGCAGATTTGTTTAGTGAAGAAGCAGTTAATGGTGTCAGATGTTCCAGGCTTGTGATCTCAGATCTGCAGTGGCAAATTTCAGCCCAAGTCCGAGTTCAGAAAGGAAATGAGCAGCTAGAACATGTTAAGAAGAAGATGAAATCTCCAGGGCAGACGTCAGTTTGCAGTTGAGACGTAGATTTGCAGATGTCAAAGCCAGAAAGGACCATTTTGCGCATTCCAGCCTGAGCTGCCTAACCCAGGCCAGAGACCCTCACCCATTGGGCACCATCAGCAAAGTTGCAAGCCTCATAGACTGTAAGGTCAGAAAGGACTATTCGGATCATCTACTTTGACCGCCTGCACATCACAGGGCACAGAACCTCGCCCACCCACCCCGTAACAGCCCCTGACCCTCTGGATGAGTTGCTGATGTCCTCAAACCATGGTTTAAAGAAGTCAAGTTACAGAGAACCACCATTTACGCTAGTTTAAACCTGCAAGTGACCCGTGCCCCACGCTGCACCAGAACCCTAAGGCCTTCAGCACCACAGCACAAGTTGCTCCCACTTGAGCCCCAGGGCTGACTCGGTGACAGCCACGCCTGTCCTTTAGGCCCTGCTCTGCAAACTGAGGAAGTGCAGGAGACAAGTGAGAATCTTAACGGATTGTGCTGTGCTCCGTGTGAACCCCTCCTGACTGGCTCAGCTGCCCCCGTCAGATGCTGCATCACAGGGTGCTGGTGTTGAAGGCCTGTGTCAGGGCTAGAGCAACCTGGGTCTGCCTCTCCGTTTTGTCTTTTGACATAGGGAAACTGCAGGGTGAGGAAGGTGTGACTGGGCAAGGAGGGGGCGTGCACCGTGATCCCCGTGAGACTTCCGAGGCCTGTCTGGCTGAGGTTTGGGTATTACTCAGACTCTTCGAAACCAATTATCTACTGGGCACCTGCCATATAAAAGAGCAAGACAGTCCAAGTTCCCGTGTGTGTGAATGTGTTGCTTCTAGAGGTCAAAAAGGGACACCAAGAGCCCTCAAGCCTGTTGGGAACCACCTCAAGAATTTGGGAAAAAGCAGCAAAAGACTGGAGAGAAATCTTGGGCGAGATTTCAGATCTCTCTGAAAGCCGAGAGAGACACAAGTGACGTTGTTAACATTTTTACAAGGCATCTGTGGAAGAGTCAGGGCTGAGTTTAACTTCAGCTGTTGAGGTAGCTCCTGAAAACTACCATTGGACACAGGAACATGTGGGAAGACACCCCTCTGAATTACAGGTCACTGGCGTGGGCTCCTGCAAAGATCCTTCATAACAAACTGGTATTTGATTAAAGGTCTGCCAAAGAGCTGTTTGAAAATAGTGCACATTATTTACCTGCACCGGAAAGGGACATATTTACTGCAGTATTACAGAGGCTGTCACTGTCTGGGCTGAGCAAGGGGATTAGCAGCATGCCAAGGCTTCTGTATTGGGTTGATTTGTTTCCTCTGTTTTATATTATTTTCCTTATTCTAATCCTTAAATTACGGTGGAAGGCCCTGTTGTGCCAGGTGCTGCACAGACATTGAGGTGGACGCAGTATTTGCAGTATCAAATCTCAATGTTTCAAACTCAGGCTGCTTCCTGGGGAGATTTTGGGGGAGGGCCCAGCAAGGCCCAGGGAAATCAAAGTTGGTTGCTAAGGGCCGGTCTACACTACAGCGTTACGTTGCCTGAACTACAAAATTACAGAATTTTGCATCCTGTGCAGTGTAATGAAGCCGCCCCAAGCCCCGGTGTGGACACCACTAGGTCGGCAGAAGAGGTGGGTTTAGTACAGCACTGGAAGACCCGCTTCTGTCACTCTAGGAAGTGTGAACACGGCGGCAGCAGCCCAGCTGCAGCGCTGCATCTGTCCCAGTGCAGCATTTCCTGAGCCAGCCCATGGAACAACCCTGCATCCTAAACACGCAGACTTTTCTGCAGAGTCCCCCGGGAAAGTGACATGGCAGAAGGGGACGGACTCTATTAGCATGTTTCCAAAATGCCCTGTGTTGAATTTCCCCCAGCTCCCTTCACCAGTGCTTTCTGCCCCCCGTTTTCAACCATACCAGGGAGGCCTGGCACCTAGGACACAGGCCGCCAGGACGCAGCCTGCAGACTCCGGCAGGAATGATGTTTGCTGACGAGACAACCTCAGCTTGTCAGTACTTAGTGCGTAATGGAAACAGAGATCTATTCGGACCACGCTGGCACCAAAGGCCGATGCCAGTTGCTCTCCTTGCATCCAGAAGATGGAGGATGAGGATCCCAGGGAAAAATGTTTCTCCTGACTGTGACGGGGTCTTTCTTATCGCACAGTTGAGTTCCCTGTTTTGGGTGTCACTAATGCAAGTTCCGTGCAGATGGCCCTGCCATAGGGGATGCAGGAAAGCAGACTGTGACTGGGGACTTTGAGCGGTCCAGTTTGAAGCCCGCTCCTCTCAGAACAGTTGCTGTGACCCATGGCTGCCTCCAGCTGGGAGCCCCATGGAGGTGGGGGCAGAGAAATTGCTTTGGCTTTGCATTGCTCCTTCATCATGGGACTTCAGAGAGAAGGAACTTCTGAGCCACTTGAGGCCCACAGATGTGGGCGAGGGTGTCGCTGGAAGCTGCCCTCAGGCTCTGTCAGTGGAAGTGGTACATTAAGCGTTTGTAAGTCCTGGGCCTGTTTCTGGTTACATAAGGATCTGCACTGTACTTTTTTATCAGTAATTTCCACACATAGACATTCCTCCAATGTGCCTTGTAAATGCTTGGTGGCTGTTCTCCAGCTTGCCAGGCGGTGGGAGCACCTGGTCCCTTCACCTCTCTATTCAGTGTCAGTTTGCTGGCATGAGGTGGCCTGTAAGTGTCTCCGGAGTTAGTATCTCTGTGTCAACGCTGAATCTCGTGAAGGGAATGTGGAGATGGTGATGATAGCTCCTCGTGTGACATTGTGTGCACTCACCATAAATCCTCTTCCAGTGTTCAAGATCAGTCTGTCTGAGTCGCATCCAGTTCTGTTGCCCTGTAGGTCAAAATCTCCTTGTGTAAGCCTGAGTCAGTCTCTGGTTTTCCAAGGCTGGTTGAAGAAGTGATCAGAAATAGCATGTTTTCCTTTCTACTTCGTTACCTGCATTGGGGCACCCTAAACAAACATGGCAGAACAATAACTAGATTATTAGTCTGACAAACCCATGACATTTTCAGGCATAGATTAACTCCATGCGTTGTTGCAAGGTGGGACTTGAGGCTTAATTCTAAGCTGTGAGTTTGACTTACATTGTTGGGTTTGTGTGTTTAAGGCAGTGCTTCATTGTGTTAATGTCCATGGAGAATTCTTTTAATGTCAAAAAGCAAAGGAGTACTTGTGGCACCTTAGAGACTAACCAATTTACTTGAGCATGAGCTTTCGTGAGCTACAGCTCACTTCATCGGATGCATACCGTGGAAACTGCAGCAGACTTTATATACACACAGAGAATATGAAACAATACCTCCTCCCACCCCACTGTCCTGCTGGTAATAGCTTATCTAAAGTGATCATCAAGTTGGGCCATTTCCAGCACAAATCCAGGGGGGGTGAGAGAACCTGGATTTGTGCAGGAAATGGCCCAACTTGATTGTCATGCACATTGTGTGGAGAGTTGTCATTTTGGATGGGCTATCACCAGCAGGAGAGTGAATTTGTGTGTGGGGGGTGGAGGGCGAGAAAACCTGGATTTGTGCTGGAAATGGCCCAACTTGATGATCACTTTAGATAAGCTATTACCAGCAGGACAGTGGGGTGGGAGGAGGTATTGTTTCATATTCTCTGTGTGTATATAAAGTCTGCTGCAGTTTCCACGGTATGCATCCGATGAAGTGAGCTGTAGCTCACGAAAGCTCATGCTCAAATAAATGGGTTAGTCTCTAAGGTGCCACAAGTACTCCTTTTCTTTTTGCGAATACAGACTAACACGGCTGTTACTCTGAAACCTGTCTTTTAATGTCATGAGTTATGTATTTCAGCAACTGCTCTAATTATATCCATTAATGTAATTGACTTACATTTGCCATTAGAATGTGTAATTCTGTTTGACAGCACCTCTTCTTGATAAAAGACTAAGGGAAATAACCACAAAGAACAAAGGCCGTTTTTCCAATACAGCTGGGTGGTCTAAGGGAGTTGAAAGTCATTGGGAGTTGGACTCTTGGTCCCCTTTGAGAAGTGCAGCCTTCCACTCTAAACCTGTATCTGTAATAGGGCTAAAGCTTTGGATTGCCCAAGGTTTCACCTAATTACTGGGGCTTGGCTAGTTCTTCTTCAACCTCTATGGAAATAAGATGTAAAGTTTTAACAACGAGAGTAATTAAGTATTGGAACAGCTTACCGAGGGTTTTGATGGAGATTGACAGTGGACGTTTTCTAACAGATCTGCTCTAGGGATTATTGTGGGGCAGGTGTCTGGCCTGTGCTCTACAAGGGGTCAGGCTAAATGATCACAATGGTTGCTCTAGGGATTATTGTGGGGCAGGTGTCTGGCCTGTGCTCTACAAGGGGTCAGGCTAAATTATCACAGTGGTCCCTTCTGGCCTTGGAATCTATGAAAGTTTTGCTCGGAAGGCAGTTCTGTTGGGCCAGTGTCCCCTGTCCAGGTTACAGCTGGAATCTAGATGGGATGCAGGTTTTCAGGATTCAGTACTGGTTAAATAAATAGGAAACGCAGTCCAAGTGGCACATGATTAATGCTGGCATCACGGGGGTTGACAGTGGAGACCAGTGCTGTTGGAAGATGAAGGGGATCGTGACTTGTTGGTGTTTGCTTATGACACTGGCTTTGTTTCAGTTGCAAAAGCCATAAAGGAGTATGAGGCGCTCTATTGGCTTTAGGTTTCAGAGTGGGAGCCGTGTCAGTCTGTATCAGCAAAAACAACAAGGAGTCCTTGTGGCATCTTAGAGACTAACACATTTATTTGGGCATAAGCCTTTGTGGGCTAGAACCCACTTCATCAGATGCATGGAGTGAAAATACAGGAGCAGGTATAAATACATTAAAGAGGGGGGATTGCTTTACCAAATGTGAGGTCAGTCTAATGAGATAAATCAATTAACAGCAGGATACCAAGGGAGGAAAAATAACTTTTGAAGTGGTAAGAGAGTGGTCAGACAGTTGACAAGAAGGTGCGAGTAACAGTAGGGAGAAATTAGTATTGGGGAAATTAAGTTTAGGTTTTGTAGTGACCCAACCACTCCCAGTCTCTATTCAGGCCTAATCTGATGGTATCCACTTTGCAAATTAATTCCAGTTCTGCAGTTTCACGTTGGAGTCTGTTTCTGAAGTTTTTTTTGTTGAATAATTGCCACTTTTAGGTCTATTACTGAGTGACCAGAGAGATTGAAGTGTTCTACTGGTTTTTGAATGTTATGATTCCTGATGTCAGATTTGTGTCCATTTATTCTTTTGCGTAGAGACTGTCCGGTTTGGCCAATGTACACTGCAGAGGGGCATTGCTGGCACATGGTGGCATATATCACATTGGTAGATGTGCAGGTGAATGAGCCCCTGATGGTGTGGCTGATGTGGTTAGGTCCTATGATGGTGTCCTTTGAATAGATATGTGGACAGAGCTGGCACTGGGGTTTTTTGCAGGGTTTGGTTCCTGGGTTGGTGTTTTTGGTGTGTGGTTGCTGGTGAGTATTTGCTTCAGGTTGGGGGGCTGTCTGTAAGCAAGGACTGGCCTGTCCCGCAAGGTCTGTGAGAGTGAGGGATTGTCCTTCAGGATAGGTTGTAGATCCTTGATGATGCGCTGGAGAGGTGAGACCTGACCAGGAATACTGTGTGCAGTTCTGGTCTCCCATGTTTAAGAAGGATGAATTCAGACTGGAACAGGTACAGAGAAGGGTTACTAGGATGATCCGAGGCATGGAAAACTTGTCTTATGAAAGGAGACTCAAGGAGCTTGGCTTGTTTAGCCTAACTAAAAGAAGGTTGAGGGGAGATAATGATTGCTCTCTATAAATATATCAGAGGGATAAATACTGGAGAGGGAGAGGAATTACTTAAGCTCAGTACCAATGTGGACACAAGAACAAATGGATATAAACTGGTCATTGGGAAGTTTAGACTTGAAATTAGACGAAGGTTTCTAACCATCAGAGGAGTGAAGTTCTGGAACACCCTTCCACGGAAAGCAGTGGGGGCAAAAGATCTATCTGGCTTTAAGATTAAACTCAATAAGTTTATGGAGGAGATGGTATGATGGGATAACATGGTTTTGGTAATTAAATATTCATGGTAAATAGGCCCAATGGCCTGTGATGGGATATTAGGTGGGGTGGGATCTGAGTTACCCAGGAAAGAATTTTCTGTAGTATCTGGCTGGTGAATCTTGCCCATATGCTCAGGGTTTAGCTGATGGCCATATTTGGGGTCAGGAAGGAATTTTCCTCCAGGACAGATTGGAAGAGGCCCTGGAGGTTTTTCACCTTCCTCTGTAGCATGGGGCACGGGTCACTTGCTGGAGGATTCTCTGCTCCTTGAAGTCTTTAAACCACGAGTTGAGGACTTCAATAGCTCAGACATAGGTGAGAGGTTTTTCGCAGGAGTGGGTGGGTGAAATTCTGTGGCCTGCGTTGTGCAGGAGGTCAGACTAGATGATCATAATGGTCCCTTCTGACCTTTGTATCTATGAATCTAAGGCCCTTCAGAGTCTGCTCCAGCTTGCCTAAAATGAAGCAGATTGCAGCCCCTCTTCTCTTTAATGTGCAGTTGTCAGTGCTCAGGACACCAAGATTCGTCTTGCCTTTACCTGTTCTCTGATAACCTTCTCTGCAAGAGGAGCTGCTATATAAATGGGAGGTATCTAGATGGTATCTGCTTCCTTCAGAGCCCATCAGTGTGTGGGGTTATGGATTTGAGCCTCTACCTCCAGAGCAGTCTAGACCCTCCTGACCAAAGGAATTGGACCTGGATTTCTGGCAAAGCAATAAACTGTTCGGCCACTGGGTCTTACAATTTGCAAGACTTTTAAAGCAACATTTTGTCTCAGTTTGGATAAAGCCATTTAAATTAATAGTGTGAAAATCAGCTTGGGTACCACTAAGCAGAGAGGCTCTTGGGTCTGCAGAATGTCCTGCAAGTCAGGCACTGCCTGGGCTACTTCAGAAAACTGCTTCACGTTGGAAAATCACCTTAGTAATCAGGGAGAATTAGCCTGGCAGCAGGGAGAGAGCTCAGTCTGTCGGGGTGGGCGCTAAGCTCCTTAGTGAGAGATGCTTCCTCGTTTTCTCATCAGACATGATAGATTCGGGATGCTACTAGCAGGCTCGCTGTGCTTGGGTGTGATCTGCAGTGCACAGGGTGTGCGCTCCTTAACGGAATGGGCCAGCTCGTTAAAGTGCAAATCTCCTGGGTTCCGTTCCTGGCTCGGCAGCTGACCTGCTGAGACACCTGGACCAAGTTTCTCTGTGTCTCTGTTTCCCTCTCTGCAGAACAGGGCTGCGAAGGGTCACGTGCCTGCGGGGAGCTGTAGAACGGCCTCCTGGGTGTCTTTGGGACCCCCTACGAGGAGGGGGTTGTGTGCTGTTGTGTAAGTGGGAGCTTCCAGCCTCAGTGGCTTGCAGTTGCCAAGCCCCCGGGGAAGGTTTGGTCTGACAGACCTGACAGAGTTGCCAGTGGCTTGGGTTAGTGTGGGGCTGCTTGGAGGAAGCAAGCCCACTCTGAGATGGGACCGAGGGGCAGACCCCTCCCCCACTCGCTGAGGGTTTGTCTGCACAGGGGGGTAACTCGAGTCATCCAACACGTTTGTACACGTTTGCTTGGACTCAGCTCATGGCAGCAGATTTCCATACAGCGTGTACCAACCTGTTTGCTAACTGGCAGCCAGTTAGTTCCAGTCTCGACAGCCCCTTGAAGCGAATGCAAGTGGGTGACTCTGGATGTGGATGGCACAGTGCATCTGTGAGCCGAATACCTAATAGACCCTTTAGGAATCCCCGAATTGGTTAGTTACTGGCATGCGCTGGGAAGGTTAGACGTCTGACCAGAGGTCTCCCACTGAATGGGCTCTGCACAGACATCAGGCTGAATGTCCAAGGGAACTTGTGCATCTTTCACGGCCCAGCAGAGAGCTCTTCTGATGCAGAAGCGAACGTGAGCATGCTGCTTCCAGTCGTGTTGCACTGCTGGCAGCATCCTGATGTTAGGGGGCTTATTCCTTCACCCACTTACTTCCCTGGTCCTTCTTGCATGAACAGAGAGCAACAATACCCGAAGTCCAAAGGTGCAAACAATTCGATGTTTATTGGGGTGAACTTCCAGCTAGCATGATTCCAGTTTCCTTCCTTAGTATCCTCCTTCCCAGCTCTGACACCACAGAGCCTTACACCTGTGTCCCTGTTCCCATTCCTGCCCTTAGCAAAACATTATTCCAATTTCCTTACCCCCATTCCCTGTTCCCATTTCCCCCTTTAGCAAAACATGATTCCAATTTTCTTACCCCCATTCCCTGTTCCCCTTTCCCCTCTTTAGCAAAACATGATTCCAATTTCTCCACCCCCATTCCCTGTTCCCATCTCTCCCACCCACACACCCACCCCCTCACTTTCTAATTGACTGCAGACTATATAGTAAAACTTGAGTTCGGCTTAGCTATACCTTAACCAATCATTTTCCTGAAATTTAACTAACCAGTCCTAACGTATTGTAACATGATTATGTAACCAATTATATCCCACCACCTTAATTAGTTTACACTCAGCAAAATTAATTATACAGCAGACAGGAACAATCACAGAACCAGACAGAGATTATATAGACAAACAATAGCAAAGTGGGAACTATAATGACAAAACAATACAGAAGTGAGGATTTCACATCCCAGTATTGATAAGTGAGTTCTTGCCAGACAGGATGCTATCAAACTAAGTTTCCTTTTACATTTTCTAGGCACTTCCCTTTCTCTGGAGGTGATAGGCACTATCCGGACAGGATTGTTTTCCTAACAGCCCAATAGCACCTTAGTTCAATGTGACTAGTTTGGAATGTGAGGATGTCACCGGTCGCTTCCCAGCTTATGGCTGCCTCTGCTGCTTAGCCAAAGGCCTTAGCCTAAGAACAGGGCCTCAGACTGTGACAGTAAGAGAAGGCCCTTACACCAGCAGACAGTGATTTTGATTCTTTCTTTTATACCTCTAGAACTAGCCAAGTGATAAGAATACACCTAAATTCTTAAAGTACAGGCCTTTGCAGACAGGCCTGAATATCTATATCCTAACACCTGACAGTAACCGCGCATCGTTGCTTTCAACAGAGGATCCCTGAGCACTCAGAATCTCTTGTTAAGCCTCACAAGTCCCCAGGGACATGGGTCAGTATTAGCTGCATTTTACAACCGAGGCACAGAGTGGGAAAATGACTTGCCCAAGGTCATCCATCGAGTCATTGTCGAGGTGGGGATAAGGCCTTAGGTAAGACACAGTCACCTCTGCTGAACTCGCCCTCCCAAAGGTTGATGGGGATATTGCTGAATTTATTTAAGGAAGGTCTTTGCAGAGCTCTGTCTTGTTCCACAGAGTCCTCCTCCAGCTGACAAGTAACTGGTCAGAGGGAGGGAAAAGAGGCATAGAGGAAAGGTTAAAACGTAGAGAAGTGGATTTGAATTTCCAGCTGCTGAGAGAGGTTACAGGCAATGGAAAGAGAGCCCCGCTAGCGAAGGGCTGGTCGGCGTCCCCGCTCTGCATCACACTCCCAGCTCCTGTGAGTGCTGTGAGTTTTTCCGTTGGGTCTCAATTACTTTAACCCTTTCAGGCTCCAGGTGGTGCAGTTGGGAACTTGAGCACCCCAGCTTCCAGTGCCGCCCCTCCTGGCAAGCTGCTGTCTCAGATGGAACTCAGCAAGGCTCAGGCTGGCATAGAGATGGCTCCTGCTGACCCCGCGTCCCACCTGACCTCTGCAGCAACGCCACCTGTAGGTGAGGCTCATGGCAGTTCTGGGGCACACGCAGCCAGGCCTTGGGGTCAGTGTGGAGGAAGGGCTGGAGCCATGCCTGCCTGGTGACTCGCAGGGTTGCTGTGGTGGCGTGGCTGGATTGCCAGGACGCCCAACGATCTTGTTGGTTTTTTTAAAGTCACAATCCCCCTCTTAACTGGTTTCTTTGAGTACGTGTGTGCACTTTATTGGGCGTGACAGAGCAAGGGAAGGCTGTAGAGCAGTGTAGCTGAGACGATTAACCCCAACACCTAGGTAGTTATTTTAAGTTCAGCTCCATGGCCTAAAGTTACAAACTCCTCAGGTTCTGCATTTGTGCTGGCTGTGATCAGCTGTCCTGCAGCTTGTGCGAAGCGTGCGCTTTCAACGCTTTCAACGCTTTCTCCCTGCTGTGCGTTATTGTTGATCTAGACTAGGGAGAAGGGATCCAACCCCCTGCAGCTCAGTGAGTGTGTCGGTTGCAGCTGCCCAGGGAGAATCCAAACCCACATAACCAAGCTGCCCTCTATTGTATCCTTGAAATGCTTTGGTAAGATAAGCTGCATCGCGGCTGGTTTGATTCTTTCTTTCCTGTTGGTTTCAAAGTGAAGAGAAAAGCTCTCGAGGCAGATGGATGATAAGCGTTCTGGGCGAAATGAGGAGCCGGGACAAAGCCCCACTTGAAAACAATGGAGCTGATTCCTCAAAGTGCCAGGGTCTAAACAAACGGCTCTGGAGCGCTTGGGAATCTCTGCTGTTGTACAGAGGCTGGTACCTGGTACTCGAATGATCTCCCAGTCCCTGCAGGGCTAGAATCACTGCATACCGCAAACCCCAGCAGTTCTCCCACTGAGAGCAATAGGGCAGTGGGAAAACGCTGCTTTCTTTTTCTCTCCTAGCTTGAAGTGTTTCCCTTTGCTATTTGTACTTTAGCTAGTGGGCGACCGTGGTTGTTTTCAGAAAGCTTTCTTGGGTCACTCATGGCCCTGGATGACTGTTAACCCAGTAGCAGAGTTAGTGTATTCTTGGTTGCTTGTTTAGTGGCCAGAACCGCAGTAGGTGCTCCAGAGAAACACACAGCAGATACAGCCACTGTCCTTCAGAGCTTACAGTCGAAATAAACCCCTGCCCAACTGGGAAATACAAGCAAAACAAAGGGCGAGGCAGGGGATGAGAGATGGAAGGACAGGGGAGTGCTTTTCAACAGTGCAGTCTAGGATTTTCCATACCAGCTTAGATTTCTGGGTTCAACTTCACTGGTACCCTGCCTCCAATGGTGGCCCCAAATTGAGACTTCAGAGAAAGGAGAGCGCTACTCACATAGTGAATTTGGTGAGTTGTGTGATGTGTTTGTGATGGCAGGGAGGGGGAAACGTTGCTCCTGATCCTTGGGATGGCTGGTGGCATGCAACCTTACCCTGAGCAGGGGACTAGGAATCAAGGCAAGTCGAACTCCAACTTTCTCTGTGTCAGGACCTTGTGCTCCCAGATAAGCTTGTAAGTGCCCTTCTCTTAGGGACATCCCAGCATGCCAGGGGTGGTGAGTTGGGCACTATTCAGTGAGACAGGAGTCAGGTAGGGTCCTGTCTTTGTGGCATGAGACTATTCCTGCGTTAAGGCAATGGCTGAGGGAACCTGCAGTCAGGATGCCTAGCCCGGGCTTGAGCACGTGCAGGAAGCTTCCTCGCTCAACAGCATTCATATTGTTCACTCCACCAGATCCTGCCTCCTGGCCTCAAAGAGATCAGAGCCTCTGGGCGGAGGTGAGGTGGTGGGGGAAGAGGGCTCATCTTGTCTCAGATAATTGCCACTGTAGCACTTTCTGCTCCCTGTGAATCTGACCCCAGTGCTGGCGCCCAACCTGGCCGGCTGCTGTAAAGGTAATGTAGCCAGCTGCCTCCTTGTGAGACGCAGCATGTCCTCCCTGGGCACAAGCTTGCATTCCCTGGCTGGGAGGTGCTGGTGTGACCCAGGAGCTAGGGCTGAGATAATACCCCAGCTTACTGCTGGGGGCACTGTGCTCCAAAGGTGCCATCTTTTGTTGTGGTGAATAGGACCTCGGCTGATCGCTGTGGCCTTTCTAGCCCCGGTAGCGCTTTTCACAACGAAAGAAATAGTTCTGGAGTCCTGGCCAAATGTAAATTTGGTCATTTCATTTGAATGTCCCCTCCCTGCTATTTTAGTTGGCTGTGGTCATCTTGTTCTCTCTCTGACCTAAACAGCTGCTATAGTCCCACTCACAAGTGGCTATATTTGGAGTGATGGTGAAATCATCTTCCTGTATTCTACTCTGCATTTTTACAGCAGATTTCCATCCAGTGGTCTCAGAGTACTTCACAAACACTAGTTAAGTCTCTCAACCATTTCTGTGTAGTACAGACAGGGAAGCTGAGCCCCAGGAGTTGAGTGACTTGCCAAAGGTCAGGCATGCCACCTTGAGCAGGGATTAAAACCCAGGTCTCCTGTCTTGAAGTTCTGTCCCTTAACCAGAAGACTATCCCTGCCCTGCTAATCAGCTTGGAAGGTGCTTTGACATCACTGGCTGGAAGACGGAGCACGTTTGCTGGACACGATCAGTGCTGAAGAACAGTGGTGTTGTGCTCCAGCCCTGGAGCTGTTCCCTGTGTGTGCAGCCACTTTGCTGCCAAGGGTTTGAAGGACAGTGGATCCACAGCAAGGGCTTTTCCTGAACCTGCATGTGAAAGGGGACCCGGGGGTGGGCAAATCCACGCTATTTGGGCCCCCAAAGGGCATGGCTTGCCAAAGCACCAGAGGAGTGTGCTGTGCAGTGGGAGAGGTCAGGGCCACTGCATAGTAATGGGGGCATGAATCTGACCCTTCCACTCTGCAGCTGACGTCAGTTTCAGTGTACTTGCCTGGCCTAACCTCCTTTGAGTACCCTGCTCCCTCTGGTCTGTGCAAGAGCTCCTGTCTTCCTCCAGCATTTGAGTTGCTGTACGTTTGCACTTCTGCTGTTCCCTTGAAGAACCCCAAGTAGACCTCCCTCCTTACTCTGGCAATCTCAGCTGCCTCTCGGCTCCCTCCTGGGGTTTGCATGTGGCTAGAAAGTGGGCAGCCTCCGTGTCAGCTTCTCCTTCCTCCTCACACCACTGCTGCTCAAGGCGGAGCTGAAGGCACTGTGACCTGTGCTAACAGGACTTTTGCTTAGAGCTCAGCTAACGCAAGCCAGTATAGGCTCAGTGTTCAGGCCAGTGAGTGAGATGAACCAGTCACTGCTGGCCATGGGTTCTATGCAATACATGTAGCTTCGGCGAAATCGCTGGGGGAAAGGCCTTGACATCTTCCCACAAGCCTACCATGGTTTCCCTGTCCCCCATGGGAGACCAACAGTGATCATACAACTCCCTGCCAGAGGAGGTTGTGAAGGCCAAGACTATACCAGGGTTCAAAAAAGAACTAGATAAGCTCATGGATGAGAGGTTCATCAGTGGCTACTAGCCAGGATGGGCAGGGATGGTGTCCCGAGCCTCTTTTTGCCAGAAGCTGGGAATGGGCGACAGGGGATGGATCACTTGATGATTACCCGTTCTGTTCATTCTCTCTGGGGCACCTGGCACTGGCCACTGTCGGAAGACAGGACAGTGGGCTAGAAGGACCTTTGGTCTGACCCAGTCTGGCCGCTCTGATCTGATCAGCCTGCCAGAAAGACACAGTGCAGGACAAGCTGTGAGTTAAGGATGAGAGCTGTTGTCATGGTGGTAATTCTGACTCTGGAGCGCTACCCCCCTCAGAGAAACAGCACCATCACACCAGGGCCAGGCAGGCGAACGTTCATGCCAGTGCTGGGTCTCGGTCACAGCTGTTGTCCTCGAGCATTGGGATTTCCATCCTCTGGATGGAGGGCTGTGCACTGGTACCCCCGGTTGCATAGTGTATGTTGCTTTGGGGGTTCCCTGGAGCTCAGGGAGCAGCGCAACCACCAGGAGAGCACGGATTTCATGGCTGGAGCTTAGCCTGGCCCAGACAAGAGGTGCTGTATGTGGGCTGGAAGGCGCTAGTGTGGGCCAGGAGTGTTCCTGCCCCCTTTATTGCGGGAGACCTATCCTCCTCTTATCCAAGAGGGTTGCAATTTGAGGATTACTTTGGATCCTTGGCTGCTTCTGGGTTTGCAGCTGGCATAGGTGGTCCCTGGTCTGGCACTCAGGACGTAGTATTCATGTGCTGTGCCGAGCGCCTGTCCCAGGGGGCCACAACACGCCAGGGCGCTTGCTGTTGTAGGGGTATATGCTGGCTCTGGGGTTGACCTGGGCATATACCGTGGTTTACAAAGTAACTTGCCCGCAGCAATGCACAGCTTACACCCTGGTTACTCTGCCCCAGCTGCTGTGGGCTTGGCCTGTAGAGACGGTGGAAAGCAGAGGGGAACACTAAGCTGTCTTTGTCCCTCTGTCTCCGCAGTGACCACCACCAGCCCCATGAAAACCCTGTATGTCATGTCAGACGCCAAGCTGTCTGCGCTCACCAAATCTGTGATGGCTGAGGCTGTCTGCGCCCCCCTGAAACCTGTGGGGATCCAGACGCCCTTGTCTGCCTGCTCATCATCCTCCTCCAGCTCACCCCCCGTTGCCGTGACCTTCACCTCTGCGATGCCGGCTAGCCCCCACTGCAGCCTGGTGCATTCCAAAGTGGGGCCCGTCCTGCAGAACACTACCAAGACTGTCATCCTGACCTCCACACTGGCAGCAAAGGGCGATGGGCCCCTGGGGCGCAGGGCGGAGAAGGTCGGCCACACCCTTGGGGCAGTGGAGACCCTGGGGAAGGTGCCCTCTGTGGTGGACAATGGGAGCACCATCATCCACACCAGGGAGACTCTGGCTAATAGACATTTGCTGCCACAGGGCATGGTGCCAGCTGGGGTTGGCACCACGCTTATAACGCTGGGCAGCAGCCTGGCCAGCCCCTCCATCCTCGCAACAGCGGGGCCCACGATCAGCCAGAAGCCATAGCGAATTGAGCACTGCTTTGCCACGAATTTGAGTTTGGCCTTCAGTATGAACTAGCGCCGTTGGCTGCGGGAGTGCAGCGCCCATGCTGGGCCCAAATGGACGTTTCTTTTGGTTTGGGGTTTTCTCTTGCTGTTTAATAAAACTATTTTTTTTCAGTCGTGTGATCTCTTCATTGTAGCGTTTCTCCTTTGATCACTGCCTGCACTGTAGCCTGAAGAGGAGGAGGAGGGATGTAGATTCTCAGCATGGAATGGAAATCAAAATGCAATTATGCTTTGCGTCTTTATAGTATCTTTCAGTGAAGGATTTCAGAGCTTTGCAAACAAATGAGCCCCCCAGCACCTTATGAGTGAAGGAAATGCTATCCCCTTCTTCTTTGGGGAGCTGCAGCTGTGTTCCACGCAGGCATGTGTGCACATTGGAGAATTTTGCCTAGCAGTACCTGTTGGGCCGGTGCTTGTGCCTTGAGGCTGAACCCCGTCCCCTGGCTATTTGAGGCAGTCCTGCCCAGCCCCCCCTCAGTTCCTTCTCACCATGCATGGCTGGAGTCAGAGCCCTGTGTGGCTATCACCTCTGCTTCTCTGTCTGTTTTCCTCTTTGTGTGTGTAGCTTTTAGATAGCTAGCCCTACCCTAGATAGTGTTAGTTAAGCTCGGTAGTTGGGATACTTATTGCCCTGTGTGATGTCCTCACCACGGTTCAAGCACTGCTGTTGAGTGCGCGGAGCGATTGCTAATAGTAATCCTTGCATGAGGTGCGGGCTATGTTTAGGCAAGGAGTGTTCTGGTACTCCTGTATACTTTCCTTCTGATTCCGATCATCCCTTAGGTCATCCTCAGACTGAAATTGTACTGTGCCAAGGTCATCGTCCTTGCTTAGCCATGGCATAGGCTATGTTGCTTCTCCGACCTTCTTGTGTTTTCAGCCTCCAATGTCCCGTCCTCTTCATCTTGACCTTCTGACTCAGCATCATGGTCAGATTTTGCATCCCATGATCAGCTCTCTGCATCTCGCTGCATGGCTGCTCTGTGGTTAAATGAGGAGGAAGAGCGATGTTCAGAGGCAGGTTCTACTCAACAGCAGGAAAACCTGTTTGGCCAATGGAAGCATTTTTTGATATGGTTGTTGGTCCACAGAGTTCCACCAAAGCTGGCTGATATCCAGGACATCTTGATGTACCTGTTACATCTTCAGTCGTCAGATCTGGTACTTAGGTTGTTGAGGGTGCATCTGGTGTCGATTTTGGCACTTCATGAACCCGTCCGTGGAGGTCAGTATTTTCCAAACCATGGTAACAAGGTTCTTCAAAAGAGTCCGTCGCCACGCACCATAGAATCATAGAATATCAGGGTTGGAAGGGACCTCAGGAGGTCATCTAGTCCAACCCCCTGCTCAAAGCAGGACCAATCCCCAATTAAATCATCCCTGCCAGGGCTTTGTCAAGCCTGACCTTAAAAACTTCTAAGGAAGGAGATTCTACCACCTCCCTAAGTAACACATTCCAGTGTTTCACCACCCTCCTAGTGAAAAAGTTTTTCTAATATCCAACCTAAATCTCCCCCACTGCAACTTGAGACCATTACTCCTTGTTCTGTCCTCTTCTACCACTGAGAATAGTCTAGAACCATCCCCTCTGGAACCACCTCTCAGGTAGTTGAAAGCAGCTATCAAATCCCCCCTCATTCTTCTCTTCTGCAGGCTAAACAATCCCAGCTCCCTCAGCCTCTCCTCATAACTCATGTGTTCCAGACCCCTAATCATTTTTGTTGCCCTTCGCTGGACTCTCTCCAATTTATCCACATCCTTCTTGTAGTGTGGGGCCCAAAACTGGACACAGTACTCCAGATGAGGCCTCACCAATGTCGAATAGAGGGGGACGATCACGTCCCTCGATCTGCTCGCTATGCCCCTACTTATACATCCCAAAATGCCATTGGCCTTCTTGGCAACAAGGGCACACTGTTGACTCATATCCAGCTTCTCGTCCACTGTCACCCCTAGGTCCTTTTCCGCAGAACTGCTGCCTAGCCATTCGGTCCCTAGTCTGTAGCTGTGCTTTGGGTTCTTCCGTCCTAAGTGCAGGACCCTGCACTTATCCTTATTGAACCTCATCAGATTTCTTTTGGCCCAATCCTCCAATTTGTCTAGGTCCCTCTGTATCCTATCCCTGCCCTCCAGCATATCTACCACTCCTCCCAGTTTAGTATCATCCGCAAATTTGCTGAGAGTGCAATCCACACCATCCTCCAGATCATTTATGAAGATATTGAACAAAACCGGCCCCAGGACCGACCCCTGGGGCACTCCACTTGATACCGGCTGCCAACTAGACATGGAGCCATTGATCACTACCCGTTGAGCCCGACAATCTAGCCAACTTTCTACCCACCTTATAGTGCATTCATCCAGCCCATACTTCTTTAACTTGCTGACAAGAATACTGAGGGAGACCGTGTCAAAAGCTTTGCTAAAGTCAAGAAACAATACATCCACTGCTTTCCCTTCATCCACAGAACCAGTAATCTCATCATAAAAGGCGATTAGATTAGTCAGGCATGACCTTCCCTTGGTGAATCCATGCTGACTGTTCCTGATCACTTTCCTCTCATGTAAGTGTTTCAGGATTGATTCTTTGAGGACCTGCTCCATGATTTTTCCGGGGACTGGGGTGAGGCTGACTGGCCTGTAGTTCCCAGGATCCTCCTTCTTCCCTTTTTTAAAGATTGGCACTACATTAGCCTTTTTCCAGTCATCTGGGACTTCCCCGGTTCGCCACGAGTTTTCAAAGATAATGGCCAATGGCTCTGCAGTCACATCTGTCAATTCCTTTAGCACTCTCGGATGCAACTCATCCGGCCCCATGGACTTGTGCACGTCCAGCTTTTCTAAATAGTCCCTAACCACCTCTTTCTCCACAGAGGGCTGGCCATCTATTCCCCATGTTGTGATGCCCAGCGCAGCAGTCTGGGAGCTGACCTTGTTCTTGAAGACGGAGGCAAAAAAAGCATCGAGTACATTAGCTTTTTCCACATCCTCTGTCACTAATTTACCTCCCTCATTCATTAAGGGGCCCACACTTTCCTTGGCTTTCTTCTTGTTGCCAACATACCTGAAGAAACCCTTCTTGTTACTCTTGACATCTCTCGCTAGCTGCAGCTCCAGGTGCGATTTGGCCCTCCTGATTTCATTCCTACATGCCCGAGCAATATTTTTATACTCTTCCCTGGTCATATGTCCAACCTTCCACTTCTTGTAAGCTTCTTTTTTATGTTTAAGATCTGCTAGGATTTCACCGTTAAGCCAAGCTGGTTGCCTGCCATATTTACTATTCTTTTGACACATCGGGATGGCTTGTCCCTGTAACCTCAACAGGGATTCCTTGAAATACAGCCAGCTCTCCTGGACTCCTTTCCCCTTCATGTTAGTCCCCCAGGGGATCCTACCCATCTGTTCCCTGAGGGAGTCTGCTTTCCTGAAGTCCAGGGTCCGTATCCTGCTGCTTACCTTTCTTCCCTGTGTCAGGATCCTGAACTCAACCAACTCATGGTCACTGCCTCCCAGATTCCCATCCACTTTTGCTTCCCCCACTAATTCTTCCCGGTTTGTGAGCAGCAGGTCAAGAAAAGCTCCCCCCCAGTTGGCTCCTCTAGCACTTGCACCAGGAAATTGTCCCCTACGCTTTCCAAAAACTTCCTGGATTGTCCAAGCACCGCTGTATTGCTCTCCCAGCAGATATCAGGAAAATTAAAGTCACCCATGAGAACCAGGGCATGCGATCTAGTAGCTTCTGCGAGCTGCCGGAAGAAAGCCTCATCCCCCTGGTCCGGTGGTCTATAGCAGACTCCCACCACTACATCACTCTTATTGCTCACACTTCTAAACTTAATCCAGAGACACTCAGGTTTTTCTGCAGTTTCGTACCGGAGCTCTGAGCAGTCATACTGCTCCCTTACATACAGTGGAACTCCCCCACCTTTTCTGCCCTGCCTGTCCTTCCTGAACAGCTTATATCCATCCACGACAGTACTCCAGTCATGTGAGTTATCCCACCAAGTCTCTGTTATTCCAATCACATCATAATTCCTTGACTGTGCCAGGACTTCCAGTTCTCCCTGCTTGTTTCCAAGGCTTTGTGCATTCATATATAAGCACTTGAGATAACCTGCTGATCGCCCCTCATTCTCAGTATGAGGCAGGAGCCCTCCCCTCACAGACATTCCTGCCTGTGCTTCCTCCCGGTATCCCGCTTTCCCACTTACCTCAGGGCTTTGGTCTCCTTCCCCCGTTGAACCTAGTTTAAAGCCCTCCTCACTAGGTTAGCCAGCCTGCTCGCAAAGATGCTTTTCCCTCTCTTCGTAACATGGAGCCCGTCTCTGCCCAGCACTCCTCCTTCATGGAACACCATCCCATGGTCAAAGAATCCAAAGCCTTCTCTCCGACACCACCTGCGTAGCCATTCGTTGACTTCCACGATTCGACGGTCCCTACCCAGGCCTTTTCCTTCCACGGGGAGGATGGACGAGAACACCACTTGCGCCTCCAACTCCTTTATCCTTCTTCCCAGAGCCACGTAGTCCGCAGTGATCCGCTCAAGGTCATTCTTGGCAGTATCATTGGTGCCCACGTGGAGAAGCAGGAAGGGGTAGCGATCTGAGGGCTTGATGAGTCTCGGCAGTCTCTCCGTCACATCGCGAATCTTAGCCCCCGGCAAGCAGCAGACTTCTCAGTTTTCCCGGTCAGGGTGGCAGATAGATGACTCAGTCCCCCGGAGGAGAGAGTCCCCGACCACCACAACCCGCCTCCTTCTCTTGGGAGTGGTGGTCGTGGAACCCCCCATCTCAGGACAGTGCATCTCATGCCTTCCAACCAGCGGAGTCTCCTTCTGCTTTCTCCCCCCAGACATATCATCTGGTCCACTCTCCGCAATGGTACCTGTGGAGAGAACATGAAAGCGGTTAGTTACCTGTGTCCACGTTGCTGGAACCCAGACATTCCCCCTTCTTCTTCTGGAGGTCACGTTTTGCCAAGCTTCTTCACTGGCCTCTTGGCTCCGCTGTGCAACCTGCTGTAAATCTTTAGAGCTTTGTGCCCGTGAAAGCATATCCTGACTTTTGTCCAGAAAATCCTCCGTTTCTCGTATGCAACGCAGGGTCGTTATCTGTTGCTCCAGACCTTCAATCTTCTCTTCCAATATGGAGACCAGCTTGCACTTTGTACAGACAAAGTCGCTTCTGTCCTGTGGAAAAAAGACAAACATGGCACATCCAGTGCAGGTCACAACAGCTGAACCCCCCCCTTCCATATCACCTTCCTACTATGAGCTTCCTCAGAGAAGTTGGCAAGATGTAAGCCTCACTGGGCTCACTCCAGGTGAACACCAGTGCGAGAACCAGTTCCTTTCTGGCCTTAGCGGCTTTGCCTCATCTGACACCTCCGTTCAACCCTTGGGCATCCTTGTCTTTCTTTTTTGTGTCAAAAAGCAATCACGGTGGCAGTCACGTCTGCAAGGTGTGCGAATTGCAGGCTCTGATGGCAGATCCTTCTTAAGCGCAGTTCTCCAAATACAGTGACTGTGGCTGCATGCGAAGCTTTTATCGAAGCGGTCTCTCCATTTCACTTGAGCCAGGTGATGTACATCCCTGTGTTCTTTCTTTAAGCCACATTCAGCCCTGAGGCAATAATGTCTTCACACGGGAGGCGATGTCTGCCCTTTAACCTGGACAGAACTTGATCGTTTTGTGCTTCGCCTCATCTGTGCCTTACACAGCCAAATGAAGGGACACAGACTCTCCCTGGGGGGATAGCTTCCTGTATCAAGACAGCTTACGAAATAGTTCTGTCCCCGCAAAGGGTTTGAGCTCATTCTGCAAGAGCCGCAGGCTACGTCAAAGGTGTTTAAGTGACGTTTCAATGTTGGATGTTTGCAGGGCTGCCCCTTGGTTGTCTGTACATACTTTTCTGAACCATTATGGCATTACCATAGCATCCAGAGCAGAGGCAGACTTTGGGAAGGTGGGCCTGCCATCCTGGTTTGAATAGACTCTGAGCCCCACCTCCTGCGAGTGCTGCTTGAAAGTCACCTCCGTGCAATACATGGCTGCATCCACTCGAAGAAGAAAAATGGGTTACCTGCCTGTCTTGTCACTGTTGTTCTTCAGGATGTGATACAGACATGTTTCCACAATCACTTTCCATCCCCTCTGCCCTGGAGTTGGGGCAGTGCTGCTGCGTATAGCCAGGGAGGGGGCTATGGCCATGAGGCGTGAACACCGCCCCTCTGCGGGTACGGCAAAGCAAAATTCTCCGGCTCCGGTGCACTGGGTGCGTGCACACGTATGTGGAATCCACGACTGCATTGCATCTCGAAGAACAACCGTTACAATTCAGGTAAGTAACTGGTTTTTTCAGATGGGGAAACTGAGGCTTGAGTCAGGGCAATCAGCAGCACCTCACTTACCTTTAGATTAGATAGTTTGCTTGGTAGTAGACTTAGTTATTAGATAGTTTTATCATTATTACCAAGTCGTATCGCCAAGTCTGTCTCGGTACCGATGGCACCAAGCTCGTCAGGGAAGCTCCAGTACAGTGAGTTCCCAGAGAGCAGAAGACCCAAAGCAGGCAGGCTCGAAGAGAGCCCCACAGGGCAAAGTGAAACCTGCTACTTCGGTACCCACGGAGCTGAAGCAGCACTCGGCACCGAGCGGCACAGTGGCTCCACCTGCTGCACCTGTGCAGCACAGCACAGGACCCTCGGCACCGGCTGCTGTTACTCACTCTCCTGCGCCACCAGGGACACCGACATTGGTATCGATGCTCCCGGTACCGCACCAGTTCCTGAGACCTCCTAATCTCATCAACACCGAACTCTCCGCTCCTCGGTATGGGTGGCACTCCGTCCTGATCGATACCGAGCTGACTGACTCCACCCAGGCCGGCTCCCCTCCTCTCTGGTGAGGATGACAACAAGGATGAAGGGGTGATATATACAACCCATCACTCCTCACCCAAACCGGGACTATCCCATCAGAGTACCACTCATCCATGGAGGCAGGTACCGGATATGGGCACCGCCCCCTATGTCATTCCCACCAAATTGGCCCTACTGGGATTCATGGGCACTATACAGGACGCAGCATCGAAGGCTCCCTAGCCCACAAGATCAAGAGCACCACGGTCTTTATCATCATCTATCCCAGCAACCTCAGAAACATAAGAAGAGGTGACTGAGGAAACAGGAAATCTCCGATCAGGAAGTCTTATCACCAGTGAGCCTGTCATCTTCGTCTTCAGACAAAACTATAATGCCCCCACCCCCACCCCAGGGGATGATTTCAAGCAATTCTAGGACCTTCAAAAGGGTGGTAGAGTCCTTGGACATATCACTAGAAGAGGTACCTGTATCACAACAAACTACTTGACATACTGCAGACATCTACATCGATGAAGATAGCATTCCCAAACTATGATGCTATTATGGAGCCTGCCAAAACCATCTAGCAGACACCAGCTAGTGCACCCCCATCTTGCAAAAGATCCGACAAATGTTCCATCAAAAGGAGTTGAGCTTTTATTTACACCCCCCACACACACTCACACCAAACTCACTTGCAGTGGAAGCTGTTAACAAGAGGAGAAAACAACAACCCCCCATGACAAAGAATGGAAGAGGCTAGACCTCTTCGGCCACAAGGTGTATTCATCCACAGCACTGCAGTTTCGTAGAGCCAATTATGAGGCCCTATTGTCCAAATACACACACATCATTCTCTCAAAAATGTCAGAATTTCTTGACAGTTTACCCAAAAAGAAAAAAAGAGCAGTTCAATGCTAATATCGCTGAAGGCCATCTCATCATCATGACAGCGCTACAGGCCTCATTGACTCTGCAGAGACAGCTTCACAATCTATCACAACGTCTGGGGTCATGCGCTATGCATCTTGGCTACTTCTCTCGGGGTTCCCCTGGGAGGTCCTGTCAACTGGTGAGGATCTGTCCTTCGAAGGCCCAAAGTTATTCGCTGCCAAAATGGATGAGTCTCTCCATACTCTTAGGGACTCAAGGGCAACCTTAAAATCCCTGGGCATCTATAAGCTCTGCAAATAAAAAGAAACAGGGCAGGTATTATACCCAGAGATTCCAATCACCACTGTACTCACAATCGCACAGGCAATATGACCAACATCGCAAACAAATGTTGACAAAACCAAAATCAATCATCAACGTCCCAGCAGTCCACCTTGAAACAACAATTTTGAAGGTGTGGTCAACGGCGCATGAGACCACCGCACTCTTTAATGCCGGAAACAGACTAATCTCCCGACCATTTGGTGATGGCCTGTCACCATTTAACAGAGTCTGGAACACCATCACAACAGACAAATGGGTTTTGGAAATTATCCAAAGGGCTATTCCATCCCCTTTATCTCCATCCCACCTACCCAACCCCCTTCCCCGTCCCTCTTCAGGGACCCCTCTCATGAGCACCTGCTGCAACAGGAAATAAACCACCTCATACAATTAGGTGTAGTGGAACCCATACCAACGCAGCAGAGGGGGCAAAGTTTTTACGCATTATTTTCTAACACAGAAAAAGATGGGTGGGTGGAGACGCGTTTTGGATCTAAGGAAACTCAACAGGTTTGTTAGAACACGTTTCAAAATGGTGACACTAACCCTTATAATTCCTGTGTTAGAGAAGGGGGACTGGCTGTTAGGTCTCGACCTGCAAGATGCATTTTTCATATTACCATCCATCCATCCGTCACACAGAAGGTTCACCCTGGGAAAACACTTCCAATACAAAGTGCTACCCTTCCATTTCTTGACTGTCCCAAGAGTTTCTCCAACGTTTTAGCAGTGGAGGCAACACACCGCCGCAGACACGGAGTCAGGATGTTTCCTTACCTGGACAACTGCCTCATAAGGGCACCAACACAACACGAAGCAATAAGTGCCACACAGAACATAACCCTTTTCATGAACTTAGGGTTACCGATAAACACATCACCACGCTCGTCAACTTAACTTTGACAGTGACGGACAGTCCACAAATATCTGCTAGAACATGTCTCCAAATACTGGGACGTATGGCAGCAACAGGGTTTGTTGTTGAACACGCCAGACTCCACATGAGATGCCTGCAGGCCTGGCTTCGAACAGTCTACATACCACACGGCCACAGCCTAAGCAGATGCCTCATGATGCCAAGGAAGGTAAAGGACTCACTAAAATGAGAGACGTCTGCAGTCATTGGAAAGGTTATGATTTACTGAATGTGATTATCCTGTTTTTATGCATGTATCATTTTGGTATCTGAAGTTAGGAATATTGTCTATGCATCTATTACAAGTGTGTTTACGCCTGAGGAATGCCCGTTAGGCAGAATGCACTCAGTCTAAGATGGCTGGCTGGGAAAGGCCATTGGGGAGAACAATAGGTCTTAGAAGAAGCTAATCTCCCAGCCTCCAAGTCATGGCTGCTGTGACGCTATAGGGACATGTGACCAAGTCACCTGGTGCTGGACTCCATCTTGGACTACCAGTGTTTTTCCACTGACCGGGCATGGGAACCAAGCTGGGAGACAAAGGGTTCCTGCCATATGCCAAAGCTATTTAAGGCAGGGGAGTAACATCACTGTGATTCTTCACTGACTCCCTGCCCAAAGGAGACTCTTGGAAACACCTGAGGAACAAGGACTAACTGGGGGAGAAGGGTTGGACCCAGACTACAGGCTTCTGGCTGGGGCTGACTATTAGTAAGCGACTAGGACGACCTGACCCTCAGACAGGGCGCAGCAACGAAAGGTCTGACATCTCAATTCAGGCAGACTGCAGGCAAAGGTAAGCCTCTTGGCCTACAGGGGGGAGGCTGCCACCCCCGCTGGGGTTGCAGAGGGTAGGGGGACGCAGAGCCACCTGACTCCACCACGTCCCAGCCCAGGACCCTAAGAGTGGCAGAGTGGTCTGCCACTGGGTCAGCGGGGAGGGTCCATCCAAAACACGCTGACCCATGCTCCAGCTATGAAACCGGACTACAGTCTGGTTTCCCTGGGCTGCTTCCTCCCACAGTCTGGGCGGGGCGGTCTGCAGTCCACAGGTGCTCTGGCTTCTCTGGGTACGGAGCAGTGGGCAGTCCTGGCAACACCTCTCCAGGGTCACTCTCCTCCGGGGGCAGGGTTCTGCTCCAGGGTACTGCAGCAGAGAGGAGACGTCTGTCTCCTTCCCCGGTTCCCACGCCACTGAGCTGCAGAGCCCTCCCTTTATACTTCCTCTCCCACCCTGGTACTTCCGGCGAGGGGGACGGGGTGGGTTCAGCCCCACCCACCCGGGGGCATGTATTGCCCCTCGCTCTCAAGTCCAGTGGGAGGCCAATCCCCTCACTGCACTGCCCCATCAACCTCGGGGGCATTTGGATGGATTTATCCCTTTTCGGAACCAGAATTCAAGGCCCTCCGGGAAGAACTTGAGCATCTGGCAGAAAAACTTTATCCTTCTGTCTACAGCCCCTGCTGGCGCCCTGATTCTGTTTGTCCAAAAAAAAAAAAAAAGAAAGAAAGAAAAGAAAAATTTGGCTCTTTGCATCTTCGTGGCGACTATCAACCCTGAACAACATTACTGGCTCTGATCACGCTGCCCAATAACTACAGACCCGTTAGTAGCGAAGGAATTTGCTCAGGTTTATTGTCGACGAAGCACAGTGTTGGTGCCTTATACTTGCTACAAGCATACTGAATGCACGTACGCCCGTGACAATGGATGCAGCTCAGCCAGTGATGGGAGTTTCCACTGCCCTCGAGGCCAGACAAAGACTCCCTCTGAGGCTCCATCTTATACACCAATACAAACAAGTTATGTGTTGCCCCCTGGCGTGGTCAGTTACCACCCATCACCTTGTACGTGTTGGTTTGATCAAAACATCTCCAACCCTCGCACTGTCATCACAACCTCAGCTTTAGCAGGGTTCAGTGTGTTCTCGTTATAAGTACGGATAAGGTGACTGCAGTTGTGGACTTGGCAGTGCTGAGAAAAATCCACCACATCCAGAGCTTCCTGGGGTTTGCCAACTTCTACCAGTGGCTCATCAAGGGGTTTTTGAAGCTGGTGACCCCAATTACACAACTGCTCCAGAAGGACACCGCCTTCGTTCGGACCCAGGAAACCCAATCTGCCTTTGATCAGCTGAAAGAAGCACTGACATCAGCACACCTGTTTGTTCACCTGGACCCAGCTAAGCCCTTCCTGGTCAAAGCAGATGCCTCCAGTCATGTGATCAGAGCCGCGATATCACAACTGAGTCCTTGAATCTTCTCCATCCCCTGAAAGTTCTGCTCCTGAAAGTTGACACCTGTGAACAAAATTACAAAGTCTGTGACTAGGAACTGCTGGCCATCAAAGCCACCTTTGAGGAACAGCATCGTCTCGTGGAAGGCGTGTGTTTGCTAGTTCAGGTGTTCACGGATCACAAAAATTTGGGATACTGTGAATGGAAAAGGTTCTCAATCAGTGCCAGATGCACTGGTCCCTTTTTTTTCTCCCAATCTGATTTCACCCTGACTTGACATGCTGGTACCCAAAAGGGCAAGTCGTGAGTCATGCCTGTGTAGCTCTGAGCCCTCCTATGCCTGATGAGTCACTCCTGAGCCAACAATGTGATAAGTCATCAGAGGCCATTACCTCACGGTCTCGTGATATGCCCCATGCTGTTCAGTCGGGGGCCTTCCAACCCCCAAGTGAAGAGCCACCCAGGTGATCTAGGCTCCTGAGGGAAGCAGTCTCTCCAGCCTGCTCAACATCACTATCTGACTGGGACCACGCCCATTGCCTCGTTCTGACAGACTGCCCGTGCTCCTCCTGCCAGCCCTTGCTCCTGCGCCCGGTCCTTCCCCGGCCTGTGCCCATTTCCACGCTAGCCAGCCCCTGGTCCAGCCTCCGTCTACTCCAGCCTCAGCCGGCCACCCAGTAGTTCTGATGTCAGTCGTGGAACCAGTCTTATTGGGGAAAGGAGCAGGTGTCGCTCACTCGATCTCCCTTGCACACTCAAACTCCCCTTGCACACACACACAGGAGCAGCCAGAATCAGGTTCCCTGACCCTGTTTCATAGCTCCCCAGGCCTTTGTGCAAGGGTGTCAGATCATTGGGGAGGGGTCCTTCATTTTCTCCCGCCCTCAAACCCCATTACGCTCTCTCTACCAGGCTCAGTCCAGGGTTCTCCTCACCAAAGACCCTGGGGTCTGTTCAGCTCCTCACCATGGGTACAGCTCTGCCTGAATGGCTTAGCCTGGTGCTGCCCAAAGGCCCTGCCAGCCAGGTCCTTGGAGGTGCTTTTCGGGTGGGTTTATAAGAAGATGTCATGAAAATCCATATTGACGTGCTGGGGGTGGGAAAATGGATTAAATAAAGCCAGGCAGCCCCCTGGACAGCCCAACAGTGTCCGAAGGGGCCTGGCGCTGTCCCGCGAAGGCGTCGGCTCACAGCTGTGGAGTTACTGTCAGTTTCTGCACTCGGGAGCAATGCATCAGAATCAGTCAGAGCTTCCTGGTCAGGCAGGGAGGGAGGGTCTGGCTTGAACTAGGGAAGGCCAGGAAAAAATCCCTCCCTGCACCTGGAAGTGGGGAATCAGTTACGAGTCCTGAGAGCACAAGCAGTAAAACCAGGTGGTTTTTTTCTTGTTGCATAAAGACAATCTCGTCCGTCTCCATATACCCACCCTGCCATTCAGTTAGACCCTGCAACGTCCACACTAGATTCCCTGGGAGCAAGACGACTAATCCAGTTGTGTGTGAACTGCTGGGGGGGGGCTGCGGAGCAGGTGGGGTGGCAGGACATCAGCAGAGCTGTTGATGGGGTGAGCCCATGTCATGAGCCCATCTCTGAGCCTGAGGAGTCAGCCCTCAGACTGGCTCCCTGGCAACCAACCAGGGCTCGGACAATCCACAGGTGCTGGTCTAACCAGGTGACCCCAAGGCCAGGGATACAAGCTCCCAATGAGAGCAGCCCACTCCAGTCTGCTCAAACTTGCTTCCTTGTGAGGAGTATCCCCCACCGCTTGGTGGTTCCGACCTGTTCCAACCTCAGCCTGCTCCTGCTCCAGCCTTGTGCCAGGCCTGCTCTTGGGTCCTAATTCCTGCTCTCACTCCTGGATCCAGTCCCTGGCCCAGCCACGAGCCCTGCCCACTGCTGCCTCACTAGGTCTGCCCATCCACTTCCCAGTGTCTGCCAGTCTGAGCAGACTCCCTCCTTTCTGGGCCTGGGTCCAGCAGCTGAGCTGGGGACCCCGGGAATGTGCACCACTGAAATGACCAAGTTGGTCCTTTGGGGTCAAGTTGCCCAGTTGCATCTGGAGAATGCTTCCCTCCGCGCTCAGATCCCAGCAGCCACGGTAACCCCACGACAGCTGAATGTAACTGTGGAGTTGAGTTCTCGAACCAGGCCCCCTCTTCTGCCCACATGTATGTTGGCATCTATGAACTGTCATCCTCTGCACCTGCAGGTCTTGCTCCATCTCTGGGTCCCAACTGCACCTGATGGGTTCCCCCCAGGGTTCCCCCTGGAATGGGGATACCACTGAGCCCCCTGACCCACCAGCCTGGGCTCCCTCTCACACTGCTGCTGTGACAAACTGCAAAGCCCTCCAGCCTCCGTACAGGTAGGCCACACCTAGATGCAGGCTCTGTCCAGCCCCTGCAATGAACCAATGGTGGAAAGGCTACAGCTGAGGCAACTGGTGGAAATGATGGATGGTAGCATGCTGCCCTCTGGTCCAGCTATCCGTGAACTGTGCCCCTCCAGGCCTTGTCTTGCCTGCGTCCCCTTTAGCGCCGTGATTGCCCAGTGCTTGTTTGGCGAGCTCCTGCTTCTGGGGGACTTTAAAACCTGTTGCTGTTCGGTTTTGTGTCTTTTGCTAGTTACTCTTCAAATTCCTCCTTGGCCTGTGTAATTATACAGCGACTGGCCAGAGCGTGGGCGCCTTCCTATTTTCCTCAGCAGGATTCAACTTCCACTTTTTAAAGGGTGCCTTTTCGCCTCTCACCACCTCTTCTACTCTGCTGTTTAGCCAGGGTGGCATTTCTTTTAGTCCTGTTACTGTTTTTTTAATGATTATTTTGCATGTACATTTAGTTTGAGTCTCTGCTACGGCGTTTTAAAATCTTTCCCCTGCAGCTTGCAGGCATTTCACTCTTGCGATGGTTCCCCATTTTTGGGTCGTTCCCCTTTTTGAAGTTGATTTCTTTGGTATTTTCCGCACTACAAGGACGTTACATTTAACTATATCACGGTCAGTATTAATGAGCGCGTCCGCTATATTCATCGCTTGGACCAAATCCAGTGCTTCACGTAGGACTAAATGGCGAATTGATTTCTGCTAGTCCCTTGGCATCAGCAGGCTCTTTCACCACAAGACCAATTTCCTTGCTTTGTGTATCTTTTCAGTCACGAGGAGCTATTTTGTCCCTCTGGTGTCTGACAGCGCTGCTGGAGACTCCTAACACGATTTCAGCAGCATCAGTGCAGGCTGGTGATAGGATAAACTCCCCGCACCTCTTGCGTGAGGCTGCCTTGCTGGTCTAGTGGGTTTTGAAGGCACAGTGCAGGAGGCCTGCCAGGCTGTCTCCGAGGCAGAGGTACTTTACAAAAGCACTTTTCTCTGTTCTGAGGTCAGTTGCCCATCTCTAAAACAACTCCCGCTGTCTCCTGGCATGCGGCTTATGTAACTGGAGCTGGCTGGAGCGCCGGCTTGGTGTCATGCTTTCCTTAGCCAGCGCGGCATCACCTAGCGCACATGCTGGCTCTGGGAACAAACTGCCGGTACCTGTAGATACATAAATTCCAAGGCCAGAAGGGACCATTGTGATCATCTAGTCTGACCCCCTGTTTCACACAGGCCAGAGACCTGCCCACTATAATTCCTAGAGCAGATCTGTTAGAAAACATCCAACCTTGATTTTACAATGGTCAGGGATGGAGAATCCATCCCAACCCTTGGTAAGCTGTTCCAGGGGCTAATTAATCTCACTGTTAAAAATTTACACCTTATTTCTGGCTGTATTTGTCTAGCTTCAACTTCCAGCCATTGGATGGTGTTAGACCTTCCTCTGCTAGACTGAAGAGCCCAGTATCAAATCTTTGTTTCCCAGTGTCACGTTATTGACTTGAACTGGGACCACAAAGATCATTGTTGCAACCAAGGTCCTGTAGTGGCACCAAATCTTATATAAAGGGGGTCAAATAAGGTGTCTAAGACGAGGTTATGGTTTGCTGGTTAGGATCATGCTGTCTATATGTGGGTATCATTTTTATAGTTGAAGTTATGAATATTGGCTCTATACTGTCTATAGTTCAAACTTATGCTCTGCTTCTGGGTGACACCCCAGACAAGTTGGTGTCAGCTCTGCCTAGCCTGCTTGATGGCTCATTAAGGACCATCAGCTACACAACTGACCCACTGAGAGAAGGCAGACACGCCTTGGGACTCAGCAAGGTGTGCGGGGACCTGCCTATGAAGAGAACTCTGAGGTGTTTCCAGGCCATGGGATGGGCAGCTTGTCTTTGGAACAAAGAAAGCAGAGACCACATGGCAAGAGACTATACAAAGCTGCTGCAGCTCCTCCATCTTGTCTTCAGTCCTGCTTCTGACCTCTGGAGGGACTTTGCTACACTGAAGCTTTGAACCAAGCACTGAACGACCCATCCAAGCTGGGGATGTTCTCCAGAGACTTGATTTGAACCTGCCATTTACTGCATCACTGCTACAAGCCTGAACCAAGAACTTGGCCATGACTGTATGTCATTGATTCCATGTAACCAATCCTAGCTCTCATCTTTATCTTTTTCCTTTTATGAATAAACCTTTAGATTTTAGGTTCTAAAGGCAAGGGGGCTTTGCAGTGGCTTCCAGATGAAAGTGGTTGGGGTTCAGTGGGGGTCTGGGTGCAATTAGTTGGGGGTCAGTGGCCTGGGGGTCTGGATATGGGGGCTCAGGCTCGTCAGGGTGGGGGTTTGAGGGCAGAGAGCTCAGTGGAGGGTGGTCTGGGTGCAGTGGAGGGAGTCCAGGGGGCTGGGAGTCTGGGTGCAGGAGAGCTCTAGATGCACAGGTTGAGGGTCAGTGGGGTGGGGTTTGGCTATGGAGGGCTAGGAGGGTTATGGGTGAGGGTCAGGCTCGGCAGTGGTGTCTGGGTATGGGAGGTCCAGATGCACAGGGGTTGAGTGGATGGGTGAGCAGCTTCCCATACAATGATCCCCCCCCCACCCTCCTCCCCCTCCACAGCTGAGCAGTGATTGGGGCAGGAAGCAGTGGAGGATGCTGAGCTTCCTGCAGCTGGGGGAGGTTTCTGGAGGTGGGTCTGACATAGCCCAGCCACTCCATGCAGGGGAAGAGGAAGTTTTGTCCTCTCCTGCCTCCAGCCCAGCCAGGACTAGCAGCTGATCCTAGCTCAGAGTAGGAGCCACTGGCTGGGGTGTCCCCAGCCCTGCAGGGATTTACCTCTTCGCCGGCTGCTCTGCGCGCCTGAAACAATGAACCTGCACAGCTAGGGAGTGCTGCGTGGCTGCTCTTACAGCTTCTCTTTGCTTCCCTATCAGAAAGTCATTTTTCTATGGGGAAACAAAGCAATCTGCAGGGGGGATAAATTCTGCGCATGCGCAGTGGCACAGAATTCCCCCACGAGTAGATAATCATTATATAAACCCAGAGTACTCCCACACCTTGAATACTGCATGCAGTTCTGGTCACCCCATCTCAAAAAAATATATTAAATCCAGAAAAAGGTCAGAGAAGGGCAACAAAAATGATTAGGGGTTTAGAACAGCTTTCATAGGAAGAGAGATTAATAAGACTGGGACTGTTCACCTTAGAAAAGAGACAACTAAGGGAAGATATGATAGAGGTCTATAAAATCATGACTGGTGTGGAAAAGGTGAATAGGGAAATGTTATTTACCCTTGCCTACAGTACAGAAACCAGGAGTAACATGATGAAATCAATAGGCTGCAGGTTTAATATAAACAAGAGGAAGTACTTTTCCACACAATGCACAATTAACCCATGAAACCCCTTTGCATGGTGGGATGCTGTGAAAGCCAAAAGTATAAGTGGGTGCAAAAAAATACTGGATAAGTTCTTGGAGGACAAGTCCATCAATGGCTGTTAGCCAAGATAGGGATGCAACCCCGTGCTCAGAGTAACCCTAAATCTCTGATTGCGAGACTCCGGCAGGGGTCGATCACTCCAACTGCCCAGTTCTGTACACTCCCCCTGAAGCTGTAGCGCTGGGCATCGTGGGAGACAGGACACCAGACGAGCGTGGCAGTTCTGATCTTCATATGGTTTTACTGGGGCATTGTAAGTGGCTAGTTTTGAAAATTTAGCTGGTGTGCACCCAGCCCAACCGGTTCGGGGCTCTAATCCAATTGTACGGAAATTAATGGGAGTTTTGCAATCAGCACCAATGGGGGTGGGTTCAAGCCAGCGAAGAGTAACTCTTAGTTGTGTATAGCCAGAGAGCCACAAGGCAGACTTCAGCCCAAGATGGCTGGCTTGTATTTTCAGACCAAAGTTAGAGGATTTCTGGAGCAATCGGATGTCTGCCTCAGAATGACGAATCTCAGTCCTGCAGTAGAAGAGGGACAAAATGCTACTTGTATTTCCTTATGAGGAAGGACTCAGATGGGAGTCGTTACATCTGCAATGCCCCGTCCTTCCTGGACCGGGCTGGAGAAGCATCAGTAGCTCCGTGAAGGTACAGAGCGCTTCTGCTGACTCACCCGGCAGCTGGACACGTGGGTCTCATTATCTCCATTGATCAGGCTCTGACAGCGTGTCAGGGTGAATCTCTCTTGAAGTTCGTTGGGCAACACTGGTGCAGGGAGGTGAAAAGTACGTTTCACTCTTCCAGTTTCAGTGAACTGAGTCCCCCAAATTGTACAGAACTGATGGGGCTTTCTCTAAGACTACAAGCTTTCCATGTGGGCGGGTCACGTGGATTAGCACTGCATTCTGCTCCGGTTTTCTCAGTCGTCTAGTGCAAAGGCAGCACCGTTGGAAAATCCAAGCCACGCCAGTCATCGGCCATTTTTTAGATTGTGAAACCGAACTGTTTTAAAAGATCCTTTACCGCTCTCTGCATTAATTAGCTAATGCAGCCGTGTCAAAATCGGAGGAGAGACAAAGCACAGGGTGTTGCAAGGACCAATTACTGTTTGTTCAAATAAGCTGCAAATCAACAGTGCAGTATATTGGTCATTCTTATATGCTGGAAAATAAGTACTGCCAGAATCCTTTTGCTGAGAGCCAGAATCAAGAGCAAACTGTCTTTGTCACCAAATAAGCAGATTAGTCCATCCCCCGTCCTCCCCCCAACTATCAACCATAACAGCTGACTCAACAAAACTGTTATTGAGACTAAATCAAACACACAAAAAGCCCCCAGGGAAACAAAAGCTCAGGAGACAGGGGGTGCTGACAAGCACCCAGCTATGCGCTCACAGAGCACATGACCCCCACTCCCGCTAACCCTGCAAGCGAATGAAGACATATCAACCCCCTCCTGATAAGCCCAATACATGTCAAACCAGAATGTAAATACCGGCTGAGAACAGAGAGGCCCAGAAGGGTTCTTACACAATACTCAGGTTTGGGGTGGACAATCAGTGGCTCCCCCATCCAAGATGGGGACCCTAAACCCCTCCAGTATGTTCTTAGATACTTACAACACAACAACAGTTCATGCAGAACTGGTGGGGTGTAGGACTAGAGCTCCCCAAACGCCACTGCCATAGAATCATAGAATATCAGGGTTGGAAGGGACCCCAGAAGGTCATCTAGTCCAACCCCCTGCTCGAAGCAGGACCAATTCCCAGTTAAATCATCCCAGCCAGGGCTTTGTCAAGCCTGACCTTAAAAACCTCTAAGGAAGGAGATTCTACCACCTCCCTAGGTAACGCATTCCAGTGTTTCACCACCCTCTTAGTGAAAAAGTTTTTCCTAATATCCAATCTAAACCTCCCCCACTGCAACTTGAGACCATTACTCCTCGTTCTGTCATCTGCTACCATTGAGAACAGTCTAGAGCCATCCTCTTTGGAACCCCCTTTCAGGTAGTTGAAAGCAGCTATCAAATCCCCCCTCATTCTTCTCTTCTGCAGGCTAAACAATCCCAGCTCCCTCAGCCTCTCCTCATAAGTCATGTGTTCTAGACCCCTAATCATTTGTGTTGCCCTTCGCTGGACTCTCTCCAATTTATCCACATCCTTCTTGAAGTGTGGGGCCCAAAACTGGACACAGTACTCCAGATGAGGCCTCACCAATGTCGAATAGAGGAAGACGATCACGTCCCTCGATCTGCTGGCAATGCCCCTACTTATAAATCCCAAAATGCCATTGGCCTTCTTGGCAACAAGGGCACACTGTTGACTCATATCCAGCTTCTCGTCCACTGTCACCCCTAGGTCCTTTTCCGCAGAACTGCTGCCTAGCCATTCGGTCCCTAGTCTGTAGCGGTGCATTGGATTCTTCCGTCCTAAGTGCAGGACCCTGCACTTATCCTTATTGAACCTCATCAGATTTCTTTTGGCCCAATCCTCCAATTTGTCTAGGTCCTTCTGTATCCTATCCCTCCCCTCCAGCGTATCTACCACTCCTCCCAGTTTAGTATCATCCGCAAATTTGCTGAGAGTGCAATCCACACCATCCTCCAGATCATTTATGAAGATATTGAACAAAACCGGCCCCAGGACCGACCCTTGGGGCACTCCACTTGATACCGGCTGCCAACTAGACATGGAGCCATTGATCACTACCCGTTGAGCCCGACAATCTAGCCAGCTTTCTACCCACCTTATAGTGCATTCATCCAGCCCATACTTCCTTAACTTGCTGACAAGAATACTGTGGGAGACCGTGTCAAAAGCTTTGCTAAAGTCAAGAAACAATACATCCACTGCTTTCCCTTCATCCACAGAACCAGTCATCTCATCATAGAAGGCGATTAGATTAGTCAGGCATGACCTTCCCTTGGTGAATCCATACTGGCTGTTCCTGATCACTTTCCTCTCATGCAAGTGCATCAGGATTGATTCTTTGAGGACCTGCTCCATGATTTTTCCAGGGACTGAGGTGAGGCTGACTGGCCTGTAGTTCCCAGGATCCTCCTTCTTCCCTTTTTTAAAGATTGGCACTACATTAGCCTTTTTCCAGTCATCCGGGACTTCCCCGGTTCGCCACGAGTTTTCAAAGATAATGGCCAATGGCTCTGCAATCACAGCCGCCAATTCCTTCAGCACTCTCGGATGCAACTCGTCCGGCCCCATGGATTTGTGCACGTCCAGCTTTTCTAAATAGTCCCTAACCACCTCTATCTCCACCGAGGGCTGGCCATCTATTCCCCATGTTGTGATGCCCAGCGCAGCAGTCTGGGAGCTGACCTTGTTATTGAAAACAGAGGCAAAAAAAGCATTGAGTACATTAGCTTTTTCCACATCCTCTGTCACTAGGTTGCCTCCCTCATTCAGTAAGGGGCCCACACTTTCCTTGGCTTTCTTGTTGCCAACATACCTGAAGAACCCCTTCTTGTTACTCTTGACATCTCTTGCTAGCTGCAGCTCCAGGTGCGATTTGGCCCTCCTGATTTCATTCCTACATGCTCGAGCAATATTTTTATACTCTTCCCTGGTCATATGTCCAACCTTCCACTTCTTGTAAGCTTCTTTTTTATGTTTAAGATCCGCTAGGATTTCACCATTAAGCCAAGCTGGTCGCCTGCCACATTTACTATTCTTTCGACTCATTGGGATAGTTTGTCCCTGTAACCTCAACAGGGATTCCTTGAAATACAGCCAGCTCTCCTGGACTCCTTTCCCCTTCAATTTAGTCCCCCAGGGGATCCTGGCCATCCGTTCCCTGAGGGAGTCGAAGTCTGCTTTCCTGAAGTCCAGGGTCCGTATCCTGCTGCTTACCTTTCTTCCCTGCGTCAGGATCCTGAATTCAACCAACTCATGGTCACTGCCTCCCAGATTCCCATCCACTTTTGCTTCCCCCACTAATTCTACCCGGTTTGTGAGCAGCAGGTCAAGAAAAGCGCCCCCCCTAGTTGGCTCCTCTAGCACTTGCGCCAGGAAATTGTCCCCTACGCTTTCCAAAAACTTCCTGGATGGTCTATGCACCGCTGTATTGCTCTCCCAGCAGATATCAGGAAAATTAAAGTCACCCATGAGAATCAGGGCATGCGATCCAGTAGCTTCCGTGAGCTGCCGGAAGAAAGCCTCATCCACCTCATCCCCCTGGTCCGGTGGTCTATAGCAGACTCCCACCACTGCATCACTCTTGTTGCTTACACTTCTAAACTTAATCCAGAGACACTCAGGTTTTTCTACAGTTTCGTACCGGAGCTCTGAGCAGTCATACTGCTCCCTTACATACAGTGCTACTCCCCCACCTTTTCTGCCCTGCCTATCCTTCCTGAACAGTTTATAACCATCCATGACAGTACTCCAGTCATGTGAGTTATCCCACCAAGTCTCTGTTATTCCGATCACGTCATAGTTCCTTGACATCACCAGGACCTCCAGTTCTCCCTGCTTGTTTCCAAGGCTTTGTGCATTTGTATATAAGCACTTGAGATAACCTGCTGATTGCCCCTCATTCTCAGTATGAGGCAGGAGCCCTCCCCTCACAGACGTTCCTGACTGTGCTTCCTCCTGGTATCCCGCTTTCCCACTTACCTCAGGGCTTTGGTCTCCTTCCCCCGGTGAACCTAGTTTAAAGCCCTCCTCACTAGGTTAGCCAGCCTGCTGGCAAAGATGCTCTTCCCTCTCTTCGTAAGATGGAGCCCGTCTCTGCCCAGCACTCCTCCTTCATGGAACACCATCCCATGGTCAAAGAATCCAAAGCCTTCTCTCCATATGCAGTGTGGGTCACCACGAGATCCCAAAGCTCTTTTCAGCAGGCTTATGATCCCCATTTTAAAGATGGGGCAAGGGAGGCACCAGCTGGCAAAGTGACTTGCCCAAGGTCACAAAGTAAGTCAATGGCAGAGCAGGGGACAGACCCCAGCAGTCCTGCTTGCCGGGCCCATGCTCAATGCACTAGGCCAAAGCCGGAGCTCTCAGAACATGGGGTCTAAGGCAGCAGCCCAGCGAGGAGGCAAAAAGGCATTAGTCTGGCCCCTAACTGCCTAAAAACAACAAGGAGTCTGGTGGCACCTTAAAGACTAACAGATTTGTTTGGGCATAAGCTTTCATGGATAAATTACCCACTTCTTCAGATGCAACCCCTCTGAGACCTAGTTGCATACAATCTCAGGTGGGGAAAATCCACAAGCCAATCTGTACACAAAACATAACAAACTGGCACCCTGGGGCTGTCATTAGAGTAGTTATCTGTGGGAAGAAACGAAAATCTCGGCAGTTTCTGTTTGTTCAATAGCCACTAGCTTCACTGTCCCCCGCTACACACAAGAGATACTCCCCCCAGGTTCCAGCCTCTTCCACGCAGAGCCTGGCCCACTACATCGCAGCATCCGATGACATGAGAGCCTGTAATCGTAGCGCGGTAAGATCTTGCGCCTTGCAGAGCTGCGCTCTCAGGGGGAGAGGTCCCTCAGCCAGGCACATGCAGCTTTGTTCTGGGCAGGTGTCTGCAGGCAGGAAAGCAACATGGTCCCTGAGAGGTCTGTGCAAACACGCACAATCTAGTCCTCAAGCAGTCCCCCGAAGCATGGGAGACAAGCCTGGTGCAGGGGCGAGGGGCTTGCTCTGCGAGACTCCGCTGCCCCTCACACTGTCTCAGCCATAATGACTCCTCGGACGTCGAAGGCATTACGCCGAGGTCGAACTCAGGGGAGATCAGACTCAGGCCTATCCCAGCCTGGCCCTTGCAGGCTGTGTGACCCTGGGCCAGGCATTCAGGCTGATATTTCAGGGGCTTAGAGACTATGGGGAGGAGTGTGGGGTATAAAAACTGAGAGAGAGAGAAAGACAGCGAGCCTCCCTTGGCTGTGTTCCAAGACAAGGTGGGTTGAACAAAGCCCCTCTGTTGCCCGCTGTCCCCCCGACATTTAGAGGTGCTGGTTCCCGAGTCTCCCCCCATTTTCCTGGACATGCCAGTGGCCACATCAGCGGCATCTTTCCCCATTGCTGCTTCAGACTCCAGACGAATTCTGCCCAAGCCTGGCAATCTCTCGGAGGCTGGAAGCCTGGGTTCCCAGTGCGTGCCCGTGGGCATTAGCCCAGCATACGAGGCTGTGCCACTCTGGCATATCCATTGGCTGGGACTGGGCTGCTGTTTGTCAATGCCGCCTGTTGGACCGAGTGGCCTGGGGAGGCAGCAGCTGCAGGATGTACCCAGGAAAGGGCCCGTGCAGTTATCACACCGCTGGGATCGGCGCCATCAGGAGCTGCGCTGAGACCTGACCTGTTGTCAGCAGGCGCTTGGCTTTCAAATATGGAAAGTGGACTCAAAACCAAACGGCGATGTTACATCTAAACCAAACCGCAGCAGGGACGTAACAACGTACCAGGGAGGGACCAGTTAAAGGGACGCTATCAGGTTGGATCGATCCACTACTAAAGCAAAAAGAACAAATAAAGGAGAGCTGATAAACTCAAACAAACAAACTCCTCGTTGTTTTTGTGGATACAGACTAACACGGCTACCCCTCTGATACCTGATAAACCCAGGGAGTCTGTGTTTCAGCCTGGCCTTAACTGGACCTCTGTTTTGCGTAGCGAATTTGTGATGTGGTATTTTGCATCGGCAGTGATGTGTGGGTGTGTTTTAGGTCATTCAGAGGTGGCTGTCCCTTGATTTGTGGGCAGAGTCTGAAATGGAGGACTTTGCCCTCAGCCACATTGGCACATGAAAGTTGTGGGTGCAAAAGCCAGGGCCAGTCTTTACAAACCTATCCCAACCGGGATCAAAATGTCACATTGTTTATTTTTATGTCAATGAAAACTTTTTTTACAAATCTAACCCGCACCCTGCAGTGTTGGAAACCCGACCATGTTCACTTCGTGCTACGTTCCTCCAGTTTCACAGGCCACTCTTTTATTAAATACATATTGTTCAAAAATCTGATTGCTTGACATTGTCCCATAATAATGCCTAGCTGTTCGGAGCAACATCCCATTGGTTCTGGCACTGTATTTCCTGGGTGTCATTTCTTGGTCAGATTAGGGACATTGATGTGTACAGAGAATGCCAGACTTCACTTGTATCCTATTCTATGCCCGCTGAGTGGGAGGTGTCAGTCATCGCCAAGTCTACTGTGCCTTTTCCCATGGATATGAAACCTGTGTTGTGCAGGAGGTCAGACTAGACGATCAGAATGGTCCCTTCTGACCTTAAAGTCTATGAACTGGGCTTGTTTAGTCTGTGGAAGAGAAGAATGAGGGGGGATTTGATAGCTGCTTTCAACTACCTGAAGGGGGGTTCCAAAGAGGATGGAGCTCGGCTCTTCTCAGTGGTGGCAGATGACAGAACGAGGAGCAATGGTCTCAAGTTGCCGTGGGGGAGGTCTAGGTTGGATATTAGGAAACACTATTTCACCAGGAGGGTGGTGAAGCACTGGAATGGGTTACCTAGGGAGGTGGTGGAATCTCCTTCCTTAGAGGTTTTTAAGGCCCTGGCTGGGATGATTTAGTTGGGGTTGGTCCTGCTTTGAGCAGGAGGTTGGACTAGATGACCTCCTGAGGTTTCTTCAAACCCTAATTTTCTGTGATTCTAACGCAACCCAGAAGGGACTGGATTTCAGTGACAGGTGAAGGAGTATCTGTGCGTATCATCAGTGAAGCATTTGGGGTTGGGAATAGGGCTATAGAAATGTAACTCATCTGCTAACAAACATCTGCAGTTCCTGATGTCTATACCCAGACCCAGCATTTCCTTCTCCATTCACAGCAGGTGAACATTGTGATTCCTTTTAGGCACTGCCTCATCCTGATATTTCATGAGAAGATCCTGTTCCGAGTTATCAGCAAACATCAGTGGAGGTAATGACATTTTGCCAGGTGCCCCAGGATCTCGGCACAAAATAAACATAAAACTCAGGAGTAAAGGTTCTCCTTTTTTGAAAGCCATTTGGGCACATTAGCTCCTCTAAAAGGGACGGGAACAGTCAGGGTCCTCTGGCGTGACTATAAATCCAGGCAGCAGGTTTCTGACAGACCTCATAGGGAACTGTCTCACCCCTGGAGCCATTTCTTAGCGAACTCCAGCTCCGTCTGTAGGACACTGAAAAGCCAAGATGGTGAGTTGAACTCTCTGCTTTGTGTCATGCATCTCTCTCTCTCTTCTGTCAGGGCTTTCTTTACAATGGAGAAATAATGTTCAAGCCATCATCGGGTTACAGATGATCTAGCTGAACTTGTAGGAATCTAAAGACTTCTCTCCATTAGAATAGAGCCAAGCAAAGAACTGATTTTTCAGTTCAGTGGCAGGCCCGAAAAATAAAAACAAAAAAATTGTTTTGGGTCAAAGATTTGTTTTGAAATAAAAAGTCAAAAGGTTCCTTTTTGACATTTTTGAAATGAAGTGTTTCAGCTTTAAAATTTAATTTATTTTTGGCTGAAACTCTTCCCTGAATTCAACCTGAATTTGCCAATAGCTTCAGTCAATCCAAAACAGCATTTTTGTGTGTGAATAAACTATTCCCCCCCCGCAATTTGCCCAGCTCTACATTAGATCATAATCTCAAATGCAAATATTACATCTACTGATGAAAACAAAGAACTTTATGGGGGTGGGGCTGGGGGAAGGGAGAATCAGTCTTTACAAAGGGTACATATGTGTAAGCGGGGGAATGGTCTGGCTATTGGGGAGAACTTTCCTGGCTCGCGAAAGGATCTGAGTCCTCGCTCCCGCCCCCTTTACCCAGAGCCCTGCCTGACCTCGAGGGCTCCCCTCCCACTCTCCCATGGGGCAGAGTCCGCGGAACCCCAACAAGGCTGAACCCAGGATTCCTGGGGGCTGGACCCCCAACCTGGTCGTGGTTACTTGGGCAGGGGCGAGGGTGTCCCCACGCCGGGGTGCTCTCTCTGCACTGATTGTTACACAGTTCAAAGCAAATACGATTTACTAAACAGCAACCAATTAAAAAAAAGGGGGAAAGGCTAAAGGAAAACCCGACACCCGCTCTGTGGCCCGGGGACGTCACCACCAGCTGATCTGGGATGTCAGGGCAGTTCAGTCTGTTCCTCACACGTCCCAGCCCCTGCCCAGGCCCTGGCTGAGCGGCAGGGAGGCTGTGGGTCGGACACTCGCTCTGGCGGTGGCCACACACCCTCAGGCTCTCGGTGGCAGGACCCTTCCTCCCAGCATCGCTCCCGCCTTGGCAGGGTTACGACCCCCCCTTCAAGTCTGGCCTGCAGGGCCTCTGGGCTGGGGGCGTCTCCCTGCGCTGGGCCGGCTGCCCAGGGTCCCCCCCTCGCTCTGTCCAGCTGCTCACCGCACCCGGCTCCGGATGGCTCCAGCCCCAGCCCCCGGGGCTGCCTTTTCTGGCCCCTCTGGTCGCTGCAGCTCTGCTCCCAGCACAGGTCTGCTCCCTGGGCTGCTTCTCTGGCTGGCCCAGCCCTGCTCCCCAGCTCAGCTTGGCCCCTGCTCTCTCCTTAGCTCGGCCCCCACTCTGTTCCAGGCCATTCCCGCTCACCCCCTGGCCTCCAGACTCCCACATCATTAGCCTCCCTGCCCTGTCAATCCAGCTGACCTGGAGCATTGGCCTCCCCCCATTGCCCCTGGGGACTGTCAGTCTCAGGGTCCTGATTTCCCATCCACCCTTCCCCTTTCTTTTGGTACTGGGAGCTAACCTCTCCATAAAGCATCCTTTGTCCTGAGTCACAGTCATGGATTGCAAGGTCAGGTTGCGATCATCTAGTATCAGTACCCTTGTCCTTAGTTTTGTCCAGAGCTGTAAGTGTTTAGACAGGTTTCTTGGGTTGTTTCTCATCTCATCCACCCTGTCCTGCACGAGGAGAAGAGCTCACACTCTGCTGTGGGGATGGAAATAGGAAGCGTTCGCCAGAGCCAGCACAGATCTCCCGGTCAATAGGTAGCTCGAGAGAGGGTGTGTGGAAAGGCAGACAGGTAGCAGCTCCACACTGAGAGAGGTTGCCCAGCGCTGTGAGTAGCGTGGCCCGTGGAATGCCCTCCCGGTAGCCCCCGTAGGGTTGCCTATGACATATTGGGCCTGGGTTTAAAGCCCCGATTCTAAGGTCCCTTCAAGTGGAAGTGTCGTAACCAAGCCCAAGCTGTAGCTGTTCAAACATCAGTCTGTCAGGGAAACCTCCAAAGGAGGGAGCGTCCAGGGCCCAAGAACTGAAGTCCAGGAGGGTATGTTTACACTGCAAAAAACGACCCGTGGCAGTGAGTGTCAGACCTGGGTCAAATGCCTCGGGCTCACAGGGCTTGCGCTGTGGGGCTGAAACTAGCCCTGGAGATGACTGGGCTCTGAGACCTGGTATGTGGGGAGGGTCTCGAATATCTACTCTGCTATCTTTAGCCCTGTGGCACGAGCCCCGTGAGACTGAGTCACTGACACGCGCTGCCATGGGTCTACTTTTGCAGTGTAGACCTACTCAGAGAACACAGTTAGGGCCTGATCCTGCGCTCCCTAGTTGAACACAAAAATCTCTGCCCGCCTCAGGAACAAATAGATTCTTTGTTGTGACTCTTCCCCCTGCTTCAGCTTGTAGCTGCCGAGGGCAGCGGGAGTGGGTTTGGAGAAGCCTCTGGCTCACTCTGGCATGGCTGTGATGGGACCCAAAGGGAAACATGCCCCTCACGCAGAAGAGCAGATTAGCATGATGGCAGGGAGGGGTTGTGAAAAAGGGAGGAGATAAGGGGTACTCTGGGAGGACTGTCCCCCAGAATAAGAGAATGATTCGTAATCAACAAGGGATGAGATTTTCAGAGGTTCCCAGTCAATGGACCTTGTGCTCCTTTGGAAAATCTCACCCCGTGGCATTGGGTAGGATCCCATGGGGGCAGACGTGGGGACTGTTACCTCCCTGCTCCTTTCCGCTCCAGGCTGGGGGAGCCCTTTACCCGTGTTCTTCGTCCCAGCCGGTCCCCCAGGCAGTCTGAAAACAAACGTATCGTTCACCCTGCAGCACTCATTTGAGCTGTGGTTTGACGATGATACAGCTGATCATTGTAAAGCCTGGGGGTTTATTTGAATAATAAACTAAAATGATAATAATAATGTCCCCTCCCATCTGGGTCACTGGTTCCAATCCAGCCCAGGTTGGGAATGTCAGAAAGTTATTGCCACCTTGTGGCTGTTTGGCTGGCGTGAGCTGAGTTTTGTCAAGAAAACACACGTCTGACCGTGTCCCATGCCTCGCGGGCAGCTGAACCTGCTGCAAAAACTGCCCATCTCACAGCTGCGGTTAATTGATTCTCTACTTGGCAGACTCAGCAGAGAACTCAAGGTTTGAATTGGCCACGGAAATTGGGTTCAGTCTTGGGACGATCTGTCCCCAGTAGAGATACGTTGATTGGGCGCAGGCAAACCATATGCGTTTTAATGTGGCTAGACGTCAATGTAAACATCTAGGAACAAAGATCGCAGGCCACACTTACAGGCTGGGGGACTCTGTCCTGGGAAGCAGGGACCCTGGCAAAGATTTGGGGTTGTGGTAGATAATCAGCTCCCAGTGCAACACTGTGGCCAAAAGAGCTAGTGGCATCCCAGGGTGCATAGCTGGGGAATCTGGAGCAGGAGTTGAAAGGTGATGTCAGCTCGTAGCACAACCATGCTGGGATCCAGTGTCCAGTTCCGGTGCCCACAATTCAAGCAGGATGGTGACAAATTGGAGAGAGGTCAGAGAAGAGCCACGAGAATGATCAAAGGATTAGAAAACAAAGAGAAGGTCAAGGGGTGACTTGATCCCAGCCTATCAGTATCTACACGGGAAACAAAGATTTGATACTGGGCTCTTCAGTCGAGCTGAGGAAGGTCTCACATGATCCAATGGCTAGGAGTTGAAACTAGACAAATTCAGACTGGAAACAAGACGTAAATTTTTAGCAGTGAGAGTCATTAACAACTGGAACAACTCACCCAGGGTCCTGGTGGATTCTCCATCCCTGACATTGTTTAAATCAAGACTGGTGGGGGTTTTTAACAGATCTGCACCGGGAATTATTGTGGGGAAAGTTTCATGGCCTGTGTTGTTCAGCGGGTCAGACTAGATGAGCGCAATGGTCCCTTCTGGCGTTGGAAGCCATGAAAGTCAGAGTTAGTGCACACTGGCAGGGAGCGGGGCTGGAACCCTTTGTAGAATGGGGGTGCTGAGAGCCACTGACCCAAACTGTAAACCCTGTGTATGATGGAACCCACTTCAAGCCCGGGAGTGGGGCAGCCCCCCTAGTTCCTGCACCTATGTTGGCAGGGCAGTGTGGGGAAACTCACATGGTCATTGTTTGTGCTGGACCTGCTCTGTGGTTTGCAGTCTGCCAGGGTTTGCTGGAGGGACACACCGAGAGGATAGCTCCTTGCTTTCTTTCATGAGAACGATGCCCGTTCTTGTACGGCTGCTGGTTAAGGCTGCGTGTTCTGAATGCAGCCGGGTGTTGGAGGGCGGGAACTCCAGGGTGGTTCTGTAGGGAGCCTGTGAAGCTGCTTCCATGAATTCTGTTGCATCTTTTGCAGAAGACCCTGCTCTGTCTGACCATGGTCTGTGCCAGCCTGGCTCTCTGCCGTAGGGTCGGCTTTCTGATGAACAACGAGCAGATAAAAGAGGGTAAAGTTATAATTATTACTTCAGGCAAATGTTTATTTGGCACAAGTGGCAGACTCTGAGCTAGTCCCAGACTAGCTGTGGGCCTTGCAGGCCTGGAGAGACGTGCCTTGCTGGAGCTGGGGGTGAGGCGCTCAGTGAGATGGCAGGTCAGGACTCAGATGCAGCATTTGTTTGTACCAAATGTCTGGCTCTAGCCAGTGTTATCAGTCCTTCACTGTCCTGTGTCTTTGTCTTTCCATGCTCTTCCATGTACGCATGCCCACCTGTACACACTCACAGCCACTCTGCAGAGCACGTCTCTGTTCTGAGCCACCCCTACGAGAAAGAGCCCAGGAACCAAGGAATTTCTACTTTCACAAGTCCATTTACTATATAGTCCTCAGATAGAGGATGTATCAGACATTAAACGGATAAGAACAGATTTAAAAATTTTATTAAGATGATGCTAAAATAAAAAAAAACGGTACAGAGTTTAAGCATAGAAGTTTCTGGTTATCAAGGAATAAGGTACAGATTATCAAGGGGTGCGAAGTTCGATTTAGGATCGGGTGGCATAAGGAATACATAATCTGCAATCTCCCTGATTTGGGGTAAAAGTTTAACCGGTCAAAGTACAGACATTGAGATATGGGGGTATGTTGTTCATATAATGACTATGTTCAGGTGTGGAGTATAATTACACTTGATCTTAGCCAAAAGGCCGAGGTGAACTTCGTTCTCCTCACAGCTGAGATCTGGCCATTACAGACTACAGGTGGCTCTCCATTACAAAGTAACCTTCAGAAATAAACCAAATCCAATTTATGAAACTCATTACCCTTCTCTTGAGGCCACTCCTCCCAGCAAGTCCCTGGCAGCGTGTGCAGGGTGAGAACACGGCACTTTGACAGCGCTGCTGCCAGGCTCATACAAAGGCATTTGATCAGCAATCTGCTGGGGCTTATTAAAGAGACTGTCAAAAGGCAGAAATGGATCATGAGCTGCTGCAAAGCCTTTGGAAAGGCTTTGCAGGAAGGTGAAGCCACACTCCTGAGCGTTTCACTGAGCAAAGCATGTTAATTAGCGAAGTAATTATGTTACAGGACCCTGTACCAAATAGGCTTGGCATTTACCCCCCTGCCAAATGTACAGCATAGACCTTAAGCAGACCTGCGCAAATAATGGATTTGTCAGTTTCTGGCAGTGCAGAAAACTTTTTTAAAACATGGTTTCAGGTCAAATAAAAAATGAAATGTTTGATTAATTGAAAAGTTAAAGAATACAAAAACAAAAACCCAACTCAGTTTTGGGTTGAACAAAATGTTTCTTTTCTGTTTTGAATGTTTTTTAAAGTTTGACTTTTTTAGAATTATTTTTCTTTGTTTTATTCATCATGATACAATTCGGTGAAACCGACATGAACACATGACATGTTTTGGTGCCACCTCGTCCGCCTTTTTCACCTGGTGCTCATCCTAATGCACCAAGGGTGGGTAATTACGATGGGTGGGTGAAATGGGTTAGTTAAAAACGCAAGACACTTGAGTAGTAAGTAGCACTTGGCGCATTCCCAGCACCTTCCATATGAGGCTCTAACTCACCCTGCAAAGAAGGCCAGCATGAGACCTGTGAGCCATCTAAGGGTCAGACTGAATTTCAAAGGAGTCTGCAGGAGGTAGCCACTCAAGTCCCATTGAATTTCAGTCCAGCCTAGGTCTTTCAGGACTTACTTGGGGTCGGTGGTGCACAGACCTGGTGCTAGCTCTCCACGTAGGAGTGAGTTTCACTCCTTAATGAGTTAAGACTCAACAGCATCCCAGTGAGGGAGGAACCTTTCCCGAAAACTGAATCGAAACTTTAGGTTGGGGGTGAAAATACCGGGTGAACTTTGAGTTTGTTCACTCGTTTTCCGGCCTCATCCCACCTGCCCAAACTGCTGAAACACTGCCCGAAGCGCCAGAGCAGGGAGCTCTGAAATTCCCCAGAGCTTGGTCTGGAGATCCTGCCTGATGTCCAACCAAATAGGGCTTCATGGCGTGCAGGTCCCCATCAGTACGTCTGGATCCTGTTCCAACCTGAGTGGAGCTAGTTCACCTCAGTCTGGGACAGTTCCTCAGATTTGTCACCCCAAAAGAATGGCTCAGCTTTGGGAATCTCCCCCACATCCTCTGCAGTGAAGACCGATGCAAAGAATTTACGCTTCTCTGCAATGGCCGTATCTTTCTTGAGTGTGCCTTTAGGACCTCAATCAACCATGGCCCCACGGATTGTTTGTCAGGCTTCCTACTTCTAATGTTCTTACATTGTTTTGAGATTCTTTTTTGCGTGCTTCGTTTAGTGGGGCTGATGTAATTGCTCAAACGCCTTGCTTGGGATGATTTTCAATCTTCTTACCCCACTGGCTACAATTAGAGGTGTCAACGTGCTGGTTAAAGGCTTCTGCTGATTGTCCTCAGTTTCAGAGACCTGTATTTATAACCTTAATTGATGCTTAAATAAATGGATGCTTTTAAATGGAACAGCCACTTAATCAAGCCAAATATGAATCCATTGCAGAGTCCTGACTAAGAAGTTTCTACTCTGGACACAAAGCCTCTGACTGTACAAAGACTTGGTTTGAGATCTATCTCTGTGCTGCCCTTTTCATCCCAGCCGTACCCTTGGGTTGGGAAGTGTGGACGCACAGGGGATTCTTGGGGTCTCAAGAGCTCCTGAGCTGTATCCAGGCAGTTGAATATTTCAAGTGGATTTGCAATGTTAATAATTGCTTTGTTCAATGACTGTTCTTTGGCTAAAGCATTTCTTCCAGCAAGATAACTAGGTCCGAGTTGAAGACATCAAGATATAGCTTTGCATTTAGCTGCATTAAAACGTATTTTGGTTACCAAGCAAGTGACCTGTTCTCATCGTTTACCACTCTGCCAATTTTTGTGCCACTCACACATTTATCAGCTGTGATTTACATTCACTTCCAGATCTTTGATGAAAATGGTGAATAGCATCAGGCCTAGAACCAATCACTGTGGATCCCACTAGAAACACCCCCAGTCAATGATGAGTCCCAGCTGACAGTAACTTCTTGAGATCTTAAAGAAACAAGATGGGTGAGGTAATGTCTTTTATTGGACCAACTTCTGTTGGTGAGAGAACCAAGCTTTGGAGCTAAAAGATACGACCTTCACCACCTTGTCTCTCTAATATGCTGGGACCGAGACCGCGTTACCTAGGGAGGTGGTAGAATCTCCTTCCTTAGAGGTTTTTAAGGTCAGGCTTGACAAAGCCCTGGCTGGGATGATTTAACTGGGAATTGGTCCTGCTTCGAGCAGGGGGTTGGACTAGATGACCTTCTGGGGTCCCTTCCAACCCTTATATTCTATGATTCTATGATTCTATGAACAACACTGCAAACACACTGAAAGATTGTTGAGATCTGTCACTTAGCCAGTATTTCTTCATTCAGTTAATGTGTGCTCTCTCGTGGAGCTAATTTTTTATGAGACCGTCATGCGGTACTAAGTCAAATGCCTTGCAAAAGGCTCAGTAGTATTACATCTATGCAGTTACCTTTATCAGCCAAACTTGTGAGCTTATCGATGAATGAAATCAGTCTGTTTATGTTAACCTGAATTTGATGGGCTAGTTGTTATGGCTTGCCACTGATCGCATCCCACCAGAAAATTTATAGGTCCTTGTCCAATTCAGACTACAGGGTCAGAGAACTCAGAGAGTTCTATATAGGGAGAGGACTTTTGGGGTGCCTTGGCAAAAACACTGAGGACAAAACCAAATTGATAAAAACGTCATTGAGAGTAACAAAAGAATAATAAATGCTATGAAACTTACGACTGCAAAACAGTAGAAGAATTCCAAAACTCCTGGTGGTAACGTTCCTGTTATAAGTACCTTAACCTAACATACTCGCACCCTTCCTTGAGGAGCCGGTAATAGGAGGTGAAGGACCAGCCTCACTCCTGGCATGCCCGATAACAGGATGGTGCTGGCTTCCCCAGTAGTTAGGAATGTCGAGTAGTTATACTATACTGCACAAGCTGAGCTGACAGCGTGATAGAAGTTAGAGTGATAGGTAGATAAAAAAGATAATCTACAGAATATAGGAGAACAAAGAAAAGAAAGAGCTAAAGACTAAAAGAAGGCTAAAAGAGAGCTCATAAAAAGAAGCTCCAGACTTCTTCCGTACATGGTATTTTATAGGATCCTGACACTATGTAATTCAGGCCTAACCTACTGTACCCAAATCTTATTTCTGTACCCTAAGAAATGTAGGGGTCCCCTTCTCCGATAGGTTAGTGGATTATGACACTTACTCTCTATATATTAATAAGGATTATCTCCCTCCAAAAACTGCCAACCTAGGCTCTCTTGGCGACTTCCATGTCGTGGTGTACCCTGTGGTTACTAACCGGTTGTAGACGCTGGATAAACTTGTTCAGTGATGTGTGTCATTCCTCCCTTTGGTTCCCCAAAGTTCAGGGACCATTCTTATCTGTGCCAAAGGCTACCAGCTTTTCTGCTGACTTACTCTTAACTGATTATACTTTTAGCTATATAGCATATCTTACCGGGTACAGGCTGGTAGGCTTCTTGCATTTCAGCAAAACTTATTCTCTGTATAATTATTAGGAAATACATATCATATGCCTCAGCACATCCTAAATTCAAAGGAATTAATCCTGATAAAATATAAGAATGAAATGGATTAATTCAGAAAGAGAAACATATTATTTGATACGGCTGGCTGGATTAGTAGGATATAATAGCCAGCAAAATAATCCTATGGGCTACATTTAACAAGACCTAGTTTCCATAAAAATTATGTTGACTGCTATTAATATATTCCCAGCCTTGAATTCTGTATCAGCTGAGTCATGAGATGGATCTCTCTCTCTCTCTAACCCCAGGCCGTGCCTGATGTCATTCACCAGCTTTGATCACATTCAGGGGAGTATCACGACGAAAGATTTTCAGTGGTGTAGCATTTAAAGCGAGTAGTTGCTTTTCCTTGGCATCTTATAAATTGCCCGGAAGCAGCTAAATGTCTGATTCAGTTTGGGGTAGTGCTTGTCTTCTGTTTATAACATGAGGTTCCTTACTCATGTGAGGGAGATTTAGGTTAGATATTAGGAAAAACTTTTTCACTACAAGGGTGGTGAAACACTGGAATGCGTTACCTAAGGAGGTGGTGGAATCTCCTTCCCTAGAAGTTTTTAAGGTCAGGCTTGACAAAGCCCTGGCTGGGATGATTTAGTCGGGGATCAGTCCTGCTTTGAGCAGGGGGTTGGACTAGATGACCTCCTGAGGTCCCTTCCAACCCTGATATTCTATGATTCTATGATCACAGCATTGACCCATTTTACCTGGGGCTGCGCACCAAATCTTAAATGCTTCTCAGAAAAAAACAACCCCTGTACTTGGAAAGTTACAAATGAGGCCGCTTTTCTGAATACACCAGATGAGCAGAATGGTTCTACTTCACCGTTGTTCCACTTTGGGAACCTCTGCAGGGTAGTTTGGATGTAGGTAGTTATTACATAAAACCCCCGAACAATGGCTCCTCTGTGCATGTGATAATGACACACACGCAGGGGCGGCAGGTTTGTATAATTTTTGGTGGTGCCCAGACTGGGTCTAGTCCCCCCGCTGCCCTGTAAGCTGATATATATTTTATTAAATAATGTAAAAATGGACTGGAAACTGTAAGCGTTTAACAGTTTCCCTTTATTGCACAATATCACTGTCATAAGAAAAAATTATTTAACCAAGAATGTCAACGTTATTAATACTCTTTTGAATACGGAAACAACCAAGCACTCTTTGATCAACAACCCCCAAAAGCAAATACTTTCTAAAATTAAAACAAATATAGGGTTTGGGTTCGGGTTGCTGGTTGTTAGTGGTCCTACAAATCAAGAATTCGTTGCTGGGATAAAATGAAGCTACAACGCGCCGGCGCCAGAAGATTTCAAGGGTCAATTAAAAGTGGGAAGTCAGACGCAGCACTTGCCTGCTTCAATATATTATATTTTGTTGTACCTGCTGTGACGAAGTGGGAATGTTCTTCCTGTTTTCTCTGAATACTGTGTGTGTGCCTCAGTTTCCCCTAGGCATTTCTTCAGGACCTAGGTGGTGGGATAAGGGTGTGTGATTGTTGGAGAGCCCTAGAGAGCCAGTGTGATGCTGTCCGCCACACTGTGCCCCTCCTGCAGCGTGTCCGCCCGGGCGGGGCTCCTGGGGAAGCCAGAGGGCCCTGCCCCCCAACTCCACTGTCAGACGTGACTCTCGGCCAGCCAGTAAAACAAAAGGAACGCAGTATAAAACAGAGCTTGTTGTAGGTACAGAAAACAGGACCCCTCAGTCTGTTCCAACTTGGGGGGTGGGGAGCCCAGACCCAAGTTCTGGGCCTCTCCCCGTTTCCCCAGCCAGCTCCAAACGTACACTGTCTCCTGCCCCTCCTCTGGCCTTTGTCTCTTTCCCCGGGCCAGGAGGCCACCTGATCTCTTTGTTCTCCAACACTTTCAGTTGGCACCTTGCAGAGGAGGGGCCCAGGCCATCAGTTGCCAGGAGACAGGGTGTCGGCCATTCTCTGTGCAGACAGCATCACACTGGCCCTCTAGGGCTCTGCAACAATCACACCCCCTTATCCCACCACCTAGAGACTTAAGAAATGCTTAGGGGAAACTGAGGCACCCACACAGTATTCAGAGAAAACATTAAGAACGTTCCTGTTTCGTCACACCAGTATACGACCAATTATATACTTTAAAGGGTGTAATATAATCAAGTATTGTGCTAAACACGATCATACCCCAGACTGATTGCCAAAATTTAAGTTGCGTGTTTTTCCCCTCAGGTGAGGGCTCTGGGATGGGGCTGGGGATGAGGGGTTCACACTGAGGAGGGGGCTCAGAGCTGGGACTCAGGGTTGGGGTGCTGGGGGCACAGGCTCTGGGGTGGGGCAGGGCCGGGGAGCTTAGGCTGCCTACAGGCTGCCCCAGGGCTAGGGTCAGAGAGGAGTCTTCCCCGCCCCTCCCCACCGGCAACACCGAGCTCCGGGTGGGGGAACCCCTCCTCTTCCCCCCCTGACTCCCTAGCACACTCACTCTGCACGTGCTCCTAGGGCCCCACTCAGGTCCAGGAAGCCCCCTCGCCTCCCCTATGGTGGGGGCTGGGTGGGGGCTGCCGTCATGTGTGGCCTCCCATGCTGCTGCCCCTGACCATAGCCTCACTGGGGGTGGGGGGTGGGGCTGCCCCTTGCCCAGTGTGGGGCAGGAGGGGTGGCTGTGCGCGCAGGCAGGAAAGCTTTCCTTCCGGCGGCAGGGGCGCTCCAGGGAGGGGCGCCGGGCGCTCCGGGGGGTCGCATGGGGGGGGCCCGCTCTAGGCAGGGCTGGGGGAGAGAGGGGGCTCTGGGACAGTTCAAAGGAGGGTAGAGGCCAGATGTCAGCCTGTGGCTGCATCCTATCTAAAGCCATGCACGGAGCACATGGTAGCAGGAAGAGAGCTGAACAGCACACGGCCTCACGTTTACCCCCCTGGTTTTCGTGTTATCTGTGTTCCTAGTGTTACTCTGCCAGGGGACGCAGAGGCTCGTGAAGGTACTGAATAGGGCATCATTAATACTCTGTGGTCCCCAAACTGTGGGGCGTGCCCGCCTAGGGGGTGCGGAGGAACATTGGATGGGTGCAGCAAGGCATCACCCAGCCCCGTTCCGCCCCAGCTCTGCTTCGGCCCGGCCCCCGTGCCCCGGCTGCAGCTCTCCTCCTGGCCCCCACCCCAGCCCTGGTTCCCTGGGGGAGGGGGTGTCGACAGGGATAAGGGGGGGTCGCAACTGTGAAAAGTTTGGGTTCCACTACTCTAGCCCTTGGTATCCTTAATCAGTCAGAAAGAAAAGGAGGACTTGTGGCACCTTAGAGACTAACCAATTTATTGGAGCATAAGCTTTCGTGAGCTACAGCCCACTTCATTGGATGCATTCAGTGGAAAATACAGTGGGGAGATTTATGCTCAAATAAATTGGTTAGTCTCTAAGGTGCCACAAGTCCTCCTTTTCTTTTTGCGAATACAGACTAACACGGCTGCTACTCTGAAACCTGTTAATCAGTCAGCAAATTCCTCTGTCTCAGGCTGCTGATGCTTCCACACAGCTAAGAAACTGGGCGTTGATAGACCCTGAGGACCTTAAGGGAAATAGGTGTTAAGCTCTGTGCACTCTCCGAGCCTTTCACCAGGCCTTTGGGTGGATTGGAGCTTTGGTTTGCCACAACCGTTTATCATGCCCTGGTTCATAGCATCTCCCTCCATCCTGGCTTGATGCAAAGAAATCCTTGAAGAGGCTCCGGACAGTATCGGGGTGGAAACACAACAGTTCCTGAAGCCTCTGGAGCACGGATACGAGTGTGAACGTTGCCATCTAGTGTTCAAGTAAGCACTGGCTTTCTGTCTCCGACTGTCCTTCATGGGGCATGATAAAGTGTGTAACACAAAGTGGGCATGTCTACGCTGCCAGGTAAGCCCGGGCTCAGACTCAGGCTCAAATCCTAATCCCCCTTCTGTCTACACATGAATCTCTCTGACTTGGGCTTGGACCCAGGCTCCTAGGACCCCATGGGAGTGGAGGGGCAAACCCTGAGTCCAGCTGAGTTCCAGGGTTCAAGCCCTATTGTTCTGAAGCATGGACCTGGCCACACCAGACTCAGACCAATGCTATCCCACAATCCCATGGGCTGAAATTCTTTGTCCTCTTTATCCCAGGAGTCACCAATCAACTCCCAGGAAACAGAGTCAACCTCCTTTTTTCAAGCACAGTTTGGCGTTTAACAAGCCGTCCATTTTATTCTGTCTGCTCCCTGAGCTGCAAACACAGCGAACCTGCTCCTGTCTTTGCAGCGCCCACTGGCCAGAAAAGGTCCTTTGCCAGGCACGCTGCTTCCTGGTCACAGGAGCATGGTCAGATTTTGATGAATCTCCGGGGTGAGGCGAGCAAAGCATCAGGTTTAGTCAGAGCTCTGGGAATGATTACGTCTACCCGCAAAGAGGAAAGAAGGTGGCAGCACTGGAAATTTATTAGATCGGTGACCAGAGCAGGGGGTGGCTTAAGCAACTCAAGACCACTTACCGCAAAGCCAGGGACCAGAACGCAGCATCCGGTTGATTCCCCCATGAATTTTGACACAATCCCAGGTGCTGTAGCTGCAAACTTAGCCCGTAGCAGGAATGCCAGATAGGGAGTCACATTTCAGGGAAAGGCCTGTTTTCAGGGCCTCCTCAGTAGCTGTCCGGCCCTCTCTATTCATAGATGAGCTGTTCACTCGCCATTCATTTCAATCCGTCGGTGGCACACGTGGCTGGCTTCCACCGGCAGCTTGGGATAAAACCTCTCTTTGCCGCTTGGGAACCACTAGAATCATAGAATCATAGAATATCAGGGTTGGAAGGGACCCCAGAAGGTCATCTAGTCCAACCCCCTGCTCGAAGCAGGACCAATTCCCAGTTAAATCATCCCAGCCAGGGCTTTGTCAAGCCTGACCTTAAAAACCTCTAAGGAAGGAGATTCTACCACCTCCCTAGGTAACGCATTCCAGTGTTTCACCACCCTCTTAGTGAAAAAGTTTTTCCTAATATCCAATCTAAACCTCCCCCACTGCAACTTGAGACCATTACTCCTCGTTCTGTCATCTGCTACCATTGAGAACAGTCTAGAGCCATCCTCTTTGGAACCCCCTTTCAGGTAGTTGAAAGCAGCTATCAAATCCCCCCTCATTCTTCTCTTCTGCAGACTAAACAATCCCAGCTCCCTCAGCCTCTCCTCATAACTCATGTGTTCCAGACCCCTAATCATTTTTGTTGCCCTTCGCTGGACTCTCTCCAATTTATCCACATCCTTCTTGAAGTGTGGGGCCCAAAACTGGACACAGTACTCCAGATGAGGCCTCACCAATGTCGAATAGAGGGGAACGATCACGTCCCTCGATCTGCTCGCTATGCCCCTACTTATACATCCCAAAATGCCATTGGCCTTCTTGGCAACAAGGGCACACTGCTGACTCATATCCAGCTTCTCGTCCACTGTCACCCCTAGGTCCTTTTCCGCAGAACTGCTGCCTAGCCATTCGGTCCCTAGTCTGTAGCTGTGCATTGGGTTCTTCCGTCCTAAGTGCAGGACCCTGCACTTATCCTTATTGAACCTCATCAGATTTCTTTTGGCCCAATCCTCCCATTTGTCTAGGTCCTTCTGTATCCTATCCCTCCCCTCCAGCGTATCTACCACTCCTCCCAGTTTAGTATCATCCGCAAATTTGCTGAGAGTGCAATCCACACCATCCTCCAGATCATTTATGAAGATATTGAACAAAACCGGCCCCAGGACCGACCCTTGGGGCACTCCACTTGATACCGGCTGCCAACTAGACATGGAGCCATTGATCACTACCCGTTGAGCCCGACAATCTAGCCAGCTTTCTACCCAGAACTGGCATGTCTTCCAACAGGTGGAACACCTGAAAGGACAGAGGAGGTTTCTGTAGAATGCTGTGGGAACCAGCCTCCGCCCAAGTCCAAAAGGGTCTGCAATTTTCAGAAAAAGTGATCTCTGACTTACCGTTCTCTGTCACATCTTTCACGGCTGTTTAACCCACCGCTATCCAGGGAGCTTCTGTGGGCTGACACATCCTGCTAACAATATATTGAAGGAGTGTTTTGCAAAGTAACTTTTTATGTCCCTGAAATTCCAAAAGGCGTTTTTCTTGCTCATGGTCTGAGACACAACAACCACCTTGTGTGTCCTGGCTGCTTTCAGGCCCACTGACCTCTATAGACCAGAGTACCTTGACAGCTCGCCCGCAAGCGAGGAGGAGCCTGGGTCACCGTACAGTCACGGACCGGTCCGAGAGGAAACATTTCTGTGATGGACTTTTGGCTGGCATTCTGGACAGGGCCAACAGCAAAGAGAGGGGGACTTACAGCAAGTGGCTGCGCAGCCTGAGGGCAGGATTTCTGCACAGGAGCAGACACTTGTTCCCCAGGTCCTGGGAAAGGAATGGCAGTTAAGGGAGGAAGACAGAGCACAGCAAAAGAATCGTTTGAGCAGCCGCTTTCACTAGTGGCTGCCAGACTGCAGGTTCCTGCTGCACCTGCCCACTGGCCTGAGTTCCCTCCCTGGGACGATGGACCAGGAACAGTGGGTGGGCCATGCAACTGGGCCCTATCAGCGGATGGATAGGCCAAATGTGCTCCAGACCGAACAACCCCTCCCCCATGGACACCTCCTGCCCCGGTGCCAATGCGTGTCAAACGTGCAACGAAGGGAAAGGAGAACGGGGGCCCGGGACGTGCTACACTATGGGTGTTTTGGTGTGCTAGTGGCCGGTGGTCTGCCTGGCGAGGGTTAATATTGAGCCTTTCTAAGAAGTGTTCAAAAAGAAAGGTTTTTATTTCATTAAGAAATCGTACTACCCTTATTGCATCACATCACAGAACATGTGTTTCAAATAATAAACACACGATAAGTGGCCACTTTGAAGTTGTATGCAAACAGGATGTATTTGTCAGTCCAGATACCTTAATCTGAAGTTTTACCCTCCTTCCCTTATTTCATAAGTGGTCAAGTTATTCAGAAGAACAATGCATGGCACTCAACTCCCTGCCCCCACTTACCTAATGTACGGCAAACACTGCACGAGCATATTCGTAAAGGTACTATTCTCCCTCCTCCATTGGCCCATGCAAGTCGATGATGTGGGCGCACGGAGCAGCCCTGCTCTCTGTTGCCCTGGTGCAGCCAGCCCCAGCTGAGTGCACGGGCTCAGCGGGCCCCTGCTGTCATGGGTGACCTTGGGCTTCACAAAGACTGTGAAGAGCGCAGCAAGCCACAGTAATGCAGACGGCGTTGATGACACTGGCATCCAAATGGGTCTCTAGGCATTGCCAGCAGGATTTCAATCTGTCAAACGCACATTCAGTCACCATTCTATACCTGCTGAGAGAGAAATTAAACCGTCCTTTTCCAGGGCCTCTGAGATCAGGATAAACCAAGGTGAAAGAGGGTACGCAGAGTCCCCCAGACTAATCGTGGGGACAGTAACTCCATTTATGACAATGTCATTTGGTGGGAATAGTGTCCCAGCCTGTCCTTGAAAACCCTGGCATCAGGAACTTGTCCAGTAAAACCCACAAGGATATTCATAAACCACCCTCTGTGGTCCATGACCCTTTGTGGTTTATGTACTCATGTGCTCCTTGAGAGGGGCAAACTATGGGCCCATGAGTCCCATCAGAGGCCCTGGCTCAGTTTGGAAACTGCATTTGCTCAAACCCAGCAATTATTTCAGTAATATCTCTAATGCCTGGCACCGGGGGTAAGCCACATGTCTGATAGCCTCAGAAACCTCTGCCACCAAATACACACAGTCTACTTTCCATCCCCAAACTGGTGGGCAATGTTGTAGAAGCAGCAGTGATCTGTATGCTATGTGTAACCTGTATGCTCAAAAGGTCTGTTACACCTTTCCCCCCCCCCCCGCTTTTGTCGCCTCTCCCTCTTTGAACACCTGTGAAGTGGCTTTCCCTCTCCCCCTCCCTCCTGGAAGGCTTGTGGGATGAATGGGCTGGTTGAACAGCTGGAAGATCAGAAGAGCTCCCAGGTAGACAAGGTGTCGGGGACTCTGATTAGGCAGCGATCACGTGCTCAATGCATGGACACTGCCCGAGGTGGAATGTGACCAACCAGACGCAGCCAAGACACCTCTAGTCGCAGGCCATGAGGAGCAGGTCCTTAAAAGGGGAAGGGGCCATGTGCTCAGGAGGGCATTCACAAGGTTGTACCTCCCGTGAAGGCCCTTCGCCCGGACCACCTGGCCAGTGGTTCGCCACGTTGCAGTCCATCGTGCCTCGGAAAGACTGACCTTCATCGCCCCATCCATCGCTGCGCTGTGGGACACTTACCTCGAGGGTCCTGACATCTCCATTGCCGGGCCTGTCCTGGGCGCGTGAGTATGCGAGTGTGAGTGTGACATCCCCCCACCTCTTCTTTTGAGCTTAGCTATCAGTATAATAAACATGCTGCTTTCTGCCAAACTCTGGTGGGTCATTAGTCCTCCCTAAGGTTACTAGGCGGCCCAATTTCGGGTAACAGGCAATGGACCGGTAGCAGTCTGGGGTCGCCAGCTCCCAGACAGTTATAGCAGCCCTCTTCTGGACCGGGCAGAGCCCTCCTGTGTGTGTCTTGATGCTGGAGGGTTGGGAAAAGTGTCTCACAAAGCCCGAAGTGTAGCTTTCTGCGTGCAAAAGTTCTGGGCCTGCCGCTGCTCACCCCAGCTCTGCGTGATGGGATGAGTCCACCACTCTGGTTCTGGCACTGCTTCTGAAGCACTGGTCCACGTCAGAGGCGCCCGTAGCTATACCGAATGCCATGAGCAGCATCAGGCAGTTTGCGTTGGAGTCTGCCGTGCCCTCCGGCATTAGTGGTGGGCCAGGAAATGCTGCTGGAACATCTACCAGCAGCTCACGGAAGTGCTGTCTGTTTCCTCAAACGAAAGTGAAAGCACAAGCTAGAGAAGTTCTTCAAATAGCAGCGCCTCCATGGTGCTGGCTCTGGTCCCTGGGAGCGCCTGGCTTGTCAGGATGTGCTGACAGGCCGCCCAACTTCCAGTGACATGCAGGGGTGGGTACTCAAGTGTTTCCCACGGGGCAAGCGCAAATGGCTAGAGCTACCAGATTTTGGAAGGGTGCTAGGAAGTCTGGGATATGGTTGTGTAAGCAGAGTCTGAATGAGCTCTCCCCTGACATCTAGTGGTGAGCTGTGGAAGAGGACTTCAGGAGCTGATCTCGTTTGCTTGGGCACACCCACCCTGCTCAGGTGCTCTGCATGATGGGATTGCTGGCCCAAATGATCACTTTTGGCTGGTGTTGGATCCCCAGTCTTCTTGTTATTGGGGCAGGAGTAATAAAGGGCTGTCATTCTTGTTGTGTGAATCAAGGGCAGCAGAACTGTGCTTGGCATAGCCTGATGGAGGGACTCACCCTCAACTAAAAGACACTTGCTAGACAGGGGACAAGCGTTCCAAAGCCCAGTGGGGTATGGTATGGTACTTGGTGGTGTGGGTGTTGCTTAAGGGTTGTAGATATCCTGGGGGGGTCTCTGTATAATCAAAGAGCTGATTTAGACTCAACTGAGAGTCGTTATATGTGGTAGAACTGAAATCAGTGATCTCTAGGTCCAAGAGTTAGACCTGCTTTGGGACAGTGTCTCTGGTGCAAAAGACACCAGCAGTGAGGCTCCCCCACTAACAGCTGAAATTACTGAGAGCTGTGTTAAGAGGAGGGACCTGA